>NC_092712.1:258447982-259103190 GCF_047496885.1 Scyliorhinus torazame
CTATCTTTTGTGTGTGTGTGTGTGTGGGGGGGGGGGGTCTTTGTGGGAGGGTGGGGTCCTTTAGTTGGGAGTCTCTGTAGGGGGTTCCTTTAGTTAGGGGGTTTCAATGGGGGCTCCCTTTACTCAGGGGCTTTCTGTGGGGGGTCCCTTTAGTTAGGGCATCTCGGGAGGGTCCCCTTATCCAGGGGGTCTCTGGGGGTTGGGCGGATCAGGTCACCCCAGTACTTGAGGGAAGGGGGTGTAATAACCAGCACAGGACATACAGTGTGGGGATGATTGTTTCCCCATGCTCCTCGAGGAGGGGGAGCTCCCCGCTAGGGGCAGGGTAGCTTATCCATCCATACCTGTATAAACGGGTGGCCAGTGTGGAACTGACTGACAAGAGAGAGAGTACCACGTGAGGTTAATCGGTCTTTACTTTCAAACTTGCTGTGGACTCCCCGTGCCTTATTAAACTGGCAATGATGGTGAAACTGGAGTGTTGACATGCTACCTTTCCAGCTGAATGGCATCCCCGGATAATTTGCTTTATGGAGTTGGTTAATTTGTGTTATTTCTGTTTGAGCAGCTGGTTGCTTTTGACCCTGGTATGAATGGCTGGAATGAGATGCCTTTTCAGAGCCAGCAATGTCGCAGGAAAAGAGCACCGAGGGTGTGTTGGCAGTCTGTGGAGGGCATATGTCTGGAGTGATCCGTGGCCTCACGTTTCTGGCAGGGCTGGATACGGTGCCATTTGATCTGCTCATCACATTAGAGGCGTGGTGCTTCCACCCGACTCCATCTAACATTGTTTTGCGATACAGCTCTGATGGAATTGTTCGCCGGGGAGTCCATTGGAGTTTGTTGCTCGACTTCGGCATGTCGTCAAATTCTGTGAGTACGACATTGTATTAACTGACATGCTCCCTGACCGATTGGTCTGCGGGATGAAATCAGTGTCATTTAAACAGAAGGTACCATGTGGCTGGAAGCATTGCAAATTTCGATGCTAAAGGGTTCTTTGCTGCAGGAGAATGCAACCGGGGATCAGATGAGAAGCCATTCGTTAATGTCTTTGGCAGGCGGAACTCTGCTCATCTGTACCTTGTGTTTGGAAAATGCTATCAATTGCCTGTGGTAGTCACCACTGTTATATTGTATATACTGCATACGAGGGTATTACGATAAGGCCCCTGTACTACAGGTACGGGGGTAGATCCCTGCCTGCTGGCTCCGCCCAGTATGCGGAGTATAAATGTGTGGGCTCTCCGAGCTGCAGCCATTTCGGCAGCAGCTGCGGGAGGCTCCACATCTCTGTGTAATAAAGCCTCGATTACCCTCTACTTTTGTCGTAATTGATAGTGCATCAATTTATTACGCAGAGATTTTACAACGATGGATCTCCGCATCAAGCCTGATCGCCTGCAGCTGCTCCCTCAAGCAGACAACGCCAAGTCGGCCTTCTCACTTGGCTAGCTTGCTTTGAAGTATACATCGGATCTGCGACAGACCCACCCTCAGAGGCACAGAAGCTCCAGATCCTTTACACGCGGCTGAGCTCCGATATCTTTCCCCTCATCCGGGACGCACCGACCTACACTGAGGCCATGGAGCTACTGAAGGAGAACTACACTCAGCAGACTAACAAAATCTATGCCAGGCACCTCCTGTCCACGCGGCATCAACTCCCCGGTGAGTCTATGGAAGATTTCTGGCGTGCACGCCCTGGTGAGAGACTGCGATCGCCAGCCCATTTCGGCCGTTGAACATTCTGACCTGCTACTTAGAGACGCATTTCTTACGGGAATAGGGTCGGCCTACATCCGCCAGCGCCTCTTAGAAGGGGCTACCCTCGAACTTGCAGCGACCAAGAAACTGGCGCTCTCACTCAGTCTCCTCATGCAATATACAGGCGTATGCTCCCGACCGCACGGCCCACCCCTCCTGCGCATCGTGGATCCTGCCAGCGAACACCCCACTGTGGACTCCATCAGCGACCTCCCCCAGGCCTGCGCCGCACGGCAGCCAACCAACCCCGGGGGACCCAAGTACTACTTCTGCGAACACTCAAAACACCCCCAACAGTGCTGCCCGGCACGGAGCACGCTCTGCAAGGCCTGCGGAAAGAAAGAACATTTTGCTGCTGTGTGCCAGGCCCGCTCAGTCGCCGCAATTGTCCCGGCACCCCGCATGTGCGACCCGCGGGCGCCGCCATCTTCCTCGCCTCAGATCACGTGCGGCCCGTGGGCGCCGCCATCTTGCTCACCTCACAACACGTGCTGCTCGTTGGCTCCGCCATCTTGTCTGCCTCACAACACGTGCAGCCTGTGGGCGCCGCTATCTTGTCTGCCTCAGGACACGTGCGGCCCTTGGGCGCCGCTATCTTCCCCGCCTCAGGACCCCTGCTCGTCGGGCATCTCATTAGGCCGCTCATCGCCTGCAACCGCCGCCAACCAGCCACGTCTGGCCTCCATCACGATCGACCAGTCCCGACCGCACAACCTCGCGACCGCGTCGACGACAGTGAAGGTCGACGGGCACAAGATATCCTGCCTTCTGTACCCTGGGAGCACTGAGAGCTTCATCCACCCCAATACGGTAAGGAGCTGCTCCCTCACGGTATACCCCATTAACCAGAAAATCTCCCTGGCCTCCGGATCCAACTCCGTCGCGATCCGGGTGTACTGCACAGCCGCCCTCACCCTCCAGGGCGTAGAGTTCAGCGGCTTCCGACTCTATGTCCTCCCCGACCTCTGCGCTGCCTTGCTAGTCGGCCTGGACTTCCAGTGCAACCTCCAGAGCCTAACCCTGAAATTTGGCGGGCCCCTACCACCCCTTACTGTATGCGGCCTCACGACCCTTAAGGTCGACCCACCTTCCTGTGGTAAACCACTGTTGCACCTGTATTAGGTGATGTAAGGTAGGACCTGTACTACAGGTTCGCTGGTAGCCCCTGCCTGCTGGCTCCGCCCACTAGGAGTATAAATATGCATGTCCTCCATTCAGCAGCCATTTCGCCAGCTGCTGTGGGAGGCCACACATCTTAGAGCAATAAAGCCTCGGTTGTATCCAACTCTAGTCTTTGTTCAATTGATTGTGCCTCACCCCGGTTTGCAAACCCATCGCCATCAGGAGCAGACGGTACAGTGCCCAGGGCAGGACCTTCATCAGGTCAGAGGTCCAGCGGCTGCTATGGGAAGGTATTATCGAGGCCAGCAATAGCCCCTGGAGAGCCCAAGTGGTAGTGGTGAAAACTGGGGAGAAAAACAGGATGGCCTTGACTACAGTCAGACCATCAATTGGTACACGCAGCTCGACACGTACCCCCTCCCATGCATATCTGATATGGTCAATCAGTTTGCACAGTACCGGGTCTTCTCGACAGTGGACCTGAAACCTGCCTACCACCAGCACACCATTCGCAAGGTGGACTGCCAGTACACCGCGTTTGAAGCAGACGGCCGTCTTTTCCACTTCCTTAAGGTTCCCTTTGGCGTCACTAACGTGGTCTCGATCTTCCAATGCGAGATGGACCGAATGGTTGACCGGTACGGACTGCGGGCCACCTTCCCGTACCTGGATAACATCACCATCTGCGGCCACGGCCAGCAGGACCACGACGCTAACCTTTCCAAATTCCTCCACACCGTCAAACTCCGCAACCTAACCTACAACAAGGAGAAGTGTGTGTTCAGCACGAACCGATTAGCCATCCTCGGCTATGTGGTTCAGAACGGAGTTCTAAGGCCCAACCCCGATCGCATACGCACCCTCATGGAACTCCCCCTTCCCCACTGCCCCAAGGCCCTCAAACGGTGCCTGGGGTTCTTCTCGTACTACGCCCTGTGGGTCCCTAACTATGCGGACAAGGCCCGCCCACTCATCCACTCCACAGTTTTTCCCCTGATGGCCGAGGCTCACCAGGCCTTCAACCGTATTGTAGCGCACAATGACTTACGAGAGAGACGAGTAGAGATGAAGTCGATGAGGCTTTATTAAGCGTGACTTGTTCCCAGCAGTTCAGCAACAGAATGGAGCTGCGGGGAGAAGCACGGGTTCTTATACTCCGCCTTCAGGGCGGAGCCAGGGGTCAACAGCCAACCAGGACCCGGGATCTGTCAGCCAATAGCATCACGGCTTCAAAGTCCCACATGACCCCTAATACATACCACCACATTCACCCCTTGTTAAAAATGAACCCGGCGGGGTGGTGGTTCGCATGGTGGTAGGGGTTTACAAGGCTGGTCCTGGGAGGAAAATTTTGGGCATGTCGTTACAATTTTAGCCCTACACTGGGCGATGTACAAGGTTTGTGAACTATTTACAATATTCGTAAGAGAAAAGAACATTTTCGTTACAGTCCCAACAACATTCTTGATGTCACACCGATCCCACGAGTCGAGCGGGCGGTCTGGTCTTCCTCGTCGATCGCCTCAGCCCCGGTGGTGGTGCAGGTGCTTGTTCCCGCGTTGTCGTCTCCCGGAGCGTTTCGTTGTTTGTTTCTGTTTCACTCCTGGTCGGACACGGGAGGAGGACCGATCCTCCCGGGAAGGGGGCGGTCGCGGGGTGCGCTGGTGGCAGGGAGGGGATGATCGGTGTCGGGGGGGGGGTGTGTGGGTTGCCGGCGAGCGCCAGGTCTCGCAGGGAGACCGTGTCCTGTCGGCCGTCGGGGTACGCCACGTAGGCGTACTGCGGGTTCGCGTGGAGGAGGTGAACCTTCTCGACCAACGGGTCCGACTTGTGCGCCCGCACATGTTTTCGGAGCAAGATGGGTCCTGGGGCCGCCAGCCAGGTCGGCAGCGACGTTCCGGAGGAGGACTTCCTGGGGAAGACAAGGAGGCGCTCATGAGGCGTTTGGTTAGTGGTGGTACACAGCAGCAACCCGATGGAGTGGAGAGCGTCCGGGAGGACCTCCTGCCACCGTGAAACTGGGAGATCCCTGGACCGCAGGGCCAGTAGGACGGTTTTCCAGACCGTGCCGTTCTCCCTCTCTACTTGCCCGTTGCCCCGGGGGTTGTAGCTGGTCGTCCTGCTCGAGGCTATACCCTTGCTGAGCAGGAACTGACGCAGCTCGTCACTCATGAAGGAGGACCCCCTGTCGCTATGGATATATGCGGGGCAACCGAACAGTGTGAATATGGTGCTAAGGGCTTTGATGACTGTGGCCGCTGTCATGTCGAGACAGGGGATGGCGAAGGGGAAACGGGAGTACTCGTCCACCACGTTCAGGAAGTATGTGTTGCGGTCGGTGGAGGGGAGGGGCCCTTTGAAATCCAAATTGAGGCGTTCAAAGGGGCGGGAAGCCTTGATCAGGTGCGCTCTATCCGGCCTGAAAAAGTGCGGTTTGTACTCTGCGCAGATGTGGCAGTTCCTGGTGACTGTACGGACCTCCTCCACAGGGTAGGGGAGGTTGCGGGACTTTATAAAATGGTAGAACCGAGTGACCCCCGGGTGGCAGAGGTCCTCGTGGAGGGCTTGGAGACGGTCTATTTGTGCGTTGGCACATGTGCCACGGGATAGGGCATCGGACGGCTCGTTCAGCTTTCCGGGACGGTACAAGATCTCGTAGTTGAAGGTGGAGAGCTCGATCCTCCACCTTAAGATCTTGTCATTTTTAATTTTGCCCCGCTGTGCATTATTGAACATGAAGGCTACCGACCGTTGATCAGTGAGGAGAGTGAATCTCCTGCCGGCCAGGTAATGCCTCCAGTGTCGCACGGCTTCCACTATGGCTTGGGCTTCATTTTCCACTGAGGAGTGGCGGATTTCTGAAGCGTGGAGGGTTCGGGAGAAAAAGGCCACGGGCCTGCCCGCTTGGTTAAGGGTGGCCGCCAGAGCTACGTCGGATGCGTCGCTCTCGACCTGGAAGGGGAGGGACTCGTCGATAGCGCGCATCGTGGCCTTTGCGATATCCGCTTTGATGCGGCTGAAGGCCTGGCGAGCCTCTGTCGACAGGGGGAAGGTAGTGGTCTGTATTAGCGGCCGGGCCTTGTCTGCATACTGGGGGACCCACTGGGCGTAATATGAAAAGAACCCCAGGCAACGTTTCAGGGCTTTGGAGCAGTGGGGGAGGGGAAATTCCATAAGGGGGCGCATGCGTTCGGGGTCGGGGCCTATTAAGCCATTGCGCACTACGTATCCCAGGATGGCCAGCCGGTTTGTGCTAAAAACGCACTTTTCCTCGTTGTATGTGAGGTTCAAGGCGTTTGCGGTCTGGAGGAATTTTTGGAGGTTGGCGTCGTGGTCCTGCTGATCGTGGCCGCAGATGGTTACGTTGTCGAGATACGGGAACGTGGCCCGCAACCCATGTTGGTCAACCATTCGGTCCATCTCCCGTTGGAAGACCGAGACCCCGTTCGTGACCCCAAATGGGACCCTTAGGAAGTGGTATAGACGCCCGTCTGCCTCGAAGGCTGTGTACTTGCGGTCACTTGGGCGGATGGGGAGCTGGTGGTAGGCGGACTTGAGGTCCACGGTGGAGAAAACCTTATATTGGGCGATCCGATTTACCATGTCGGATATGCGGGGCAGAGGGTACGCATCCAGCTGTGTGTACCTGTTGATGGTCTGGCTATAGTCTATGACCATCCTTTGCTTCTCCCCGGTCTTTACTACTACCACCTGTGCTCTCCAGGGACTATTGCTGGCCTGGATTATGCCTTCCTTCAGCAACCGCTGGACTTCAGACCGAATAAATATCCGGTCCTGGGAGCTGTACCGTCTGCTCCTAGTGGCGACGGGTTTGCAATCCGGGGTGAGGTTTGCAAACAAGGACGGCGGTTCAACTTTGAGAGTTGCGAGGCCGCAGATAGTGAGTGGGGGTATTGGTCCGCCGAATTGAAACGTTAGGCTCTGCAGGTTGCACTGGAAATCTAATCCCAGTAATGTGGGCGCGCAGAGTTGGGGAAGAACGTAGAGACTGTAGTTTTTAAACTCCCTCCCTTGCACCGTTAGGTTCGCGATGCAGAACCCTTTGATCGCTACGGAGTGGGATCCTGCAGCTAGGGAAATCTTTTGCGTACTTGGATGGATGGTCAAAAAACAGCGTCTTACCGTGTCGGGGTGGATGAAACTTTCGGTGCTCCCGGAGTCGATCAGGCATGGTGTCTCGTGTCCGTTGATCAGCACCGTTGTTGTCGTCGTCTGGAGCTTCCGGGGCCGTGATTGATCTAGCGTCACCGAGGCCAGTCGTGGTCGTAGTGTCTCAGCGTCTTCTTCGAACCCCGTGGAGCCGTCGATGCTGGGGTCCTTTGTTGTCATCCAAGGTGGCGGCGTCCATGAATCGCACGCAGCCGGGGGTGGACAAAATGGCCGCCCCCATGGATCGCACGTGGTCGGGGGTGGACAAAATGGCCGCCCCCATGCATCGCACGTGACTGGGGAGTCACAAGATGGCGGCGCCCATCCTCCCTTCGTGGTGGCCGGGACCCAAAATGGCAGCGCCCGCGGGTCGCACATGGGGCGCTGGGGGGGTTGGGGAGCGTTTGGGATGCGCTGGGCTCGTTCTTCTCCGGGGATCACGGCGACCCCCCGGGACCGGCACACAGCCACGAAATGGCCCTTTTTGCCGCAGCTCTTACAAATAGCTGCGCGGGCCGGGCAGCGCTGCCGGGGGTGTTTCGCTTGCCCGCAGAAATAGCAGCGGGCCCCCCCGGGATGATCCGGCGCTTTAACCGCGCAAGCCTGTGGAGGGGGGGGTTTGACGCGACGGGGGTCCACGGAGCCCAAGGGGCTGCCGCGCGGTCGGGGCCGTAGGCGCGGGCGTTTTGCGGGGCCACATCTAGGGAGGCTGCAATGGCCCTTGCCTCTGAGAGTCCTAGCGACTCTTTTTCTAAAAGTCTTTGACGGATTTGGGGAGAGTTCATACCTGCCACAAACGCATCGCGAATTAACATGTCCGTGTGTTCAGTCGCGTTTACCGGCGGGCAGCTGCAGCCCCGTCCCAAAATTAGCAGCGCGGCGTAGAACTCCTCTAACGATTCTCCGGGACTTTGCCGTCTCGTTGCGAGTTGGTAGCGTGCGTAGACCTGGTTCACGGGGCGAACGTAGATGCTCTTCAGTGCTGCGAGCGCCGTCGGGAAATCCTTTGCGTCTTCTATGAGAGGGTAAATTTCCGGGCTTACCCTTGAGTGCAGGACCTGCAGTTTCTGGTCTTCTGTGATCTGGCCGGGGGCCGTTCGGAGGTAGCCTTCGAAACAAGCTTGCCAGTGTTTAAAGACTGCTGCCGAGTTCACTGCGTGGGGGCTGATCCGCAGGCATTCCGGGGCGATCCGGAGCTCCATAGTCCTTTAAGCACGCTTAATAAATTGTAGCGCACAATGACTTACGAGAGAGACGAGTAGAGATGAAGTCGATGAGGCTTTATTAAGCGTGACTTGTTCCCAGCAGTTCAGCAACAGAATGGAGCTGCGGGGAGAAGCACGGGTTCTTATACTCCGCCTTCAGGGCGGAGCCAGGGGTTAACAGCCAACCAGGACCCGGGATCTGTCAGTCAATAGCATCACGGCTTCACAGTCCCACATGACCCCTAATACATACCACCACATGTATCAAGGCCAACATCGCCAAGGCCGCGATGCACGCGGTCGACGAGACGCTCAACTTCCAAGTCGAGAGCTATGCATCAGACGTCACTTTGGCCGCCACCCTCAACCAGGCAGGCAGGCCCGTGGCATTCTTTTCCCTCACCCTTCGTGCCTCTGAAATTCCGCACTCCTCTGTCAAAGAGGAGGCCCAAGCTGTCGTTGAAGCTGTGCCGCACTGGAGGCATTACCTGGCCGGCAGGAAATTCACTCTCCTCATTGACCAATGGTCGGTTGCCTTCATGTTGAACAACACACAGCGGGGTAAGATCAAAAATGATAAGATCTTGCAGTGGAGGATCGAGCTCTCCACCTTTAATTACGAGATTTTGTATCGCCCTGGTAAGCTCAACGAGCCCCCGATGCCCTATCCCGAGGTACTTGTGCCAGCGCACAAGTGGACCGACTCTGGACCCTGCACGACGATCTCTGCCACCCAGGGGTCACCCGCTTTTATCACTTCATAAAGGCCCGCAATCTGCCCTACTCCATCAAGGAAGTCAGGACTTTCACCAGAGACTGCCAGGTCTGCGCTGAGTGTAAACCGTACTTCTACCGGCCAGACCGTGCGCGCCTGGTGAAGGCCTCCTGCCCCTTTGAACTCAAATTCCTCCACACCGTCAAACTCCGCACCATAACCTACAACAAGGAGAAGCCTCAGCGTGGATTTCAAAGGGCCCCTCCCGTCCACCGACCGCAACACGTACTTAATGTGGTCGACGAATATTCAAGATTCCCCTTCGCCATTCCATGCCCCGATATGACGTCTGTCACCATCATCAAAGCCCTCAACACCATCTTCGCTCTCTTCGGTTTCCCCGCCTATGTCCACAGCGACCGGGGTCCTCATTTATGAGCGATGAGCTGCGCCAGTACCTGCTCAACTGGGGCATTGCCTCGAGCAGGACGACCAGCTACAACCCCCGGGGAAACGGGCAGGTGGAGCGGGAGAATGGGACGGTCTGGAAGGCTGTCCAGCTGGCCCTGAGGTCCAGAAATCTTCTGACCTCCCGCTGGCAGGAGGTCCTCCCCGACGCACTTGACTCCATTCAGTCGCTCCTGTGCACTGCGACTGACGAAACTCCCCATGAACGTCTCTTTGCCTTCCCCAGAAAGTCCACCTCCAGGACCCGTTCTCCTCCGCAAGCACGTGCGGTTACACAAGGTGGACCCATTGGTTGATAGGGTACAGCTACTTCACGCGAACCCGCAGTTTGCCTACGTAGCGTACCCCGATGGCCGCCAAGACACAGTCTCCCTCAGGGACCTTGCGCCAGCTGGGTCCCCACACCCCCCCCCCCCCCGCCTCGGCGCCACACTCCCTCCCCCCGGCGCACCCCACCACAGCCAGGACGATCCGTCCTCCCCTTGGTCCCACCCGGGGATGAAGATGAGGTTGACACGCTCCCGGAGTCACCGACGACCGAACCGACGCCTGAATCACCACCCGAACTGCGGCGCTCGCAACGACGGATCAAGGCGCCTGATCGTCTAAATTTGTAAACTCTTTCTTAAATTTTAAACAACCTGTATGTAAATAGTTTTCCACCACCCCCGCTGGACTCTTTTTTGACAGGGGGTGAATGTGGTAGTCACCACTGTTGTATTGTATATACTGCATACGAGGGTATTACGGTAATGCCCCTGTACTACAGGTACGGGGGTAGATACCTGCCTGCTGGCTCCGCCCAGTAGACGGAGTATTAATGTGTGGGCTCTCCGAGCTGCAGCCATTTCGGCAGCAGCTGCGGGAGGCTCCACATCTCTGCGTAATAAAGCCTCGATTACACTCTACTCTCGTCTCGTCGTAATTGATAGTGCGTCATTGCCTCACTAGGATATTGAAGACACCGTTTCTGGTGAAATGTCTGGCACATTCCAAATGGGCCTGCTAACCCTGGTGTTCTATGCACAGAACGCAGCTAGTTTTTGTTTGCAATGGAACAACAAAGAAAAACATAAACACAAAAAAACTTCTGAGGGTCAGCTCCCTCGTGTTTCGGTGGGTGCTGCAAATCTCCCTAGGGGCGGGGTAGCTTATCTTTACCTGTAAAAAGGTCGGCCAGTGTGGAACTGACTGACAAGGGAGAGTACCTGATGAGGTTGGCCAGGCCAGTATGTAACTTGTACAATAAATGTCTTTCCTTTCAAACTTGCAATCCCATGCCTTAATAAAGGAGAGACCCAGAAAACCGGGTGGTGGGGGAGGGGGCTGATCCATGATGCAAGGGGGGTGGTGTGGGGCTGCTTTGTGATGCTGGGGCGGGGGTGTGGTCGTGGGAGCGCATCTCTTCCAATTCAACCCCGGCAGGAGAACATAGGGCTGGATTCTCCATTTTGAGGCTATGTCCGGAGGAAGTAGATGGTTTTATGACGTAAAAACGGCGAGGTCCCAGCACCGATCCTCCGACTGGCAAGGGGCTAGCAGCCGCGCCACGTAAAATGCACAGCCTTCGCGATATAAACGCTTGCAGAATTGCCAGGTCCGTGGTCACGCATGCGCACGGCGCACGCCGATGACCTGCAGCGGTCGCGCCTTACAACATGCGCGTGGACCCGACCTCCCTGGACACCTCCTCCCCACCAGTCCCCCCAGCCCGCGCCAAAACCCCGGCCAGCAGCATGGCTCCTCCCCCCGACTTGGCGGCGCTGGACACAGTCCGCAGTCGCCACGCCGGGTTCACAAAAACTGAGAGCATACGTGTCTCGCGCGTTGGGAACACGGCCCATCGGTGCCAGAGAATCGGGGCAGGGCCTTCGGGTAACATCCTGAGGCTGTCCCAATGGCGTGCGCCGTACTCCTCAATGATGCCATGTTGGAGGGGGCGGAGCATACAAAAACAGCGCCCCCCCCCCCAATTCAGTCGTAAAGAGGGATTTTCTGCCTGATCGCCGATTACGATATCGGAGTCGGGCAACGGAAAATTCCGCCCATCGTCTCCCAAATGGAGATTCCGAGCCAGCATACACATTCAGCCCATGGCATCTACCTACCCTATCCGTTGTTCTTAATATCTTGAACAATTTGATAAAATTATCTGTTAATCTTCTAAATTCCAGGGAATACAACCCTGCTTGTAGCTTTATCCTTGGAGCCCAAGTATAATTCTAGTAAATCTGCACTGCACACTCTCCATGGCCAATCCCTACAGCGTGAGGTCGAGAATTGTTCACAGTGATTCAAGTATGGTCTAACCTGGACTTTCTGTGGCTGACGAATGAGTTCTAGCCCTTTGTGTTCTATTCTACTGATGTAACTGGCACCATTCCATTAGGCTGTATTCCAAAATCAAAATTCTACAGCTGCTGGAAATCAAAAACAAAATTCTTGAAATATTCAGAAGAGCTGGCAGTATCTGTGGAGATTCTGTGGCCTGAAACACCAACTTTTTTCTGCGCTCCACAGATGTTACAAGACCGACTGGGTATTTCCAGGATTATCTATTTTTATTCAATTCACCTTTCTTATTATAATAGTGGTCTAAGATATAAGAATAGAAAAATACAAGGGGCGGGATTCTCCGACCCCCCGCCGGGTCGGAGAATCGCCGGGGGCTGCCGTGAATCCCGCCCCCGCCGGTTGCCGAATTCAAGGTGAGGGCTCGGCCCCATAAGATGCGGAGAATTCCGCACCTTTGGGGCGGCGCAATGCCAGACTGATTCGCGCCGTTTTTGGCGCCGGTCAGCGGACATCGCGCCGATTGCGGAGAATCCCGCCCCTTGTATTGTAATGAGGAGCAGATTTTCAACATCATCCATCCAATGTTGAGAAGATACAGGGATCCTTGATAATAGTTTAGGTCAGTCATTTTCAAACCCAGGGTCGCAACCCATGGGTTGGTCGCTGGCAGATGTCGGAAGGGTTGCAGGGCCATGTGTTGCGGCGTTCCCGATTGCAGGAAGAAGTACTCAACGGGGCGATCGGCTTTTAAAGATGCTGGCTGCGACTGGCTTTCAGAATGCTGGCCATTCCGTGCATGCATGCCCCCTCAGCAATGCACAGGCCCAGAACCCAATGGGGCAGAACGCCTCCTCCTGACGTCAGCGGGCTGACCCAGGAGCATTTTTTAAAAATCACTAGAGTCTCCCTGCCCAGAGCCACAGCAGAGAACAGGTCACGTGCCCTATACACTGAGGTCACGTGTTCTGGACGTGCGAGAGCGGTTTCTCCATTTTATAGCTGGGCAGCAGTGCTGGTGAGAACTCCAGGGCCTCTGGTGAATAACTCATGAAGAGAAGCTGAAAACAGGAACAAGCAGAGTAAAGATGAGTACTTGAGGTATGGGTTTATTAATTGTGCCAATGCAAATCAGGATTCAAAATTCATGTGTATTATATGCAAGGAAGCAGTGGCAAATGACAATTTAAAACCCTCAAAATGTCAAAGACGTTTGAAGAGTAAACATGATGGGTTCGGAGACAAACCTCTTTAATTTTTTCAATGAATGCAGTGAGATCATAAATCATCAACTGAAGTAATTGTCAGAAAAGTAACATTGAATAACAAAGCAAGTGAGATCGTGAGGACCAAGCAGGTTCACCTGTCACAGTAAATGAAAATGGTGGGTTGCAAACTTCAGCTGGCGTGGGTCATGATGGTTGACCCCCATGGGTCGCGAAGGTCGGCCAGCGTGGTCCCAAAGGTCGGCCCCCATGGGCTGCGAAGGTTGGCCAGCGTGGGTCCCCAAGGACGGCCGGTTGGTAAAAATGGGTCCCGGGCAAAAAGTTTGAAAAACACTGTTTTAGGTGGAAACATAGATAACATGATGCCAATTTTATCCTCAGTATCTACATTAGTGTCATGAAGCTAATATTGCACCTTTGCAAAAGTATTTATTGTTTAAATTTTTCATTTAAAAATTCCATGTAAAATTCTGTGGATGTTTGATCATCCTTTTCTTTGATGCCATTTTCAAATTTTCCACATTGTTTCCCTGCAGCCTGGAGGGCAATACAATCATGGCAATCGCCATGGCAACCTGAGGTAATTTCATTGTCAATGTGAACCACTTCATCTCGTGATCCAGTCAAGAATGAGGAATGCTGAACAGTTCAGGATAATTTAATGTGAATGTCAGTAAAGTCTGCAGTTCAAATTCAAGTCCACAGTTCTCCATCGGAAGGGAACAGGCTACTTGTATGAGATCGGTCCTCGTCATTAAAGAACATATTTTGATTGATTTAGAATGATGGTGAATTTAATAATTAGACGGATCTGTCCTTGTTGCTGACAGTTTGGAGCTGAGATGTTTGAAGTGGTGTTTTACAGGAAATTAAATATTCTTGCTCTTTTTAGCCTTAGTTTTATTAGCTCAGATTATGTCACCTTTGCTCACGAGTCGCCAGGTATCTTCCTGATACCGCCACGTGGTTCAAGCTCGAGTTATGATTAATAAGTCAGCACACCGCTTAGTAGGATTGAAATCAACGGTCATTTATTATCTACAGCAATCAATACTTACACAATAATCCTACTACCTATATCAAAACCTACCACTACTGGCCAATACTTAACTTTAGGAGATGGCCCACCAGGTCAGGGAAACGAATAGTTTATCGAATTGGATCTGGCCTGCGGGATTCAAAAGGCTGATACGGGTCGATGGCTAGGAATCTCTATCGGGTAGCGATCGCTGGAGTCAGACTTACGGTTCTTTGTCGAAGGTTCTTGCGAAGGTTGCGAGCAGGAGAAGAAGGGAGAGAGAGAGAGATCTGAACTTGGCCCCTCACTTTATAGGGCCCAGGGGCTTCCCGCCTCTCGGGGGGGCCCTTGACCCTGAGTCCCAAGTGATTGGACTTGTTCCCAATCACTGGGTTCGATATATCCAATAACGGGGCGATTCCTCGATCGAGGGGTGGTCGTTCACCTGTCTTTGTTTCGGCCACTGCAGGCGCCGACAGGTCTGGCCCGGTATTCAATTGCTAATATGTTGCAATTGTTCCCCGGGATAACCGAATAAACTGCAGATGTCTGGGTTGATGTGCTGCTAATAGTCTTGAGTATCGATCTGGGCCGACTTCCCCAGAGCCGAATACGCTATTCTGTCTGCAGCTGTCCGTTTGTGTCCTGTTGGCTGCTTTTCCCATCAGCCTTTTCGGTTAGCCATTTTAAATCGGGTTTTGGCCAAATTAATAGGGAATCAGCCATTTTAGGTGGCTACAATGTGAATTAGATATAGAACTTAGAATTCCTACAGTGCAGAAGGCCATTTGACCCATGGAGACTGCACCAACCCGCTGAAAGAGCACCCCACCTCGGCCCACTCCACTATCCTATCCACGTAACACCACAACACCACCTAACCTACACATTGTTGGAATCAAGGGGCAATTTAGCATGGCCAATCCACCTAACCTGCACTTATTTGGACTGTGGCAGGAAACCGGAGCACCCAGAGGAAACCTACGCAGACATGGAGAGAAAGTGTAAACTCCACACAGACAGTCTTCCAAGGTTGAAATTGAACCCAGGTCTCTGGTGCTTTGCGGCACCCGTGCTAGCCACTATGCCAGGATTTATGAAACGTAAAATTAAAAAACAAGTGAGGAATCCCAAGAACGGCATTTATGTTTTGATCTTGGAACATCCTAATTGGAAATTAATAACTTCATGGGCAGGATTCTCCATTTGGAAGACTTAGGGCGCAATTCTCTGGAAGAATTTCTAAGTGGGTAGCGAGTGGGAATTGCTTTGAGCTTCCCCTTGCTCGGCCCAGCGAGGCCGGCAATGCAATTCAATGTTAATTAGTCAACTTAACAAGGTCTCATGGATTTCTCGTTGCAAATGAAGGTTCGCCAGCTGATTCGTCAGGACCGCACTCGCCAGTCCCCTGCTAACAAGGTGCAGCAGCACTTAAGTTACGCTTGCTCAGCGAACTCCAGCCAGCTCGCAATAATGGCGCCGAGGAGACCGGCCCCAAGATTCGGGGATGCTGAACTGGGAGGCTCTTAGTCGCGGTGGAGGCCAGAAGGGATATCATGTTCCCCAGAGGATCTAGGAGGGTGAACCACAAGGCAGCCAATACTGCTTGGGAGGAGGTGGCAGCAGCAGTCAGCTCAGGGAGTGTGACCAGGAGGACTGGCCTTCAGTGCAGTAAGAAGGTCAATGACCTACACCGGGCAGCAGGAGTGAGTAGACACCAGCCCCGCCCCCCCCATTCCCCCCCCCCCCCCCCCCACCCTGCCGCCCCCCTGCAAGAGAGCATCTACTTCCCATTGCACATGCGACCCCCAACCCTCCCTCCACCCCATCCACCGTCAACACCCCCAAGAATCCCTTCACAGCCCCACCATCACCACTGTGAACCACGCGTGTGGCTAATGATGCCCTCTCTGTGTCTTCGCAGGAAGAGCTCTCCCACAATGGCGGGAGAGGGCCCAGGCTGGCGGTGGTGTGGCAGTGGGGTGCCAGACGTAAGAATCCTTGCCTCCTTCGAGGAGCATGCCCTGGAGATGACCGGGGTGGCGCAGGACAGATTGGTCATCCACACGGAGGCTGGCGGACGCTGCAGAGGTGAGGAACCATGGGGACCTGTCAAACATGAGTTATTGCCTTACTAACTGACCCACCCCTACCACAGACCACATGCCCATCCCGGGCGGCACCCTCACCTGACTCCAATGAGAACACCTCGGAGGAGAGCTCCGAGGATGCAACTGTTATAGACATGGCACAGCTGCCATCCCCACTCTTCACCAACGTAGATACACGCACCTTGGTGGGAATGTTAGTGGTCAGACTTCTGGGGCACAATCTGGTGAGCACCACATCGCTGCTGATGTAGCAGGAATCCCCAGGCAAGACAGCAGTCGGAGGTTTGCTGGATCCCAGCCTGATGCTGAGCCTGTTGCACTCGGAGGCACTCGGAGCTGATCGAGACGATAGGGTGTGGCCGGGACATTCAGGGTGTGGCCGGGACATTCAGCGGGAGATGACAGCTTCACTCCAGTAGATCCATAGCCGCTATGGGGGCGCGGCATCATCAGGAGTGAGGTATTGTACAGCACATTAAACACACTATGATGCCTCTGACACTTCCTTCCGCAATGCGGGTTGACCTCCGGACCCTTTGCCCATCTCTCCAGGCATCCACCCCCCACCCTTTGGCCGTGGGCATGACTCCGGAGCTGTGTCTCATCCCCTGGGTGTTCGGATGTGTGTGGTGTTGCCTCTCGCACTGTCCAAGCACATTATCCAGGCATCAGGGTGTGATTGGGATGCTGGGCAATGACGGCCACCCACGGGAATCCAATTGGGTTGTGAAGTGCTCACTTAACCACGATTGCCAATTCCCTATTAGCGATAGCCTTCAGCCGCATGGCCAGAGGCCTCAGCAGTCAGTGGGCATTATGTGCGGTCGTTAGGGCAGATGGGCAGAGACAAAGGTTGCCCCTGGAATAGGTACACACGATCCAGAAGTTGGCATGGTGGTGCCGCGCGTGGTTGTCCCCTGGTTGCCCCCCCAACACCTTCCCCCCACCCTCCCATGGCACCATTCCTGAGGAGGGTCCCCTACCCCCAACTGAGCACTGGGGTGGCAAGCCCAGCGCCCCTGGGCTCGTTTCCTGTGAGGAAAGATCTTTACTCACCTCCTTGGCTGCCCACAGAAGCCCTTCCGCCAGGTTCATGTTTTTCAAAAGGACTACTAATCACTGCCAGCATGCACACTTCCTGGGGAGCTATTTGAATGTCAGGAGGCCGTTGGATATGGGGTGCCTCTCGTTAAATGGATGGAAATTGGGCTTAAGTGGTGATAATTGGTTTCTTGCCATGCTACAGCGAGATCCAGATTTCGCCTACAAAAGTGGGCCGGTTGAATCGCAAACTGTTTGGCATTTGGCGCCTGGCGCAGATCTCGTTTTTGGCCTCTCTAGCTATTCACCGGCCTCGTTTCGCTCGAGCGGGAGTGCAGCGAGGTTGAGTAATTGTGCCTTAAGTGTTACTGTTGGGACTGATTGCATTCCCATTCGGGTCGCTATTCAGGAAGTGAGTCAGGACATGCAAATAGGTCAGCACTCTGACAGTGCTAATTTAGAGCAATTCCAAGCCCAGTGCATGTTCTAACAGCTGGGGCTGGAGTTAACGCTGAAGAACCTGGCAGCTGGAGCAGTTTTTAAGGGCTCCATTTACTACACACCCACTGCAGCCACGGACGACTTGCCCCTTGAGGTCAGGAGTCCGAGGTAAACCCACATCTCCATGCCAGTGAAGAGAGGAGGGACATTATCTTCCCCAAGGTGGGCTGCACACTCAAGCCTTGTGGTATTATAGGTATCACGGTACCTGATAGGCTAAAGCACCATTGGAGGAAACTTATGCTTTCTATTGGCTAGAGTGTATAATAGCTCCACCCTGATAGGCGGGGTATAAGAACCAGTGTCGCCCCAGCAGCCTTCATTCTGTACCTGAGCTGCTGGGGAAACAACTAGCTTAGTAAAGCCTTCAGTTGGACTACAACCTTGCTTTAGTGGTCATTGATCGTGCATCAATTTAATTTTTACTAGTTTTTTTAAGAAGAAAGGATGGAGCTCCGAATCAAGCCGGAGTGTCGGCAACTTAGCCCCCACGCGGCGAACTCAGCAGCAATCTTAAAGCACTGGCTGGCGTGCTTTAAAGGGTATCTCGAGACGGCCGAAAACGCACCCACGGGAGAGCAGAAACTGCACATCCTGCACTCAAGGGTGAGCCCAGAGATTTACACCCTCATCAAGGAAGAGGAAGACTTTGATGCAGCAATTGAGCTGCTAAAAGGACACTATATTCGCCCGGTAAACCAGGTCTACGCCCGGCACCTGCTTGCAACAAGGCGACAAACCCCTGGGGAATCGATGGAGGAATTCTACCGTGCACTCCTGGTGCTGGGAAGAAGCTGCGGCTGCCCGCAGGTTTTGGCGAGCGAACACACGGAACTCTTAGTCCGGTATGCTTTCGTCACAAATCCGCCAACATCTGTTAGAGGACACCCTGGGTCTCAGGGAGGCTCGGGCCCTTGCAGGCTCCCTGGACGTGGCCTCCAGGAACGCCCGCGCCTACGTTCCCGACCGCGCGGCAGCCCCCTGGGCAGCGTGGAACCCCGCCGCGGCCGACCCCGAGACTTCCCCTGTCCCCCCACAGGCCTGCGCTGCAAGGCAGCCTGGCAATCCCGAGGGGCCCCGCTGCTACGTTTGCGGGCAGGCCAAGCACCCCCGCCAGCGCTGCCCAGCCCGCGCATCCGCCTGCAAGGGATGCGGCATAAAGGGCCATTTTGTGGGGGTATGTCAGGCCCGAGCGGTGGCCGCGGTCTCCAGCGGCGAATGCGAACCGCAACCACAAACTTCTCCACGGGCCCCGTGCAACCAGCGGTCACCGCCGCCTCCATATCCCAGGGCCACGAGCGGACCCCGGGCGTCGCGTTGGAGGGATGGGCGCCGCCATTTTGTGCATCCCCGGCCATGAAATTTCTTCAGCCAGAGAGTGGAGGGTCTGTGGAATTCATTGCCACAGAGGGCGGTGGAGGCCAGGACGTTGAGTGTCTTTAAGACAGAAGTTGATAAAGTTTTGATTTCTCGAGGAATTAAGAGCTATGGAGAGAGAGCGGGTAAATGGAGTTGAAATCAGCCATGATTGAATGGTGGAGTGGACTCGATGGGCCGAATGGCCTTACCTCCGCTCCTATGTCTTATGGTCTAACCCTTGACAGTGACCTGTCTTGTTGCCGCCAAGCAAGTAAGTCTGAAGTGAACGCTCGCTACGAGATAGGCGCTCCTAGCTACCAGTCCATACCAGCTTTTGAATCCCACAGACTCAGAACCCGAACGAAAGGCCATTTGTTCCCCTGCCCTGGTGGGCCAGTCCGAAGCGAAGTATAGGCCTGTTAGTTATAGAAATAGCCTAGAAAGTAGAGTTTATGCACGAGTAGTGATTTACTGTGTATAATAAATGTGCTTTGATTTGAATCTTACTAATTGGTGTGTTGAGTTATTGATCATTACTTGAACTTGAACCTCGTGGCGGTATCACAAAGATACCTGGCGACTCTAGAGCAAAGGTTAAACAAACAGAGCAAATTACGATTTAAGAGCCAACCAAAAGTTAGCAACACAGTCCAGGGAAGGGAGTTCAAAAATTTCCGTCTACGTCCTTCCCCACCTCTGCGCGGCTACACTCCTGGGTTTAGACTTCCAGTGTAACCTTCAAAGTCTGACCTTCCAATTCGGCGGCCCTATACCCTATATGACCATTAAGGTCGACCCGCCTTCCCTCTTTGCGAAACTCACCCCGGATTGCAAACCCGTCGCCACCAGGAGCAGACGCTACAGTGCCCAGGGCCGGATCTTTATTAGGTCAGAGGTCCAAAGGCTACTGAGGGAAGGGGTCATTGAAGCCAGTAACAGCCCCTGGAGAGCTCAAGTAGTGGTGGTAAAGACCGGGGAGAAGCATAGGATGGTCATCGACTACAGACAGACCATCAACAGGTTTACGCTGCTGGATGCGTACCCTCTCCCCCGCATATCCGACCTGGTAAACAGGATCGCGCATTATAGGGTCTTCTCCACGGTGGATCTCAAGTCTGCCTACCACCAGCTCCCCATCCGCACTAGTGACCGCAAATACACTGCCTTCGAGGCAGACGGGCGGCTCTATCACTTCTTAAGTGTTCCCTTTGGTGTCACCAACGGGGTCTCGTCTTTCAGCGCGAGATGGACCGAAGGTTGACCGGTACGGTTAACGGGCAACATTCCCGTATCTCGATAATGTCACCATCTGCGGCCATGACCAGCAGGACCACAACACCAACCTCCGAAAATTTCTCCAGACCGCTAAATCCTTAACCTAACATACAATAAGGATAAATGCGTGTTTAGCACCGACCGTCTAGCCATTCTCGGCTATGTAGTGCGAAATGTAGTTATAGGCCCCGACCCTGAACGCATGCGAACTTATGGAGTTCCCCTTCCCTCACTGCTCCAAGGCCCTGAAACGTTGCCTCGGGTTTTTTTGCTACTACGCCCAGTGGGTCCCCAACTACGCGGACAAAGCCTGCCCCCTGATCCAATCCGCAGCTTTTCCCCTGTTGATAGAGGCCCGCCAGGTCTTCAGCCGCATCAAAGCAGACATTGCAAAGGCCACGATGCACGCCATCGACGAATCCCTCCCCTTCTAGGTCGAGAGCGATGCGTCCGACGTAGCTCTGGCGGCCACCCTCAACCAAGCGGGTAGACCCATGGCCTTCTTCTCCCGTACCCTCCATGCTTCCAAAATCCGCCACTCCTCAGTCGAAAAGGAGGCCCAGGCCATAGTAGAAGCTGTGCGACTTTGGAGGCATTACCTGGCAGGCAGGAGATTCACTCTCCTCACTGACCAACGGTCGGTTGCTTTCATGTTCGATAATGCACAGCGGGGCAAGATAAAAAACGACAAGTTCTTGCGGTGGAGGATCGAACTCTCCACCTACAACTACGAGATCTTGTATCGTCCCGGGAAGCTAAACGAGCCTCCTGACACCCTGTCCCGCGGCACATGTACCATCGCACAAGTGGACCGCATCCGAGCCCTCCACAAGGACCTCTACCACCCTGGGGTTCATCACTTTTTCCATTTCGTCAATACCCGCAACCTGCCCTACTCAATCAAGGAGGTCAGGACTGCCACCAGGGACTGCCAAATCTGCGCGGAGTGCAAATCGCACTTCTACCGGCCAGAGAGAGCGCACCTGATAAAGGCTTCCCATCCCTTTGAACGCCTCAGCATGGACTTCAAAGGCCCCCTCCACTCCACCGACCGCAACACGTACTTCCTGAACGTGATTGACGCGTACTCCTGGTTCCCATTCGCCATCCCCTGCCCCGACATGACCGCCACCACCTTCATCAAGGCCGTCCATAGTATCTTTGCACTGTTCGGTTTCCCCGCTTACATACACAGTGACAGGGGGTCCTCCTTTATGAGCGACGAACTGCGTCAATTCCTGTTCAGCAAGGGCATCGCCTCGAGCAGGATGACCAGTTACAACCCCCGGGGTAACGGACAGGTAGAGAGGGAGAACGGAACGGTCTGGAAGCCCGTCCTACTGGCCCTACGGTCCAGGAACCTCCCAGTCTCCCGCTGGCAAGAAGTCCTCCCGGAGGCCCTCCACGCCATCCGGTCACTACTCTGTACAACCACCAATCAGACACCTCATGAACGTCTCCTTGTGTTCCCTAGGAAGTCCTCCTCTGGGACCTCGCTCCCGACCTAGCTGGCAGCACTCGGATCCATCCTGCTCCGAAAACACGTGCGGGCGCACAAGTCGGACCTGTTGGTCGAGAGGGTCCATCTGCTCCATGCTAACCCCCAGTACACCTATGTGGCGTACCCCGACGGCCGACAAGATACGGTCTCTCTACGGGACCTGGCGCCCACCGGAACACCATGCACATTCCAGCCACCAGTCACACCCTCCCCTCCACCGCAGCACCTTACAGGAGGATTGGTCCTTCCACCGCCCCTGTCTAGGCCCCCTCACCCACCGACGCTCCCCACAGGCACTCCCTTTCCAGGTCAGCCATTTTCCCCACCAGCGGCGTCTAGGGGTGACGAAGCTGCCATGGAGATCGAAGCCACGCTCCCAGAGTCACAGACGCCCGAGCTCCACCGAAGTCACCACCGAGACTCCGACGATCACAGAGGACGGCCAGGGCCCCCGATCGACTGATTGCTTCATTTTAACTGTAATCTGTAAATATAAACCATCAAATGTACATAGCTACCAGACTTGTAAATAGTTACTAAACACTGTACGGAGGTATTACGGTACCTCCTTAACTAATTATACCATGTTGTTATGTTTTGTAGTTTCTGGCCACCACCCTGGTCGGACTCTTTTTTTAACAGGGGGTGAATGTGGTATTATGGGTATTACGGTACCTGATAGGCTAAAGCACCATTGGTGGAAACTGTATGCTTTCTATTGGCTAGAGTGTATAATAGCTCTGGCCTGATAGGCGGGGTATAAGAACCCGTGCCGCCCCAGCAGCCCTCATTCTGTACCTGAGCTCCTGGGGAAACATCTAGCTTATTAAAGCCTTCAGTTGGACTACAACCTTGCTTTAGTGGTCATTGATCGTGCATCAAGCCTGCCCTCCTGAACACCGCTTGGGAGGTGGTGGCAGAGGTAGTCAATGCTGCCAGTCTCACCAGGAGGAGACAGCGGGTGATCCGGAGGGGTGTGGGTCACTGGTGAGACCTCTGCCCTGAGAGGGGCAGCTAACCAGGGAGGGTTTCAAAGGCCACGGTGAAGTGTCCTCTGGTTGGGGTGAGCTCTGCTGATCCCCTGCTTCCTCTGCAGTGGGGCAGTTCTTGTGAAGAGTGCCAACACCTGGTGGGTCCCTGATTGAGCTCGGCCACGCCCAACCCCTTGATGATACAGCTGTGTTACGAAAGTGTCTAGAAGGCCAGCCTGGGTGGGCTCCCAGATGACTTGAGGCTCCATGAACATTTAAAGGACACAGGAAGCACTCAGCAGTGTGAGCAGCTAGGGGCCTGTAAGGTGTTATGTTACGCTGCTTGATTTACATAAATTGCTACTGACCATAGACAATGTTGAAAGACACTCCAGTCCTTGAAGTAAGTTGAAAGGATTCACTCAGTAACAACAACTAGATAAATGAGTTTGATACTCTGCTGATCTAACTCTAGTAAGTCAGTGATAATGACTAACTGTACAACTGGGATCTAGGCCACATGTGGTGACCCAGCCTGAGATCGAAACTATTCTGGTGCTAATCCTACAGTCCCTGCCAGGAGTGAGAGGGAGGGTCGAGTGTGTGTCTGGTTTTATAATGAGTTGTGTAGTGTCCTCTGGTGGTCGTGCCACAGCCGGGTGTTCCGATTAACCGCTTCGTTACATGTTAGTCTACATATCATTACATAAGGAACACCAAAGGGGTGCATTAAAAGACAGACTGCAGCAATGGCGGTCTGAGCCAAGCCACCCTGGTTGTGCCACAGCCGGGTGATTAACCCCTTAGTTTCATGTCAGTCTATAATAGGCGATTTTTATTTCATTTCATTTCATATCATTACATTTCCCCCTTTTTTTACATTACAGGTGTGGTACTTGGGGAATTGTGTGACAAAGCTAGATATTATGATATGATATGTCCAATTTTATACAATTGGTATATACACAGCAAACAGGGAAGAGAAAATGTTCACAGGTTCAGCCTTTGAGGCTTCCATCTCGTCCTTGATGACCTCCTGAGAGGTGGACGACCAGTGGAAACGTCGGTCAGGATGTCTTGAGGGATTGCCTCAACAAACGGCAGTGAAGGGACGATCAGTGGCCGCTGTATTTCCTGAAGTGTCCTTCGATTTCTGCGGACGATGGCACCATCAGCCATTTGTATCACGTAGGATCTGGGTGCAGCTTGTCGAATAACAACAGCTGGAGCATACCAGCCACCTGGTATTCTGATTCTGACGGTGTCTGCTGGAGATAGCGCGTCCAGATCAGTTGCATGTTTGTCATCGTGATGCTTCTGACCATCACAAAGCCATCGCATCTTGTGTCTCACCGGTAGGAGGTCTGGATTAGGCGGTTGTAGGGCTGGAAGCGTTGTTCGCAGGTCCCTATCCATCAGCAGTTGAGCCGGTGACATGCCAGATGCTAAGGGAGCAGCACGATAGAAGAGTAGTGCTAGATGAATGTCGGATGCAGAATCCAAGGCTTTGTTGATGAGCTGTTTGACTATGTGCACCCCCTTTTCCATCTTGCCATTGGACTGCGGGTAGTGTGGACTAGAGGTGACGTGCTTGAAATTGTAGCACTTTGCAAACGCAGTCCATTCTCAACTGTGAAAGCATGGTCCATTGTCAGTCATGACCGCGTTTGGGATGCCATGACGAGAGAAGTTCTCTTTGCACGCTTTGATCACGGTTTGTGAGGTGAGGTCAGACAGCTTCAGTACTTCAGGGAAGTTCGAGTAGTAGTCTATGAGTAGTATGTAGTCATAACCATTGGAGTGGAAGAGGTTACCTTGGACCACGGAGAGGTTTCCACGTTGCGTGGTTGCAGAGTCTCCTTACATTTTGCTGTGTTATGGGCCAGGGTTTAGAGAACCCCAAAGTGTATCATGGGGTTCACCTGACCCACAACTTTTAATAGATTGTGGTATGGGGAGCACACGGCTCACTCTACAGGTATGGTACAGCAGAAAATGGACCAGTGTTTTTTTAAAACAAAACAATGTTTATTCTATGAACTCAAGTTAACCTTTTTAAAACAAACAGTGAATATCTTAGCAACCAGTAAATCAAATACACCCCCTAAAGAATACAACACTAAATAACCTGTATGCTGTCCTTTTAACCTCCAAAAGACTGAACAAACCTTCAAACAGGAGCACATTACATTTATATTCAATACTGAGACCTTTTTACAATTCTGAGTTCACCCAAATGATCCATAGATAGTCTTTTGATGGCAGAGATCAACAGCAGTGCAGCTCACTTTCAACTTCAGATTTAGCTCACTGAAAAACACAGACACACCCAAGCTCTTTGTCAAACTGAAACTAAAAAGCAGAAGTCGAGCTCAGCTCCACCCACACTCTGACATCACTCCAGTAACATGAGCAGCTCCATTTCTTAAAGGTACATTTCTTAAACACCCATTTCTTAAAGGGTACTCTCACATGACACCTCCCCCCATCAACTTCAAGATGGTTTCATTTTTCACCTTTTCACCATCCTTTAAGAAATGCACACAGTAAATATACTTTATCGTTGCTAAAGACAACACACGCAACAGGTATAATAATATCGTCCATTTTTTTTCTCCTTCCTCTGTTGCTAACTTGCTGTTGTCTCTTAATTTGGCTCTGTTTAATTACGTTTGCTCGAAAGTCGCCAGGTATCTTTCGATACCGCCACAAGGTTCAAACCCGAATACTGATCAAAGACTCGATACACCAGTTAGTAAGTTCAAAAGCATTGCTCATTTATTTACACACAGTCAAATCTACTCATGCATAAAACTCTACAACCTAAACTATCATTATCACTAAAAGCCTATACTTAGCTTTGGGTGCCCACTCAGTCAGAGGAACAATGGCTGTTGCTCGGTTCTGAGGCTGCTGGGTTCAGCTGTTTACAGGTTGGCAACTAGGAGTGTCTCTCTCGTGGAGTGCGTTGACTTGGAACTTACTTGGTCTGGCGTAGCTTTGGCAGGTCTCTCCTTGCTGAGAGCCAAGGTAACAGGAAGACAGAGTACTGGGCAAATGGTAAGATTGGGGCCAGTCAAGGACAGTAATGGGAAGTTGTGCGTGGAATTCGAGGAGATAGGAGAGGTGCTAAATGAATATTTTTTGTCAGTATTCACACAGGAAAAAGACAATGTTGTCGAGGAGAATATTGAAATACAGGCTACTAGACTAGAAGGCCTTGAGGTTATTAAGGAGGAGGTGTTAGCAATTCTGGAAAGTGTGAAAATAGATAAGTCCCCTGGGCCGGATGGGATTTATCCTAGGATTCTATGGGAAGCTCGGGAGGAGATTGCTGAGCCTTTGGCTTTGATCTTTATGTCATCATTGTCTACAGGAATAGTGCCAGAAGACTGGAGGATAGCAAATGTTGTGCCCTTGTTCAAGAAGGGGAGTAGAGACAACCCTGGTAACTATAGACCAGTGGGCCTTACTTCTGTTGTGGGCAAAGTCTTGGAAAGGTTGATAAGAGATAGGATGTACAATCATCTGGAAAGGAATCATTAATTAGAGATAGTCAACACGGTTTTGTGAAGGGTAGGTCGTGCCTCACAAACCTTATTGAGTTCTTTGAGAAAGTGACCAAACAGGTGGACGAGGGTAAAGCAGTTGATGTGGTGTATATGGATTTCAGTAAAGCATTTGATAAGGTTCCCCAAGGTAGGCTATTGCAGAAAATACAGAGGCATGGGATTCCGGGTGATTTAACAGTTTGGATCAGAAATTGGCTAGCTGGAAGAAGACAAAGGGTGGTGGTTGATGGGAAATGTTAAGCCTGGAGTCCAGTTACTAGTGGTGTACCACAAGGATCTGTTTTGGGGCCACTGCTGTTTGTCATTTTTATAAATGACCTGGAGGATGGCGTAGAAGGATGGGTGAGTAAATTTGCCGATGACACTAAAGTCGGTGGAGTTGTGGACAGTGCGGAAGGATGTAACACGTTACAGAGGGACATAGATAAGCTGCAGAGCTGCGCTGAGAGGTGGCAAATGGAGTTTAATGCAGAAAAATGTGAGGTGATTCATTTTGGAAGGAATAACAGGAAGACAGAGTACTGGGCAAATGGTAAGATTCTTGGCAGTGTGGATGAGCAGAGAGATCTCTGTGTCCATGTACATAGATCCCTGAAAGTTGCCACTCAGGTTGAGAGGGTTGTTAAGAAGGCATACGGTGTGTTAGCTTTTATTGGTAGAAGGATTGAGTTTCGGAGCCATGAGGTCATGTTGCAGCTGTACAAAACTCTGGTGCGGCCGCATTTGGAGTATTGCGTGCAATTCTGGTCGCCGCATTATAGGAAGGATGTGGAAGCATTGGAAAGGGTGCAGAGGAAATTTACCAGGATGTTGCCTGGTATGGAGGGAAGATCTTATGAGGGAAGGCTGAGGGACTTGAGATTATTTTCTTTAGAAAGAAGAAGGTTAAGAGGTGACTTAATTGAGGCATACAAGGTGATCAGAGGATTAGATAGGGTGGACAGTGAGAGCCTTTTTCCTCGGATGGTGATGTCGAGCACGAGGGGACATAGCTTTAAATTGAGGGGTGATAGATATAGGACAGATGTCAGAGGTAGGTTCTTTACTCAGAGAGTAGTAAGGGCGTGGAATGCCCTGCCTGTAACTGTTATGGACTCGCCAACGTTAAGGGCATTTAAATGGTCATTGGATAAACATATGGATGATAAGGGAATAGTGCAGATGCGCTTTAGAGTGGTTTCAAAGGTCGACGTAAGATCGAGGGCCGAAGGGCCTGTACTGTGCTGTAATGTTCTATGTTCTATGTTCTAAGGCCAAGAGAGAGATTCTCTCTTGGGGAATCCTTTTTATACCCAAAAGGGTTTCGCATGCTTTTGGGCGGGCCTTGAACTTGGCCCCAATTAATTGGGCTGTTTCCCAATTGTTCCTTTCGATTTTCCTCCAATAGAGGGGTGGGTTCCCTGGTTGCTGGGAGTGTCCTAGGTGGCCGTTGGTTTGCTTTGTTTTAGTCTCCTCTGGCGCCGGGGTGTCTGTCTTCACATTGTTTACCTAACTGTTGCCTTTTGTTCCCGGGGATCACTCATTAGTATGTAGATAGTTCTGCAGTACTGGTCTAATCAACAGACAGACCTTGCACCTGCTTGCTTTTTTGGTATTGTCCAATTTTCCCTGCATTCTTTGCAAAGTGTCCACTTTGTAATTGAGACGTGGCCATCCCAGATGGCTACACCCCCTCCTTGTGATCCTCAACGCAAAGCGCGACGGATCACATTACTGCGTTGTCTTCGTCCTCTGACCAAACGGGGCACCCATAATCAGGCTCTACTCTGCCCTATCCTATGAAACACAATTTTACCTAAATCATTTTAAATACATACATTATTATAAAACTCTACGGGGCGCTATGACATTAATGCATGCATTACAGAAAAATAAAAAAACTGGAACCTCTAACTATCCTCAATAAACTATCCTTACTCAAACAATCCCAAAAATAATCTATAACATTTTAAATGTACAAAATAGCAGCACACCAATTTCTCTGGCCTGGCAGTCAGACACAGAGGTTTACATCTCTTTATTCTACAGAATACATAAAGAGAAATGGATGCACTTTATCACAGCTTGTGTGGTAGGGGTCAGGGGGGTAGCCTCCGCGCGCAACCGAAGGGATCCCTCTAAGATCCAGGTGAACAAGATGGAGGTCGTCTTCACCTTTCCGTCTTTCTGTCTTCTTCTTTGTCTTCCTCTGGGGTTCCTGAGGTTCCTGAGTTCTGTGAACACAAGCATAATATCTGTTATTATCTTGCTTACGATCTCGTATGCCTGTCTGTCTGTCCTTTTTTGCCAATTTCCCTTTATAATTGGTCACCATCTGTGACTCCCTCATTTTTTTTTAAACCAAATATTTAGGACGACATCCGAGAAAAATACTGACATAGTGCGAGCTGTCTCGCAGCCTGTGCGATCTACCATCCTAGTGTTTTAGGATGTAAATAGCATATGGAAGCAACCTAAGGGTTGCCAAAACCAAACAAAAGAATTTCGAACCGAAAGTGCCAAAATGGGATGCGTATGGGCTGCGGCAGGTAAGAAATGGGTGGAATCCCCGGGTAGGACGATGATCAATGCCGTTTGTGCTCTATCCGAGCGTAGCTGACCAGAGGGGGGGTCCTCAGGCAGGGCGGGGACCAGTGCCGTTTCTCCACTGCCTGAGCAACCGGCAAGAACGGGTAAGACAGTGGTCGTCATGGGGGTTGCCTTGTTGTCTGCTGACAAACTTGTACCTCTAAAACTGGTTTCTGTTGACAAACTAGTTCCTCTGAACTGATTTCTGTCGACAAACTAGTTCCTCTGAACTGTTGTCTGGGGACAAACTCATTCCTCTAACAGTCAAAGGAGTGGTGACGTGGGGTCGTGAAAAGGTTTCAAGTTTGCAAACAACACTTAACATTAACACTAACGAACAAACATACAGCAAACATGGTGCAGATTCCATCAGAAAGGACACCGTATCTCTCCATCGGTTCCTTTTTTTCCATCATCTGGACACCTCACTGCTCAATAGCGAACAGGGTCGCAAAGGGATTTGTTTGGTGGGAGTCAGACTCTTTGTCATCATCTTCTCCCGACTGCCAAACTCTTGACTGTAGTAATCGTGATAAAGCTGCTTGGGGTGAATTGGGGTCCATTTCATCATCCCGGATGACCCTGAACGAATTGTTTCGGTGCCAGAATCGCGTGTCGAGGTTGGACCTACTAGGTTTCAATCTGTAATCGTCGGGCGGTGGTTCTGGGTCAGGGGCTTTGATATATGTAATCTCAAAGGGGTCAGTGGAATCATGCTCGGATTCTCTGGGAGTGGGGCGTGGTACAGGGGGATAATCGTAAGGTGGTGTGCTGTGGCTATCATGATCGCTATCACTGTCGCTGGCGCTGCTGGTTGAAGGAAGGGAGAGGCGGAGTCGTGCCTCTGGGGGTGGAGTTGAAGTTGTGTCTGAGGACGGGCTGGACTGGCTGGGGGAGGGTAGGAAAACGTCATCTGTGGGCGGGGCGTGCTCGTCTGCTGCTGCGAGCAGGATGTGGTGTGTGTGGCTTTGCTGCGAGCCGTAAGCCTTGAGCTGGTTTATGTGAAACCACGCAGACTTGACATTGGGATATGTCATTTTGTATACTGAGGGGCTGACTTTGTCCGAAATGGAGTACGGTCCGGGGAATTTAGGGGAAAGGAATGAACTGGGGTTGTATAGGGAAAGCATCACTTGCTGCCCTACTGCAAACTCAGTGGCGTGTACTGTTTTGTCGAAACAAGCCTTGCTCTGTCTCTTCCTGGTTCCAAGTCTCACAGCTGCTGCAAGTTGGGCTGCCTTTATGTTCTCTAACAATTGTTGAACAGCATTTTCATGCATGAGGGCTGTGACTGCGGGGCTGGTCAAATACAGTCCTAATAAATACTCTGTCCCTTTCATGGGGCATCCGGTCATGAGGGTGTGGGCGGTGTATACTGTGGACGTGGATACCATGTTCCTCATAAACATTAAAGCAAATGAGAGAACTGAATCCCAGGTGCTGTTATTCTGCTGTACCATTTTCCTGAGGGTGGCTTTTAATGTCCTGTTCATCCTCCCTACAATTCCACTTGACTGGGGGTGGTATGCTATGTGAAACTTTTGTCGAATGCCGAAAATCGTGAGGACGTTTTTCATTACACCTCCTGTGAAATGGGAGCCTTGATTGGATTCTATACTGCGTGGGAGGCCCCATCTTGTAAAGATGTGATGTGTTAATATTTTAGCCGATGTCTTGGCCATATTAGTTCACGATGAAAAAGCTTCCACCCATTTTGTGAAGGTGTCGATGATCACCAACACATACTTGTAACCATTTCTGCACGGGGGTAGGGGTCCTATATAATCTATCTGGAGATTTGTCCAGGGTCCATTAACGGAGTGGGTATGACTAAGTTGAGCCTTTTTCACACATCTGTCTGGATTGTTCTGGGCACAGATCAAGCAGTTCTCTATGTAGTGTGTAACATTGGCTTTTAAATCTGAGGTGGGCTAGGGTGGGTTCAATACCTTGGTGTCCATGATTGTCATGGAACTGACAAATTATCTGGTTCCTGTCCTGGCTGGGACCTATATAAATGCCATCCTTTAAAATCACACCGTCATGTGTGGTTATTGCATTCTTGTATTTACCATACGGGGAAGGGAAGGTACCCTTTAAAACTTCCCTGAGTTTCTCGTCCTCTTTCTGTGCCTTCGCTAAATCCTGAATATTGGTCTGTGAGACCTGAACTGCGTGTACTGGGGTGCTCTCGGGGGGGGGGGGGGTTCCAAAAATCACCATGCCTGGAGCCTGCCTTCGCTAGGGCGTCTGCTTTAACGTTACCGGGGGGGAAGAACGGTGATGACTGCGAATTTAAATTATTCCATATTTTCTATCCTTCGCTGTCTCTAAGATATGGCGGAGTAATGGGGCTGAGGGCAGGGGTTTACCATCCGTGGAACCAAATCCTCTCGTTTCCCACAGAGGTAGGAATTCCGTCAAACTATTGCAGACATATATGTTGTCCGAATAGATGTCTGCTAGGGGCTGGAACGAGTTCTGCTGCCTGCGAGCCTAAGTGTCCTGGCAACTTTAGTGAAATCTCATCTAGGGCGGGTCCCTGCGCGTCCTCTACGTAAATACCGCAACCGGTGATTCTCTTTCCATTTAACACTGTGGAGGAGCCATCCACATAAATCTTCAGGGGTGCGCACATATCTGTGGGCTAGGGTCTCTGGGGTGCACTACCTGTTTTCCTGGAAGGTGTTTTGGGAATAAATGGGCCTGTGTTCTGTTTTGTGATGATGATCTCACACTCATGAGGGGTGCCTGCATACTGCAAATTATCGGCACGGAAGATGTGGGTCTTGGTTCTCTTTACTGTAATGTCCCGTCCCTGTAAAAGAAGAGTCCAACGGGCTGCGCGGATTTGGCTGACTGTGTCATCTTTAAGTCGGCTGTCTAACAATAGCTGTGTTGGGGTGTGTTCTGTGAGGATGGTGATGGAGTTGAGTCCTGTAATGTAGGCGAAGTATTGTACTGCCCAAAAACCTGCGAGCAGGTGCCTTTCACAGGCGGAAAATTTTTGCTCTACAGGGTCTAACACGCGTGAGGCGTATGCTACAGGGCGTAATTGGTCATGACGTTCCTGGAGGAGCATGGCCGAAAGGGTTCGGTCGGTGCTTGCAACTTCGATTGTGTACGGGGAAAATGTAATGTAATGCGGGAGGGGGCTGTGCTGAGTGCTCTTTTTAAAGCATCCGCGGCATCCGTATGCTGTGAAAGCCATTCCCAAGGTGCCTGCTTCTTGAGAAGTTCGGAAAGGGGCGCTGCTTTAGCGGCGAAACCTTCAATATGGTTTCGGCAGTAGCCAACCAGACCTAAAAATGACCGGAGGGCTGAGACATTGTGCGGAACGGGCAATTTGACGATCGAGTCAATTCTCTTTTGCGCGATCTCGCGTTTACCATGAGTGATTACTGCTCCTAAGTAAATCACTCTCTCTTTCAAAATCTGGGTCTTCTTGGGATTGACTTTACAACCAATTTCTTTTCGGAGTCCTAGGAGTTCAGCGAGAAGCGAAATGTGCTCTCCCTTTTTGTCTGTAGTAACAAGTCATCTACGTACTGGACAAGACAATTGGGGCGGGAAAATTTTGCTCATCCATTTGCCAGCTGTCGGTGGAAAATGGAGGGGGAGTTGTGGAAGGCACGTCCATGTGTACTGTTGGCCTTGGAATGTAAAGCTGAATTTGTATTGGCACGCTTTAGCCAATGGAATGGACCAAAAGCCTTTACTAATGTCCAAAACCAAAACAAATTTTGACTGGAGTCCCTGTTTGAGCATGGTCTCGGGACTTGTGGCTACGGTGGGGGCTGCTGCTGGGGTTACTTTGTTCACTTCCCGGTAATCAATGGTCAGTCACCATGATCCATCCGGTTTCCTGATGGGCCAAATCAGTGCGTTGTTTGTGGAGGCTTAAACACCCATTTCTTAAAGGGTACTCTCGCATGACAGCTGGTTGGAACTTCTGGCCAGTCTCACAGCTCAAGACCATGTCCGTGATGTCCTGATTAATGCCAGGCCAGTAGACGGCTTGTTGAGCCCTTCGTCTGCATTTTTCTATACCCAGGTGGTCCTCGTGGATCTGACGAAGTACCGTGGGCCTGAGACGCGGAATCACTATTCGGTCCATTCTCAGCAGTATACCGTTGATCGTTGTCAGGTCGTCTTGGATGTTGTAGAATTGCGGGCATTGCCGTTTCGGCCACCCATGGTTTAGGTTGTTAATTACTCGTTGCAGCAAGGGATCTGCGCCCATCTCTGCTCTGCTCTGATGAGAATTATCTTATCGTCCGTTGCAGGAAGGTTGTCTGCGTACATTTGTACCTGGGGTTCAATTTGTCGGATCATCACTAGTGGCTCACTTGGTGAAGTGACTGAGCGAGACAACGCGTCGGCAATGATGAGATCCTTGCCAGGCATGTATGGAAGATTGAAGTCATACCTTCTAATTTTAAGTAGAATTCTCTGTAGCCGAGGAGTCATGTCATTGAGGTTCTTCTGTATGATGTGTACCAGAGGTCTGTGGTCTGTTTCAACGGTGAATGTTGGTAGGCATAGAGGTAATCATGAAATTTCAAAATGCCTGTGAGAAGGCCTCGACACTCCTTTTCAATTTGAGCGTACTGAGTCTCTGTCGGTGTCATTGCACGTGATGCATATGCTATTGGGACCCATGATGAGGTGTCATCTTTCTGCAGCAACACTGTTCCAATGCCATCCTGACTGGCATCAGTCGAAAACTTAGTATCACGATCAGGGTCATAGAACGCCAAAACGGGTGCAGTGGTGAGCTTTGCCTTCAACCACTCGTTCTGATGTTCTGTCTTCCATTTGAAAGTGGTGGACTTCTTAATCAGTTGTCGTAGAGACGAGGTGTGTGTGGCCAAATTTGGGATAAATTTGCCTAAAAAATTCACCATTCAAAGGAAGCTTTTTTGTCCTCGGGAGGCCTTCATCGCTTCAAAGGCCTTTATCTTGTCCGTGTCGGGGCGTACACCGTGTTCCGATATCTGGTCGCCCAGGAACTTGAGCGTGGACATTACAAAGCTGCATTTGGATCTGTTTAACTTGAGGCCATACTCGTGCATGCGTCTGAATACCCTCTTCAGTCACGACACATGTTCCTCTGGAGTCGAGGACCAGGGGCAAGATTCTCCGACCCCCCCGCCGGGTCGGAGAATTGCCGGGGGCAGGCGTGAATCCCGGCCCCGCCGGTTGCCGAATTCTCCGGCACCGGAGAATCGCGGGGGGGGGGGGGCACCAACCGGCGCAGCGTGATTCCCGCCCCCGCGATTCTCCGGCCCGGATGGGCGAAGTCCCGCTGCTAGAATGCCTGTCCCGCCGGCGTGGATTAAACCACCTCTCTTACCGGCGGGACAAGGCGGCGCGGGCGGGCTCCAGGGTCCTGGGGGGGGGGGGGCGCGGGGCGATCTGGCCCCGGGGGGTGCCCCCACGGTGGCCTGGCCCGCGATCGGGACCCACCGATCCGCGGGCGGGCCTGCACTCTTTTCCTTCCGCATTCGCCACGGTCTCCACCATGGCGGAGGCGGAAGAGACTCGCTCCACAGCGCATGCGCGGGGATGCCGTGAGCGGCCGCTAACGCTCCCGCGCATGCGCCGCCCGGAGATGTCATTTCCGCACCAGCTGGCGGGGCACCAAAGGCCTTTTCCGCCAGCTGGCGGGGTGGAAATCAGTCCGGCGCAGGCCTAGCCCCTCAAGGTGAGGGCTCGGCCCCATAAGATGCAGAGGATTCCGCACCTTTGGGGCGGCGCGATGCCGGACTGATTAGCGCCGTTTTTGGCGCCGGTCGGCGGACATCGCGCCGATACTGGAGAATTTCGCCCCAGATGATAACATCATCCACGTAGACACGAACTCTGTCTATCCCTTCCATCATCTGTTCCATGATGCGGTGGAAGATTTCAGATGCCGAGATGATCCCAAATGCATTTGATTGTAGCAGAATCTGCCTAAAGGCGTGTTGAATGCGCAGAGCTTTCTGCTGGATACTTTTTGTTGGATTTGCCAGAATCCTTGGGATGCATCTAGCTTGGTAAAGAAACGCGCGTGTGCCATTTCGCTTGTGATCTCTTCTCTTTTTGGGATCGGGTAGTGTTCCCTCCTGATGTTTTTGTTGTGATCCTTGGGATCGATGCAGATTCTTCAGTCCCCCGAGGGCTTTTTGACGCACACCATCGAACTGACCCAGTCAGCTGGTTCAGTGGCTTTGGAGATGATGCCTTTCTTCTGAAGACTCGCAAGTTCTGATTTTGACCGTTCCCTCAGGGGAGCGGGCCCTCTCCTGGGTGGGTGAACCACTGGTTCTGCATCAGCATGCAGCAGAACCTGATATTGATATGGAAGTGTGCCCATGCCGCTGAAGACATCCTAGTATTGTCCCAGTATTCCATCAATGCTGGTCTGGAGAGCGTGATGAAAAGATGTCATGGTGTGGACACTTCGAATGAGGTTCAGTTGCTTGCAGGCTTGGGCACCTAACAGCGATGACTTGTCAGGTTGAACAATCTCAAACCTCAGGCTCGCCTCCCTGTCTTATAGAATCATAGAATCACAGAATTTACAGTGCAGAAGGAGGCCATTCGGCCCATCGAGTCTGCACCGGCTCTTGGAAAGAGCACCCTACCCAAGGTCCACACCTCCACCCTATCCCAATAACCCAGTAACCCCACCCAACACTAAGGGTAATTTTGGACACTATGGGCAATTTAGCATGGCTAATCCACCTAACCCGCACATCTTTGGACTGTGGGAGGAAACCGGAGCACCCGGAGGAAACCCACGCACACACGGGGAGGATGTGCAGACTCCGCACAGACAGTGACCCAAGCCGGAATCGAACCTGGGACCCTGGAGCTGTGAAGCATTTGTGCTATCCACAATGCTACCGTGCTGTCTTTGTTGGATACAGCTAAATGGCATGACCCCAGTGAGGAGATCACATTGCCATTGTAGTCCTGGAGCTGGCAGGCAGCTGGAAGGATTTTGGGAACGTTCTAGATCTTTGTAAAGTCGAGGTTTGAGGTCAGGTTAGCGGAGGCACCTGTGTCCAGTTTGAACTTAATGGGGCAGTTGTTTACAGTTAACACTGTGTTCCATTCAGCTTCAGCGTCAATGGCATGGATTGACTTCACTCTCGAAGTCTTGTGTGCGAAGGTTTCAACCTTGGTAATAATTCCCACTTGGAATGGTTTATCCAGGTATTCCTCGTCTGAATCCGTTGCACTCCCTTGATCAGACTCATCAGTTTGAAATTGCACACTTCTGACGCGACTCTGCTTTAAGAGCGGTCTTTGATTTCTGAATTGAGGCGCAGATCTGCACTGGGCAGCATAATAATTAAGTTTCCCGCAGTTGAGACAATGTTTGCCGGTTGCAGGGCATTTTTTTCTAAAGTGGGCGGTTCCACAGTTTGTGCACGTCATCGTGTGATCGCCATGACGTTCCGTGCGTCTTCGCGCATGCGCGGTGCGGTTTCAGCCTTTATGTACCTTCACTCGTGGTGCACCTTCGTGGAGTGGTTCGCGGGCATTTCATACTTTTTTTTGTACTGCGCATGTGCAGGGCTCAAATCCACGCACGGAAGATGGCTGCCGTCAGAAACATGGGGGCGCTGCAATCGGGAGATGGCCTGGACACCCTCGACGTCGAGGGAGGTTTTTTCACCATGTTCAGCGCTCTTACACTGTAGGTCGCGGTTTTTTGAGTGTTCATGCACCGTGCACATTTCTATGGCGATTTCTAAAGTCATGTGTTTGAGCTTTAGTAGTTACTCTCTGAAAGGATCAGAATGGATTCCAAAAACTATCTGGTCTCTGACCATCGAGTCAGTTAGTGCACCAAAGTTACAAAATTGGGCTAGCAGTCTGAGGTTAGTGAAGAAACTGTTGGAGGATTCATCTGTTCCTTGCATCCTTTTCTTAAAAATGTAGCGCTCAAAGATTTCATTTTCCTGGACCTCGCAATGGCTATCAAATTTTTTAAGGATGGTTTCATACTTAGTTTTGTCCTGCCCATCTGTATAATTAAACGAGTTGTAGATCTCTAACGCGTGATCACCAGCAGTAGTCAATAAGAGAGCTATTTTCCGAGCATCGGTCGCGTTTGTTAAATCAGACCCTTCTACATACAGTTGGAATTTTTGTTTAAACAAGCGCCAGTTAACACTAAGGTTACTGTTGGTCCTGAGATGATGAGGAGCTTGTGGTTTGTCCATCGTGCCTGGATTCGACAGGGTCCTTCCGGATGCTTCTGTTGTTGAATAGCTGTCTTGATTATTTCCCTAAACTTACTGAATTTACCTAGGTAGATGCAGCAGCCACTACCAATACCATGTTATGTTATGCTGCTTGATTAACATAAGTTGCTACTGACCATAGACAACTTTGAAAGACACTCCAGTCCTTGAAGTAAGTTGAAAGGATTTATTCAGTAACAACAACTAGTGATAATGACTAACTGTGCAACAGGGATCTGGGCCACATGGGATGACCCAGCCTGAGATCTGAACTATTCTGGTGCTATTCCTACAGTCCCTGCCAGGAGTGAGAGGGAGGGTCTAGTGTGTGTCTGGTTTTAGAATGAGTTGTGTAGTGTCCTCTGGTGGTTGTGCCACAGCCGGGTGTTCCGATTAACCGCTTCGTTACATGTTAGTCTACATATCATTACATAAGGAACACCAAAGGGGTGCATTAAAAGACAGACTGCAGCAATGGCGGTCTGAGCCAAGCCACCCTGATCCCTCGGGGGACACCCTGAGTCCACGGACTTGGCGCCAAGTTGCTCCGTTTGTGGAGACCAGTACTGAACGGCGCTCGCCCGAGTTCTCCGGGTGCCTCGGGAACCAACATATTAGAGTGAGGCTAGTTGTCTCGCAATGATATGCAGATTTGCACATCACAAAAAGTAATCCCACCCACAATGGGTGGGATTTACATTGCAACCTTCTGCGAGATTGCATTAGATCTTGCAAGCATTGCGAGCCAGATAGATCACAGGAACGAGTTCTCCCGGCTTCTATTGGCAACGTTGCGCATGCGGCTTTTTGGCCGTTCGATTGCGCCCTTCAATTTTGCTAGGGCTCCTTGATGCCAAACCTGGTTAACTACTGTCTTGATGTCAAGAGTAGTTACTCTCCCCTCATCATTTCAGGAATTCAGCTCTTTTATCTATGTCTTTTTTTACATTTAGAGTACCCAATTCATTTTGTCCAATTAAGGGGCAATTTAGAGTGGCCAATCCACCTACCCTGCACATCTTTGGGTTGCGGGGGTGAAACCCACGCAAACACGGGGAGAATGTGCTCTTTTATCTATGTTAGTGTGGTGATCCACTGTAATAGGAGATGTAAGGTAGGCCCTGCAGTACAGGTTCGCCGGTAGCTCCTGCCGGCTGGCTCCGCCCAGGGAGAACTGTATAAATATGCATGACCTCCAGTGCCCTGCCATTTCGCCAGCTGCAACAGGAGGCCTCGCACCTGACTGTAATAAAGCCAGAGTGGGGTTTGGGGAGGGAATTCGCGGTTGGATCAAACTGCTCTACACAAATATCTGTGGCGCAGTCTCAATCAATATGTGGGAATCGGAAGGGTTCCTGATCGGGTCTGGAGTCGGGCAGGGCTGCCCTCACTCCTGTGCCCTGTTTGTGTGCTGCCGAGTCCATCAGGGAGGATCCGGGTGTGGGAGGAGTGACGATCCCGGGCAGTGGAGGCGTGCAAGTCGAGGCCTCCCTGTACATGGACGATGTCGCCGTCTTCTGCTCGGATCCCGCGTCTGTGAGCGGGCTCTTGGGTGCCTGCGACCAGTTTGAACTGGCCTCAGGAGCCAAGGTGGGCCGCGGAAAGAGCGAGGGCATGTTCTTTGGGAACTGGGCCGACCGGTCCTTTGTCCCCTTCACTGTCAGTTCAGATTACCTGAGGGTGCTAGGGATGTGGTTCAGAGCGGCTGGGGTGTGCACCAAGGACTGGGAGGAGCACATAGCCAGGGTGGGAAAGAGACTGGGCTGGTGGGAGCAACGCTCACTCTCCATTGCGGGCAAGGCCCTGGTCATCAGGTGTGAGGTGCTCTCAGTGTTGCTGTGCGTGGCGCGGGTCTGGCCCATTGCCCGACCCTGCGCCACGGCAGTCACCCGGGCCATCTTCAAATTCATCTGGAGATCCAAGATGGACCGTGTCCAAAGGGACACTATGTGCAAACCTCTGGAGAAAGGAGGGAGAAACGTACCCAACTCCTCCCTCATCCTGTTGGCCACCTTTGTGTGCAGCTGCATCAAGCTGTGCGTGGACCCCCGGTATGCAGACACCAGGTGTCGCTGCATGTTGGGGTTCTGCCTGTCCCCGGTGTTACGAAGGATGGGCCTGGCCTCATTGCCGCGGAACGCTCCAGGTGGTTGGACCGTGCTGTACCACCCGTCCCTCGTGGAAACATTTTTGAAGGAGGATACCTTTGGCCATAGGGCAATGGGGCAGTGGTCAGCGCGTGGTGTCCTCGAGGCCCTCAGGGAGGGGGAGACTGTGGAGGATGTTGGATGGTTCCCTGAGCGGACTGTCGGTGTCGTCTGATGGAGCGCCTCATCGCCAGAGCTTTCAGGCGGGCACCGGGACCTGGCTTGGCTGGTGGTGAGGGGGGCCCTCCCTGTTGGATTCTTCGTGTGCACCCGAGGGCTCGGTGCCGTTGCACGCTGCCCTCGGAGTGGCTGTGGGGGAGGTGAGACGGTCACCCGCCTCCTTGAGGGGTGTGCCTTTGCGGGGCGGGTCTGGAGAGAGATGCAGTGGTCCTTGTCAAGGTTCATCCCGAGCAGCTCTGTGACCCAGGATTCTGTGCTCTGCGGACTGTTTCCAGGGACACACACCGAGACAAACATCAACTGCTGCTGGAAGGTCATCAACTCGGTGGGTGACGCTCTTTGGTCTGCCCGAGGCTTGCTGATCTTCCAGTGCAAGGAATTGTCCTTGGCCGAGTGTTGCGGACTGGCGCATTCCGGCGGACCGGGACTGTTGCCATCTTGTTCTGCAAGAGAGAAGAGTCAGTGACTGTGACGCAATCATAAAATCATAGAATCCCTACAGTGCAGTAGGAGGCCATTCGGCCCATCAAGTCTGCACTGACCCTCTGAAACAGCACCCTACCTAGGCCCAATCCCCACCCTGTTCCTGTAACTCCACCCAATCTTTTGGACACTAAGGGCAATTTAGCTTGCCCAATCCACCTGATATGCACATTTTTGGACTGTAGAAGGAAACAGAGCATCCGGAGGAAACCCACGCAGACACGGGGAGAAAGTGCAAACTCCACACGACAGTCACCCAGGACCGGAATTGAATCTGGGTCCCTGGTGCTGTGAGGCAACAGTGCTAACCACTGTGCCAATGTACCGTCCCAAATGTGTTTGGACGATTTGCTTGCTGGTGTTGAATAGCTGGCAGTATGCGTAAGCTGAGAGGTGTAGTTGTGAGTGTTTCACCAGTGCCAAGTACATGGTGCTGAGGTGAGTTTATGAATTTTAGGAATGAGCCACGCTTGATGGAGAAGGTTAGTAGGCAATTGACGTGGTAATCCAACCTTGAGTAAACATCACAGAAGCAGACCATTCAGCACAAATAGTTCATGCCAGTGTTTATGTTTCTACTGCTTCAGTGCCCCTACAGCATGCTCAGGAAAGGAATCAGCTGGGCTTTGTGTCGGTGTCGGATGTGGGTGGGGGCAGCATGGTAACATAATGGTTAGCACAGTTGCTTCACAGCTTCAGGGTCCCACGTTCGATTCCCGGCTTGGGTCACTGTGCGGAGACTGCACGTTCTCCCCTTGTCTGCATGGGTTTCCTCCCGGTGCTCTGGTTTTCTCCCACGGTCCAAAGATGTGCAGGTTAGGTGGATTGGTCATTCTAAATTGCCCTTAGGTAGGTGGGGTTACTGGGCTACGAGGATGAGGTGGAGGTATGGGCTTACGTAGGGTGCTCGTTCCAAGTGCTGGTGCAGACTCAATGGGCCGAATAGCATCCTTCTGCACTGTAAATTCGATGATTCTATGAGATCAAGGTTGTGCTCATCCATAATGGATTCGTGGTCAAGTACCCTGCTAGCACTCACTGCCAAGATTCTCACATGGATAATGGCCCCTTGAGTGAGACAGTGTAAGGCAGTTTGAATCTGTGGAACTGTGCCCAAAGGAGTTAGCACCTTGAGAATGTCGGAACATGGAGTCACAAAAGAGTCACTAGAGTATCTGTGTTATTTTACCCATCACCTTAAATGTGTTCTGCATGGAATGCATTATATCATAATATATTATAAGCAGAAACTCGCACCTTTCCGAGGCTGATCTACACACACACACAAACAAAATAGCAGTTGATACGTTTGTGGTACTTGCATTCATGCTATAGGTGGCATGGTGTTGTAGTGGTTAGCACTGCTGCCTCACAGTGCTGAGGACCCGGGTTCGAAATCGGCCCGGGCTCACTGTCCGTGTGGAGTTTGCACATTCTCCCAATATTTGCGTGGGTCTCACCCCCACAACCCAAAGATGTGCAGGGTAGGAGAATTGGCCACAATAAATTGCCCCGTAATTGGGAAAAAAATAATTGGGTACTCGAAATTTATAAACAAAAAACAATGCATTCATGTTATGCCCAGCAACAAATGAACACATAGTTGTATGTACAAAGTACTTTGAGATTAACACTGTTGAGAGGCAGCCCAATAATTAAAGTAACTGCTGCACAATATGGCAATGACGATTCAGATTATGAATCTGAAAGTGTCTGAACAAATGTCAGGTTGTCAATTTGGGAGCAGTACATGATACGGGATAAGCCTGATTAAGGTCAGCAGGTTATTATTATAATCCCTCATGGATATCTTAAACCATTAGTAATGAGTGGTTTGGTGGAGAAAATCAACAGAAGCCTGTGTCAACTGCATTTCCAGCATGATTACTCTAAATAGTACCTGACAGATTAAGGTGTAGAAGACGCCGGGTTGCAGGCTGGTACCTTGTAAGTATGTACTCAGGTAATTACTAAGGACCACACACAAGTAAAATATATGGGAAGCAATTTGACCAAATCAGCTGCATTTCCCAGAAACTGGGATTGAATCAGAAGTTACATATTATTGTCAAACTGAAATAATTTCAAGAATTTACTGTTTGTTTCATGTACTATGTGCAGTTTGATTTCCAGAAAAAGATTTCTGACTAATAACTACATAAAATATACATGGCACAGAAACAGGCCATTCGGCCCAATCAGTCCATGAGTTGTTCATGCCCTACTTGAACTTTCTTCAAGCAGAACATGAACCCACCATCTGGTCTGGGCTTGCAAAATTCTACCAACTGTCCTGGCTTGAGACAATTCACACCTCTTTAACCTAAGATCATCCCTCTCTCCAGTCTCACCATCTGGACCTGTAAAGACTTCATTACCTGCAAAGACTTGCATCATTGACTTTGTCTATACATGAGTTTGGGGAACCCACTGTCATGATATTCAAACACACACATCATGATGGACACACTAACAGGCAAATCAGAGTACACAACACCACAACCAATCACAGACAAGAACACCAACCACATAAAAAGCACGAGCACGACACCTGGAGGTCAGTAGGTCTGGGGAGAAGGAAGCATGAAAGAGCTGTTGAAACACCACAAGCAGGGAGCCCCCCACGTGCAGAGTGCAAAGACCAAGTTGTAAATAGTGAGTTTAAATAAACAAGTGTTGTACCATATGCAACTGTGTTGGCTCTTCTGTGTGTTAGAACACCCAACACCACATGGTACAGGAGTGGATCGATACCTGCCTACCAACCTGCCATTCTGGACATGGACCACACCGGCAAACCGCAGCCGATGCAAGTCACGGGGAACCTAGGCACCAACTGGAAGCTCTACAGGCAGCGATTTGACCTGTACATCCGTGCCACCGAAAAACAGAATGTCTCGGATGATTCGAAGATTGCAATGCTCCTCTTCTACGCAGGCCCCCACCCAAATGATGTCTTTAATTCACTGGTGTTCGAGGAAGGCGAAAACCAGGCCAAATATGACACGGTCATCCTCAAAATGGACCAGCACTTTCAAACTGAAGTAAACGAAACTTTCGAAAGATACATCTTTCAGCAACGCCTGCAAGGTAAGGAGGAGCTTTTTCAACCCTTTTTGACGCACCTCCGGATTCTAGCGCAGTCCTGCGGTTACGGCACCACCACAGAGTCCATGATCAGGGACCAGATTGTTTTTGGCGTTGCCTCCAGTGGCCTACGCCAGCAGCTTCTTAAAATAAAGAGCCTCACCTTAGCGTCTGCTGTGGAAGCCTGTGTCCTCCATGAAAATGCGACCTGCCGTTTTGCCCGATTCCAGGCGTCCGAGTTGGCACGGAGGGGGTCCCCAGCCGTCGAATCGGCAAGCCAGGCCGCCCACGACGTTGAACGCATCCAGGCCGTCGATTTCTTCCCGCCCCACGGCCCGGACGACAGCGGCCGCTTCCCGCGCTTTTCGCGGTCTCCCGCGCAGGTGCGCGCCAAGAATAACGGCCACAACGAGGGACGCACTGCGCAGGCGCGCCCACCGCAAGATCGCACTGCGCATGCGCAGTGGCGCAACGAACGCCGTGACGTCATGACGTGCAGCAAGTGTGGAGGTCTACACTTAAAAGGGCAATGTCCTGCAAAATACCAACAGTGCAACAGATGTGCCATGATAGGCCACTACGCAGCCCGCTGTCGTGCGGCTCAACCCATGGATCCGGCGCATCCTCGACAACCTCGCACACGAGTCAGGACCGTCCAGCCCACGCATCAAGACTTCCAGTTAAGTGATGCAGATGACCAGGATGACTTCAGAGTTGCCGTCATTGATGTCAACAAGGTCAATGCCATCAATCCAGACGATGAGTGGTGTGCCACCCTGACGGTCAACCGATCGCGCGTCGCCTTCCGTCTGGACACCGGCGCATCCGCCAACCTGATTGCTTACTCTGCAGTCCAGGCCATGAAGGTCAAACCACTCATCACACCATCCCGGCTTAAGATGGTTGACTATAACGGGAACGTTATCCCGTCCGTAGGATCTTGCCAGCTACAGGTGACTCACAAGGGGTACACGGCCACACTCCCCTTCGAAGTTGTGGGCTCATCAAAGGACTCGTTACTGGGCGCACAAGCGTGTAAGGTCCTTCACCTGGTACAGCGCATCATGTCTCTCTCTCCAGATGAGATATCCGACTTCCCGGATGCTGAGTTCCACGCGAATCTCCATTCCCTCCTCGCTCACAACCAGGAGGTTTTTGAAGGCATGGGGACATTGCCACACACGTACAAGATTCGACTCAGACCGGACGCCATCCCTGTCGTTCACGCACCTCGCAGGGTTCCTGCGCCTCTCAAAGACCGCCTCAAGGCACAACTGCAGATTCTTCAGGACCAAGGGGTCCTATCCAAGGTCACGGAGCCCACGCCATGGGTCAGCTCCATGGTCTGTGTAAAGAAGCCCTCTGGCGAGCTCCGTATATGTATAGATCCAAAAGATCTGAACAACAACATCATGCGGGAACACTATCCCATCCCAAAACGAGAAGACCTCACCAGCGAGATGGCGCGAGCCAACATATTCACTAAATTGGATGCGTCCAAAGGATTCTGGCAGATCCAACTGGACCCGGCCAGCCGAAGACTATGCACATTCAACACCCCTTTTGGCAGATTCTGCTACAACCGGATGCCATTCGGCATCATTTCGGCATCTGAAGTATTCCACCGCATTATGGAGCAGATGATGGAAGGCATCGAAGGGGTACGTGTATATGTGGACGATATCATCATTTGGTCCACCACTCCGCAGGAACACATGCATCGTCTTCGACGTGTCTTCACCCGCATACGGCAAAATGGCCTGCGTCTCAACCGTGCGAAGTGTGCTTTCGGCCAGACGGAGCTGAAATTCCTCGGGGACCACATCTCAAGGTCCGGGGTCCGTCCCGATGCAGACAAGGTTAGCGCCATCACAGCCATGCCACGACCGGCTGACAAGAAGGCTGTCTTAAGATTCCTGGGCATGGTCAACTTCCTTGGGAAGTTCATTCCCAACCTGGCTTCTCATACAACAAACATGCGCCATCTCGTAAAAAAATCGACGGAATTCAACTGGCACCAGTCGCATCAGCAGGAATGGGAGGAGCTCAAGCACAAACTGGTCACGGCACCAGTGCTGGCCTTCTTTGACGCGACTCGCCCTACAAAGATCTCAACAGACGCCAGCCAATCTGGTATTGGAGCGGTACTCCTGCAAAAAGACAGCACGTCATCATGGGCCCCGGTTGCGTATGCCTCACGAGCCATGACCCCTACCGAACAGCGCTACGCGCAAATCGAAAAAGAATGCCTGGGCTTGTTAACTGGACTGGACAAGTTCCACGACTATGTGTATGGCCTGCCACGATTCACGGTCGAAACTGACCACCGCCCCCTGGTCAACATCATTAACAAAGACCTGAACGACATGACTCCTCGCCTCCAGCGCATCTTACTCAAACTCAGGAGGTACGATTTTGAACTGATCTACACTCCGGGGAAGGAACTCATAGTGGCGGACACTCTTTCCCGAGCAGTGAGCACACCACCAGATGCGGAGGGGTTCGTGCGTCAAATTGAGGCACACGTGACTCTGACAGCAGCAAATATGCCAGCTGATGATCCTTGTCTGGCCCACATACGCGCAGAGACGGCGACTGACCCTCTGCTGCAGCGAGTGATGCGCCACATGACGGAAGGGTGGCTAAAAGGGCAGTGCCCCCAGTTTTACAATGTGCGAGATGATCTCACCAATATAGACGGGGTCCTTATGAAATCGCATAGGATCGTCATTCCACACAGTGTGCGCCAGATGATTCTTCGTCAACTACACGAAGGCCACTTGGGTGTCGAAAAATGCAGACGAAGGGCCCGGGCGGCGGTATATTGGCCGGGTATTAATGAAGACATAGCCAACATGGTGCTCAACTGCACAACCTGTCAGAGGTTTCAGCCGGCGCAACCTCCGGAAACACTTCTACCACACGAGATGGTGACGTCCCCCTGGGCGAAGGTGGGTGTTGACCTATTTCACGCGCTCGGCAGAGATTACATTGTTATTATAGACTACTTCTCAAACTACCCGGAAGTCATGCCTCTCCATGATCTGACGTCGTCCGCAGTCATTGGGGCCTGCAAGGAAACGTTTGCTCGCCATGGCATTCCAAGGACTGTCATGTCAGACAATGGACCTTGTTTTGCCAGCCGTGAATGGTCGTCCTTTGCCGCAGCATATGGTTTCACTCATGTGACATCCAGCCCTCTGCATCCACAATCGAACGGGAAGGCTGAAAAGGGTGTCCACATCGCAAAGCGGCTCCTGTGCAAGGCGGCTGATGCCGGATCGGACTTTAACCTTGCCTTGCTGGCCTATCGATCGGCCCCGTTATCCACGGGCCTCTCGCCAGCGCAGCTACTAATGGGTCGCTCCCTCAGGACGACGGTACCTTCCGTCCTGGCACCGACAACAGACCATGAGGCGGTTCTTCGGGACATGCAACTGCAGCGTGATCGCCAGAAAGGTCGGTACGACACACGAGCGACGGACCTGCCCCCCCTGTCCTCCGGAGACAAAGTACGCGTCCATCAACCGTATGGTGGCTGGTCAGCACCGGCCGATGTCCTCCGACAAGTGGCTCCCCGCTCGTTCCTGGTTCGCATGCCGGATGGTTCCGTGCGTCGCCGCAATCGGCGCGCCCTTCGCCGACTTCCACGTTCACAGCCACACAACACGCCAGATCCTCAACAGGCTTCCGAGGATGACTTTGTGGAGCTGCCGCACATCACGCCCTTTCCATCGCCACCCATGGCCATGCCTGCACAGCAGCCGGTGGTTCTTGATCCACCCTTAAGGCGGTCAACCCGAATTCGTCGCAAACCCATTAGAATGGACTTATAATACAGTTCATATGTTTAATAAGTTGGACAATTTTACATGATAACCTGTTGTTGTTTATCGTTCCAGATGTCGTCTGACTGGACAACTGTTCAAAATTTTTTTTCTTCTTCTCTCGTTCGCATTTCTGTTATGTTATGGTACAACTGGATTCATGTGACGCACTCGACATCGCCCCATGTACATAGTTCCGTCATAGACACATGCTGCACACGACACACACACACTCTTAGATGCACTCACGTCACGATCATATTTATTACCACGTAGGCACATATCTTTGTAAAAAGGGGGGATGTCATGATATTCAAACACACACATCATGATGGACACACTAACAGGCAAATCAGAGTACACAACACCACAACCAATCACAGACAAGAACACCAACCACATAAAAAGCACGAGCACGACACCTGGAGGTCAGTAGGTCTGGGGAGAAGGAAGCATGAAAGAGCTGTTGAAACACCACAAGCAGGGAGCCCCCCACGTGCAGAGTGCAAAGACCAAGTTGTAAATAGTGAGTTTAAATAAACAAGTGTTGTACCATATGCAACTGTGTTGGCTCTTCTGTGTGTTAGAACACCCAACACCACACCCACCTCTTCACTCACCTGAGGAAGGAGCTGTGCTCCGAAAGCTAGTGACTCCAAACAAACCTGTTGGACTTTAACCTGGTGTTGTAAGACTTCTCACTGTGACAACCCCAGTCGAACGCCGGCATCGCCACATTATGAACTTTCTTCATCTTTCTTCATTTAAATCTATTACCATAACCCTCTTTTGCCTCCTCCCTCATACGTTTTGCTAGCTTTGCTTTAATTGCCAATACCATTCACTTCCACCATTCCCTCTGGTTGCAAGTTTCCTGTTCTCACCACTTTGAGTAAAGAGGTTTCTGCTGAATTCCCTACTGGATTTTTTGGTGACTATCTTATATTGATGGCCTCTGGTTATGCACTTCCCCACATGAAGAAATGTTGGGTGTGATTTTATGGCTGCGTCACGGTTGAGCGAGAGCGTCAAGCGGCCTTTGGATTGCGGGAGAGGCCAAAATTGAGAACCGCGCCAGGCACCGATCGGTTTGTAGTCTAACCGACCCGCTCCCGTTGGCGTAATCAAGATCACATCATGATGTGGCGGGAAACCAATAATCACCATTTCGCACCAATCTCCATACAATTAACGGGATTGACCCCCTACCTAATGGCCTCCTGTGATCTAACCGCTCCTTAGCAAGTGGTCATGTGGGCGTCCATTAGTACACCTTTCTAAAAATGTAAAGCTGCCAGAATGGCTGCTGTGGGGATCCAAGGAGGTGAGTAGCCAACTTTGCTCCTGGGTAATGAGCCTGGGGGCGCTGGGTTTGCTACCCCAGTGCTCGGGGAGGGGTGGTGGGGGAGCAGGGTGGGTGTATCAGCGCCTGTGGGTCCAGCATGTCACCCCCTGGATCATGTGTACCCGTTATGGGGCCAACCCCATCCTTCTGTCCCACCAACCACCCATATTCCCATTGACCGTGGAGGCCTCTGGCTGTGCAGTTGAAGGCTATTGCTAATAGGGAATGGGCAATTGTCATTAAGCAATCATTTCACAACCCCCAAGTGGATTCCTGTGGATGGGCGTGCCATGTAGCATTTGAGAGTTATTGCCTAGCATCCCAATCAGACCGTGATGCCTGGACACTGTGCCTGAACACTGCAGGAAGCAACACCATAGACTCAGCAGCCAACATCTGAACACCCAGGGGCTGGGCCCCAGCACTGGGGACATTTCCACGTCCAGAGGATGGGTGTATGCACCGGGGAGGGGACTAGCACCCAGTCCAGGTAACATTATGTGCGGGTGTCTGGGGCCCCCGCTGCGGTCATGGATGCGTGGGTGGGGCATGTTGGATGGCAGGGAATGTGGGGGGGAGGAGAGGAAGCAATGGGGGACTGGAAGGTCGTGAGGTGGAAGACACCGCTAGTTGTCAGTCTCTCACCCTCCCCAATTCCTTACAGATATTACCCAGGATGGATGATATCTTGGACCCCATGGAAGCTGCCCTCGCGGTGCTGCTGGCAGGCCAGGCGGCCAGACACTGGATGAGGCAGCGGCAGCAGCATTGACAGAGGCTTGAGGTGTTGGCCCATGTGCAGGAGCCCGATCCACACCCTGAGGACCTGGATACCCATCAGGTCACTGAGGGGCCCAGAGGGTGATGTAGGTGACGGCCCAAGGTGTATAGGCATAGTTGGTCCTTTGAAAAGATGACGGACAGTGTGTGCTCCACCTTGACAAGGGGATGGTGCGGCACCTGTACCATGTCCTCGCAGACCTGGCACCACGTGGAGGAGGAGGAAACCCGCTCTCGGTGGCCGTCAAGGTCACAGCAAACCTGAATTTCTACGCCTCAGGGTCATTCCAGGGCTCGAGCGGGGACTTGGGTGGCAATTCACAAGCTACTGCCCACAAGGGCATCCGTCAGGTCCTGGATGCCCTTTTTTCCCAGGCAGCAAACTATATAAAATTACAACACCAGGTTAAAGTCCAACAGGTTTGTTTCGATGTCACTAGCTTTCGGAGCGCTGCTCCTTCCTCAGGTGAAGGTGGACTTCCTTCACCTGAGGAAGGAGCAGTGCTTCGAAAGCTAGTGACATTGAAACAAACCTGTTGGACTTTAACCTGGTGTTGTAAGACTTCGTACTGTGCTCACCCCAGTCCAATGCCGGCATCTCCACATCATATATAAACTTTGACCTGGGCCAGGACCAACAAGATGCCTGGGCAGCAGGGTTCTCTGCCATCGGCAGGATACTCCAGGCCCCGGGAGTAATAGATAGCACGCATGTCGCCTTGCGCACACCAAGCCATCAGGAAGTGCTCTACATTAACAGGAGGGTGGTCCACTCCCTGAACGTCCAGCTCGTGTGAGACCACCACATAAAGATCATGCATGGGTGTGCACACTTCCCAGGAAGTGTGCATGACAGCTACATCCTGGAGCAGTCGGACATTCTCGGCCACTTCGAAGACCTGGCTCTTGGGGATTAAGGGGTACCGGCTGAGGGCCTGAGGTCAATGACTGATGTGGAGACTTGATCCAATGAGGCCCATGTGGCCACCTGGGCTTTCATTGAGCGGTGCATTGGACTCCTCAAAATGCAGTTCCAATGCCTCGATCGCTTTGGTGGTGCACTCCCCAGAGGATCGCCCACTTCGTGGTGGTCTGCTGACCCTCCACAACCTTGCACAGCAGAGAGGGCGATGTGCTGGAGGTGGAGGAACATGCAGCCAGTTCTGTGGAGGAGGAGGAGACGCCGGTCCAGGACGGGCTGGAGGAGACCCGCAGGACCAGACGGTGGATGGAGGACAGGAGACGGCGGCGAGGGTCCGGCAAGCCCGGAGTGCCTGGGAGGCCCTCATCCTCACCCGCTTCACGTAGGATGTGGCTTTGTGTCCCGGGTTCTGACTCCGAGATGTGCCGTTGTCAGGGGGGTGGAACTTGAGGGGAGCTGGTGGCCACCATCACCATTCCGTAGGGTGGCTCCGGATTTACACCCAGCAATCCCTCCTGCCCATAAGGCCCTGGGATTACTTCAGGACGGAGGGAGAACAGGATTGGGTCCTGGCTGCCCCTGCTTCATTTGGCTCTGCCAGCACTGGGGGCTCCCCAATGTCTGAAGCATGGTGTTGACACACTTGGTGATGCTCCTTAGTGACTGGGACATGCTCTGGAGTGTCTCAGCAATGCCCACCTGAGGCTGGGGCATGCTCCGCAGCACCTCATACAAGTCCACTGGGCCTGGGATACATCTCCCAACGGATTGGACATACTGCTGAGGCGCTCAGCCATGGATGTCACTGACTGAGCCACCCTAGCAGTGTTGGCCTTGGTGCCACACATTGCCGGTGCTATTGCCTGCAACCGTAGCCTCTGGGACGTCTCCAATCAGCCGGTGTCAGCGGGGCGGTGCCAACCCACCTGTGCGGCCCGGTGGAAGTCATTGATCTTCTTATGGCACTGGATGCTGGTCCTCCTGGTGACACTTCCTGAGCTGACGGCTGCTGCCACCGCCTCTCAGGCGACACTGGCTGCCCTATTGTTGATCCTCTGAGTCCCTCAGGGGAACAGGTCACCCTGTCTGCACGCATCTGGCCAGGTCGGCATCCCCGAATCGTGGGGCTGGTCTCTTCGGTGGCATGGCTGTGTGGGATTTGCTCTGCAGGATTGGTTTAAGTGCTGCTCCCCCTTGTTGGTGAGTTGGTGAGCGCGGCCCCAGCGGATCAGCCGGCAAGACCATTATCTGCGGCGGGATGACCGTGGGGTCTCGTTAAATGGTCGAATTAACGTTTGATACCGGTGATGCCCTCGCCGAGTTGAGTGCTGGGAAGCTCACGGCAGTTCGCACTTGCTACCACACTTCGAAACTTTTCCATTATATTGCCCATTGTCTCTGTATCCATACTATTAAAATCTTTCATAATTTTAAAGACCTCTATTAGGCCCCCTTCAACCTGCTTTTTTCAAGAGAAAAGAGGTCCATTTTCCGATTTAGCTCAGTTGGCTAGACAACTGGTTCATGATGCAGAGCGAGGCCTGCAGAGCAGGTTCAATTCCTGTACCAGCTGAGGTTATTCATGAAGGCCCCGTCTTCTCAACCTTGTCTCTTGCCTGAGGTTTGGTATCCTCAGGTTAATTCACCACCAGTCAGCTCTCATCCTTAAAGGGGACAGCAGCCTATGGTCATCTGGGACCATGGTGACTTTACCTTACCTTTACAGTTCCAACATAATTTCTCTACTCTTAAACTTCATGCCTTGGCTAATAAAGGCAAGTATACCAGGTGCATTTTTAGCTACTTTATCCATTGCTCTGCTCTAAAAGGGATGGGTGTGCATGCACACCAAGGTCTCTCTGATCCTCGGTGCGTCTCAGGGCCCTGCCGTTTATCATGTGTTCCCTTGCCTTGTTTGTCCTGCCCAAGTGCTTCGTCTCACACTTATCCGGATTGAATTCCATTTGCCGCTGATCAGTCCATCTGACCAGCCTGTCTAAAACCTCCTGTAATTTAAGGCTATCCTCCTCACTATTTACCACCCCATCAATTTCCGTATCATCCACGAACTTACTGATCAATCCTGGCACATTTCCCATCACTAGATCAAATAGTGAATTTTGCACTTTGGGCTTTTTGCATACTAAGTTAGAAAGGATTCTTGTACACATTTTAAGAATTCCATCCTCTTATCCCGTTTATCTACCTCTGTCCAATAAATATGAAGGTAATTGAAATCCCACACAATTATTATTCAATGTTTTTTACTTAATTCCCTAATTTGCTTTCATATTTCTTCCTACACCTCTGTTCCACTACTAAGTAGTCTATAGACTACATTTATTAGTCTGCTTGATTCTTTATTATCTTTTATCTCTGTCTATATAGATTCTATTTTGGTCTTGCTGAAAACTGTATCATTGTTTTCTACTGCCATTTTGTTATCCTGAATAAGTACCTCTACTCCACCTCCCTTTATCTCTCTTCATCATTCCTAAATATGTGATACCCTGCAATGTTTAATTCCTAGTTCAGATTTTTCTCAGCATAGGAATAAGTAGAAATCTTAAGAATAAATAATCAAGACTGTGATTTGCAGTGTCTTGTTGTTCGGAGATGAAATTAAGACCTTGGAGAAAAGCAGACATCCAAATACTAGAAAGTTGTGAAAAATGGGGCAGTGTTTTTTCACTTCTGAGGATGAGTGGCTCAGGAAGGACTGGCACAATGCTCACCAGCACTCTCCATCAGCACAGGTATAAACTCCTAAGTCGGATGTGGTAGTATGTATTAGGGGTCATGTGGGACTGGAAGCCCTAATGTCATTGGCTGACAGATCCCGGGTCCTGGTTGGCCGTTGACCTCTAGCTCCGCCCTGAAGGCGGAGTATAAGAAGCCGGAGTCCTCCCCCGCAGGCCATTCTACTATCGAGCTGCGGGGGAACAGACACGCTTAATAAAGCCTCATCGACTTCACTCTATTCGTCTCACGGAGTCTTTGTGCACTACAATTTATTAAGCGTGTCTGTTCGCAGCACTGAAAAGTCTCTCTGTCCGCCCAGTTAACCAAATCTACGCTCGCTACCAGCTCGCGACGAGACGGCAAGGTCCCGGAGAATCGATGGACGAATTCTACGCCGCGCTGCTGATTTTGGGACGAGCCTGCAGCTGCCCTTCGGTGAACGCAAATGAACACACGGACATGTTAATGCGCGATGCTTTTGTGGCAGGTATGAATTCCTCCCAAATCCGCCAAAGACTTCTAGAAAGAGAGTTGCTGGGACTCTCAGAGGCACGGGCCCTAGCAGCCTCCCTAGACGTGGCCGCGCGTAATACCCGCGCCTACGGCCCCGACCGCGCGGCAGCCCATTGGGCTCCGTACGCACCCGTCGCGACAAACCCACCCCCCCCCCCCGGACACCCCACAGGCTTGCGCGGTCCAAACGCCAAGTCGCACCGGGGGCGCCCGCTGCTATTTCTGCGGCCAGGCGAAACACCCCCGGCAGCGCTGCCCGGCTCGCGCAGCAATCTGCAAGAGCTGCGGGAAAAAGGGCCATTTTGCGGTTGTGTGCCGGTCCCGCGAGGTCGCCGCTGTCCCGGGAGAACAGGGAGGCCTGCAAGCCGTTTACGCACCCCAACCCCCCCAACGCCCCATGTACGACCCACAGGTGCAGCCGCTCTGGGTCCCGACCACCGCGGTCCCGGGAGAACAGGGAGCCCTGTACGCCGCTTACGCTCCCCAACCCCCCCCCCGTCCCCACGTATGACCCGCCGGCGCTTCCAATTTGGGTCCCGACCACCGCTGTCCACAGAGATGAGGGAGCCCCGCGCGGTCCTAACGCTCCCCAACCCACCCGCAGACGCCGCCATTTTGGGTCCCGGCCACCACGAGGGGAGGAAGGGCGCCGGCATCTTGGACCACCCCAGACCTGTACGACGCGTGGGGGTGGCCATTTTGTCCACCCCCGCCGCCATCTTGCGACCCCCCAGCCATGTGCGATGTATGGGGGCAGCCATTTTGTTCATCCCCGACGCCATCTTGGACGGCAACAACGGACCCCAGTGTCGACGGCTCCACGGGGTTCGAGGAGACGCTCCACTACTACAACCACGTCTCGCTTCAATTACGCTCGATCAAGCTCGGCCCCGGACACTCCAGGCGACGATGACAACGGTGCTAATAAACGGCCACGAGACACCATGCCTAGTCGACTCCGGGAGCATGGAGAGCTTTATCCACCCCGACACGGTAAGACACTGTTCCTTGACCACCTATCCCAGCGCACAAAAGATTTCCCTAGCTGCAGGATCCCACTCCGTACAGATCCAAGGTTTCTGCATAGTTACCCTAACGGTGCAGGGGAGGGAGTTCAAAAACTACAAACTACACGTCCTTCCCCAACTCTGCGCCCCCACATTACTGGGATTAGATTTCCAGTGCAATCTACAGAGCCTTACGTTCAAATTCGGCGGCCCAATACCCCCACTCACTATCTGCGGCCTCGCAACCCTCAAGGTGCAACCCCCGTCCTTGTTTGCGAACCTCACCCCGGATTGCAAACCCGTCGCCACTAGGAGCAGACGGTACAGCGCCCAGGACCGGACCTTCATTCGGTCCAAAGTCCAGCGGCTACTAAAGGAAGGCATAATCCAGGCCAGCAATAGTCCCTGGAGAGCACAGGTGGTAGTAGTGAAGACAGGGGAGAAACAAAGGATGGTCATAGACTATAGCCAGACCATCAACAGGTACACACAACTAGACGCATACCCTCTCCCCCGCATATCCGACATGGTCAATCGGATTGCCCAATATAAAGTCTTCTCCACCGTGGACCTCAAGTCCGCCTACCATCAGCTCCCCATCCGCCCAAGTGACCGCAAGTACACAGCCTTCGAGGCAGACGGGCGATTATACCATTTGCTAAGGGTCCCATTTGGCGTCACAAACGGGGTCTCGGTCTTCCAACGGGAGATGGACCGAATGGTTGATCAACATGGGTTGTGGGCCACGTTCCCGTATCTCGACAATGTAACCATCTGCGGCCACGACCAGCAGGACCACGACGCCAACCTCCAAAAATTCCTCCAGACCGCCAAAGCCTTGAACCTCACGGACAACGAGGACAAGTGCGTTTTTAGCACCAACCGGCTAGCCATTCTGGGCTACGTAGTGCGCAATGGGATAATAGGCCCCGACCCCGAACGTATGCACGCCCTCATGGAATTTCCCCTCCCGCACTGCTCAAAATCCCTGAAACGCTGCCTGGGGTTTTTTTCATACTACGCCCAGTGGGTCCCCCAGTACGCAGACAAGGCCCGCCCCCTAATACAGACCACGACCTTCCCTCTGTCGACAGAGGCTTGCCAGGCCTTCAGCCGCATCAAAGCGGATATCGCAAAGGCCACGATGCGCGCCATCGACGAGTCCCTCCCCTTCCAGGTCGAGAGCGACGCCTCCGACGTAGCTCTAGCGGCCACCCTTAACCAAGCGGGCAGACCCGTGGCCTTTTTCTCTCGAACCCTCCACGCTTCAGAAATCCGCCACTCCTCAGTGGAAATGGAAGCCCAAGCCATAGTGGAAGCTGTGCGACATTGGAGGCATTACCTGGCCGGCAGGAGATTCACTCTCCTCACCGACCAACGGTCGGTAGCCTTCATGTTCGATAATGCACTGCGGGGCAAAATCAAAAACGACAAGATCTTAAGGTGGAGGATCGAGCTCTCCACCTTCAACTACGAGATCTTGTATCGTCCCGGAAAGCTGAACGAGCCGTCCGATGCCCTATCCCGCGGCACATGTGCCAACGCACAAATTAACCGCCTCCAAACCCTCCACGAGGACCTCTGCCACCCGGGGGTCACTCGGTTTTTCCACTTTATCAAGTCCCGCAACCTCCCATACTCTTTAGAGGAGGTCCGTACAGTCACAAGGGACTGCCACATCTGCGCGGAATGCAAACCTCATTTTTTCAGGCCGGATGGTGCGCACCTGATTAAGGCTTCCCGCCCCTTTGAACGCCTTAGTCTGGATTTCAAAGGGCCCCTCCCCTCCACCGACCGCAATACATACTTCCTTAATGTGGTGGACGAATACTCCCGCTTCCCATTCGCCATTCCCTGCTCTGACATGACCGCGGCCACAGTCATTAAAGCCCTGAACACCATCTTCACACTGTTCGGTTGCCCCGCATACGTCCACAGCGACAGGGGGTCCTCTTTCATGAGTGACGAGCTGCGCCAGTTCCTGCTCAGCAAGGGCATAGCCTCAAGCAGGATGACCAACTACAACCCCCGGGGGAACGGGCAAGTAGAGAGGGCGAACGGCACGGTCTGGAAGACCGTCCTACTGGCCCTACGGTCCAGGGACCTCCCAGTTTCACGGTGGTAGGAGGTCCTCCCGGACGCTCTCCACTCCATCCGGTCGCTATTATGTACGAGCACTAATCAAACGCCCCATGAGCGTCTCCTTGTCTTCCCTAGGAGGTCCTCCTCTGGAACGGCGCTGCCGACCTGGCTGGCGGCCCCAGGACCCATTTTGCTCCGAAAGCATGTGCGGGCACACAAGGCGGACCCGTTGGTCGAAAGGGTTCACCTCCTCCACGAGAACCCGCAGTACGCTTACGTGGAGTACCCCGACAGCCGACAGGACACGGTCTCCCTGCGGGATCTGGCGCCCGCCGGCAACACACACACCCCCCCCGACACCATTCACCCAACCCCCCCCCTTCCTGCCACCGCCGCACCCCGCGACCGCCCTCTTCCCAGGAGGATCGGTTCCCCTCCCCTCAAGCCTGACCAAGAATAAAGCCCAAGCTGAAACCGTAAGGCTCCCGGAGACGACAACACCGGTACAAGCACCACCACCACCACCGGGGCCGAGGCGATCGACACGGACGACCAGACCGCCCGACCGACTCGTGGCGTCGATCTAAATCAATATATGGACTTTTCACAAGAACATTTTGCTTTTCTCCCGATACCTTCTGTAAATAGTTGAAACAGGACAAAATTGTACATACTGTATTGCCATATGAATGTTTTCCTCCCAGGACCAGCCCTGTAAACCCTTACCACCATGCGAAGCATCACCCCGCCGGGTTCATTTTTGACAAGGGGTGAATGTGGTAGCATGTATTAGGGGTCATGTGGGACTGGAAGCCCTAATGTCATTGGCTAACAGATCCCGGGTCCTGGTTGGCCGTTGACCTCTAGCTCCGCCCTGAAGGCGGAGTATAAGAAGCCGGAGTCCTCCCCCGCAGGCCATTCTACTATCGAGCTGCGGGGGAACAGACACGCTTAATAAAGCCTCATCGACTTCACTCTATTCGTCTCACGGAGTCTTTGTGCGCTACATCGGACAAAAGTCAAGGTTAGATTCAGGGTCACTTTCTGGAGAACACCTCACGGACACATTCCTGACGCAGGCGGAGGCAGGGACAGCCAGGCCTCTGGTACTCGGGGTGCTGCTGGAGACCAGTCACCCGCTCAGGCCCAGTCAGTTGATGAGCCTCTGGAAGCAGCTGTCAGCTCACTGGTGGACTTGCAACGAGAGGCAGTGGAGCATCAGGTAGAGCTTCGACAGTCTCTCAGTATACTAGAGTGTATGATGAATGTGTCCATCCACATGCTGCCTGATGCTGTGGCTCTAACATGCGAGTACCTCGAGGTCACCATGGAAAGGTTGGCAACCACCATGGAGACTGTTCCAGCAGAACCTGTCGGATTTGTGCTCAGCCCTGCACCCCATGGCCACTCACACAGTTGAGCACCATCAGGATGTAGGCCACATGGGGACCAGGCACTTTGACCTCCTTCCAGGTGCCCCATCTCCTTCAGGAGTCAGACTGGGGCCCCCGGAACCCACTGGGAGGATGAGCATCAGTCGGACACTCCAGTGGCCTCCAGTCAGGACACTACAAGAGTGTGCAGCCGTTCAGAGTTGAACTCCAGCAGTGCAAGCCACTGAGGGTGCTTCTACCTCTGAACAGGACTCTTATGAGGCCGGCCTCTCCCAGACTTGGGCCTCCAGAATATGTCTGCCATGGTCATCACAGGCGTTAGGACGTAGCAGTCAGCCAGCTGCCTCCTCCCCTGCTGTAGATGTCAGGTCTGCACCAAGGTGTGGTGGTAGGGTTAAGAAAATTAAAAAGTTTTGATGTCGCCTCAGGGTCACGGGTGCTTACTACTGTGAATAAATTGCACTTTTTGAAAACTATTCCATGGGTATGTGAATGCAATGGTCAGATGAAAGCATTTTGGTTTAGATCTTTGTGACCTCTTATTCTGAGGTTCAATCTTTTTCACACTCAAGAGTGTCCCCTTTTAAGGTTAACATTCATGTGATGTCTTTGTGTTGTCAGGGAGATGTGTGTAATTCTTTATTAGAGGTGTATTATAGGTGAGTTCTCAACCCCGAGTCCTCAAGCAATAGCAATGGCTGAGGAGGGATCATCAGATATGTGACTTTCTCCGCATCTGGGTTCCCTAACTGATAGAGTCCTAAACCAAGACACGTACTTTAGGATGAGAGCCCTACACTAGTCCGCATTTCTTTTGCGGCAGTGTTTGCCTCCTTACATGATGTGGTGTCGACTCACATCGTTGTGCTTCCTCGGTGGACTTTGTGTTTGACAGAGTGAGCGCATTAGCAGGACACCGATGCTCGTGAGTTGCGTTCTCTGAAGGCCAAAGTGTGAATGCTGGACCAGTCCTCTCAACAATGGCTTGTCTTTTTTCTCAGAAATCACAAAATGGCTTGGAGGGCTAGAGGCGATGTCTCTTAATGATTGCTATTAGTTTTAATCTTCTTGGAATCTTTCAGCTATGAGGGTATCACGAGCATGGCTCCCACATCTCCCTCCTCCGTGGCAACTGGAAAAGTCCATTTGGCAGGTCCCGGTCTCTAAGAAACACCATAGCTTACAATAACTCTCATTCCTTGCTACCAAATATTTCTAGGTACTTATCCAATGCTGTCTTGATTTTTGAATTACAATTAGCCTCAATCTGCCCTACATATATTCAAAACCTTCTGCACAAGGTAATTAAATTTAAACTTTCCATCTACCATCTTCTATGGTCGAGTGTTTGCTGTCGGACTGTAGAATGAGTGACCTATATTGATGTTTGTCTTGTCTATAACATTTAGAATTTTAAACTTAAGCTATGCATTGGTAGTGACTGGAAATTGTGGCCTAAGAGTGTTTGGCATAGCATGGGCTAATATGGGACTGGAGAACAGTATAGGCGACAGCTGTGTGGAGAGAGTCGAGGAGAGGAGAGGTCAGCATAAAGTTAGCTTTGGGCTATACTTTGTACATATGTAAATAGTTATGTATTATCAATGAACGCTAGTGTGCAACTTTACAAGCCTCTGAACTGCTTGAGTAAGATCTGCTGAACAAACCTCTTACAACAGAAATTCCATTAACCTTGGCCTCTTTAATAACACTACTGTAGTTTCTGCTGGCACATCTCCAAAAAGTCATGTTGAGGTAACCAAGAGGAAACATTTCAGGGGGCTGTGTTAAACTCTCCACAAAATAATTTGTTAATAAATGGATGCAGGCGGCATGCGGCACAGTGGTTAGCACTGGGACTACGGCGCTGAGGACCCAGGTTCGAATCCCGGCCCTGGGTCATTGTCCGAGTGGAGTTTGCACATTCTCCCCGTGTCCGCATGGGTCTCACCCCCACAACCCAAAGATGTGCAGGTTAGGTGGATAGACCACGATAAATTGCCCCTTAATTGGAAAAAAAATAATTGGGTACTCAAAATTTATTTAAAAAAAATAAATGGATGTAATGTTTGGAAGGAATTGGTTAAAATAATAAAATACATTTTTTTAATTGTCACAAATGCAGAAGAATGTAAGATGTTCACTGAAACTGAAAAGGTATTAAGGATCAAGGATCTCGCCCACATATTGAGGAACAATTCCAAAGCTGAAAAAATAATACACTGATTACATAATAAAAGAACTGTGGCTTTTATAAGCAATGGAAGAAAGATCTAATTGCACAATCTATAAATGTATACTTTTTCCAGAGCCCATCATGTCTATTTTTTGGGTGCAGATTAGGGACAAAATGTTTTTTTGCAAAAATATATTTTGTTTGTAAAATATCTGAAAGAGCATTACAAACATTTCAAATTGGCCACCTCAAAGTGCAATAATATTCAGGTTCTCTACATCAGTGTTATTCAAATTTTTTCCCGGGAACCCATTTTTACCAACTTTTGTGAGGGCCACGAAGAATCCAGCACGAGTTTCAAGGATACAAAGAAATAACATTTATTTACAATAACATATATATATACACAACAGCAGCAACCTCGTTTGCTGCTTACTCCTTCCTGCTGGTTCCAAACTGGCCAGCTTTATTTATACAGTGAGTCTGCTAATGATTTCTCCGCCCCCTCATTGGGGAAGCTCATACTCCCACAGGATTGTGGGGTTGTCATTAGTCCCCAGCCAATGGTAAGCAGGCAGGTTATAACACCAACTGACCAACCTTCGGGACCCAACCCGACCGACATGCCGGCCAACCTTCGTGACCCACGCTGACCGAACTGCTCGACCCACCATTTTCTCTTACCTTGTTTGCTGCTGACAAAAATGGAGGAAATGGTTTTGGGTCCCTTTGGCCCTCGTACACACTCATGCAATGGAACCTGTTGGATGAAGGTGAAGCCTTCCGGTATCGGAAAGTATGGAGTCTCCAACTGTCCAACGTTCTGCATTTTGTTCCTGTAAAACTTTATCAAAAACTTGTATAACAAAATATTTAATGAATAAAAGAAATGAATAAAATGAATAAAACCTCCCCGAACTTGTAAAACAAAAAGCTGCGACCGTTAAAAAAAAAAAGTGGCCGTACTGCGCATGCGTGCCCGATCATTGGCGCGCACGCGCATAGTTTTGCGCATGCGTGACGATGATCTGGCACGCATGCGCAGTGCGGCCGCATTTTTTGTACATGTTCGCGGCCATTTTGAAGGCCGGTTGCAGCCGGCGTTCTTAACAGCTGGCTGCTGCGGCTGTTGCACGCAGATTTGCACGATCGGGAGTGCAGCGACGGACGGCTCCGCGACCCTCCCGACACCCGCCCGTGACCCACCCGCGGGTCGCGCTCCCGAATTTGACAATGGCTGCTCTACATCATGTTGCACTCTGTGGTGCTTTAATACAGTCAAAAAAATGTTAGACATTTCAAAAGTGTCATTATAAATGCTGCAATGGTATTTAATTTGTCTACATAGATCAAGTTACACCCGGAGATATTGCAATACAATTGCGATACCTGTAATATTCACTGCATACATTCAATGTAAGTCATACAGCAAGAGGGGTTCGATACAATGCCCAATCCCACAGTTCACTATGGCTGAAAGGCCTTAGCCAGCGACCTTTCCCCATTGCGCTTCTCCATCCCTCAGCGCATAGGCTTGGGCTTTGGAATGTGCCAGTCTGCAACTCTCAGCTGATGTCAACTCTTTGCATTGGAAGACCAAAAAGTCTCAGGTGGACCTAAGAGATTCTTTCACTGAGTTGATGAGTTGATGATCCTCCAGCAGGTGATGTTTGTCTCACTGTGTGTCCCTGGCAACAGCGCGTAGAGCAGAGTCCTGCGTCACGGAGCTGCTTGGGCTGAACCTGGACAAAAAATACCTCTGGCGGGATTCCCTGATCCCGCGTCGGGTCGGAGAATCGGCGGGTACTCAGGAAATTCCCGCCACTCCGCTCTGACGCTGGGATATGATTCTCCGGCGACCGGAGAATCGGCGCCAACTGTGCCTACGCGGTCGCCACAGCGCCGGTCGGGGGCGCTGAAGGAGGCCTCCGTGGCGATTCTCCGCGGTCAACCGGTCGAACTCCCGCCGACGTGGTTCCAACTGGTACCACCCGGTGAGAGCTCGGACCCACGGCTGCAGTGGACTTCCTGATGGGAGGTGGGGGTATCTGACTCCAGGGGGGGCTTCCACGGGGTCCAGGCTCGTGATCGGGAGCTTCCGATCGGTGGGCGCCTGCGAACTGGATGGGGAATACCTCCTTCCGCGCGGGCCCGCTGTAGGTCTCCGCCATGTTGCGCGGCGCCGGGCGCCACAGACCCGGCAACCATGCGCATGCACCAGCGCAGAGACAGCCGCCGCGTGCATGCGTGGACCCGCGCCGGCCGTGCAGGGCTGCCTTTCGGTGCCGGAGCAGTGCGCAGCACTCCGGCGATGTGCTGGCAACCTGAAGACCACTGAATTGCTGGGCCAGGAGGCCAGTTGACGCCGGTGTACACCACTCCGGTGTTTACGCCGGTGTCAACACTTGGCCGGGATTTCGGAGAATCCCGGCCCTCATTTCTCTCCAGACCTTCTTTGCAAAGGCACATTCCACAAGGAGGTGGACCGCAGTTTCTTCCCCACCCAGTCACCTTGAGGGCAACATTGAGATGGGGTGAGATTCCAAGCATGTAGAAAGGGTCAGACTGGAGAGCCTTCCTCTCCACCAGCCAAGCTATGTCTCGGTGTTTGTTTGAAAGTTCTGGTGATGAGGCACTTTGCCAAATGCTCTTGACAGTATGCTCAGGGAACCATCTGACAGGATTCACCATCTCCTTTGCCCATAGAGCCTCTTGGACGTTACGTGCAGGCCACTGTCTGATGGACTTGTAGTCAAAGGTGTTTCTCTGCATAAATCTTTCCAAGAGGGACAGGTGGAATGAGATTATCCAATTACTTGGAGCGTTCCGTGTCAGCACGGCCAGACCCAACCTTCACAACACCGGGGTCAGGTGGAACCTCAACACATAGTGACGCTTGGTGTTTGTACCGAGGATCCACGCACAACTTAATGCAGCCACACAAAGGTGGCCATCAGGATTAGGGCAATGTTGGGCATGTTTTTCCCCCTTTTATTTAGAGGTTAGTACATTGCATCACTCCAAACATGGTCCATTTTTGATCCCAGATGAAGCAAAAAACATTGCAGGTGATTGCCACAGTGCAGGAGTGAGGAATGGGTCAGACCTGCGCCATGTACAGCAACACTGCTCCAATTTCTTGGTACTATGCCCTTGCCTGAATGCCGCCTGGAGTATTGACTTGGATTATATATAAGCATCTCTGTAGGTCACTTCAAGCAGAGATTAGGTTCCTTGCATATTCTAATGATTATATGCTTACTTCACAACCTGATCTGAAATTTGGCTGAGATTGCCATGAAACAACTACATTCTTTTAAAGGATACTTAAATTGTGACAATATGCTCAATTTCACCACCTCCTTCATTTTGTTGAGTGTCGAGCTTGTCATGATATTCAGATAAACATCATGGTGCAAACACACATACACACTGATGGACAGATCAACAGACCAATCAACACACACGCAACATCACAGCCAATCGCAAGCAAGGGCACACGCACTATAAAACGGGGAACACCACAGTTCCCGCTCATTCCAGCAGGAGCCAGCTCAGGGCACAGAGCTCACAGCAAGCCACTCAGACATTCACCATGTGCTGAGTGCCTCATCAAGATAGTGTTAGGGTTGGGTCCACAGGTTAAAGGTTAATGAACGAACCACAGTTACAAGTTTACAGATGTTGTTATTGTTAGTAATAAAACAGAGTTGTACCATCTGCAACCGTGTTGGTTTGTCTGTGTAGCAGAGCACCCAACACGACAGAGCTCTGGGATCAACATGGGTTGGGAGTTTGCAATGTATGGCTAGTTCTGCCTCCCCTCAGGAGGTCACAAAACATTAACCCAATCAGATGTCAGCAGATGCTAAGACTCATTTCCCCGTGTTGTCACTTCTGTGTTAGGAATGTAAAATGGGCCCAACTGGTGCATGTGGTAAATGCATTTTTCCATACCCAAGTGCAAACTTGTCACCACTTTAAATCCATATCCATGTGCACTGTCCAGATAGTGTCACTAAATCGTGATTAAGACCAGGAACAATTGTAATCGCCCCCTCTGATTGAAATCAAATAATTCGGCAAAGATCAATAATCAAACTTGGTATCTTCCTCCAATCACTAAATATCATATCATGGGCGCGATCCAGTGGCCACACTGCACCTGAACAACAGCGCGCCGCGGCGCAGTGTGGCCATTTAAAGCCGGAAGATCCTGCTCTGGAGATCAACCTGGCTCGCAATGCTTCATCATATTCAATGCGATCTTGCGAGATGTTGCGATGTGAATCCTGCCCACAATGGGCAGGATCACTTTTTGGAAAATCTGCATATTAGAGTGAGGCAGAACACTCACTCTAATGTGCAGATTCCTGAGGTACTTGAGGCTTTGGGATTCAACCCCTTTGCCTGAGAGACCTTACGTGAGTGCTGTTCAGCACTGGTCACCACAAACAGGGACCAGAAGGGACGGCACTTGTGGGGATCTCCAAGGGGATCGAAGGTGCCCAGCTGCATGTCCTTGGGCTGCATGCCACTTGGGCTCCCTGGTAGTGCCACCTGGGTTCCAGCCTGACATTGCCCAGGTGGCATTGCCAGCTGGCAAGGGTGGTGGCAGGTTTGCACTACCAAGGCACCAGGCTGGCTTTTTCTGTGTGCTTGTGATTGGGCCGGTGACCCTCCTATACTGCATTCGGGCTGGGGAGAGGTCCGGGATCATTTTGGGGGGCTTGGAGGTCGGGACACCATTTTTAAATGGCGTCCTGTTCTCTCGCTACAATAGGGAGTTCTGGTGAGCAAAGTTGCCCACTGTACAAAACGGGGCTATGTGCGGCCTTGGCCGCGCGCTACCTGTTCAAGCTCCTTAACACGAGTCGCCTTGAATAGTCATGTATTTCTCGGCACTGCGAGTGTCGGGAAACACGCAGCTAAAAGCGCTCGCTAGGGGGCTTTGTTCACTTTTGGGAGAATCGCGCCCCATGTGTCCAATTACCTGATGAATCATCAAGGGGAGCTTGCATTGCTTTTATGTGAGAACATGTTAAGCAAACTTTGTGATATTATTTACAAAGAACACATTTATTACACTATATATACACATGTCATCAGCACATTGAAAATGATGCAATCTAGTTTTTAACAAACCCTTTAGTATGAAGGCAACACCCCTTTAATTGCAAGTGTTTCAATTTTAAGTGTTACAGACAGAATTTGTGAGGTCCCCTTCAGTCTCTAATCAGGATAATAATTTATGTAAGGAGTGTGTGTGTGTGTATTTCCTTACCCTCAGAGTGATTTTTCCAAATTTAAAATAAACCCCAGCAACAGGGGTTTAGTGATTTTAAAAATAAAGAGGGTTATTTATTATTACAGACTTTCCCCCGATGTTTAAAACAAAACGGACAAGAGTCAGCGTGCCCGGGTACAATGGGTGAATCGCGCGTGAGCCCCAAATCGGGATTCACGCTGGGCCAATTGCGAGTCACCTGACTCAGCCCTGCCCAGCAGGATCTGGATCTCGCCCTGTAAGTTCGTCTCAGACATAAAACTACAGGATTAACACGTCCGAGGTCCAGACCACCACGATACAATTGCAGTTGACAATGGTCATTCATTCTTATCTCTGCTACAACTCTTGAGCTTAAATATTCTCCTTTATTCAATATGGCTCTCTAAGTCCAACAGTCTGGATATCCCATATTCCTCTAATACTGATTCATCCTTACACAAAGGCGCTTAAAGTTCACAGGTTTCTGCTAAGTACCCTTACTCAGGCCCATGATTAACAAAATATTGACCACAGAATTGAATACTGTCCACAGTTTAAATGCTCATAGTCATATGGTGAGTTGCACCTATCTTTTTTTAAATAAATTTAGAGTACGCAATTCTTTTTTTTCCAATTAAGGAGCAATTTAGCGTGGCCAATTCACCTACCCTGCACATCTTTGGGTTGTGGGGTGTGACCCACGCAAACATGGGGAGAATGTGCAAAATCCACACAGTGCGCAGGGCTGGAATCGAACCTGGGACCTCAGCGCTGTGGGGCAGCTAACCACTGCGCCAACGTGCCGCCCTCTAATTGCCGCTATCTTAAACAGATTTTGTGACCACTTTCACAAAGTATGATCTTACAGTCTGCAATAACCAATATCTTCATGCTTGTACTGAGCAGGAAAACTGCTAGATGACAAAGCCAGATACAAATGAAAAATGTAAAATTACAACCCTGGCTCTTGAAGTAATTTTACACCAGGCCCCTGGAAGTGCAAAAGTTTCCACCATTATCTTTGCATTACAAATTTAATCAAAAAAGTTGGTTCTGTACATTCAACAGATGTAGAAGAAACAAGAATTGTATCGGGCAGCAGAGACATATTATTTATCTCACTGGGGATCAGTTGTTGAAACTGCAAGCCCACATCAGAAAATGCTGGAGCTACATTACGATTTAAAGGGTGATTCCATGACTCAACGTAGCCAGCCAGGCGTATCACTTGTAAATCGTGAGTGTACAGCATAATTTTCTATCCTGAGTATCAGCTGCATGAACAATCAAAATTGATTGAATGTCTCATCTGCACTGATTCACTAATGCATCAATAGACAAGGACCTTACTGCACTTACTGTCATGTCTGCCACTACCAACCACATCCTCAAATTCCTAGCCCTTATCCTAGCAATATTTTTCTGCAGTAAGAGGTGTGAGAAACTCATGCACACCTTTGCAACTCAGATTGAAACCATCAATGGTGCCTTTGCCACTTCCCATTCTTGCCCATATCCAGTGTGTAGTATAAAAGGTTAACAGATGAGACAGACTAATATATGCCATAGATGATTATCATAGAATTTACAGTGCAGAAGGAGGCCATTTGGCCCATTGAGTCTGCATCGGCTCTTGGAAAGAGCACCCTACCCAAGCCTACACCCCCACCCTATCCCCATAACCCAGTAACCCCACCCAACACTAAGGGCAATCTTGGACACTAAGGGCAATTTAGCATGGCCAATCCACCTAACCTGCACATCTTTGGACTGTGGGAGGAAACCAGAGCACCCGGAGGAAACCCACGCAGACACGGGGAGGGTGTGCAGACTCCGCACAGACAGTGACCCAAGCCGGAATCGAACCTAGGACCCTGGAGCGGTGAAGCAATTGTGCTAGCCACAATGCTACCGTGCATGCCTACTATGTAACCTATTTCGAAATAGTACCAATAAACAAGTGTTAATCAGATAGCAAAAGTATGTCTGTTGTCTGTCTAAGAACCAAATTCCATGCCTCTGGTCCAAAAGAGAAGGACCCAGTTTCAGAAATTGGTGGTAGTGTTGGAGACAATGATGTCTAAAACACATTGGTGTTATCAAAGCAATCAGTGAAGAAACCTTTGAAAGCAGCTTGAGGAATTTTGGCGGTAAAGGGAGACACACTGGAGAGAGGTAACAATGACTGTACTTAGTGAACAGTCTCTGCCCTTGCCCTGGCCATTTGACTGCCTCGAGGGCCCGAGGAGAGGTCAGCAGTGGGAGATATTTTCCCTGGTCCAAGCGGCATCAGGTTTTCACCAAAAAGAGCTCCAAGTTAGTTCCTTTCTTCATGCAGTAGGTCAAATAGCAGACAATGTTCTCCGAAGGCAAGGTATGCAGGAGTGCATCGTGGATTCTGATTCCATTATTAAAGCCTTTGTAGCCCGAACTACAATTTAATAATTGAAAGATCACATTTTAAACAGCACTCGGAACGACTTGGGGAAATTTTCCTAACGTTTATCACTTGGCTATTCTTGTGCATATGAGACTCTGAAGGACAATCTAATCCATGATCGCTTAGTTGTGGGTGTTCGGGATGAAATACGCTCCAACTTTCTGCAGATCAAGTGACCCAATTGACGAGGCAGGCTGAGCTTCAAGCTTTTAATTGGGCTATAATTCGTAGAGATTCTGAGACTTTATATGATTGGGTAAGACCACCCATACGAAAGTCCGGCAACAGAAATGAAAGAAAGGGAATTTGCACGCCGGCAGCCATTTTGAGATGCTTGATTTGAGGAATGAAAACCTACCATAGAGCTCCAAACTATCCAACAAGGGGTGCGGAATGCTTCCTGTGTAGCAAAATTGGATATTTCAAGCACTTCTGCAAATCCAGCAATTTTAATCAAATATTTACAAAACTCATTCCTTTCAAGAAATAGAAAGTGCAGGAAATGATGATCCTACAGCATTCTGAGGGAAACTTGATTGTCTTAACACAGACTAATGGTCAGCTACAGTCCAAGTCCCATAAAGACCTGCTGTATCTGAATTGGCTCCTCCTAGAGCGAGACGAGGAAGACTCCCCTGCAGTATCGAGTGATCTCTTGGAGGTTGAGGCTTGAGAGAAGATTCCTCTTTCCCATTGTTAGATACACCTTATGACAGGCGAGATTCTCTGGCCTCGTGTGTTTCTTGACAGCCGGAGCTGGCCTTCCAATTGGCCAGTTGCGGGATCTTCTGGTCCCACTGCTGTCAATGGAATTTCCCATTGAATCCACCCCATAGCGGGGGACGCCGTCAGTGGGATGGGAAGATCCCGTCGGCATGTACAGCCAGAAGATCTCATCTAATGTCTCTATTGTCTTTTTAGAAGTATTAGCTTAGCTTTTAGTAGCAAGTCAGCATTGGGACCTCAGTTCCAATGAGTCTACCGATATATCTACTTTATCTGCTGTTGTTCCTGAAGTCTTCTAGAGAGAATGCTTTGTCTAAGTCCAAGTTAGAGTCCAAGAAGGATCCCACTGTTAAGGAACTGGTACCTTTCAAAAGTGAAAGTCAATTGACATCCATAATTTAGTTCCAGTTGAAAGTCTTCAGCTCCTCAAGAGGTCAGCACAGAAGCTGCGGCAGAATCTTTAGCATTTCTGAAGCTGCAGAATCCTGTACAGCAATCTTGTCCTAAAGTTGTATATCCTCAGGAAATTTAACTCATTACAGAAGATGTCTTGTTTCCACATTCTCATCAGTTCTACCCATTGACCAGAGTGGAGCAACCTCACACAGAGAGAAGTGTGGCTCTCATAGAAAAATCACTGGGAAATCATCTTCTTCTTTTCCTGACAGTCTTTCAGGAAGTTGGTGATTTTCCCTTTTTATCTAAGTTCATTGAAATCTCAGATTTTCAATACATTTTCAGTCATTGATACAGCAATGGATGATACAGCTGTGACAGTCATCCCTGGATTTGAAGGTCATTCCTCTTCTGTAGTTTCTTCCCTGACCTCTTTGAAGGAGCAACATGTTCCCCAGAGTGTCCTGAGTTCTTCTCTTCTAGGCCCAAAGGGTCCAGAGTTTGATTCTCTTCATTCCTCTCCTTTGGATCAGCCTTCCATTGAAAAGTCTTCATTGTTCTTGCAGTTCAATCATCCTGAAAACTACACTCAGCTTCCCAGCTACCCTGACACTGTCAGTGATACTGATAAAATGTCCTATCCTGCAGATTCCTTTAGGCATGGGTTCCCTCTGGAGGTCCCCCTATTACAGGGGTCGTTGTAGTGGGTCCCCCTCAGAGGGGTCCCCAGGAGGGTCCCCCTATTACCGGGGTCCGTGTAGATGTTCTCACCTAACGGGGTTCCTGGGGAGGCCCCCTATTGCAGGAGACTTTGTGGGGAGTCTCTCTATTACAGGGGTCCCTGTTGGGGTTCCTCCTATTACAGGGTCGCTGAGGGGTCCCCCTATTACAGGGGTCCCTTTGAGGGGGCGGGTTACCTTATTACAGGTTTCCCTGTGGGGGGGGGGGAGGTCTGGTCGAGGAGGTGTGGGTAGGCAATGCATTCTTGGGCGGTTGCGGTGGCCCTCAGGCTTGGATGGTCTCTACCAGCCTGAGCCTTGTGTGGTGGGCCTCGCGGAGGGCCAAGGGGTGCCCCACGTCAGGGCCACGCTGGTAAAAACCACAAATGATCCACGCCCATGTGATTCCCAGCCGTGGGACTGGAGAATCACGGGAGGCGGAGCATAGGGCACTCGACCCCACGACTGACCCATTTGCATTTATTTATATCCGCCCACCAGCGCGCATTGTGGATCTCGTTCACACCACCAGTGGGGCGTCAGGGCATCGCATTCCGGTTGGCACCTGGAGCCAACCCGATTTCTCCCAATTCTCTGTCCCATCAGGGAACGCATTCTGGGCGTCCCGGGACAGAGAATCCCGATCAATGGGTGGAATTCCCATCAAAAATCATTTTGGCTAAGAAAATCAGTGAGAATAGTGACGACTGTTCCGGCGCGATTCCCATCGTGATCTTCCTGCACTTGTTACTTTTTTAGAGCAGTGGTGATTTGCGCCGAAAATGCGATGTGTGGGACCCGAAGACGCCAGCAAAGCCAGATCCTCAGAGATTGTGGCGACATTTTTACAGAGCGCCCTGATCTCGGAATAACTATACGGCAGCCCCCACTTCTTGGTGGCACTGTCAGGGTGCCAAGACACCAAAGGGCAGTGCCAGGGCACTGTCCAGCCATGTCCTTGATCACCCGGGGGCTACAAAGGCCTCCGAGCCCCCGGCGTGATCATTACATTTATCCAGAGAATTCAACAGTGGCTGTGAGAAGGTTCTCATTGAGGAATACTTGCACTTTAATGTCTGAGTGGTACTAACTGCTTCTATGGTGGAAAGGTACTTTCAGTGTATGCATGCTACTCAGGCATCAGAGATTGAAAAAGATCCAGTCTAAACAAATTGCTGTGAGACAGATCATCTGCTCTTTCTAAGACGCACTTCAGAGAAGAAAAACATCCACATTTAAAAAAAATACACTCAGACAGCACTTCGTCTTTCTAGGAAGTACTTCAGAGTAGAAAAACATCCACTGTGAAAAAAAACACTCTGAAGTGCTTCTTAGAAAGTCCACGTGCTCTGTCTGAATGTTTTTTTAAAAATGTGGATGTTTTTTTCTCTGAAGTGCTTCTTAGAAAGTCCACGTGCTCTGTCTAAGTAGAAAAGCACCCACTAGAGAAAAAATGTGCTCAAAAGAGAAAGCACTTCAGTTATTGGGCCGTGAAGTGCTATAGAAACAAACAAAGCTAACCCCTCCTTTGTGATTGCTTTCAGCTGTCAATCAAGAGGCTTGTAAAAGTCATTGGACTGGATTCTTTGCACACCGATGGCGAAATCACGTCCTGCGCTGGGGCAGAGAATCCAGTTTTATGCATGGAACGGGTTCGGCACCGGTTCCTCGATTCTCCAGCCCCCAAAAAGCGGCGTACTCGGCGGGTACGTCGTGCCGCGTATCCCCCACCTGCTGCCACTGCTTGAGGCCCGCCCTGCTATTCTCCGCCCCCGACTGCCTGAAGTTCCATCGGCGTATTCCTAATATGGTCCAGGCCGTTCAGGAAACTCGTGACTCAGTCTGTGTCCGCCATGGTCGTAGCGGGCCGATTGGAGGGCAGAGAGGCCTCAAACGGGACAGTGCCTTTATTGTGCGGGCGGTCCGGATTTGGCACGCAGCCGATCGGGGGCATTATTTCCGCGGTCCAGCTCCTTGGTTTGAGTCCACCATGGAGCACGGCGTGGCCGCTGGAGGCCGCCGCCATGTGCATGCGCGGCCTCTGACCCGGAAGTGCGAGGGGCCATATCGGCCGCTGGAGCTGCGAGCTTCACAACGGCTCCCTTCTAACCCCCTGCAAGGCTGTGAATCTGTGGCCTTTTGACGCCAGTGTTTCTGGTATAAAAGGCCACAGTTTTCACAATGGCATGGGACATAATCGCTGAAACAGAGAATCCAGCCCAATGGGTGTGAAATTCAATGTAAACACCGAGTACAAAGGGATAAAAGAAGGCAGATGCAACATTGACCCCTCAGAGACTATTAAAACTTCAAGTGGAGTGAAATGGTATTTAAACAATCAAGTTAAAAAATTTGTGAGGGCCACAAAGAGTCCAACACGAGATTGTGAGTCAAACAAAACTGAACTTTATTTACACTAATATTCACACAACACCAGTAGTTTGCTAATTGTCTTCCCTGTAGCTGATACCTAACTGGCTGGCTCTATTTATACAACAGAAAAGGTTAACAATTGCCCCGGCCCATATCGGGGGACCTCATATCCCCCGAGATCCATAGGGTAACCCATTGTGCCAATAGGATCTGTGCAGATTACAACAAAGGAATAAAGGGAGGCATATTACAGCATTGAAACCACAGAGCCTTTTGACACTTCATGAGGAGTGAAATGGTATATAAACAACCAAGTACAAAGGGATAAAAGAAGGAATATGCAAACCGCAGAACATATTAAAACCTTTGCATCAGTATTCATCAAAGAGAAGGAATTGGTGGATGTTGAGTCTAGAGAAGGGTGTGTAGATGGCCTGGGTCACATTGAGATCCAAAAAGGCGAGGTATTGGGTGTCTTGAAAAATATTATGGTAGATAAGTCCCCAGGGCCTGATGGGATCTACCCCAAAATACTGAAGGGAGCTAGAGAGAATATTGCTGAGGCCTTGACAGAAATCTTTGGATCCTCACTGTCTTCAGGGGATGTCCTGGAGGACTGGAGAATAGCCAATGTTGTTCCTCTGTTTAAGAAGGGTAGCAAGGATAATCCAGGGAACTACAGGCCAGAGAGCCTTACATCAGCGGTAGGGAAATTACTGGACAGAATTCTTCGAGACAGGATCTCCTCCCATTTGGAAGCAAATGGACATATTAGCGAGAGGCAGCATGGTTTTGTGAAGGGGAGGTCGTGTCTCACTTACCTGATAGAATTTTTTGAAGCGGTCACAAAGATGATTGATGCAGGTAGGGCAGTGGATGTTGTCTATATGGACTTCAGTAAGGCCATTGACAAGGTCTCTCATGGTAGACTGGTACAAAAGGTGAAGTCACACGGGATCCGGGGTGAGCTAGCAAGATGGATACAGAACTGGCTAGGTCATAGAAGGCACAGAGTAGCAATGGAAGGGTGCTTTTCTAATTGGAGGGCTGTGACTAGTGGTCTTCCGCAGGGATCAGTGCTGGGACCTTTGCTGTTCGTAGTATATATAAATGATTTGGCGGAAAATGTAACTGGTCTGATTAGTAAGTTTGCAGATGACTCAAAGGTTGGTGGAATTGCGGATAGCGATGAGGACTGTCAGACGATACAGCAGGATTTAGATTGTTTGGAGACTTGGGCGGAGAGATGGCAAATGGAGTTTAATCCGGACAAATGTGAGGTAATGCATTTTGGAAGGTCTAATGCAGGTAGGGAATATACAGTGAATGGTAGAACCCTCAAGAGTATTGAAAGTCAGAGAGATCTAGGTGTACAGGTCCACAGGTCACTGAAAGAGGCAACACAGGTGGAGAAGGTAGTCAAGAAGGCATACGGCATGCTTGCCTTCATTGGCCGGGGCAATGAGCATAAGAATTGGCAAGTCACATTGCAGCTCTTTACCAAGATGGCGCCGGAGCGAGGCGACTCTCTGCGAGCTCTCCCAAACAGATCCACTTTTTACTTAACTTATACTCGTTCTAATCTTTTAAAAATTCATTCTAAAACTAACATTATTACTAACCTCTCTCTTTTATCTTCTCTTGCAGGCTTGAACATCCTCCGTGGCCCTTGGAGACCTTTTGACCCAACCCGACCTGACCTCTGAGACCTGGAAGAAGATCGGGCCCAAACCGGAAGTGAAGCCCCAACCTCGATTTGGAGCCGACCCGGACCTCGGAGCTCCCAACCCGGCCTAACTACCGACGCCAGCCCCCGGATTGCCTTGCCCAGTCCCTGGAGCTCCCGACCCGACCCCCAACGGCAAGACCCAGCCCAACGCGACCCCCAGAGACCCGTCCAGCGACCCGGCCCGGAGAGGCCCGCCCAACAATCCGACCTACCTGGTGATGGGAGAAAGAAAAATCCACGTGGAGGCCCGACCGGGCCTACTTCAAGATCCGACCCCAGGATCGCCCAAGGGGGGAAACAGACCACGGGACCCACCCCAACCTGCCTCAGGAAGCCCCTGCCCATGACCCAAGACCCCCGAAACGGCGGAGACCCCGCGCGAGGACCCAAACGCGCTGCAAGGTATTCCCACACCCGCAGAACGCCGGGACCCCTCCGGATCGCAAACATGCCCCCCCTAGCAACCCCTCTACCTCAACCAGCATCCGGGACCCTGCCAGACGCGACCCCAGATACGTAAACAGCGCCCTGGTCCCCGCCAGCGCCCTGGACCCCGCCAGACGCAACCACCTACCTTCCACAAGAGCTGACACCTGCCATCGGATTCCAGGATCATCTAACAGCAGCCGCCGACCGTGGAAGTGAGGGAAACGTGGCGGTCTGCAGGTTAGACTGAAGCAACGTGGTTTCAAGACCCCTCTCCCCAGCATTCTCCTGGCAAACGTCCAAGCGATCGAAAACAAGCTGGATGAACTTAACGCCAGACTTACCTCTCAGAAGGAAGTAAGAGACTGCTGTGTGCTCTGTTTCACAGAGACATGGCTCACCCCCGCCTCACCGGACTGTGCCATACAACCTGAAGGTTTCTCAATTCACTGGGCGAACCGCACGGCATCATCAGGCAAAGCGAAGGGTGGAGGGGTTTGCCTCCTCCTGGTGCTTGGATATGGCGACTCTGGCGACCTACTGCTCCCCAGACCTGGAATACCTGATCGTGAAGTGCCGCCCATATTATCTTCCACGTGAGTTCACTTCAGCCATCATCACGGCGGTCTACATCCCACCCCAGGCAGAAGTGAGGAAGGCGCTGGACGAACTATACACAGTAATAAACAACTACGAAACAGAACACCCGGAGGCCTTGTTCATCGTGGCCGGAGACGTCTACAAGGCCAACCTCAAGAGTGTACTGCCAAAATTCCACCAGCACATCTCCTGTCCCACCAGGCGGGACAACACTCTTGACCACTGCCACTCAAAAATCAAGGGCGCCTACCGTTCCATCCCCCGACCGCACTTTGGGAAATCAGACCATAAGATGGTGCTCCTTCTCCCGGCATACAAGCAGAAACTCAAGCGGGAGAATCCAGCTAAGAAGGTTGTGCAATGCTGTTCCGAGGAGACAGAAGAGCTCTTACGTGACTGCTTAGAGACAGTGGGCTGGTCCATATTTAAGAACTCAGCGACCAACTTAAATGAGTATGCCACCACCGTCACAGACTTCATCAGCAAATGTGTGGACGACTGCGTGCCAAAGAAAGCAGTACGTGCGTTCCCCAACCGGAAACCATGGCTGAATCGCGAGATTGACTCCCTACTGAAGGACAGATCTGAGGCGTTCAAGGCTGACGACCCTGACCTATACAAGAAATCCAGGTACGACCTCCGCAAAGCCATCAGAGATGCCAAGAGAGAATATCAAACCAAGCTAGAGTCACAGACAGACTCTCGGCGGTTGTGGCAAGGACTAAACAACATAACGGGCTAAAAAAGCGAAGCCGAACAGTATTTCTGGCAGCAGCGCACCCCTCCCCGATGAACTCAATGGATTCTATGCTCGGTTCGAGCAGGTAACCAACAATCCGCTGGCGAGTGCCCCAGCAGCCCATAATTCACCCATACCCACCATCACAGCTTCCGAAGTCAGATTGGCCTTCCTGAAAGTGAACCCTCGGAAGGCGACGGGCCCGGACGGGATCCCTGGTCGTGCACTCAGAGCCTGCTCGGACCAGCTGGCAGAGGTATTCGCGGACATCTTTAACCTGTCCCTACTCCACTCCGAGGTCCCCACCTGCTTCAAGAAGACCACCATCATACCGGTACCAAAGACGAACCAGGCAACGTGCCTCAATGACTACCGACCAGTGGCCCTGACTCCAGTCATAATGAAGTGCTTCGAGAGGTTGATCATGAAGCGCATCACCTCCATACTCCCAGAACGCCTTGATCCACTGCAATTCTCATACCGCTGCAACCGGTCCACATCAGACACCATTTCCCTGGCCCTACACTCATCCCTAGAGCATCTCGAAAACAAGGACTCCTACATCAGACTCCTATTTATTGACTACAGCTCCGCCTTCAACACCATAATCCCAGCCAAGCTCATATCAAAGCTCCAAAACCTAGGACTTGGCTCCCCACTCTGCAACTGGATCCTCGATTTTCTGACCAACAGACCACAATCAGTATGAATGAACAACAACACCTCCTCCACAATAGTCCTCAACACCGGCGCCCCGCAAGGCTGCGTACTTAGCCCCCTACTCTACTCCCTGTACACACACGACTGCGTGGCAAAACTTGGTTCCAAGTCCATCTACAAGTTTGCTGACGATACGACCATAGTGGGCCGGATCTCGAATAACGACGAGTCCGAATACAAGAGGGAGATAGGGAATCTAGTGGAGTGGTGTAGCAATAACAATCTCTCCCTCAATGCCAGCAAAACTAAAGAGCTGGTAATTGACTTCAGGAAGCAAAGTACTGTACACACCCCTGTCAGCATCAACGGGGCCGAGGTGGAGATGGTTAGCAGTTTCAAATTCCTTGGGGTGCACATCTCTAAAAATCTGTCCTGGTCCACCCACGTCAACGCTACCACCAAGAAAGCACAACAGCGCCTATACTTCCTCAGGAAACTAAGGAAATTCGGCATGTCCACATTAACCCTTACCAACTTTTACAGATGCACCATAGAAAGCATCCTATCGGACTGCATCACAGCCTGGTATGGCAACTGCTCGGCCCAGGACCGCAAGAAACTTCAGAGAGTCGTGAACACCGCCCAGTCCATCACACAAACCTGCCTTCCATCCATTGATTCCATCTACACCTCCCGCTGCCTGGGGAAAGCGGGCAGCATAATCAAAGATCCCTCCCACCTGGCTTACTCACTCTTCCAACTTCTTCCATCGGGCAGGAGATACAGAAGTCTGAGAACATGCACGAACAGACTCAAAAACAGCTTCTTCCCCACTGTCACCAGACTCCTAAATGACCCTCTTATGGACTGACCTCGTTAACACTACACCCTGTATGCTTCATCCGATGCCAGTGCTTATGTAGCTACATTGTATATGTTGTGTTGCCCTATTATGTATTTTCTTTTATTCCCTTTTCGTCTCATGTACTTAATGATCTGTTGAGCTGCTCGCAGAAAAATACTTTTCACTGTACCTCGGTACACGTGACAATAAACAAATCCAATCCAATCCAATCCAATCCAAGCTGTATAGAACCTTAGTTAGGCCACACTTGGAGTATATGTTCAATTCTGGTCGCCACACTACCAGAAGGATGTGGAGGTTTTAGAGAGGGTGCAGAAGAGATTTACCAGTATATTGCCTGGTATGGAGGGCATTAGCTATGAGGAGCGGTTGAATAAACTCGGTTTGTTCTCACTGGAACGAAGGAGGTTGAGGGGCGACCTGATAGAGGTCTACTAAATTATGAGGGGCATAGACAGAGTGGATAGTCAGAGGCTTTTTCCCAGGGTAGAGGGGTCAATTACTAGGGGTCATAGGTTTAAGGTGCGAGGGGCAAGGTAGATGTACGAGGCAAGTTTTTTTACACAGAGGGTAGTGGGTGCCTGGAACTCGCTGCCGGAGGAGGTGGTGGAAGCAGGGACAATAATGACATTTAAGGGGCATCTTGACAAATACATGAATAGGATGGGAATAGAGGGATACGGAGGCAGGAAGTGTAGAAGATTTTAGCTTAGATGGGCAGCATGGTCGGCACAGGCTTGGAGGGCCGAAGGGCCTGTTACTGTGCTGTACTTTTCTTTGTTCTTTGTTCTCAAGGGGAGTGAGATGCTTCCCTGTGTAACAAGCCGCAGAATGGCTCTGTACTGTGAGAGGATTTTAGGACAGACAGAATGACGGTGCTGTACTGTGAGAGGGTATTAGGACAGACAGAATGGCGACTCTGTACTGTGCGAGGATTTTAGGACAGACAGAATGGCGGCTCTGTACTGTGAGAGGGTTTTAGGACAGACAGAATGGCGACTCTGTACTGTGCGAGGATTTTAGGACAGACAGAATGGCGGCTCTGTACTGTGAGAGGGTTTTAGGGCAGACAGAATGGCGGCTCTGTACTGTGAGAGGGTTTTAGGACAGACAGAATGGCGGTGCTGTACTGTGAGAGGGTTTTAGGACAGATAGAATGGCGGCTCTGTACTGTGAGAGGGTTTTAGGACAGACAGAATGGCGACTCTGTACTGTGAGAGGGTTTTAGGACAGATAGAATGGCGGCTCTGTACTGTGAGAGGGTTTTAGGACAGACAGAATGGCGGCTCTGTACTGTGAGAGGATTTTAGGACAGACAGAATGGCGGCTCTGTACTGTGAGAGGGTTTTAGGACAGATAGAATGGCGGCTCTGTACTGTGAGAGGGTTTTAGGACAGACAGAATGGCGGCTCTGTACTGTGAGAGGGTTTTAGGACAGATAGAATGGCGGCTCTGTACTGTGAGAGGGTTTTAGGACAGATAGAATGGCGACTCTGTACTGTGAGAGGGTTTTAGGACAGATAGAATGGCGGCTCTGTACTGTGAGAGGGTTTTAGGACAGACAGAATGGCGGCTCTGTACTGTGAGAGGGTTTTAGGACAGATAGAATGGCGGCTCTGTACTGTGAGAGGGTTTTAGGACAGACAGAATGGCGGCTCTGTACTGTGAGAGGGTTTTAGGACAGATAGAATGGCGGCTCTGTACTGTGAGAGGGTTTTAGGACAGACAGAATGGCGACACTGTACTGTGAGAGGGTTTTAGGACAGACAGAATGGCGGCTCTGTACTGTGAGAGGGTTTTAGGACAGATAGAATGGCGGCTCTGTACTGTGAGAGGGTTTTAGGACAGACAGAATGGCGGCTCTGTACTGTGCGAGGGTTTTAGGACAGACAGAATGGCGGCTCTGTACTGTGAGAGGGTTTTAGGACAGATAGAATGGCGGCTCTGTACTGTGAGAGGGTTTTAGGGCAGATAGAATGGCGGCTCTGTACTGTGCGAGGGTTTTAGGACAGACAGAATGGCGGCTCTGTACTGTGAGAGGGTTTTAGGGCAGATAGAATGGCGGCTCTGTACTGTGAGAGGGTTTTAGGGCAGATAGAATGGCGGCTCTGTACTGTGCGAGGGTTTTAGGACAGACAGAATGGCGGCTCTGTACTGTGCGAGGGTTTTAGGACAGACAGAATGGCGGCTCTGTACTGTGAGAGGGTTTTAGGGCAGACAGAATGGCTCTGTACTGTGAGAGGGTTTTAGGACAGATAGAATGGCGGCTCTGTACTGTGAGAGGGTTTTAGGACAGACAGAATGGCGGCTCTGTACTGTGAGAGGATTTTAGGACAGACAGAATGGCGGCTCTGTACTGTGCGAGGGTTTTAGGACAGACAGAATGGCGGCTCTGTACTGTGAGAGGGTTTTAGGGCAGACAGAATGGCTCTGTACTGTGAGAGGGTTTTAGGACAGACAGAATGGCGGCTCTGTACTGTGAGAGGATTTTAGGACAGACAGAATGGCGGCTCTGTACTGTGAGAGGGTTTTAGGACAGACAGAATGGCGGTTCTGTACTGTGAGAGGATTTTAGGACAGACAGAATGGCGGCTCTGTACTGTGAGAGGGTTTTAGGACAGACAGAATGGCGACTCTGTACTGTGAGAGGGTTTTAGGACAGACAGAATGGCGGTGCTGTACTGTGAGAGGGTTTTAGGACAGACAGAATGGCGGCTCTGTACTGTGCGAGGGTTTTAGGACAGGCAGAATGGCGGCTCTGTACTGTGAGAGGGTTTTAGGGCAGACAGAATGGCTCTGTACTGTGAGAGGGTTTTAGGACAGACAGAATGACGGTGCTGTACTGTGAGAGGGTTTTAGGACAGACAGAATGGCGACTCTGTACTGTGAGAGGGTTTTAGGACAGACAGAATGGCGGCTCTGTACTGTGAGAGGGTTTTAGGGCAGACAGAATGGCTCTGTACTGTGAGAGGGTTTTAGGACAGACAGAATGGCGACTCTGTACTGTGAGAGGGTTTTAGGACAGATAGAATGGCGGTGCTGTACTGTGAGAGGGTTTTAGGACAGATAGAATGGCGGCTCTGTACTGTGAGAGGGTTTTAGGACAGACAGAATGGCGGTGCTGTACTGTGAGAGGGTTTTAGGACAGACAGAATGGCGGCTCTGTACTGTGAGAGGGTTTTAGGACAGACAGAATGGCGACTCTGTACTGTGAGAGGGTTTTAGGACAGACAGAATGGCGACTCTGTACTGTGAGAGGGTTTTAGGACAGACAGAATGGCGGCTCTGTACTGTGAGAGGGTTTTAGGACAGATAGAATGGCGGCTCTGTACTGTGAGAGGGTTTTAGGACAGACAGAATGGCGACTCTGTACTGTGAGAGGGTTTTAGGACAGACAGAATGGCGGCTCTGTACTGTGAGAGGGTTTTAGGGCAGACAGAATGGCTCTGTACTGTGAGAGGGTTTTAGGACAGACAGAATGACGGTGCTGTACTGTGAGAGGGTTTTAGGACAGATAGAATGGCGGCTCTGTACTGTGAGAGGGTTTTAGGACAGACAGAATGGCGGCTCTGTACTGTGAGAGGGTTTTAGGACAGACAGAATGGCGGCTCTGTACTGTGAGAGGATTTTAGGACAGACAGAATGGCGGCTCTGTACTGTGAGAGGGTTTTAGGACAGACAGAATGGCGGTGCTGTACTTGTCATGATATTCAAACACACACATCATGATGGACACACTAACAGGCAAATCAGAGTACACAACACCACAACCAATCACAGACAAGAACACCAACCACATAAAAAGCACGAGCACGACACCTGGAGGTCAGTAGGTCTGGGGAGAAGGAAGCATGAAAGAGCTGTTGAAACACCACAAGCAGGGAGCCCCCCACGTGCAGAGTGCAAAGACCAAGTTGTAAATAGCAAGTTTAAATAAACAAGTGTTGTACCATATGCAACTGTGTTGGCTCTTCTGTGTGTTAGAACACCCAACACCACATGGTACAGGAGTGGATCGATACCTGCCTACCAACCTGCCATTCTGGACATGGACCACACCGGCAAACCGCAGCCGATGCAAGTCACGGGGAACCTAGGCACCAACTGGAAGCTCTACAGGCAGCGATTTGACCTGTACATCCGTGCCACCGAAAAACAGAATGTCTCGGATGATTCGAAGATTGCAATGCTCCTCTTCTACGCAGGCCCCCACCCAAATGATGTCTTTAATTCACTGGTGTTCGAGGAAGGCGAAAACCAGGCCAAATATGACACGGTCATCCTCAAAATGGACCAGCACTTTCAAACTGAAGTAAACGAAACTTTCGAAAGATACATCTTTCAGCAACGCCTGCAAGGTAAGGAGGAGCTTTTTCAACCCTTTTTGACGCACCTCCGGATTCTAGCGCAGTCCTGCGGTTACGGCACCACCACAGAGTCCATGATCAGGGACCAGATTGTTTTTGGCGTTGCCTCCAGTGGCCTACGCCAGCAGCTTCTTAAAATAAAGAGCCTCACCTTAGCGTCTGCTGTGGAAGCCTGTGTCCTCCATGAAAATGCGACCTGCCGTTTTGCCCGATTTCAGGCGTCCGAGTTGGCACGGAGGGGGTCCCCAGCCGTCGAATCGGCAAGCCAGGCCGCCCACGACGTTGAACGCATCCAGGCCGTCGATTTCTTCCCGCCCCACGGCCCGGACGACAGCGGCCGCTTCCCGCGCTTTTCGCGGTCTCCCGCGCAGGTGCGCGCCAAGAATAACGGCCACAACGAGGGACGCACTGCGCAGGCGCGCCCACCGCAAGATCGCACTGCGCATGCGCAGTGGCGCAACGAACGCCGTGACGTCATGACGTGCAGCAAGTGTGGAGGTCTACACTTAAAAGGGCAATGTCCTGCAAAATACCAACAGTGCAACAGATGTGCCATGATAGGCCACTACGCAGCCCGCTGTCGTGCGGCTCAACCCATGGATCCGGCGCATCCTCGACAACCTCGCACACGAGTCAGGACCGTCCAGCCCACGCATCAAGACTTCCAGTTAAGTGATGCAGATGACCAGGATGACTTCAGAGTTGCCGTCATTGATGTCAACAAGGTCAATGCCATCAATCCAGACGATGAGTGGTGTGCCACCCTGACGGTCAACCGATCGCGCGTCGCCTTCCGTCTGGACACCGGCGCATCCGCCAACCTGATTGCTTACTCTGCAGTCCAGGCCATGAAGGTCAAACCACTCATCACACCATCCCGGCTTAAGATGGTTGACTATAACGGGAACGTTATCCCGTCCGTAGGATCTTGCCAGCTACAGGTGACTCACAAGAGGTACACGGCCACACTCCCCTTCGAAGTTGTGGGCTCATCAAAGGACTCGTTACTGGGCGCACAAGCGTGTAAGGTCCTTCACCTGGTACAGCGCATCATGTCTCTCTCTCCAGATGAGATATCCGACTTCCCGGATGCTGAGTTCCACGCGAATCTCCATTCCCTCCTCGCTCACAACCAGGAGGTTTTTGAAGGCATGGGGACATTGCCACACACGTACAAGATTCGACTCAGACCGGACGCCATCCCTGTCGTTCACGCACCTCGCAGGGTTCCTGCGCCTCTCAAAGACCGCCTCAAGGCACAACTGCAGATTCTTCAGGACCAAGGGGTCCTATCCAAGGTCACGGAGCCCACGCCATGGGTCAGCTCCATGGTCTGTGTAAAGAAGCCCTCTGGCGAGCTCCGTATATGTATAGATCCAAAAGATCTGAACAACAACATCATGCGGGAACACTATCCCATCCCAAAACGAGAAGACCTCACCAGCGAGATGGCGCGAGCCAACATATTCACTAAATTGGATGCGTCCAAAGGATTCTGGCAGATCCAACTGGACCCGGCCAGCCGAAGACTATGCACATTCAACACCCCTTTTGGCAGATTCTGCTACAACCGGATGCCATTCGGCATCATTTCGGCATCTGAAGTATTCCACCGCATTATGGAGCAGATGATGGAAGGCATCGAAGGGGTACGTGTATATGTGGACGATATCATCATTTGGTCCACCACTCCGCAGGAACACATGCATCGTCTTCGACGTGTCTTCACCCGCATACGGCAAAATGGCCTGCGTCTCAACCGTGCGAAGTGTGCTTTCGGCCAGACGGAGCTGAAATTCCTCGGGGACCACATCTCAAGGTCCGGGGTCCGTCCCGATGCAGACAAGGTTAGCGCCATCACAGCCATGCCACGACCGGCTGACAAGAAGGCTGTCTTAAGATTCCTGGGCATGGTCAACTTCCTTGGGAAGTTCATTCCCAACCTGGCTTCTCATACAACAAACATGCGCCATCTCGTAAAAAAATCGACGGAATTCAACTGGCACCAGTCGCATCAGCAGGAATGGGAGGAGCTCAAGCACAAACTGGTCACGGCACCAGTGCTGGCCTTCTTTGACGCGACTCGCCCTACAAAGATCTCAACAGACGCCAGCCAATCTGGTATTGGAGCGGTACTCCTGCAAAAAGACAGCACGTCATCATGGGCCCCGGTTGCGTATGCCTCACGAGCCATGACCCCTACCGAACAGCGCTACGCGCAAATCGAAAAAGAATGCCTGGGCTTGTTAACTGGACTGGACAAGTTCCACGACTATGTGTATGGCCTGCCACGATTCACGGTCGAAACTGACCACCGCCCCCTGGTCAACATCATTAACAAAGACCTGAACGACATGACTCCTCGCCTCCAGCGCATCTTACTCAAACTCAGGAGGTACGATTTTGAACTGATCTACACTCCGGGGAAGGAACTCATAGTGGCGGACACTCTTTCCCGAGCAGTGAGCACACCACCAGATGCGGAGGGGTTCGTGCGTCAAATTGAGGCACACGTGACTCTGACAGCAGCAAATATGCCAGCTGATGATCCTTGTCTGGCCCACATACGCGCAGAGACGGCGACTGACCCTCTGCTGCAGCGAGTGATGCGCCACATGACGGAAGGGTGGCTAAAAGGGCAGTGCCCCCAGTTTTACAATGTGCGAGATGATCTCACCAATATAGACGGGGTCCTTATGAAATCGCATAGGATCGTCATTCCACACAGTGTGCGCCAGATGATTCTTCGTCAACTACACGAAGGCCACTTGGGTGTCGAAAAATGCAGACGAAGGGCCCGGGCGGCGGTATATTGGCCGGGTATTAATGAAGACATAGCCAACATGGTGCTCAACTGCACAACCTGTCAGAGGTTTCAGCCGGCGCAACCTCCGGAAACACTTCTACCACACGAGATGGTGACGTCCCCCTGGGCGAAGGTGGGTGTTGACCTATTTCACGCGCTCGGCAGAGATTACATTGTTATTATAGACTACTTCTCAAACTACCCGGAAGTCATGCCTCTCCATGATCTGACGTCGTCCGCAGTCATTGGGGCCTGCAAGGAAACGTTTGCTCGCCATGGCATTCCAAGGACTGTCATGTCAGACAATGGACCTTGTTTTGCCAGCCGTGAATGGTCGTCCTTTGCCGCAGCATATGGTTTCACTCATGTGACATCCAGCCCTCTGCATCCACAATCGAACGGGAAGGCTGAAAAGGGTGTCCACATCGCAAAGCGGCTCCTGTGCAAGGCGGCTGATGCCGGATCGGACTTTAACCTTGCCTTGCTGGCCTATCGATCGGCCCCGTTATCCACGGGCCTCTCGCCAGCGCAGCTACTAATGGGTCGCTCCCTCAGGACGACGGTACCTTCCGTCCTGGCACCGACAACAGACCATGAGGCGGTTCTTCGGGACATGCAACTGCAGCGTGATCGCCAGAAAGGTCGGTACGACACACGAGCGACGGACCTGCCCCCCCTGTCCTCCGGAGACAAAGTACGCGTCCATCAACCGTATGGTGGCTGGTCAGCACCGGCCGAAGTCCTCCGACAAGTGGCTCCCCGCTCGTTCCTGGTTCGCATGCCGGATGGTTCCGTGCGTCGCCGCAATCGGCGCGCCCTTCGCCGACTTCCACGTTCACAGCCACACAACACGCCAGATCCTCAACAGGCTTCCGAGGATGACTTTGTGGAGCTGCCGCACATCACGCCCTTTCCATCGCCACCCATGGCCATGCCTGCACAGCAGCCGGTGGTTCTTGATCCACCCTTAAGGCGGTCAACCCGAATTCGTCGCAAACCCATTAGAATGGACTTATAATACAGTTCATATGTTTAATAAGTTGGACAATTTTACATGATAACCTGTTGTTGTTTATCGTTCCAGATGTCGTCTGACTGGACAACTGTTCAAAATTTTTTTTCTTCTTCTCTCGTTCGCATTTCTGTTATGTTATGGTACAACTGGATTCATGTGACGCACTCGACATCGCCCCATGTACATAGTTCCATCATAGACACATGCTGCACACGACACACACACACTCTTAGATGCACTCACGTCACGATCATATTCATTACCACGTAGGCACATATCTTTGTAAAAAGGGGGGATGTCATGATATTCAAACACACACATCATGATGGACACACTAACAGGCAAATCAGAGTACACAACACCACAACCAATCACAGACAAGAACACCAACCACATAAAAAGCACGAGCACGACACCTGGAGGTCAGTAGGTCTGGGGAGAAGGAAGCATGAAAGAGCTGTTGAAACACCACAAGCAGGGAGCCCCCCACGTGCAGAGTGCAAAGACCAAGTTGTAAATAGCAAGTTTAAATAAACAAGTGTTGTACCATATGCAACTGTGTTGGCTCTTCTGTGTGTTAGAACACCCAACACCACAGTACTGTGAGAGGGTTTTAGGACAGACAGAATGGCGGCTCTGTACTGTGAGAGGGTTTTAGGACAGACAGAATGGCGGCTCTGTACTGTGAGAGGATTTTAGGACAGACAGAATAGCGGCTCTGTACTGTGAGAGGGTTTTAGGACAGATAGAATGGCTCTGTACTGTGAGAGGGTTTTAGGACAGACAGAATGGCGACTCTGTACTGTGAGAGGGTTTTAGGACAGACAGAATGGCGACTCTGTACTGTGAGAGGGTTTTAGGACAGATAGAATGGCGGCTCTGTACTGTGAGAGGGTTTTAGGACAGATAGAATGGCGGCTCTGTACTGTGAGAGGATTTTAGGACAGATAGAATGGCGGCTCTGTACTGTGAGAGGGTTTTAGGACAGACAGAATGGCGGTGCTGTACTGTGAGAGGGTTTTAGGACAGATAGAATGGCGACTCTGTACTGTGAGAGGGTTTTAGGATAGTTGGAATGGCGACTCTGTACTGTGAGAGGGTTTTAGGGCAGACAGAATGGCGGCTCTGTACTGTGAGAGGGTTTTAGGACAGACAGAATGGCGGCTCTGTACTGTGAGAGGGTTTTAGGACAGACAGAATGGCGGCTCTGTACTGTGAGAGGGTTTTAGGGCAGACAGAATGGCTCTGTACTGTGAGAGGGTTTTAGGACAGACAGAATGACGGTGCTGTACTGTGAGAGGGTTTTAGGACAGATAGAATGGCGGTGCTGTACTATGAGAGGGTTTTAGGACAGACAGAATGGCGGTGCTGTACTGTGAGAGGGTTTTAGGACAGACAGAATGGCGGCTCTGTACTGTGAGAGGGTTTTAGGACAGACAGAATGGCGACTCTGTACTGTGAGAGGGTTTTAGGACAGATAGAATGGCGGTGCTGTACTATGAGAGGGTTTTAGGACAGACAGAATGGCGGCTCTGTACTGTGAGAGGGTTTTAGGACAGACAGAATGGCGACTCTGTACTGTGAGAGGGTTTTAGGACAGACAGAATGGCGGCTCTGTACTGTGAGAGGGTTTTAGGACAGATAGAATGGCGGCTCTGTACTGTGAGAGGGTTTTAGGACAGACAGAATGGCGACTCTGTACTGTGAGAGGGTTTTAGGACAGACAGAATGGCGGCTCTGTACTGTGAGAGGGTTTTAGGGCAGACAGAATGGCTCTGTACTGTGAGAGGGTTTTAGGACAGACAGAATGACGGTGCTGTACTGTGAGAGGGTTTTAGGACAGATAGAATGGCGGCTCTGTACTGTGAGAGGGTTTTAGGACAGACAGAATGGCGGCTCTGTACTGTGAGAGGGTTTTAGGACAGACAGAATGGCGGCTCTGTACTGTGAGAGGATTTTAGGACAGACAGAATGGCGGCTCTGTACTGTGAGAGGGTTTTAGGACAGACAGAATGGCGGTGCTGTACTGTGAGAGGGTTTTAGGACAGACACAATGGCGGCTCTGTACTGTGAGAGGATTTTAGGACAGACAGAATGGCGGCTCTGTACTGTGAGAGGGTTTTAGAACAGACAGAATGGCGGTGCTGTACTGTGAGAGGGTTTTAGGACAGACAGAATGGCGGCTCTGTACTGTGAGAGGGTTTTAGGACAGACAGAATGGCGGCTCTGTACTGTGAGAGGATTTTAGGACAGACAGAATGGCGGCTCTGTACTGTGAGAGGGTTTTAGGACAGATAGAATGGCTCTGTACTGTGAGAGGGTTTTAGGACAGACAGAATGGCGACTCTGTACTGTGAGAGGGTTTTAGGACAGACAGAATGGCGGCTCTGTACTGTGAGAGGGTTTTAGGACAGACAGAATGGCGGCTCTGTACTGTGAGAGGGTTTTAGGACAGATAGAATGGCGGCTCTGTACTGTGAGAGGGTTTTAGGACAGACAGAATGGCGACTCTGTACTGTGAGAGGGTTTTAGGACAGATAGAATGGCGGCTCTGTACTGTGAGAGGGTTTTAGGACAGATAGAATGGCGGCTCTGTACTGTGAGAGGATTTTAGGACAGATAGAATGGCGGCTCTGTACTGTGAGAGGGTTTTAGGATAGTTGGAATGGCGACTCTGTACTGTGAGAGGGTTGTCATGATATTCAAACACACACATCATGATGGACACACTAACAGGCAAATCAGAGTACACAACACCACAACCAATCACAGACAAGAACACCAACCACATAAAAAGCACGAGCACGACACCTGGAGGTCAGTAGGTCTGGGGAGAAGGAAGCATGAAAGAGCTGTTGAAACACCACAAGCAGGGAGCCCCCCACGTGCAGAGTGCAAAGACCAAGTTGTAAATAGCAAGTTTAAATAAACAAGTGTTGTACCATATGCAACTGTGTTGGCTCTTCTGTGTGTTAGAACACCCAACACCACATGGTACAGGAGTGGATCGATACCTGCCTACCAACCTGCCATTCTGGACATGGACCACACCGGCAAACCGCAGCCGATGCAAGTCACGGGGAACCTAGGCACCAACTGGAAGCTCTACAGGCAGCGATTTGACCTGTACATCCGTGCCACCGAAAAACAGAATGTCTCGGATGATTCGAAGATTGCAATGCTCCTCTTCTACGCAGGCCCCCACCCAAATGATGTCTTTAATTCACTGGTGTTCGAGGAAGGCGAAAACCAGGCCAAATATGACACGGTCATCCTCAAAATGGACCAGCACTTTCAAACTGAAGTAAACGAAACTTTCGAAAGATACATCTTTCAGCAACGCCTGCAAGGTAAGGAGGAGCTTTTTCAACCCTTTTTGACGCACCTCCGGATTCTAGCGCAGTCCTGCGGTTACGGCACCACCACAGAGTCCATGATCAGGGACCAGATTGTTTTTGGCGTTGCCTCCAGTGGCCTACGCCAGCAGCTTCTTAAAATAAAAAGCCTCACCTTAGCGTCTGCTGTGGAAGCCTGTGTCCTCCATGAAAATGCGACCTGCCGTTTTGCCCGATTTCAGGCGTCCGAGTTGGCACGGAGGGGGTCCCCAGCCGTCGAATCGGCAAGCCGGGCCGCCCACGACGTTGAACGCATCCAGGCCGTCGATTTCTTCCCGCCCCACGGCCCGGACGACAGCGGCCGCTTCCCGCGCTTTTCGCGGTCTCCCGCGCAGGTGCGCGCCAAGAATAACGGCCACAACGAGGGACGCACTGCGCAGGCGCGCCCACCGCAAGATCGCACTGCGCATGCGCAGTGGCGCAACGAACGCCGTGACGTCATGACGTGCAGCAAGTGTGGAGGTCTACACTTAAAAGGGCAATGTCCTGCAAAATACCAACAGTGCAACAGATGTGCCATGATAGGCCACTACGCAGCCCGCTGTCGTGCGGCTCAACCCATGGATCCGGCGCATCCTCGACAACCTCGCACACGAGTCAGGACCGTCCAGCCCACGCATCAAGACTTCCAGTTAAGTGATGCAGATGACCAGGATGACTTCAGAGTTGCCGTCATTGATGTCAACAAGGTCAATGCCATCAATCCAGACGATGAGTGGTGTGCCACCCTGACGGTCAACCGATCGCGCGTCGCCTTCCGTCTGGACACCGGCGCATCCGCCAACCTGATTGCTTACTCTGCAGTCCAGGCCATGAAGGTCAAACCACTCATCACACCATCCCGGCTTAAGATGGTTGACTATAACGGGAACGTTATCCCGTCCGTAGGATCTTGCCAGCTACAGGTGACTCACAAGAGGTACACGGCCACACTCCCCTTCGAAGTTGTGGGCTCATCAAAGGACTCGTTACTGGGCGCACAAGCGTGTAAGGTCCTTCACCTGGTACAGCGCATCATGTCTCTCTCTCCAGATGAGATATCCGACTTCCCGGATGCTGAGTTCCACGCGAATCTCCATTCCCTCCTCGCTCACAACCAGGAGGTTTTTGAAGGCATGGGGACATTGCCACACACGTACAAGATTCGACTCAGACCGGACGCCATCCCTGTCGTTCACGCACCTCGCAGGGTTCCTGCGCCTCTCAAAGACCGCCTCAAGGCACAACTGCAGATTCTTCAGGACCAAGGGGTCCTATCCAAGGTCACGGAGCCCACGCCATGGGTCAGCTCCATGGTCTGTGTAAAGAAGCCCTCTGGCGAGCTCCGTATATGTATAGATCCAAAAGATCTGAACAACAACATCATGCGGGAACACTATCCCATCCCAAAACGAGAAGACCTCACCAGCGAGATGGCGCGAGCCAACATATTCACTAAATTGGATGCGTCCAAAGGATTCTGGCAGATCCAACTGGACCCGGCCAGCCGAAGACTATGCACATTCAACACCCCTTTTGGCAGATTCTGCTACAACCGGATGCCATTCGGCATCATTTCGGCATCTGAAGTATTCCACCGCATTATGGAGCAGATGATGGAAGGCATCGAAGGGGTACGTGTATATGTGGACGATATCATCATTTGGTCCACCACTCCGCAGGAACACATGCATCGTCTTCGACGTGTCTTCACCCGCATACGGCAAAATGGCCTGCGTCTCAACCGTGCGAAGTGTGCTTTCGGCCAGACGGAGCTGAAATTCCTCGGGGACCACATCTCAAGGTCCGGGGTCCGTCCCGATGCAGACAAGGTTAGCGCCATCACAGCCATGCCACGACCGGCTGACAAGAAGGCTGTCTTAAGATTCCTGGGCATGGTCAACTTCCTTGGGAAGTTCATTCCCAACCTGGCTTCTCATACAACAAACATGCGCCATCTCGTAAAAAAATCGACGGAATTCAACTGGCACCAGTCGCATCAGCAGGAATGGGAGGAGCTCAAGCACAAACTGGTCACGGCACCAGTGCTGGCCTTCTTTGACGCGACTCGCCCTACAAAGATCTCAACAGACGCCAGCCAATCTGGTATTGGAGCGGTACTCCTGCAAAAAGACAGCACGTCATCATGGGCCCCGGTTGCGTATGCCTCACGAGCCATGACCCCTACCGAACAGCGCTACGCGCAAATCGAAAAAGAATGCCTGGGCTTGTTAACTGGACTGGACAAGTTCCACGACTATGTGTATGGCCTGCCACGATTCACGGTCGAAACTGACCACCGCCCCCTGGTCAACATCATTAACAAAGACCTGAACGACATGACTCCTCGCCTCCAGCGCATCTTACTCAAACTCAGGAGGTACGATTTTGAACTGATCTACACTCCGGGGAAGGAACTCATAGTGGCGGACACTCTTTCCCGAGCAGTGAGCACACCACCAGATGCGGAGGGGTTCGTGCGTCAAATTGAGGCACACGTGACTCTGACAGCAGCAAATATGCCAGCTGATGATCCTTGTCTGGCCCACATACGCGCAGAGACGGCGACTGACCCTCTGCTGCAGCGAGTGATGCGCCACATGACGGAAGGGTGGCTAAAAGGGCAGTGCCCCCAGTTTTACAATGTGCGAGATGATCTCACCAATATAGACGGGGTCCTTATGAAATCGCATAGGATCGTCATTCCACACAGTGTGCGCCAGATGATTCTTCGTCAACTACACGAAGGCCACTTGGGTGTCGAAAAATGCAGACGAAGGGCCCGGGCGGCGGTATATTGGCCGGGTATTAATGAAGACATAGCCAACATGGTGCTCAACTGCACAACCTGTCAGAGGTTTCAGCCGGCGCAACCTCCGGAAACACTTCTACCACACGAGATGGTGACGTCCCCCTGGGCGAAGGTGGGTGTTGACCTATTTCACGCGCTCGGCAGAGATTACATTGTTATTATAGACTACTTCTCAAACTACCCGGAAGTCATGCCTCTCCATGATCTGACGTCGTCCGCAGTCATTGGGGCCTGCAAGGAAACGTTTGCTCGCCATGGCATTCCAAGGACTGTCATGTCAGACAATGGACCTTGTTTTGCCAGCCGTGAATGGTCGTCCTTTGCCGCAGCATATGGTTTCACTCATGTGACATCCAGCCCTCTGCATCCACAATCGAACGGGAAGGCTGAAAAGGGTGTCCACATCGCAAAGCGGCTCCTGTGCAAGGCGGCTGATGCCGGATCGGACTTTAACCTTGCCTTGCTGGCCTATCGATCGGCCCCGTTATCCACGGGCCTCTCGCCAGCGCAGCTACTAATGGGTCGCTCCCTCAGGACGACGGTACCTTCCGTCCTGGCACCGACAACAGACCATGAGGCGGTTCTTCGGGACATGCAACTGCAGCGTGATCGCCAGAAAGGTCGGTACGACACACGAGCGACGGACCTGCCCCCCCTGTCCTCCGGAGACAAAGTACGCGTCCATCAACCGTATGGTGGCTGGTCAGCACCGGCCGAAGTCCTCCGACAAGTGGCTCCCCGCTCGTTCCTGGTTCGCATGCCGGATGGTTCCGTGCGTCGCCGCAATCGGCGCGCCCTTCGCCGACTTCCACGTTCACAGCCACACAACACGCCAGATCCTCAACAGGCTTCCGAGGATGACTTTGTGGAGCTGCCGCACATCACGCCCTTTCCATCGCCACCCATGGCCATGCCTGCACAGCAGCCGGTGGTTCTTGATCCACCCTTAAGGCGGTCAACCCGAATTCGTCGCAAACCCATTAGAATGGACTTATAATACAGTTCATATGTTTAATAAGTTGGACAATTTTACATGATAACCTGTTGTTGTTTATCGTTCCAGATGTCGTCTGACTGGACAACTGTTCAAAATTTTTTTTCTTCTTCTCTCGTTCGCATTTCTGTTATGTTATGGTACAACTGGATTCATGTGACGCACTCGACATCGCCCCATGTACATAGTTCCGTCATAGACACATGCTGCACACGACACACACACACTCTTAGATGCACTCACGTCACGATCATATTTATTACCACGTAGGCACATATCTTTGTAAAAAGGGGGGATGTCATGATATTCAAACACACACATCATGATGGACACACTAACAGGCAAATCAGAGTACACAACACCACAACCAATCACAGACAAGAACACCAACCACATAAAAAGCACGAGCACGACACCTGGAGGTCAGTAGGTCTGGGGAGAAGGAAGCATGAAAGAGCTGTTGAAACACCACAAGCAGGGAGCCCCCCACGTGCAGAGTGCAAAGACCAAGTTGTAAATAGCAAGTTTAAATAAACAAGTGTTGTACCATATGCAACTGTGTTGGCTCTTCTGTGTGTTAGAACACCCAACACCACAAGGGTTTTAGGGCAGACAGAATGGCGGCTCTGTACTGTGAGAGGGTTTTAGGACAGATAGAATGGCGGCTCTGTACTGTGAGAGGGTTTTAGGACAGATAGAATGGCGACTCTGTACTGTGAGAGGGTTTTAGGATAGTTGGAATGGCGACTCTGTACTGTGAGAGGGTTTTAGGGCAGACAGAATGGCGGCTCTGTACTGTGAGAGGGTTTTAGGACAGATAGAATGGCGGCTCTGTACTGTGAGACGGTTTTAGGATAGTTGGAATGGCGACTCTGTACTGTGAGAGGGTTTTAGGGCAGACAGCATGGCGACTCTGTACTGTGAGAGGATTTTAGGACAGACAGAATGGCGGCTCTGTACTGTGAGAGGATTTTAGGACAGACAGAATGGCGGCTCTACTGTGCGAGGATTTTCGGACAGACAGAATGGCGGCTCTGTACTGTGAGAGGGTTTTAGGGCAGACAGAATGGCGGCTCTGTACTGTGAGAGGGTTTTAGGACAGACAGAATGGCGGCTCTGTACTGTGAGAGGATTTTAGGACAGATAGAATGGCGGCTCTGTACTGTGAGAGGGTTTTAGGACAGACAGAATGACGGTGCTGTACTGTGAGAGGGTTTTAGGACAGACAGAATGGCGGTGCTGTACTGTGAGAGGGTTTTAGGACAGACAGAATGGCGGCTCTGTACTGTGAGAGGGTTTTAGGACAGATAGAATGGCGGTGCTGTACTGTGAGAGGGTTTTAGGACAGACAGAATGGCGGCTCTGTACTGTGAGTGGGTTTTAGGACAGACAGAATGGCGGCTCTGTACTCTGAGAGGGTTTTAGGACAGACAGAATGACGGTGCTGTACTGTGAGAGGGTTTTAGGACAGACAGAATGGCGGCTCTGTACTGTGCGAGGGTTTTAGGACAGACAGAATGGCGGCTCTGTACTGTGAGAGGGTTTTAGGACAGACAGAATGGCGGCTCTGTACTGTGAGAGGGTTTTAGGACAGACAGAATGACGGTGCTGTACTGTGAGAGGGTTTTAGGACAGACAGAATGGCGGCTCTGTACTGTGCGAGGGTTTTAGGACAGACAGAATGGCGGCTCTGTACTGTGAGAGGGTTTTAGGACAGATAGAATGGCGGCTCTGTACTGTGAGAGGGTTTTAGGACAGACAGAATGGCGGCTCTGTACTGTGAGAGGGTTTTAGGACAGACAGAATGGCGGCTCTGTACTGTGAGAGGGTTTTAGGACAGACAGAATGACGGTGCTGTACTGTGAGAGGGTTTTAGGACAGACAGAATGGCGGCTCTGTACTGTGAGAGGGTTTTAGGACAGACAGAATGGCGGCTCTGTACTGTGAGAGGGTTTTAGGACAGACAGAATGGCGGTGCTGTACTGTGAGAGGGTTTTAGGACAGACAGAATGGCGGTGCTGTACTGTGAGAGGGTTTTAGGACAGACAGAATGGCGGCTCTGTACTGTGAGAGGGTTTTAGGACAGACAGAATGGCGGCTCTGTACTGTGAGAGGGTTTTAGGACAGACAGAATGGCGGCTCTGTACTGTGAGAGGGTTTTAGGACAGACAGAATGGCGACTCTGTACTGTGAGAGGGTTTTAGGACAGACAGAATGACGGTGCTGTACTGTGAGAGGGTTTTAGGACAGACAGAATGGCGGCTCTGTACTGTGCGAGGGTTTTAGGACAGACAGAATGGCGGCTCTGTACTGTGAGAGGGTTTTAGGACAGATAGAATGGCGGCTCTGTACTGTGAGAGGGTTTTAGGACAGACAGAATGGCGGCTCTGTACTGTGAGAGGGTTTTAGGACAGACAGAATAGCGGTGCTGTACTGTGAGAAGGTTTTAGGGCAGATAGAATGGCGGCTCTGTACTGTGAGAGGGTTTTAGGACAGATAGAATGGCGACTCTGTACTGTGAGAGGGTTTTAGGACAGATAGAATGGCGGTGCTGTACTGTGAGAGGGTTTTAGGACAGACAGAATGGCGACTCTGTACTGTGAGAGGGTTTTAGGACAGACAGAATGGCGGCTCTGTACTGTGAGAGGGTTTTAGGACAGATAGAATGACGGCTCTGTACTGTGAGAGGGTTTTAGGACAGACAGAATGGCGGCTCTGTACTGTGAGAGGGTTTTAGGGCAGACAGAATGGCGGCTCTGTACTGTGAGAGGGTTTTAGGGCAGACAGAATGGCGACTCTGTACTGTGAGAGGGTTTTAGGGCAGACAGAATGGCGGCTCTGTACTGTGAGAGGGTTTTAGGACAGACAGAATGGCGGTGCTGTACTGTGAGAGGGTTTTAGGACAGACAGAATGGCGGCTCTGTACTGTGAGAGGGTTTTAGGACAGATAGAATGGCGACTCTGTACTGTGAGAGGGTTTTAGGACAGACAGAATGGCGACACTGTACTGTGAGAGGGTTTTAGGACAGACAGAATGGCGGCTCTGTACTGTGAGAGGGTTTTAGGACAGATAGAATGACGGTGCTGTACTGTGAGAGGGTTTTAGGACAGACAGAATGGCGACACTGTACTGTGAGAGGGTTTTAGGACAGACAGAATGGCGGCTCTGTACTGTGAGAGGGTTTTAGGACAGACAGAATGGCGGCTCTGTACTGTGAGAGGGTTTTAGGACAGACAGAATGGCGGCTCTGTACTGTGAGAGGGTTTTAGGACAGACAGAATGGCGGCTCTGTACTGTGAGAGGGTTTTAGGACAGACAGAATGGCGGCTCTGTACTGTGAGAGGGTTTTAGGACAGATAGAATGGCGGCTCTGTACTGTGAGAGGGTTTTAGGACAGATAGAATGGCGGCTCTGTACTGTGAGAGGGTTTTAGGACAGACAGAATGGCGGCTCTGTACTGTGAGAGGGTTTTAGGACAGACAGAATGACGGTGCTGTACTGTGAGAGGATTTTAAGGCAGATAGAATGGCGGCTCTGTACTGTGAGAGGGTTTTAGGACAGACAGAATGACGGCTCTGTACTGTGAGTGGGTTTTAGGACAGACAGAATGGCGGCTCTGTACTGTGAGAGGGTTTTAGGACAGACAGAATGGCGACTCTGTACTGTGAGAGGGTTTTAGGACAGATAGAATGGCGGCTCTGTACTGTGAGAGGATTTTAGGGCAGATAGAATGGCGGCTCTGTACTGTGAGAGGGTTTTAGGGCAGATAGAATGGCGGCTCTGTACTGTGAGAGGGTTTTAGGGCAGATAGAATGGCGGCTCTGTACTGTGAGAGGGTTTTAGGGCTGACAGAATGGCGGCTCTGTACTGTGAGAGGGTTTTAGGGCTGACAGAATGGCGGCTCTGTACTGTGAGTGGGTTTTAGGGCAGATAGAATGGCGGCTCTGTACTGTGAGAGGGTTTTAGGGCTGACAGAATGGCGGCTCTGTACTTTGAGTGGGTTTTAGGACAGATAGAATGGCGGCTCTGTACTGTGAGAGGGTTTTAGGACAGATAGAATGGCGACTCTGTACTGTGAGAGGGTTTTAGGACAGACAGAATGGCGACTCTGTACTGTGAGAGGGTTTTAGGACAGACAGAATGGCGGCTCTGTACTGTGAGAGGGTTTTAGGACAGATAGAATGACGGCTCTGTACTGTGAGAGGGTTTTAGGACAGACAGAATGGCGGCTCTGTACTGTGAGAGGGTTTTAGGGCAGACAGAATGGCGGCTCTGTACTGTGAGAGGGTTTTAGGACAGACAGAATGGCGGTGCTGTACTGTGAGAGGGTTTTAGGACAGACAGAATGGCGGCTCTGTACTGTGAGAGGGTTTTAGGACAGATAGAATGGCGACTCTGTACTGTGAGAGGGTTTTAGGACAGACAGAATGGCGACACTGTACTGTGAGAGGGTTTTAGGACAGACAGAATGGCGGCTCTGTACTGTGAGAGGGTTTTAGGACAGGCAGAATGGCGGCTCTGTACTGTGAGAGAGTTTTAGGACAGACAGAATGGCGACACTGTACTGTGAGAGGGTTTTAGGACAGACAGAATGGCGGCTCTGTACTGTGAGAGGGTTTTAGGACAGATAGAATGACGGTGCTGTACTGTGAGAGGGTTTTAGGACAGACAGAATGGCGACACTGTACTGTGAGAGGGTTTTAGGACAGACAGAATGGCGGCTCTGTACTGTGAGAGGGTTTTAGGACAGACAGAATGGCGGCTCTGTACTGTGAGAGGGTTTTAGGACAGACAGAATGGCGGCTCTGTACTGTGAGAGGGTTTTAGGACAGACAGAATGGCGGCTCCATACTGTGAGAGGGTTTTAGGACAGACAGAATGGCGGCTCTGTACTGTGAGAGGGTTTTAGGACAGATAGAATGGCGGCTCTGTACTGTGAGAGGGTTTTAGGACAGATAGAATGGCGGCTCTGTACTGTGAGAGGGTTTTAGGACAGACAGAATGGCGGGTCTGTACTGTGAGAGGGTTTTAGGGCAGACAGAATGGCTCTGTACTGTGAGAGGGTTTTAGGGCAGACAGAATGACGGTGCTGTACTGTGAGAGGATTTTAAGGCAGATAGAATGGCGGCTCTGTACTGTGAGAGGGTTTTAGGACAGACAGAATGACGGCTCTGTACTGTGAGTGGGTTTTAGGACAGACAGAATGGCGGCTCTGTACTGTGAGAGGGTTTTAGGACAGACAGAATGACGGTGCTGTACTGTGAGAGGGTTTTAGGGCAGACAGAATGGCGGCTCTGTACTGTGAGAGGGTTTTAGGACAGACAGAATGACGGTGCTGTACTGTGAGTGGGTTTTAGGACAGACAGAATGGCGGCTCTGTACTGTGAGAGGATTTTAGGGCAGATAGAATGGCGGCTCTGTACTGTGAGAGGGTTTTAGGACAGATAGAATGGCGGCTCTGTACTGTGAGAGGGTTTTAGGACAGACAGAATGGCGGCTCTGTACTGTGAGAGGGTTTTAGGGCAGATAGAATGGCGGCTCTGTACTGTGAGAGGGTTTTAGGGCAGATAGAATGGCGGCTCTGTACTGTGAGAGGATTTTAGGGCAGATAGAATGGCGGCTCTGTACTGTGAGAGGGTTTTAGGGCAGATAGAATGGCGGCTCTGTACTGTGAGAGGGTTTTAGGGCTGATAGAATGGCGGCTCTGTACTGTGAGAGGGTTTTAGGGCTGACAGAATGGCGGCTCTGTACTGTGAGAGGGTTTTAGGGCTGACAGAATGGCGGCTCTGTACTGTGAGTGGGTTTTAGGGCAGATAGAATGGCGGCTCTGTACTGTGAGAGGGTTTTAGGGCTGACAGAATGGCGGCTCTGTACTTTGAGTGGGTTTTAGGACAGATAGAATGGCGGCTCTGTACTGTGAGAGGGTTTTAGGGCAGATAGAATGGCGGCTCTGTACTGTGAGAGGGTTTTAGGGCTGACAGAATGGCGGCTCTGTACTGTGAGTGGGTTTTAGGACAGATAGAATGGCGGCTCTGTACTGTGAGAGGATTTTAGGGCAGATAGAATGGCGGCTCTGTACTGTGAGAGGGTTTTAGGACAGACAGAATGGCGGCTCTGTACTGTGAGAGGGTTTTAGGACAGACAGAATGGCGGCTCTGTACTGTGAGAGGGTTTTAGGGCAGACAGAATGGCGGCTCTACTGTGAGAGGGTTTTAGGACAGATAGAATGGCGGTGCTGTACTGTGAGAGGGTTTTAGGGCAGACAGAATGGCGGCTCTGTACTGTGAGAGGGTTTTAGGGCAGATAGAATGGCGGTGCTGTACTGTGAGAGGGTTTTAGGGCAGACAGAATGGCGGCTCTGTACTGTGAGAGGGTTTTAGGACAGACAGAATGGCGGCTCTGTACTGTGAGAGGGTTTTAGGGCAGACAGAATGGCGGCTCTGTACTGTGAGAGGGTTTTAGGACAGACAGAATGGCGGCTCTGTACTGTGAGAGGGTTTTAGGGCAGACAGAATGGCGGCCCTGTACTGTGAGAGGGTTTTAGGGCAGATAGAATGGCGGCTCTGTACTGTGCGAGGATTTTAGGACATACAGGCAGCAGCTGTGCTTTGCCCTGGGATGTTAGACTTGAAAGAAAGCAGGCTTCAAAGTTCACAGACCCAAAGCGACCCCCATCCTGGGGGAGACCGCCAACCTAGCCCCGTCCAGCCTGCCAACCCCCAGTTCCTTTGAAGTATCCCCCATGGCACCTGGACAGCGGCTGCTGTGCCCTTGTGCTCCCTGGAGGTAAATAGAGAGGGGTACTCACCTCTTTGCTTCCCCTCAGCGTCCATGGCACCGCTTTTAAAGACGAGTAATGATTCGCACCCGGGTGACATCCTGTTAGGGGGAAGGAGAATACCAGGAGGATGCTGCATTTGACTTTAACTGTGGGTTATCATTGATCAGAACCTGAACTGGATGCACCATATTAATACTGTGGCTACCAGGGCAGATCAAAGGCTAGGAATCGTACAGTGAGTAACCCACCTCCTGACCCCTCCCCCAAAGCCTGTTCACCATTTACAAGGCACAAGTCAGGAGTGTAATGGAATACTCTCCACTTGCCTGGATGAGTGAAACTCCAACAACACTCAAGAAGCTTCTTTGTACCACTGTACAAGATGCGCTACAGTAACTCACCAAGTGATGAGATCTACCATGCAGAATTAGTGAGGTCTTGCGACACTAAAAACTCAGTAGAAATTTGAGTTAAACTTCTCGGATGCAAACAAGAATCTTTATTGCCTCTATTTGATTACAATTAGGAGAAACTTAAATCTATTCTCAGTAAAGTCCGGTTAGCAAAAGGACTTAAAGTGAAGTAACTTGTACACAATTTAACTTTCAAAATAATACAGAAATGGTTTCTTGCTTATGGCCAAACAGCTTGCATTTACTTCAAGAGTTAGAGTGGAAAAGTGAAAATATGAAAAATAGAGATAGCGAATAAAGATGGCCGTACCGACCATCATGTTTAAAGGAAGTCTTAGTGAAAATGTTGTTTTTATCTCCAATTAGTTTATGCATGTGTCAGGACTTTTGTCTCTCTGTTGAAGCTATGTATTTTATCATGACCTGAGGTTACGAGTGCTGAAATCCTCATTTTAAAATGGGTATTAAAACTGGGTCTTAATATTTACACTAAATAGCCTTCTTTTACCTATCAGATCTATCAGGAAATAGTCGATTACTGTCAGTCTGCCCTTTGATAAATCGAAAGATCAAGTGAGATATATCACAATAAGATAAAACGATATAATAAATGCGATAGGATAGGTAAAAGTGCGAAGAAGAACTCATTCATATTGTCATTGCAGTTTTAAACAATAGAGTGGGCAAGCATTTCAGCAAAAATTATTATAATTCTTAAGAATCATTATTATAAAATAACAATTAATGAATTAATCGAATTTGATTCTACTGATTCAGTATTAATCTATTAGCAATATGTTAACAATACAGTCAAATAATTGATGGATCAGTAACATTTCAACAATAATATTGCATTTCTATTTCATCTAATGGTGGTGCAGTGGGGTTCGTGTGAATCATTCTGACTGTTGGGCCCTTGCGTTTAGTGAATAGTTGTTTAATGCACTCAATACACTGGTATGTTATGTAAATGATGAATCCTGCCACACAGGAGAAAAAGATTATTCTTACTGTGGACATTCCAGTGTGCCCCAACCACCCGCAAAGTTTCTCCCAGATAGAGATATCTAGGGGTGGATCAAGTCTCTTGATTTCCTTTTGGATATGTGATGCCAGATCTTTAATTTCCTGTGAGATATCTGGAATGAAAGTGCAACACTTCGCACCAATCAGGGAGCAGATGCACCTTTTTCGGCGAGCACATAGTCAAGTGCCATTCGATTTTGTAATGCCACGGTTCGAATTGCTCTAATTTCGTCAGAGATTTCATCTAGGGCAGTGGCAGTGTAATCGGCTACGTTTTGTATGATGGTTGTTATTTTATTCAATTCATTGGCCACCCTTACTTCCCAATAGAAAGGAATAACTCTAGAATAAATTGCATCTCGTAATGCTAAGGCACGTTTATTTCTTCGAGTGGTTGGATCTGAAACATAAGGGAGGTGAGGAAGATGACGGATGGCAGGTACTATGTATCCTAATTAGCAAGATCCTGACCAGTATTTTGGGAGCCAGGAATATGCTTTGTCATTACAAATAAAATAAGTCCCATTATAAGCAGAGTATAAGTAAATATCTTCTAAGTACCAATAATCTGAGAATGTTTTATTATTTGTGGTGTTATGTATGCCTGTTATTGTTGAGGACCGTTCAGTTCTTTATAATAAATTGTGCGTACATTTATAAGCTGTGTTAACATCCAAGTAATTAATACAAACACTATTGCCCATTTTCATCCCTTTAGAGTGATTACTAATGAGGCATATTGATCCTTTTTGTTTAATATTAGTTGGGAGGCCAATATACTCCAATCCATTATTTTTATGTTTTAATTCACCAATTTGAAATGATTGTGTTGAACTTTAAAGGTTTCGTTTTCCAATAATGTTTTAATCTGATCACATTGTTCAAGTTTAGATTTTGCATCTCGTAATTCTTCAACAACTGCAGCTAGTTGGTCTTTAATGGGCTTAAGGTCATGATCGCTTTTAGTTTTTGTGATTATATCTTGCTGTCTGCGGAGCTGTGCTATTATTGCAAAAGACAATTTCACACGTTTTCTTCTATTTAAGCGTGTGGTTTTCCCCCAAGCCTTCTTGATGTTATCAAGGGACCACTGCCCTTTGTGGATGTCATTTTGATTCAATTTTTGTGGCTACTTCAGACAGTCCAAATTGTCTACAAATCAAAGATCTAAGATCACCCAATATATAGTCAATAGAGACATCCGGTACAGCGCGGCCTCCCTAGGACGTTGTGGGGAGTAGTTCTCTACCATTTGAAGGTACTGAATCTATTTTAGGAGTCATGTCTGCCATAAACTCAGCCTTACAACCAATTGTTTGGTCGTCAACTATGTTTATGTGCAATCTTTGTACACTACCGCGACTATTCACTATTCAGTCCTGTTTTATTTTAGTTTCTACGACCGGCACCCGATTGAATAACACAAAAGGTCCATTCTAAGGGGTCGAAGCACTGCTTGATGCCGCTTTAAGACTTTTAATGGGTGAAAAAGATGTTTCTTACCTCAGTCTAGCTGTTTTTCTTTGGGTCTTCCGTTCTTCTGGGCTTCCGTTAGCGGTACGATCTTTGGTCTTCCGATGTCCTCCGATTGTCTCAGACTCGTTCCGATTCTTTCCGATTTTGTCAGATTTCTTCCGATCGCTGTCTCAGCGCTCCTCCCCTTTTGCCGAACTACGCCAAATTGATGAGATCTACCATACGGAATTAGTGAAGTCTTGCGACACTAAAACTCAATAGAAATTTGAGTTAAACTTCTCGGATGCAAACAAGAATCTTTATTGCCTCTATCTGATTACAATTAGGAGAAACTTTAATCTATTCTCAATATGTCCGGCTAGCAAAAGGACTTAAAGAGAAGTAACTTGTGCACAATTTAACTTTCAAAATAATACAGAAATGGTTTCTTGCTTACGGCAAAACAGCTTGCATTTACTTCAAGAGTTAGAATGGAAAAGTGAAAGTATGAGAAATAGAGATAGCGAATAGTTAGATCAAAGTATAGGATGATCCCGGAATAAAGATGGCCGTACGGACCATCATGTTTAAAGGAAATCTTATCAGTCTTGAGCCATCTATCTACACCTCTATGTCGTCCTAATTGGTTTGGGTTAGAGTCAAATACATTTGATTTGATGGTTAGCTGTCAATCCTTAATGTGTAACATAAGTTCTGAATGTTTCATGTTTGACTATTTGTGTTTGTTATGGAATGCGATTCTGTGCTATTATCAAGACTGGTTTCTACTGGTTTTCTGCTGATTTTGCTTTATCCACATTATGAACAATGGTGCCTTTGTGTTACTATGGTGCCTATTTCGTCCTTGATCTGATTACTGGTACAGCTCATTTCTTAATGTCAAACTGTCTTTGAAAATATGTTTATTAGAACAATAGCTTTTTCATCTTGCTCAGTGAAAATGTTGTTTTTATCTCCAATTAGTTTATGCATGTGTCAGGACTTTTGTGTCTCTGTTAAAGCTATGTGTTTTATCATGATCTGAGGTTATGAGTGCTGAAATCCTCATTTAAAACTGGGTCTTAATATTTACACTAAATAGCCTTCTTTTACCTATCAGATCTATCAGGAAATAGTCGATTACTATCACCAAGGTTCCTTATAGAGCTAGGGATGGGCAATAAATACTGGCCTCAGCAGACATGCCCGCATCCTGTAAATGAATTTAAAAATAATCTCCCTCATGAGATTGAAACGATTGCAAATTAGCTGTGATCAGTTTCTCCTGATCACGCCAGCTGGAGAGGCCATTTCGGGGCTTTCCCGCAATTCTCCCGTCAAAGTGGGATTTAGCGCCTGGTTTAATTTTAATTAAATAGAACTTCCGGATGCGGCAAGGATGAGCTAGCCGCACGTTTCGGCGGCTCCAGCTCCGACGGACCTTCGGGCTCTTTGCCGGCCGAAAGTCCCTGAGGGACTTTGCCGGCCGAAAAACCCGGTGGGAGGTGCGTGGGAAGGGAGTCCCCCTCCCGAACGACGGAGGAAAAACCGGCAGCGGCGGCGGCAGCCCGAAGAATCTGCAACCAGAAGGTCAGAGGGAGTGGAACAAAATGGCGGCGGAGGGATCGCTGGTGACATGGGGGCCTGAGCAGGACGAGGTTGTGAGACGGTGCGTGGATCTGCTGAAGAAGGAGGTAATGACCCCGATGTTACAGGCAATTGAGGGGCTTAAAGAGACTTTAAAGACCCAGGAGACTGAGCTTCACGTGATGGAGCAGAAGGTATCAGGTATTGAGGACGAGGTCCTGGGCCTGGCGGTTAAGACTCAGACGCACGAGGCACTTCATAAAAAGTGTGCTGACAGGATTGAGGCCCTTGAAAATGGAGCGCGAAGGAAGAACCTTAGGATACTAGGTCTCCCTGAGGGTGTGGAAGGAGTGGACTGTGGAGCGTACGCAAGTAAGATGCTGAGCTCACTGATGGGTGCTGAGGCCCCTGCGGGCCCCATGGAGGTGGAATGGGCAAATCGGATCCCGGCGAGAAGACCAAAAGCGGGAGAACCACCGAGGGCGATAATCGTGCGATTTTACCGCCTTAAGGACAGAGAAGAGGTCCTGAGATGGGCTAAAAAGGTGCGGAGTAGCAGATGGGAGAATGCTGTGGTAAGGATATACCAGGACTGGAGTGCGGAGGTGGCGAGAAGGAGGGCGAGCTTTAACCGAGCCAAAGAGGTTTTGCACAAAAGGAAGGTGAAGTTTGGGATGCTGCAGCCAGCAAGACTATGGGTCACGTATCAGGAGAGACACTATTATTTTGAGACGGCGGAGGAAGCATGGACCTTCATCAATGAAGAGAAACTGGACCGGAACTGAGGGACTGATGCTGCAGGGAATTGTTATTGTTATTGTTTTTGTTAATGTTATGGTGAAAGTGAATCGAGAAGTAAACAGGGAAGGGGGGGGACACTGGGGAAATGTGGGCGCCGGTGAGGGGGGAAAGGCGGGACATAGTCGAAGAATAGGGAAGGGGAGGGGAAAGGGAGCTGCGCCATAAGAGGCGGGTTAGGTAAAGGGATGTTCCCGCGCCAGAAAGAATAAGGCGGGAAAACAGGCGCAAGGCGGATGGGAGTTCCCTCACACCGGGGGGGCCGAGGAGTGAGCAGGAGTAGCCGGGGTCAGTTGAAGTCAGCTGACTTACGGAAGTGATATGGGGGGAGCAATCAAGCTAGATAGGGATCTAGCGGGGTGCGGGGGGGGGGGGGGGGGGGGGGAGGGGGAAGGGGACAACTGGGTTGCTGCTGCGGAAATCCAAAAGGAAATGGCTAAAGAGTGGGTGGTCGGGGGCGGAGTGCGACGCTGGGGGAGCGAGCGGGAGCGCGGAGGCGGGATATGGGACTGGCCTAGAGAAGGTAATGGCTAGTCGACACGGGAGTGGGGCAGGTAGCCCCCCAGTGAGGCTGATCACGTGGAACGTGAGAGGCCTGAATGGACCGATAAAAAGGGCCCGAGCGCTCGCGCATTTGAAAGGACTAAGGGCAGACGTGGTTATGCTCCAAGAGACGCACCTAAAGGTGGCGGACCAAGTTAGGCTAAGGAAAGGATGGGTGGGACAGGTGTTCCACTCAGGACTGGACGCAAAGAACAGAGGGGTGGCCATTTTGGTGGGGAAACGGGTAGCATTTGAAGCAAAGAACATCGTAGCAGACAGTGGAGGTAGATATGTAATGGTGAGTGGTAGGCTGGAGGGAATGGAGGTCGTGTTGGTTAATGTGTATGCCCCAAACTGGGACGATGCGGGGTTCATGAGACGGATGCTGGGGCGTATTCCGGACATGGAGGCAGGAAATTTGATTTTAGGAGGGGACTTCAACACGGTGCTGGACCCGGGGCTAGATAGATCCAGCTCAAGGACCGGAAGAAGGCCGGCAGCGGCCAAGGTACTTAAGGGGTTTATGGACCAAATGGGGGGAGTGGATCCATGGCGATTTCTTAGACCCAGGGCTAGGGAGTATTCCTTCCTCTCCCATGTCCATAAAGTGTACTCCCGGATAGATTTTTTTGTTTTAGGAAGGTCGTTGATCTCTAGGGTGGAAGAAGCTGAATACTCAGCCATAGCGGTTTCGGACCATGCCCCACATTGGGTGGACCTGGAAGTAGGAGAGGACAGGGAGCAGAGAACACTCTGGCGATTAGATGTGGGACTGATGGCGGATGAGGGAGTGTGTGCAAGAGTGAGGGGGTGTATTGAGAGATACCTGGAGGTCAATGACGACGGCGAGGTCCCTGTGGGAGTGGTCTGGGAAGCACTAAAAGTGGTGGTCAGAGGAGAGCTGATTTCTATTGGGGCCTACAAAAGGAAAACAGAGGCCAAGGAAAGGGATAGACTACTGGGGGAGATTTTAAGGGTGGACAGGGAATTTGCAGAGACCCCGGAGGAGGAGCGGTACAGGGAGAGGAGATGACTCCAGACCGAGTTTGACCTTCTGACCACCAGAAAGGAGGAGGTACTGTGGAGGAAGGCACAGGGGAGGAGGTATGAATATGGGGAAAAGGCTAGTCGCCTGTTGGCACACCAACTGCGAAAGAGGGCAGCAGCGAGGGAGATAGGAGGAATTAGGGATGAAAGGGGAGACACTGAGCGAAGGGCAGGAAAGATAAACGAGGTGTTTAAGACCTTTTATGAGGAACTGTATAGGTCTCAGCCCCCAGAGGGAGAGGAGGGGATGCGGCAGTTCCTGGACCAATTGAGGTTCCCGAAAGTGGAGGAGCAGGAGGTGGAAGGCCTGGGGGCACCGATTGAGGTGGATGAGGTTATTAAGGGACTGGGAAGCATGCAAGCAGGGAAGGCCCCGGGGCCGGACGGGTTCCCGGTGGAATACTACAGAAAATATGTGGACTTGTTGGCCCCGTTGTTGGCGAGGACGTTCAATGAGGCCAGGGAAGGGGGGACTCTACCCCCGACGATGTCGGAGGCGACGATATCGCTAATTTTGAAGAGGGACAAAGATCCGTTGCAGTGCGGGTCCTATAGACCTATTTCATTATTGAACGTGGATGCCAAATTGCTGGCAAAGGTGCTGGCATCGAGGATAGAGGACTGTGTCCCGGGGGTGGTGCACGAAGACCAGACTGGGTTCGTAAAAGGGAGACAACTGAATGTTAACGTGCGACGACTATTAGGGGTGATAATGATGCCCTCAGTGGAGGGGGAGGCAGAGATAGTGGTGGCAATGGACGCAGAGAAGGCATTTGATAGGGTGGAGTGGGAGTATTTATGGGAAGTGTTAAGGAGGTTTGGGTTTGGGAACGGGTTTATTCGCTGGGCTAGGCTACTTTATGGGGCACCAACGGCAAGCATAGTTACAGGTCGACATAGATCGGAGTATTTCCGATTATATAGGGGAACAAGACAGGGATGCCCGCTGTCTCCATTGTTGTTTGCATTGGCGATTGAACCTCTGGCCATGGCGTTGAGAGACTCCAGGAAATGGAGAGGGGTGACTAGAGGGGGAGAAGAACACCGAGTCTCGTTATACGCGGATGACCTATTGTTATACGTGTCGGACCCAGCGGGGGGGATGATAGAGGTTATGCGAATTCTGAGGAGGTTCGGGGAATTTTTGGGGTATAGGTTAAACATGGGGAAGAGTGAATTATTTGTGATACATCCAGGGGACCAGAGTAGAGAGATAGAAGGCTTACCGCTGAGGAAAGTGGAAAGAAACTTCCGATACCTGGGGATTCAGATCGCTAGGAGCTGGGGAACCTTGCACAGACTTAATCTGACACGGCTGGTAGAGCAAATGGAGGAGGACTTTAAGAGGTGGGACATGCAGCCTTTATCGCTGGCGGGCAGGGTGCAAGCAATTAAGATGATGGTCCTCCCGAGGTTCTTATTTGTATTCCAATGTCTCCCTATTTTAATCACCAGGACCTTTTTTAATAAAATAGACAGGAGCATTACGAGCTTTGTGTGGGCAGGGAAAGTTCCGAGAGTAAGGAGAGGGTTCCTTCAGCGCAGTAGGGACAGAGGAGGACTGGCACTACCGAACTTGGGAGATTATTATTGGGCCGCCAATGTGGCAATGATACGTAGATGGATGATGGAGGGTGAGGGAGCGGCGTGGAAAAGGCTGGAGAGAAGGTCCTGTAAAGGGACGAGTTTAGAGGCGCTGGTGACGGCACCGCTACCGCTCTCACCTAAAAAGTTTACCACGAACCCGATGGTGGCGGCAACACTGAACATGTGGGGACAGTGGAGGCGACAGAGAGGGGTGCGGGGAGCCCTGGTGGGATCCCCTATCAGGAACAACCATAGGTTCGCCCCAGGAAGAATGGATGGAGGATTTCAGAGCTGGTACCAGTTGGGAATTAGGAAGGTGGGAGATTTATTCATAGATGGGACTTTTGCGAGTTTGGGAGCATTGGAGGAAAAGTATAAGTTACCCCGGGGAAATTTCTTGAGATATATGCAGGCGAGGACGTTTACTAGACAACAGGTGAGGGAATTTCCGCGGCTCCCGACACAGGGGATACAGGACAGGGTGCTTTCAGGGGTGTGGGTCGGAGAGGGCAAGGTGTCAGAGATTTACAGAGAGATGAGGGAAGGGGGGGAGGAGTCGGTGGGCGAACTAAAAGGAAAGCGGGAAGAAGAATTAGGGGAGGAGATAGAGGAGGGTATGTGGGCTGATGCCCTAAGCAGGGTAAATTCCTCTTCCTCATGCGCCAGGCTTAGCCTGATTCAATTTAAGGTGCTACATAGAGCACACATAACAGGGGCAAGATTGAACAGGTTTTTTGGAGTGGAGAGCAGATGTGGGAGGTGTGGCGGGAGCCCGGCAAACCACGCACATATGTTTTGGGCGTGCCCAGCACTGGAAGGATATTGGAAGGGAGTGACGGGAGTGATCTCGCAGGTGGTGAATGCCCGGGTCAAACCTAGCTGGGGGTTAGCTATATTTGGAGTTGCGGAAGAGCCGGGAGTGCAGGAGGCGAAAGAGGCCGATGTCGTGGCCTTTGCGTCCCTCGTAGCCTGGCGCAGGATCCTACTCATGTGGAAAGTGGCGAAACCCCCCGGACTGGAGGCCTGGTTAAACGATATGGCGGGGTTTATTAAACTGGAGCAGATAAAGTTTGCCCTGAGAGGATCGGCTCAAGGGTTCACCAGGCGGTGGCAGCCATTTCTCGACTACCTAGGGGAACGTTAGAGGGAAGACAGATGACCAGCAGCAGCAACCCAGGGGGAGGGGGGGGGGGAGGGGAGGAGGGGGGGAGGAGGTTTAGTTGAATATAGGTCAATAGAGAATGAGGTTTTGTTACTTGTGTATTATTATTATTATTATTGTTAAAAAGTTAAAAATTTCTGTTTTGTTATTGTTATTGTTTCGTTTGTTTTGTAAGCGGGAAAAAATGTTCAGGGAAAAAAAAATTTCAATAAAATATATTTAAAAAAAAATTTTTTTTTAAAATTAAATAGAGGAGGAACCAGATTGAGCTACGTTGCACATGTGTGGAGGCCTGGGTTACTGGTAGCTATGGATTTTAACTTCCCATGTTCTGGGTTTTTTAAGAGAGTGGGAACTGTTGGGTAGTGTAGCCATCTGGGATGGCCACGTCCCGATTACGAAATGGACACTTGCAAAGACTGCAGGGATAATTGGACAATGCTAAGAAACAAGCAGGTGCAAGCTCTGTCTGTTGATTAGAACCTTAAACGCTCAGACAGGACAGAAACTACCAAGCAATCTACATACTAATGAGCCATCTCCGGGGACAAAAGGGAAACATTTAGATACACAATGTTAGGACAGACTCCCCGGCGCCAGAAGAGGCTAAGACAAAGCAGACTGACAGTCACCAGGACACGCCCAGCGATCAGGGAACCACCCCTCCATTGGAGGAAAATCGATACCGATGATTGGGAAAGACCCAATTAGTTGAGGCCAAGTTCAAGGCCCGCCCAAAAGAGCGCAAAGCCCTTTGCAGTATAAGAGGCATCACCCAAGGGAGAATCTTTCTCCTTTGGCTTTGGCTCTCAGCGAAGAGAGAGACCAGCCTAGCAGCTACAGCAGACCAAGTAAGTTCCAAGTCAACGCACGCTACGAGATAGATGCTCCTAGTTGCTACCCTGTAAACAGCTCAATCCAGCAGCCTCAGAACTGAGCAACGGCCATTGTTCCTCTGACTGAGTGGGTGCCCGAAGCTAAGTATAGGTCTTAGTAATAGTGGTAGTTTAGTTTGTAGAGTTTATGCATGAGTAGATGTGACTGTGTGTAAATAAATGAGCATTGCTTTTGAACTTACTAACTGGTGTATCGAGTCACTGATCAGTATTCGGTTCTGAACCTTGTGGCGGTGTCGAAAGATACCTGGCGACTCTTGAGCAAACATGATTAAATAGAGCCAAATTAAGAGCCAACCAAAAGTTAGCAACAGTAGAATCCTCTTGGTATTCTTGGAGGTGGCTGTTGAGGTGGTATTACAATCCAAGATCAGACCCCAGCTAGGATACTGGACAGAAACCCAAATATTTTATTTGAATTTTGGAAGACTGTGAGGAAAGGATACGTCGCTTCAGGAATGATTTCACAACGAAAGGGAGATATGGTATATTAAAACAACTTTATTACTAACACCATATTAAAATATATTTAACATCACACCAGATAATAGCTTACAATTATCCCCTTAACAATGCTAAACAATACAGTGACCCTTAACTGCTATCTTTATTCCCACTCAAGCAACTAAAAAACAATCTCAGCTTTCAATCCACGGTTAAATACATTTAGCACTCAGAAGTACCTTCTTTAGGCAGCAGGTGGCGCAGTACATAGCACTGCTGCCTCATGGCGCCAAGGTCCCAGGTTCGATTCCGGCTCTGGGTCACTGTCAGTGTGGAGTTTGCATATTCTCCCCATGTTTACGTGCATTTTGCCCCAAAGATGTGCAGGCTAGGTGGATTGGCCACGCTCAATTGTCCCTTAATTGGAAAAAATTAATTGGGTACTCTAAATTTATATTTAAAAAAAGAAGTACCTTCTTTACAGAGATGTTCTTTGAGAAAGAGAGATCATTTGACACTGCTTTAAAGAAAAGACCTGACTCCTGTTGGAACCATGCAGAAACTCTGGCTGTATTTCTCCAGAAAATGCCCCAGCTTGTTTCCACTCACATTCTAATTACACTCTTCTGAACAGCCTGGAAAGAAACTGCTAATCTAGCTACAGACTTATCTTTTAGCTTGACTTCTGCTCACATCCCCAGCTAACACACAAGTAAAACTCTGCTTTCCTGCAAAATGCTTAATACCTTGGTTCCTCCCAGTAATTACATCATCTTATCATGCTGAAATCTAATTAACTCCACAGGGACTCCCATTAATCCAAACAACATTCCATTAGCCCAAGCTTTTTGATGATGCTTTAATTGCACCTCTGGCTCCAAAACATATTTGTCTTTCAAACTAGGATTTATTTAAAAACATGACTGCAGCAGTCACACACTCAGGCTTTTAACCCTTACTGTATCAAATACCTATATTACAATACATCTGAAATTCTGACATTCACCACAGTGGAGAGGAAGCTGTGGGACGAAATCAGAAATCAGTGTTCCGCTGCCTCCATCCAGTTGGGCTTCCCAGGGGAGCTTGTCATGGAAATCAGCAACCCATTCCATGGACTTGGCACCCAATCAATCCAATTAAGGCCTCAATCAAGACCAACTGAACTTTCCTGGCATTGGATGGGCACCTCTGCGGAGTCTGGAGCCCGGCAACTACTTGGAGCGGCAATTCCAGTGGCAGGTTGAGGGTCATTGGCGCATCCAGTCAAACCCCAAATGATGGGTCACAAGGTTGAAATCGGAAAGTTGAGTCGGAAACATTAGGGACCTTCAAGCAGCTATTGGATAGGTACATGGATGACGGTAAAATGATATAGTGTAGATTTATTTGTTCTTAAGGGCAGCACGGTAGCATTGTGGATAGCGCAATTGCTTCACAGCTCCATGGTCCCAGGTTCGATTCCGGCTTGTCTGTGCGGAGTCTGCACGTCCTCCCCGTGTCTGCGTGGGTTTCCTCCGGGTGCTCCGGTTTCCTCCCACAGTCCAAAGATGTGCGGGTTAGGTGAATTGGCCAATGATAAATTGCCCTTAATGTCCAAATTGCCCTTGGTGTTGGGTGGAGGTGTTGAGTTTGGGTATGGTGCTCTTTCCAAGAGCCGGTGCAGACTCAAAGGGCCGAATGGCCTCCTTCTGCACTGTAAATTCAATGATAATCTATGATTAATCTAGGACAAAGGTTCGGCACAACATCGTGGGCCGAAGGGCCTGTTCTGTGCTGTATTTTCTATGTAATTCTACGTAACTATGTAACTCTATGAAATGTCCACAGCCATACCTACAATCATTCCTGTGGCAGGGCACCCCTCCACATTAATGGCCCTAACATCCTTAGACCTTCTTATTTTCACAATGTTCCGCAGCCATCCGAAAATGCTTGCACCTTGAGGTGCCCTCGCACTGACCTACTGGCCGCAGCAGTGCCTACCAGTGAGGCTGCCGGCTCTCCACCGCAATGGGCCCTCTCATTGGGTCTTCTGAGTCGTGGTCCCATCTGCTGACCTTAATTGTATGGTGAATGTGGAGACAGCCTGTCAATTGGCTCCCTGACATAAGATCCAATACCATGCCCATGCAGGTGGCAGACATCAGCAGGCTGAATTATTTTCTGTCATGAAGATTCTGCCCATTTCTTTTGATGGAAAGACAGCAACCTGAAATATCACCGTTGCTTTACTCTCCACAGATGTTGCCTGACCCAGCTGTGAGTTTCTAGCATTGTGTATTTTTATTTCAGATTTTCAGCATCCGTAATATTTTCTTTTGGGAAATTCAATTCATTTAACTACACGTGTGGACAAATGGACAAGTTTCGGCTTGGGAAGGACAGTGTTAAAATGAAAATGATAACAATTTTGATTATGCAGAAGGCAAGTGCCCAACGTAAATTGCTTCTCAGAAATGAAATAGCATTCAATAATCATACAGAGTGCCTGTTACCAGGCAACCTTTCGATGCACCATGAAGTACAAAGTTATTATCCATCCAATTCAATTCCGCCTAATTTACTGACTATGAAGAAAAAAAATTAACTTTGGAACTCAAAGTAGGGGACTACCCTTATTCAGATGATTTGGCAGCAGTGCAAACATTACCAAACATATTACACATCACAAAGGAAGTGGCATTCTAAATAAGAAACCTAATTGTGCGATAAATCCTCCAAAATCCATTTATTTTTAAAATGGAGGTGTTTGAAACAAGACCTTTTTTCAACCTAAATCCGAAAGGATGCAATACAGTCGAAATAATCAGTTTAATCATAAATAAAAGTGGGGGTAGATTTTTGTTTACATAATTTCCAAACTCAGGTTGGAGACATTTTTCCCACTTACTGGCGACGTTGGCTTTATTTAAATTTGTGTAGCCCACATTCTGAAGCTTGGCAGAGGAAGGTAGAGTTCACAGGCAAACAGCTCGTAAAGAGTCGTACAGAGTTACCAACCAGGCATCATAGGTCATTTCAAAAGTTTGTTGCTATTTCAATGTAAGTGTCTATTTATAGGGATAAAAACTACTGGTACCCATTTACAAAGGCTATCAATAATTTTTATGCATTTAAATCTTTTCAAAGTTAGTTTGGGAAAGAATAATCTCCGGCACAACCTAAAGATCATACAATAAATAGGCCAAGCAAGAAATTACAATTGTGAAATTCAGATTTATACTGCTGCTGGAGGTAGTCCTATAGGAGATGAGTACCATCCTAGTGGTTGCATGATTAGATTATGATCAAACGTTAAAGCTTATTTTTAAAATATATTAATTTAATGAATCGCACTTAGTTGCTTCTGTCATGGTCTGCATGGCCACCTAATGTTGAGAAGGGCACTTGGGCACTGGAACGGATATCTCCTATGTGCACCAGATGCATTAAAATGGCAGTCATTATATCACCCAGCTCTACTGGCTGATGTGACACCCAACTTCCAAATTTTAACTACGCAGATCTACTGGATGAATTGACTTGTCACTGACCAAAGTACAAATATTCAGCTGCAAGAGTGGCCCAGCACCAGCATTACTTAAAGGGTCAGGCACCCAACTCACAAGTAAGGTAATTTTGAGAGAGTTCTGCTATTGCAAAGTGTTGCAAGTAGTCTGGAGTGCTTTTAGGGCTGTTATGATGAGTTCCTGGATTTTGCAGGGAATAATGGGCGGGGTTTACTGCCAGCGTGAACAACCGGTAATTCCGCCCATTGTGTTGCACTGTGTTTAGGTGATGTACCTGCCACAGCTGAATGCTAAAGGTATGTATGTGGAAGCAGCGGGTAGGCCTGGGTGCAAGTCGGGGAGGGTGTCCCTTCGGGGTGAGGAGTACTTGTGGTTATTGTGTATAGTGTAAATAAACCTTGTTCTTTTCCAGCCTACCGTGCATTCCATTAAGTCTCTTCCTTCGGCTATGACAGCATTCACTGATCTTAACTACCCACCTGAGGTCATTAGTCGTCATGTAGTACTGCTGCCAGGTGCTTGGGGGGAGACACTAGAAATTGGCTTCTCTTGTCACCTGTTCCCAATATTTTCTGAGTGTGGTTCTTAAGAGACTCCTGGCCACCCATGAAACCAAGACATCTGCCCCCCATCCACCTCCATTATTTATTCCTGCAATGCTGTATCTGTGAACTTGTGGCTCTCTGTCTGTCCTGATGTTTCATTTCCATTGCTTACGATTGCCGCCAGAGCAGTGGCATAGTGGTATTGTCACTGGAGTAGTAATCCAGAGACCCAGCATAATGCTCTGGGGACCTGGGTTCAAATCCCACCATAGCAGATGGTGAAATTTGAATTCAGACTGAAATTTTAGAGATGTGACAGCAGTCATGAAGATCCATAAAGATTCACTAATAAATGCTGGCTCAGTGATGCCCAAAATCTCATGTAAGTATTAAACAAAAAATTGGTGTAGCTTCTCTTTAAAAGGGGTGAGCTGCGTTTAAGAGCAGAAGCATAGCTGTACCGCATATTTGCAACTTGGTTCCACATTATAATTAGATAAATGAGTGCATTGCCCGTTGGCAGAGGCCAGAAAATCAGAGACTAACTAACCCCACAGCCCTCCCACCCCGTGCATGCACAGATGCAAAGATCACTACAAGGCAGCCCAGGCCTGCTGATATAATTAATTAAAACAAGCAGGGATCACTGCTACTGCTGCAGTTGCATGTATCAATACATGTCAATGGCGATGGCTGTCCCCCTATTCACCAATGACGTCTATTCAGGATCTCGAGTTTCTCCCATGGGTCTTCATGTGACTGAGCAGGCCGAATGTCGACCCACAGATTTATGGGCACATGGGCAGGACATCCCATGAGGTAGTTCTTTTCCTTCCTTCTATGCCAACGCTTTGCATTATCATTAAGGCTTTTGGATGAGTTGATGCCATTTTGAACAATTGGTAGCAAGCTCCCCCCAGAAATTAATATTGATGCTGCCGCACTTCAGGGAGAACTTCAGAGTATCTTTGAAGCATTTTCTTTGACATTGCTTGGAATGCTGGCCGTTTGAGAGTTGAGAAAACAAGATCTGGTGGGCGAGAGGCTTTTCGGACATCCAGACATGATGTCCAGTACATCATGATTCATTTTGCAACAACTTTGCCTCAATGCTTGTGGAGTTGGCTTCAAAAAGGACACTAATGTTTGTCGTGCGGCCGTCCCATTGAAAATAGAGGATGCAGCGACAGGTGAGGGAATTCCCGTTGCTCCCGGCACAAGAAGTTCAAGATAGGGTGATCTCGGGTGTATGGGTCGGGGAGGGCAAGGTGTCGGAAATACACCAGGAGTTGAAAGAAGAAGGGGAAGCGCTGGTAGAAGTGTTGAAGGGTAAATGGGAGGAGGAGCTGGGGGAGGAGATCGAGGAAGGTCTGTGGGCTGATGCCCTAGGTAGGGTTAATTCCTCCTCCTCGTGTGCCAGGCTCAGCCTGATACAATTTAAGGTGGTCCACAGAGCGCACTTGACGGGGGCGAGGTTGAGTAGGTTCTTTGGGGTAGAGGACAGATGTGGAAGGTGCTCAGGGAGCCCGGCGAACCATGTCCATATGTTTTGGTCGTGCCCGGCACTGGAGGGGTTCTGGAGAGGAGTGGCGGGAACAATATCTCAGGTGGTGAAAGTCCGGGTCAAGCCAAGCTGGGGGCTAGCAATATTTGGAGTAGTGGATGAACCGGGAGTGCAGGAGGCGAAAGAGGCCGGCATTCTGGCCTTTGCGTCCCTAGTAGCCCGGCGAAGGATCTTGCTAATGTGGAAGGAGGCGAAGCCCCCCAGCGTGAAGGCCTGGATAAATGATATGGCTGGGTTCATAAAGTTGGCGAGGATTAAGTTCGCCTTGAGAGGGTCTGCGCAGGGGTTTTACAGGCGGTGGCAACCGTTCCTAGACTATCTCGCAGAGCGTTAGAGGAAGGTCGGTCAGCAGCAGCAGCAACCTTGGGGTGGGGGGGGGGTGGAGGGGACGTCCTGGGAGGGGGGGGGGAAGGGGGGACTGCCTGGGAGGGTGGATGAGCAAGAGATAACATGAAGGGTTGGGAAACTGGCACGTACGGGTGAGGGCCAGTGTACAAGGCTGTGTAAATATATTATTTTGCCATGTATATATCTTGCTCTGCGCATTTTCTCGTTTTTATTTTGTTATGAGGGTGGGGGGGGGGGGATATTGTTTGTAAGGGTGAAAATTTGTGTTAAAAAACTTTAATAAATATTTTTTTTTTAAAAAGAAAATAGAGGATGCAGCAGAGATATCGATGATGAAATTTCTCTAGCGCTCTTATCATCTCTGAACAAAGAACAAAGAACAAAGAAATGTACAGCACAGGAACAGGCCCTTTGGCCCTCCAAGCCCGTGCCGACCATGCTGCCCGACTAAACTACAATCTTCCACACTTCCTGGGTCCGTATCCCTCTATTCCCATCCTATTCATGTATTTGTCAAGATGCCCCTTAAATGTCACTATCCACTCCGGTAGCGGGTTCCAGGCACCCACTACCCTCTGCGTAAAAAACTTGCCTCGTACATCTACTCTAAACCTTGCCCCTCTCACCTTAAACCTATGCCCCCTAGTAATTGACCCGTCTACCCGTCTGACTATCCACTCTGTCTATGCCCCTCATAATTTTGTAGACCTCTATCAGGTCGCCCCTCAACCTCCTTCGTTCCAGTTCCAAACCGAGTTTATTCAACCGCTCCTCATAGCTAATGCCCTCCATACCAGGCAACATTCTGGTAAATCTCTTCTGCACCCTCTCTAAAGCCTCCACATCCTTTTGGTAGTGTGGCGACCAGAATTGAACACTATACTCCAAGTGTGGCCTAACTATGGTTCTATACAGCTGCAACATGACTTGCCAATTCTTATACTCAATGCCCCGGTCAATGAAGGCAAGCATGCCGTATGCCTTCTTGACTACCTTCTCCACCTGTGTTGCCCCTTTCAGTGACCTGTGGACCTGTACTCCTAGATCTCTTTGACTTTCAATACTCTTGAGGGTTCTACCATTCACTGTATATTCCCTACCTGCATTAGACCTTCCAAAATTCATTACCTCACATTTGTCCGGATTAAACTCCATCTGCCATTTCTCCGCCCAAGTCTCCAAACAATCTAAATCCTGCTGTATCCTCTGACAGTCCTCATCGCTATCCGCAATTCCACCAACCTTTGTGTCGTCTGCAAACTTACTAATCAGACCAGTTACATTTTCCTCCAAATCATTTATATATACTACAAACAGCAAAGGTCCCAGCACTGATCCCTGTGGAACACCACTGGTCAGAGCCCTCCAATTAGAAAAGCATCCTTCCATTGCTACTCTCTGCCTTCTATGACCTAGCCAGTTCTGTATCCACCTTGCCAGCTCACCCCTGATCCCGTGTGACTTCACCTTTTGTACCAGTCTACCATGAGGGACCTTGTCAAAGGCCTTACTGAAGTCCATATAGACAACATCCACTGCCCTACCTGCATCAATCATCTTAGTGACCTCCTCGAAAAACTCTGTCAAGTTAGTGAGACACGACCTCCCCTTCACAAAACCATGCTGCCTCTCACTAATACGTCCATTTGCTTCCAAATGGGAGTAGATCCTGTCTCGAAGAATTATTTCCAGTAATTTCCCTACCACTGAAGTAAGGCTCACCAGCCTGTAGTTCCCTGGATTATCCTTGCTACCCTTCTTAAACAGAGGAACAACATTGGCTATTCTCCAGTTCTCCGGGACATCCCCTGAAGACAGCGAGGATCCAAAGATTTCTGTCAAGGACTCAGCAATGTCCTCTCCAGCCTCCTTCAGTATTCTGGGATAGATCCCATCAGGCCCTGGGGACTTATCTACCTTAATATTTTTTAAGACGCCCAACACCTCGTCTTTTTGGATCTCATGTGACCCAGGCTATCTACACACCCTTCTCCAGACTCAACATCTACCAATTTCTTCTCTTTGGTGAATACTGATGCAAAGTATTCATTTAGTACCTCGCCCATTTCCTCTGGCTCCACACATAGATTCCCTTGCCTATCCTTCAGTGGGCCAACCCTTTCCCTGGCTACCCTCTTGCTTTTTATGTACGTGTAAAAAGCCTTGGGATTTTCCTTAACCCTATTTGCCAATGACTTTTCATGACCCCTTCTAGCCCTCCTAACTCCTTGCTTAAGTTCCTTCCTACTTTCCTTATACTCCACGCAGGCTTCGTCTGTTCGCAGCCTTTTAGACCTGACAAATGCCTTCTTTTTCTTTTTGACGAGGCCTACAATATCTCTCGTTATCCAAGGTTCCCGATAATTGCCGTATTTATCCTTCTTCCTCACAGGAACATGCCGGTCCTGAATTCCTTTCAACTGACACTTGAAAGCCTCCCACATGTCAGATGTTGATTTGCCCTCAAACATCCGCCCCCAATCTATGTTCTTCAGTTCCCACCTAATATTGCTTTAATTAGCCTTCCCCCAATTTAGCACATTCATCCTAGGACCACTCTTATCCTTGTCCACCAGTACTTGAAAACTTACTGAATTGTGGTCACTGTTACCGAAATGCTCCCCTCCTGAAACATCTACCACCTGGCCGGGCTCATTCCCCAATACCAGGTCCAGTACCGCCCCTTCCCTAGTTGGACTGTCTACATATTGTTTTAAGAAACCCTCCTGGATGCTCCTTACAAACTCCGCCCCGTCTAAGCCCCTGGCACTAAGTGAGTCCCAGTTAATATTGGGGAAGTTGAAGTCTCCCATCACCACAACCCTGTTGTTTTTACTCTTTTCCAAAATCTGTCTACCTATCTGCTCCTCTATCTCCCGCTGGCTGTTGGGAGGCCTGTAGTAAACCCCCAACATTGTGACTGCACCCTTCTTATTCCTGATCTCTACCCATATAGCCTCACTGCCCTTTGAGGTGTCCTCCCGCAGTACAGCTGTGATATTCTCCTGAACCAGTAGCGCAACTCCGCCTCCCCTTTTACATCCCCCTCTATCCCGCCTGAAACATCTAAATCCTGGAACGTTTAGCTGCCAATCCTGCCCTTCCCTCAACCAGGTCTCTGTAATGGCAACAACATCATAGTTCCAAGTACTAATCCAAGCTCTAAGCTCATCTGCCTTACCTGTAATGCTCCTTGCATTAAAACATATGCACTTCAGGCCACCAGACCCGCTGTGTTCAGCAACTTCTCCCCGTCTGCTCTGCCTCAGAGCCACACTGTCCCTATTCCCTAGTTCTCCCTCAATGCTCTCACCTTCTGACCTATTGCTCCCGTGCCCACCCCCCTGCCATACTATTTTAAACCCTCCCGTGTGACACTAGCAAACCTCGCGGCCAGGATATTTATGCCTCTCCGGTTTAGATGCAACCCGTCCTTCTTATGCAGCCATGTAAAATGGCTGCGTTCCGATTAATCTGGCCAAAACCCAGTTTAAAATGGCTAACCCGAAAGACTGCTGGGAAAAGCAGCTAAGAAGACACAAGCAGGCAGCTGCAGACAGTATTGCATATTCAGCTATGGGAAGTTAGCCCAGATCGATACTCGGGGCTATCAACAGCCCATCAACCCAGGTATTTGCAGTTGCATTCAGGACTGTTTGCAGCCCATCTATCCAGACATCTGCAGTTAAATCGGCTATCCCCGGGAACAATTGCAACATATTAGCAATTGAATACCGAGCCAGACCTGTCGGCACCTGCAGTGGCCGAAATAAAGACAGGTGAGCGACCACCCCCCGATCGAGGAATCGCCTCACCATTGGACACATCGACCCCAGAGATTGGGGACAGATCCAATCACTTGGGACTCAGGGTCAAGGGCCGCCCCGGGAGGCAGGAAGCCCCTGGGCCCTATAAAAGTGAGGGTCCAAGTTCAGATCTCTCTCTCTCTCCTCTTTGCCTGCTCGAGACCTTCGCAAGAACAGCAACCGGCAAATGTAAGTTTGAATCCAGCGATCGCTATCCGGTAGAGACATCTAGCCACCGACCTGTAGCAGCCTTTTGAATCCCGCGGGCTAGATCTGATTGGACAAGCCATTCGTTTCCCTGACCTGGTGGGCTCTTCCTAAGTTAAGTATTGGCCAATAGTGATAGGTTTATTATATAGAAAGTAGTATTAGGGTATTAATATTGCTTGTTGTATATAATAAATGACCGTTGTTTTAATCCTTACTAAGCGGTGTGCTGTATTATTAATCATAACCTGAACTTGAACCACGTGGCGGTATCATAAAGATACCTGGCGATTCATGAGCAAAGGTGACGTAATCAGAGCAAATAGACTAAGGTTAAAAAGAGCAACATAATTGGCGACATCCTGACGGGACCCGACTTAGAAGTGGAAAACCACTCCGGGAGAACCCCAACATTTTGAATTAAAATCCAATCGGAAACAAAAAAAAGAAACCCACAAGTGTTCAAGCGTTTCTGGTTAATAATTCACAATTCGGAAGTGTGTATATGCATGCGTAACTAACAGGGTTATAAGGCAAAACTGATAGATTTTTTGTTGCGTCAAAACTATCGGCAGTTGGTATTTTGGAAATTAGCGCAAGCCGTACCCGCATCTACCACACCACCTTAGCCCCCTGTTCCAAATTCGAACGTAACGAACAGATAAGAGAGAGCCATGCAGGCAATGCAAGCGATGCAGCGCCTCATGAACCCCGAAGATTTTGCTGTCGCACCAGTCAGCAGCGTAGGAGCGGGACAGTGTCCCGTTTGGGAAGTGGAAATCCGCAAATTTCTGCAGGGCAAAGGATGGCCCGTGTGGAAGGATTTCTGCAATAACGACGACTCAGGTCCTGGAAGTATAGGGCATACTTGGTGGGAGAACCTGAGTGAGATCCACAAAAAGAGTTTAGCAAAAGCGCTCAAGCCGATGGCAATTGTGTCCTGTCTGGCACAATTGCGAGGCACAGAGGAGGTCGTCAGGACGCTCCGCAAGGAAATAGAAGGCATACATCGGATGAGTAAAATCGATGTATGCAAAATTGAGAAAGAGAATCTGGAGTTAAAAGGGAAATTAGCAGCAAAGGACGAAGAGGTGGCTGACGCCAAACGGGGTCACCAATCTTGTCTGGCGCACTTGAGTAGTTTCCAGTCACAATATGAAAAGGCTTATCAGGACCTGCAGCGTGCAGTCCTGGTAAAGAAAGAAACAGAAAACCAGGTAGAGACGCTCCAGAAACAATGCCGTGATCTCAAGGCAGCCTTGAGAGCGCTCCACGCCACAACCACGGAACAAAGGCAGAGTACTTTGGACCATGCAAAGTGCCGAAAGCAGATTGCAGACTTGAAAGCACTGCTTTCTGTCCAAAAGGGATTTCAAGAAACCTTTGGGGAGAGTTTAGACCAGGAAGATGGCCCTGATTGGGAAGAATTGCAAGAGACAGCGCAGAGATATGTTCAGGGAGCATGTGCGCAGGGAAAAGCCCAAAGGAGGAAAGCACCCCCACCCCCCACACAACAGATAATACAGGCTCCCATGAACCCTGTAACAACCCACCGCACCGCCACAGCAGACGAGGCGGAGGTCTTATATTCCACCCCCCTCACAGTGACCCAATTACGGGACGCGTGTGCCAAAATCACACCGTTCCTCCCCGCTTCAGACCCACACCATTTCTTTGCCACCGTCAAACACCAGGCGACCATGTACGGTCTGGATGAGAAAGAGCAGGTAAAGCTCACGGTCCTCAGCTTAGACCCATCGGTCGCAGCAGCCCTTCCCGACCCACAGAATGTAGGAGGAGGCACCCTTGCAGAAATGCATACCGCGATCCTGGATGCGATCGGGTACAACCGGGGCGACCCCGTAGACAGTCTGAATAAATGCAGACAGAAAAAGTCTGAACACCCCACAGCGTTCACAGGACGCTTGTGGATTCACTTTGAAGCCGTTTTCGGCAACGTAGATCGTGCCCATTTGTCCCCAGACAATATGACCAAGTGGACCCGCACCCTTATCTCCCATGCCATGGAAGCAGGACAGAATGCCTGTAGCAATTATGACCCCTCGGAGGAGGCTCATAATGAAAAGTGGGTGGTCAAAAGATTGTCCCGCGTTTGGGAACAAGCGGCTCACGGCAAATCAGCAGCTAGAACCCCCGAGGAAAACCAAGCCACCGCAGACGTGCAGGCAGTAAGAACCACTCTCCACAACCCCGCCTGGGTAAACGAGGGAAAGAACATCCCCCAGCCAAACCGCAAGAGTGCTACAATTGCGGACACTTGGGACATTTTGCTAGAGAATGCAATGGCCCTAAAAAACCACAGAGAGCCCAACAGACAGGCACTCCCAATAAGAAAAAGGCAGAGCCCATACATAGCGTTAGCGCCCAGTCCGATCAGACAGATGTGACCGGAACAGACTGACGATGTATAGGCCCCCCCAGCTGGGTCTGCGATACCCTTTGGGATAGGTCAGGACGACCCGTAGTCGCAGCAAAGGTTAGGGGACAGCCGATCGAGCTTCTCTGGGACACAGGAGGGTCCCGCACAACCTTAATTTCCTCCACCCTTGGTAAGGACACGTGGCCCATCACATCCACTATCACCCTCAGCGGCTTCACAGGCCACTCACAACAGGGGCATATTACGACCCCTGTGCCCATCCAGATCGGAAATATTACCACAAAGCACCCCGTAGTGTTAGTCGACCTGCCCCCAACAGCAGAGCACATTTTAGGGATCGATTTTATGAACTCACACCATCTCTCCTTCGATCCAGTCAACCAGTGTGTCTGGTAGATGGCGAAATCCGCTAGAGCCCCCGCAACACTCAATATAGGGGACTACATGAACAAAATCAGCGCCGTAGGCGAGTTTTGGTTTAACCCCAGCACACTCAGCACGGACAGACAGGTTAGGGCAGTCCTGCAGAAAAACAGGGCAGCATTTGCAACCCATAAACATGACTGTGGACGGATGACCGGCTCCGTACAGATAACCGGACCGGACCCAAGACCCCAGAAACAGTACGGATTTCCCCTAGAAGCAGAGGGAGAATTCCTAAAGGTCATAGAAAGCTTGTTAGAACAGGGCGTCCTAAGACCGCTAGCCTCGACTAACAATGCCCCGATTTGGCCAGTAAGGAAACCCGACGGATCATGGCGTTTAACCATTGATTATCGGGAACTCAATAAAGTCACCCCCGCAGCAGCCCCCACCGTTGCAACAAGTCCCGAGACCATGCTCAAACAGGGACTCCATGCCCGATATTTCACGGTTTTGGACGTCAGTGATGGGTTCTGGTCCATTCCATTGGCAAAGGCGTGCCAGTACAAATTTGACTTCACTTTGCGAGTTCAGCAGTACACGTGGACATGCCTGCCACAAGGCTTCCACAACTCCCCCTCCAGCTGGCAAATGGACGCGCAAAATTTTCTCGCCCCGAATGTCTGGTACAGTATGTAGACGACCTACTACTGCAGACAGACACAAAGGAAGAGCACACTGAGCTTCTGTCCGAACTCCTGGAGTTACGACACTCCATTGGCTGTAAAGTAAACCCCAAAAAGGCCCAAGTATTGGAAGAAAAGGTGATATATTTGGGTACTATCATCACACACAGCAAACGCGAGATCGAGCACAAAAGAATTGACTCGATCGCTAAATTGCCCCTTCCCCAACACGTGTCAGCCCTCCGGTCATTTTTAGGATTGGTTGGCTACTGCCGAAACCACATTGACGGTTTCGCCAGCAAGGCAGCGCCCCTCTCAGACCTCCTAAAGAAAGGAGCCCCCTGGGAGTGGCTTCCGCAACATACGGAGGCTGTGGAATCATTAAAACAGGCACTCATAGCAGCCCCCGCACTACAAGTTCCCGACCTGCTTTCCCCTTTCACCATAGAGGTAGCGACCACAGACCGCACCCTTTCAGCCGTGCTCCTGCAGGTACGGCACGACCAGCTAAGACCCGTGGCTTATGCCTCCCGAATTTTAGATGCTGTGGAGCAGGGATTTTCAGCCTGTGAGAGGCACCTGCTCACAGTTTTCTGGGCAGTCCAGTACTTTTCCTACATTACCGGACTGAACCCCATCACCACCTTGACCGAACACCCCCCCCACACAACTTTTACTGGACGGACGACTTAAAGACGGTACCGTCAGCCAAATCCACGCTGCTAGGTGGACCCTTCCCTTACAAGGACGGGACATCACAGTCAAACGGACAAAGACTCACACATACTTAGCGGACAATCTACAATACCCCGGAACCCCCCATGAGTGTGAAATCATCTCGCCCCACCATAATACAGGCCCCTTTATAGCCAGAACACCCCCCAGAAAACTAGCCACTCCATCTCAGAACCCCACTCACCCGGACACGTGTGACCCCATCAGGATTTATGTGGATGGATCTTCCACAATCCTGGATGGGCAACGCATAACAGGTTGTGGGATTTATGTGGAGGACGCGCAGGGACGCGCCCTCGAAGAAATCGCATTAAAATTGCCCGGGTACTTAGGCGCGCAGGCAGCAGAGCTTGCGGCCATCGCCTACATTGTAGAGCACCCAGATTCCTTCCCCAGCCCAGCAGACATATATTCAGACAGCCTGTACGTCTGCAACAGCCTCACCAAATTTCTGCCCCTCTGGGAAACAAGAGGATTTGTTTCCGCGGATGGAAAACTCCTCCCTCAGCCCCATTACTCCGCCATATTCTGGAAAAGGCCAAGAACAGGACTTTTGGCATTATAAAAGTCCGCAGCCACCATCGTTCTTCCCCCCCTGGAAATGTAAAAGCCGACGCGCTGGCTAAGGCAGGATCCAGGCATGGGTACTTTTGGAAGCCCCCCGGGAGCGCCCCAGTGAGTGCGGCAGTGAGTGCAGCTCAGGTCGCGCAGACTAGGATCGAGGATCTAGTAGCGGCCCAGAAGCAGGATAGCGCTCTCACTGAGATCGTGAAAGGGAAGTTTCCAGCCTCATACGAGAGGTTCCATATGACCACACACGATGGTGTGGTGCTAAAAGACAGCCTTTACGTGGTTCCTGTACAAGATAGGAATCAGAGTGCGCGAACACTCGGGCCCTCTTAATCGGCCCATTTAGGCCTCTCACGTTCCACGCGATCAGCCGAACTGGGGGGCTGCCTGCCCCCCTCCCCTGCCGACTAGCCATCACCCTCTCTGGGCCAGTCCCACGTCCCGGTTCCGCGCATCCACCCGTTCCCCAGGCGGCGCATTCCCGCCCCGACCACCTTTTCTTTTACCAGTTCCTCTTCGATCTCTGCAGCAGCAACCCAGTTATCCTCCCTACCCCCCCCCCCCCCCGCTAGATCCCCATCTAGCATGATTACTCCCCCCATATTGCTTCCGAAAGTCAGCTGACTTCAACTGACCCTAGCTTCTCCCGCTCTCTCCTTGACCCCCCCCCTTGTGAGGAACTCCCATCCACCTTGCGCCTATCTTCCCGCCATCAACTTTCTGGCGCGGGAACAAGAAAAATAAACCCCGTGTTCTCTAGAGCCGCCCCGCCCCTCGTGGCGCAGCTCCCTCTGCCGCCCCACTCCCATTCCCCATCCCCCGCCTATGTCTCTTCATCCCCCCCACCGGCGCCCACATTTCTCAGTGTCCCCCCCCCTCCCCAATTTACATCTCTATATACATCAGCATTGTCGTTTCCCCTCCAACATCAGTCCCTCAGTTCTGATCCAGTTTCTCGTTTTTATTGAAGGTCCATGCTTCTTCCGCCGTTTCGAAGTAGTGATGCCTCTCCTGGTGCGTGAGCCACAGTCGCGCCGGCTGCAACATCCCGAACTTCACCTTCTTGTGTAGCACCTCCTTGGCTCGATTGTAGCTCGCCCTCCTTCTCGCCACCTCCGCAGTCCAATCCTGGTACACTCGTACCACCGCATTCTCCCATCTACTACTTCGTACCTTTTTGGCCCATCTCAGAACCACCTCTCTGTCATTGAAGCGGTGAAATCGCACGATCATCGCCCTAGGTGGTTCTCCCACCTTTGGTCTCCTCGCAGGGACCCAATGGGCCCCTTCCACTTCCAAGGGGCCCGAGGGGGCCTCAGCTCCCATTAGCGAGTGTAGCATCGTGCTCACGTAAGCCCCGCCGTCCGCTCCTTCCACTCCCTCGAGGAGATCCAGGATCCGGAGGTTCTTTCTCCGTGATCTGTTTTCTAGGACTTCAATCCTTTCAATGCACTTTTTGTGGAGCGTCTCGTGCGTCTGCATTTTGACCGCCAGGCCCAGGATCTCGTCCTCGTTGTACATCACCTTCTGCTCCACCACACGGAGCTCCATCTCCTGGGTCTTTTGTGTCTCCTTAAGCCCCTCAATTGCTTGTAGCATCGGGGCCAGCACCTCCTTTTTAAGCAGCTTCACACACCGTCTTAAAAATTCGTCTTGGTCCAGTCCCCATGTCGCCTGGGCTCCCTCCGCCGCCATCTTGCTCCTTTTTTCCTTCTGCCCCTGTCCTCGAGGATTCTTTGCACTCTGGCCGCCGCCGCCGATATTTTTCTTTTTCGCTTGGGGGGGGGGGGGGGGGGCGCGCGGGACTCCCTGTTGTCTCACCCCACACCGGGTTTCGTATCGAAAAAAATCCCCGTTGGGGCTCTTAAAAGAGCCCGAAGGTCCGTTCGAGCTGGAGCCGCCGAAACGTGCGGCTTAGCTGGTCATTGCCGCAACCGGCAGTCCCGCCGGACTCTTTTTTAACAGGGGGTGAATGTGGTAGTCTGTGTAGAGGTATTACGGTACCTGGTAATGCTGGAACACCATTGGCAGATATTGTATGTTTCCCATTGGTCAAGCTGTATGGTAGGTCCACCCTTCAAGGCGGGGTATAAGAGCCCGTGCCGCCCCAGCAGCCTTCATTCTGTACCTGAGCTGCTGGGGGAAACATCTAGCTTATTAAAGCCTTCAGTTGGACTACAACTTCGCTTTAGTGGTCATTGATCGTGCATCATGCTTGTACTGATAATTTGTAGTTAACAGGTGTGGTGTGCTGCCTTTTCCTTGTTGTGATGTGGAGATACCGGCGTTGGACTGGGGTTTGCACAGTAAGAAGTCTTACAACACCAGGTTAAAGTCCAAAAGGTTTGTTTCAAATCGCTAGCTTTTGGAGAACTGCTCCTTCCTCAGGTGAATGAAGAGGTAGGTTTCTGGAACTTTAACCTGGTGTTGTAAGACTTCTTACTTTTTCCTTGTTGGTTCATGGTTAGTCTGATATATGGACTGCTGAGTAGTTCTTTTCATCTTTTTGTATGAAGGTACAGTTGATAAGATACGTTTAATAAAGAAAATATTCTCAAGTGGTACTTCAGGGTGTGTTTGCTGATTGCTCCTGCTGGTAGCTGCAAATACCTGCAAGCCATGTGTTTGTTTGCTGCTTCCTCTTCTGTTTCTGTGGCCTGAAGTAAGGAAGGGGAGAATGTGTTGGAGCACATGCGATGTCTTAGATGAGTTTTGCTGCCTAGCATTCCATACAAACTGTGAGGCCTGGACATTTTGCCTGAACCCTGGGGGTGTCAACACCACAGAGGCTGTAGCCAACAATCAGATACCCAAGAGCTGGGCTTCAGCACTGGCGATATCCCCGCAAACAGAGGGCGAGCGTGTGAATCAGGGGTGTGGGTACCTGAGCACGGTTCCCTGGGTATTCCCAGCCGGGGTCTAGGGACTCCTGATGTGGCTGAGAGTAAGTATGCAGGGTGGTGTCCCCCAGCACAACTGGATCAGTGGGTGGCACGCTGAGAGTAGGCAGGACATGTAAGGGGAAGGAGGTTTGGGGAATGTGATGGTCCAGGGGTGGAAGTCCGAACTGATTGTCAGTCTCTCTACTTCTCTAATTTCTTACAGATATAACCAGATGGTGGTGTTGTTCACCCCACCGCGGCAGCCGTCGTGGTACTGGTGGCAGCCCAGCGGTCAGACGCCAGAGATGGCAACAGTGTCGATACAGGCTTGAGGCGTAACCCCATGTGCAGGGGGTCACCACACACCATGCAGACCTGGCCAACCATCAGGCCAGGGAGGGACCCAGAGGGGGGCCCATGCCCCACCCTCCCACCCATTTCCCCCCTCCCTCCCTCGCATTCCCTGCCCTTCGCACACTACCGCTGTCCATTCCCGACGACCCTGTTCCACCCTCCCAGGGTCTGTGTAACATCATCCCAGGGCCTGTGTCAGCACTGTCAGCGGATCATAATACAAAACAGGGGCGGGATTCACGCCAGCCCCTGGCGATTCTCCGACCCGGCGGGGGGTTGGAGAATTCCGCCCCTGTTTTGTATTATGATCCGGATATTCGGCGGCGGCGGGAATTGCGCCGCACCGGTTGGCGGCCCCCGCCCCCCCCCCGCGATTCTCCGGCCCAGATGGGCCGAAGTCCCGCTGCTAGAATGCCTGTCCCGCCGGCGTAGATTAAACCTCCTACCTTACCGGCGGGACAAGGCAGCGTGGGTGGGCTCCGTGGTCCTGGGGGGGGGGGGGGCGCGGGGCGATCTGGCCCCGGGGGGTGCCCCCACGGTGGCCTGGCCCGCGATCGGGGCCCACCGATCCGCGGGCGGGGCTGTGCCGTGGGGGCACTCTTTGGTGGAGAGCGTGGCGAAGGCGGAAGAGACTCCCTCCACAGCGCATGCGCGGGGATGCCGTGAGCGGCCGCTTACGCTCCCGCGCATGCGCCGCCCGGAGATGTCATTTCCGCGCCAGCTGGCAGGGCACCAAATGCCTTTTCCGCCAGCTGGCGGGGCAGAAATTAGTCCGGCGTGGGCCTAGCCCCTTAAGGGTGGGTCTAGACCCCCCAATATGTGGAGGATTCCACACCTTTGGGGCGGCGCGATGCCCGACTGATTTGCGCCGTTTTGGGCGCCGGTCGGCAGACATCACGCCGATACCGGAGAATTTCGTCCCAGGAGAGTGATGATAAACTGCTGTGAGGTGAGCTCTGGTGCTCCTCAGTCTATGCCTTAGTCTGACTCCTGTCTTTCTGCTGACAGTGCACTCACACACATTGCCTGCACATGGTCTGCATCGGAGGCTCTTGCTGTAGGGCCAATGTTCCAGAGGAGCCGGGATTGGGGGAGCAGAGGGCAACATGGGATGGGGTGCAAGCCAGCCCGTTATGAGGAATAACATGACAGAGGCTTTGCATGCTTCGGGGCACATCAATGGGTTCTGTGTTGTATTATTCTGTGATTCTGTGATGTATCATGTGTAACATGTGTTAATTGTGAACATTTGAACCCTCATTGTCCCTAGCTACAGATGTTGCCCATCCCCCCGTGCCCATTCAGTGGTCCTCAATCTTATTAAGCTTCCTTGCTCTGCCGCTACATCTAGATGTGTCCCCAGGATGCACAGTGGAGGTGGGGGCAGCCTGATGCTTCTCACGCCCTGTGGCCTTTGATGCCCCTGGCCAGGAGCCGGAGAGCACCAGCCGACTTACCGGTGTCACTGGCATCTTAGGAATTAATAATGATTATCATAGAATTTACAGTGCAGAAGGAGGCCATCCGGCCCATCGAGTCTGCACCGGCCCCCGGAAAGAGCACCCTACCCAAGGTCAACACCTCCACCCTATCCCCATAACCCAGTAACCCCACCCAACACTGAGGGCAATTTTGGACACTAAGGGCAATTCATCATGGCCAATCCACCTAACCTGCACATCTTTGGACTGTGGGAGGAAGCCGGAGCACCCGGAGGAAACCCACGCACACACGGGGAGGATGTGCAGACTCCGCACAGACAGTGACCCAAACCGGAATCGAACCTGGGACCCTGGAGCTGTGAAGCAATTGTGCTATCCACAATGCTACTGAGAGGCCCACTGTCCGCTGACCTTGAGGCACGCCAGTGCCAGGAGGTGGGGGTGGTTTGGGAGAGTTGGAAACCACCATCGTCTCCCTGGTGGAAGGCACCAAGTTGAGCTCCAGCGTTTCCTCCACTCGGACGGTGCCCGTAGGGCCTTCGGGGAATCCATGCAGCGCTGGAGCAAAGTATGCTCTCCTCACAGTTCTACAAATTAAAAAGAAAGTGTTTGGGGTTCTTGTCCGGTATCCTAACAAATGTTTGACATTCTAACTCCTGAGGGGCGTAGGTGAAGTCAATAGGCGCGGTGTTGTCTGATCGGGAGGAAAACATACATGTAGTGACAATGCTGGGGTTTCTCCAGCATTGCCATACCTGCACAAGGCACCCTGTCTTTGTTTGTGTATGTCATCTGGCGTTCTGTACGTGGAGGATAAATAATTCCGAAAGAATATCTGTCCGTCTTTCTCACCTCACCTATAGACTCACAGTTACTGCGAATGTACGTGGAACAGCCCATACTGTTTTTGTTTGGGTGTACATTGAGCCAAGCATTAAAGTATGTTCTGTCCTTACTCCGATCTTTGCTTGCGGGTATGCATTCCCCATCCGATATGCTATATAGCGCCCCGTATTCCATGTAGTCCTGTCCTGTGTTCCTTTTATGAATCTGCGACAAATCCATTGGTATACCTTTGACCCTCAGGGATATCCATTGTCCCATCTCTCCTGCCAGCAGTGATTAATTGGACCTTACAGATTTGGATATGTCACCCAGTCCTGGGACAATTTCGAACCGTCTATGAGGACAAGCATATATACTCTCCAGGTCCTCCATCAGTGGTGGGCAGCCTCTGTACCCTGCCGACTACGCCAATTGAAAGGTCCAAATGAATCGACACCCAAGTCTGTTCCAATCGTCAATGGGTTTAATATTTTACTCCGGTGGGGAGCAAGCTGCTGGGCTCACCATGAGCTTCTCCACCGAACAATGGACATCATACAGATACATTTATTCAGCCCATCCCAACTGGTTACAATCCAATCAACACAGAGCTATTTGGCAGTATCGCAGATACTTCCACCTCACTATCTCTGAAGAGACACTAATGGTCCTGTGGGCTACAGAGACCAAATTCAAAGGAAACTATACAAAAGCCATCTTCACTTCAGAACCCAGGCTGGCCAACTGGAGTCTGCTAGGACACAGAGCCCTTCAACCTTTCTTTAAATTCTTCATGGCTGGGACATTTAACAATTCTGGAGACCCAGAAGAGGAATACACATCCTTTGTCAAAGTGTGGAGAGATGGGAGTCATGTGACATGAACCTCCTGCTGGAAGAACAAGTTATACTGTCTTACTGTACTGCAAAGTCTGCCATCTTTCCACCTACCTAGCGTCAGCATAGAAAAGGGGCTCGGTCCAGGTCTGCATGCCTTGCCGCATCTACACTGTTTCTACTGGAACTTCTGAAATTTTGCATCATTGCCTGTAAGACTGATTCATCAATGCATGCCTATCACATTGTCAAAGTCACCTCTACCGGAATACTGATTTATCCAGCATCAGTTTCAGCCTGCTAACCTCTGACCCACATTATTAGACTTTTGATTCTGGATTCTGAATTCAAGTGAAACAATAATTATTTTCTCTGTGGACTTTGCCCTGTAAATCTTTCTTTCTCTATCACTCTCTGATTGTATGAAAGCATAGGGGCCTACATTGTGACCCTCCTACTGTATTTGAGTGTGTGTAAATAAACTAACCCTCTGAGTTCATCCTATCTCTGTGGAGTTTTTAATAGAAATTGGATCACACCAAAACTGAGTGGTTGGGAAATATGCACCCATTTATAAAGGGGGAAATCAAAATCAAAACATCGTTTTGCTTATGGACAGATGGTGAGAGGAGAAATCAGGACTATTTAAATAAAATCTCCTCCTGTCCGTAACAGCATGGATACTGATAGCGTAACTAGACATCCTGCAGCTTTAAGAATTTATCTGCAGACGTCGGGGGCTTGATTTCAAATCTGGGGGGGAAAGCACGATGTTCAGATGTTTAGCTTAATAGGCATTTAATTGGCGATAAGTGGGTTCCTGGTGTTAATGTAAATTCTCTTGAAAGTCAGAAAAATATAGTTAAGAAATGTTAATTGCAAAGTTTCACTCAGAGACTTACCCATAAACTTGTTCAAGTGAATAGTCTTACCACTATCCAAGGCATTGGGAACATGCTGGACTTATGAGCCATGAATGCTTTGTATCGGATGGCATATTAGGATGTGTGAAATGTGATTTGTTACACTAACATGTGCAAATGCATTATGAATCACCTCTGAAGAATAGGTCGCAGACATACTCAGCTTATTGACAACAGCACAACATGAAATGGTTAATGCATCCAGTAGAGTGAGTTAACTTATTAAATTATTAAGGCATTGACATAGACGCCATAAGGAAAATCACTGAAAAACAATCTGGATAGAATTAACCACACTATCACCTGTCATATTAAAATCAGAGCGATATGGAATCTGGATTAAGAAAAGTGAAGGCTAGAGAGAAAAATTACTTCATAAGAACTATAGACAAGATGGACACAGATACAGGGAGAGCTGGAGAATATTTAAGTTTTGAATTTATTGATGATATGGTAAACTGTAGCTTTCTGTGCAATGCATAATGATTTTCTTTGTTACATGTTGCTTAATTGGAGTGCTAATAATTTAGAATTAACAGCCCTCTTGTGGAAGGAAAGGAAATTGTGTGTGTTATCCCAGGTAGAGCCAAAATAGAGCAGAAACAAAGCAGAGTGAAGAAGGGGTCAGAGTGTTTCTTCCCAAGTGCACATCTAAATACTTCTTAAATGTTATGCGGGTCTCTGCCTCCATCACCCTGACAGGCAGTGGGTTCCAGACCGTCACCATCCTCTGGGTGAAAACGTTTTTCCTCAAACCGCATCTAAACCTCCTGCCCCTTAGCTTAAATCTATGCCCCCTCATCACTGATCCCTTCAACAAGGGGAAGAGTTTCTTCCTGTCTACCTTATGCCCCTCATAATTTTATACATCTCAATCATGTCCCCTCTCTGTCTCCTCTGCTCCAAGGAAACCAACCCCAATCTCTCTTCATAGCTAAAACTCTCCAGCCCAGGCATCATCCTGGTAAATCTTCTTTGCACCCTTTCCAGGGCCATCACATCCCTCCTATAATGTGGATTCCAGAACTGCACACGATACTCTAGCTGTGGCCTAACCAATGTTTTACACAGTTCCAGCATAACCTTCCTGCTCTCAAACTCTATGTCTCAGCTAATAAAGGCAAGTGTCTTCTTAATCACTTTATCCACCTGCCCTGCTACCTTAAGGGACCAGGGACCAGTGTACATGCACACCAAGATCCCTGTGATCCTCGGTATTTCCCATCATGCATTCCCTTGACTTGTTTCTCCTGCCTAAATGCATCACCTCTCACTTATCCAGACTGAATTCCATTTGCCACTGATCAGCCCATCTGACCAGCCGCCTTTATCCTCCTGTAATCTACTCTTTTCCTAGTTATACTTTTTACCCTTAATGTACTTAGAAAACAACTTAGGATTTTCCTTCCTGCCAGTATCCTTTCATGTTCCCTTTTCCCTCACCTTATTTCCTTTTTAAGTTCCCTCTTATACATTCTATACATCTCTAGGACTTCTGCTGTTTTGAGCCCTCGATATCTGCCATAAGCCTCCCTTTTTCTCGTTATCCAATACTGTATATTTAGATTTTAGATTTATATTTATTGTCATGTGTACAGTGAAAAGTATTGCCCAGGCAGATCGCACCATACATGAAAACATAGGACATACGATAGATACACAGTGTAAATTCATAAACATAGACATCGGATGATGCAACCATAGCACAGTGCTACAACTGTAGAGAAGATGCATAGAAAGATCGGTGCCATGATAAATTGCCCCACAGTGTCCAAAAGGTTAGGAGGGGTCACTGGGATAGGGCTGGGGTGTGGGCCTAGGTAAGGTGCTCTTTCAGAGGGTTGATGCAGAATCGAGAGGCCAAATGGCCTCCTTCTTCACTGTATGGATTCTATGACAGAGGAAACAGGTTCCCAGATGTAGAATTCAGGTTCTCCTACCTGAAGAGGGCTAGCAGGGCCCTGGAATGTTCTTGCACTTCTGGTTGGGAGTCCGCGCATGCGCACAGCTGCGGCAGCCACGACGTGCGCGAAGGCGGACTCACACCGCGGAGCGGCCCCGGAAATATAGCCCCCCGCCCCCCGGGATTGCACGTGCCCACGGATCTTTGGCCCCCGATGAGTAGCCTGGGCCGTCCGTGAGGTCCCCATCCCAGCCTGGCCGTCCGTGAGGTCCCCATCCCAGCCTGGCCGTCCGAGAGACCCCCCCCCCCCGGTGAAGGATCCCCCCGTCCCCCACCAGGGCTGCCGCAGACTGACTCCGCAGCCGCCACTGGCCGTTCCCGACAGGCAAAATAGAGTTAGAACCACGCCATCGGGAACTCAGCCAGTTTTCGTCAGAGAATCGCCGGGTGGGCCTCTGTCAATGTGTAGACCGCTGGCGCGCGATTCGCAGCGATTCTCAGTAATTTCATTGCAGTGTTAACATAAGCCTATGTGTGACAATAAAGATTATTATTACAAAGTAGATGGGAAACATTTTGCTTCCATCTTTGCTATACAATCCATCTACACTCCTAAATTTATCACTTATTTAAGATCTTTCTGAGTAGCCAAACCAAGTTCCAAAGTTTGTCATAGAATCATAGAATCCCTACAGTGCAGAAGGAGGCCATTTGGCCCATTGAGTCTGCACCGACCCACCAAAAGAGCACCCCAATGGCCACCTAACCTACACATCTTTGGGAGGAAACCAGAGCACCCGGAGGAAACCCATGCAGACAAGGCCAGAATTGAACCCAGGTCCCTGGCACTGTGAGGCAGCAGTGCTAACCAGTGCACCACCGTGCCGCCCATGGCCTGAAGCAGTATTTTATGTCTCAGCAAAGTGATTCAAATCCAATTCCTATATCATTGCTTATTCATTAGTTTGTTTTAGCAATATAGGGACAATATTACAAATCTGTGCTGCCAACAGGGACCTTTGCCTGTTGGCAGTACATATGGGAAGATTGGGCACACATTGCCCGCAATTTTCCAATAAATGCTGCCAGTTGGCAAAATTCCCTACCAGCTGCCTGGCTTCACATAACTCCCCAACTTCTGGAGTTTTGATTTGGGAAATAGTTAACTGCAATGGGAGCTGCCGTATTACGCCACCTCAACGTGCAAAGTCACCATTGTGGAGCATTTCAAGGCCCATGGGAGCAGCAGAGTCTCTTCAGTGCAAACTCAATGAACTTAGCTTCACACCGCAGCGATGTTTCACCGATCAGAAACCACTGTCAAGTTGCTGTGCATTTAAATTTTAATGCTCAGTCACATTACACAGCGCTGTGCACTTATATAATGTGGGCAATGAGGAAAGATAGGTTATAATCAGTACCCAAGAAGCAAAGACGCTCTTGTGAGTCACAGCTGTCATAAAACCTGTGATCTAATACCCAAGAGCAGGGATGACAGGTCTATGTAATTAATTTCAAAGGGGTTCCAACTGAGCAACAGCTCATTTCCATGCTTAGGCAATTTGATTTCAAAGGTCATTTAGAATGGTTTTAGATTCCAGTAATTAAAATAAATGTTAACTTATGTGCCCCAAATATGAAGAAATTTGAATCATAATCCCAAAATTGCAACACTCCACTTCCACCTCGGAGCTTCCCCCAACAAATCAGAGACTTGGATGCGGAAGCTATTATTAATGGTCAGATAATTGGGTTAGTTTGGATAATTGGATTATTTGACCTGCGCTGTTGTTGGGCACAACCCCACGCTGGGAGATCAATCTGGTGTTTTCAGCTCTTATTATTTTCCCAATAAAATATTGAAATAAAATGCAGGAGACATCAGGATAGATTTTTATCTGCACTATGTGGGTGGCAATCTGATGGGATCAGTGGAAAAGGATGGCGTGGTTTCTACAATGGCCCATCGGTAAAGCTGAACATGTACCCCATAGATTCTACACAGAGGCTGCCACGGGGAAGGCCACATCCAAGAACAGGGTAGTAGGGTGGCACGGTGGCACAGTGGTTGGCACTGCTGCCTCATGTCACCGAGGACCAGGGTTTGATCCCGGCCCCGGGTCACTCTCTGTGCGGAGTTTGCACATTCTCCCCGTCTCTGCGTGGGTCTCACCCCCACAACCCAAAGATGTGCAGGGTATGTGAATTGGCCACGCTAAATTGCCCCTTAATTGGGAAAAAAAGGATTGGATACTTTAAATTTAAAAAGAAAAAAAGAACAGAGTAGCAGTAGTTCAAAGACCTGGTCAATGAGGTAGCATGAGAACACCGCTTTCCTCAATTAATTATTGTCCAAGTGCTTGGATGGACAGTGGTCCTTTTAAGACTTCGCCCAACTTTCATCAACTCAAGTACAGTACAATTCACAGAGGTACACACTTCACAGCCACCTGCTGCTGCCAATGTCTCAGAGAGCTGATCTATTCCATTGGGATCTCTCTTTGTTTTCTATCTTTTTTTCAAACCTTGACAGATAATTGCAAAGTTCCTCCTGTGGAACTTCATAACAGTTGTTTACCTGACTATTGCGTGCTTAAAAAGTAAACATTGAGAAATTATATATTAAAGTTAATGAAATGGAAATAATCCAGCTATCCTTTAATTATCAGTATTTCACAAACAGCAGTCTGTTGGATGGCTTCCAAGCATACATGGACAGTGCATTATTACTGATTTAAGGTGATTATTGTCTTCAAAGGTTATCTTTCTCAATGTTTGTCAAACAATTTGTGTATTTGAATTTTGTCCAGAAGCCCTGCTCCACAATATAAATGAAGCAAACTGGAATGTTAAAATGTATTTTAAAAAGTTGCCATGTGGTTTTTCTTGTCACTTAACTCAGAGAGATTTAAGTATACCAATGCAACCCTTAACCTCGCTTCTCCTCCCCATCTCACCCCCAAAGACACCACCAATACTATCAAGCGGTTTGTGTTCATACAAAAATATTAAGGATTGATTTTGTTATCCAGCAGAGAACCCACCTCCATCAGAGAACACTGGTCAGAGGGAGCACATACAGGGAAATTTACAGGCTTCCGGTCCATTATTTTCTGTCCATTCATTTTGAAAGCTGGAAAATCCTACGCTGTCCACCTGTCGTATCTTGAGATATGTTCGACACGAGCACCAATTCCCACTCGAAGCATTGCATCACAGAGTCTGAACTCTGAGCTGTGCTGGTCCTAGAAAGTTGGGATTTTCTACTCTGGTGACCAGCTTCTCTACAGTGATATGATATAGTTATACACATCCATTCTACGGCCTAGATTTTAACTGCCAGTGGGTTTTGTAATAGTAGAGTCTGGTGCATAGAGGGCTACCGTGGGACTGAGAACAGTACACCCCACACAGTGATCTAAGAAGGTGCAATGATCTAAAGCTAGAGTCAGTCAAGAGATGGCCAGAGATGAGTAAAACCTAGGATGGAGTCAGCTCCATACATTACTGTTTAAGTGTTTATAGTTGTGAGTTGTTCATGAAGACTTGTTCATATACTCAAGACTGTGGTGTTCTTTGTGGTGCTGTTTTTCAGGATGGATGTCGTACTGTTCACAAAGACCACTGAAGCTAAGTTCATTATCTAAGCTAACATTTATTTACACTATTTAAATTAAGCTCAACCACTTATTCCTATAGTAAACAAGAATTATAGTAATCTACATTCTACTATCACTAGTCTCCACACTCTAACTCTAACTGCACTCTATCCTCTCTAGATCTCTCCTATGCATTCTACTCCAACCTTCCCTCTCTCTCCCAGAAGTCTGAGTCAGTGCTTTATATAGTACTGCATCTAGCTCCATCTAGTGGTTCATTGTAATTTGTATGTTCTTTGTATACTGAACATTTCTATAATGTCACATTCCCTTTTCTTTGACAAAAAATGTTTGAATCTTTTCTGACATCTTTTTACATTGTTGTAGTTGTAGAGCTGTAGTTGTTTAGTGTCTATAAGTTTAAACGACTCGGCAGTTTTCTATTCTTTCTTGACCTCCTCAATGTCATTTCCGTGTCATTGGAATTGTCCCTTGTCTTTGATAACAAAGCTGTAGGAAAGTCAATGGTGGAAAACAAATTGTCCTGGTTTGTTGGCTCTGGAAATTGCACTGGCTGTTTCACTTTCAATAATAGTCGTCTGTTTCTGTGAAACACTAGTCCAGCTGCAGTCCTTACTACATATGATCTTGGTGCAACTTCATTGAACACCTTTGCCAGATCCATCCATCCACCATCTAGATTGCGAATCCTGACAAAGTCACCTTCATGCAGTGGCGGTAATGACTTTACTTTTCTATTGTAATACGCTTGTTTGCATTGTTTCTTTTTTACCCTTTATGTGAACCACAAGCTGTTTCTTACATTGACCAAATGACCACACAACCAATATGTTAGCTCAAAAACACAGTTTAGTAATAACATAAGACTTGTATCCCTATGCAATAATACACGCGGCTCCGTACTAAACTACACCTAACAACTTTACTTAACTTCGAGTGACTGGAACTGTGCGAGATAAGGCATTTATCCGGGTCCACGTGGTCGGTTGGAAGTTGTTGGGTTCGTCTCAGCTGGGCTCATCCTTCAGGAATGGTCATAGGTCCTTGACCGTGGTTGTTCTGCTACAGTTGGACACGCACAGGCCAATCCCAAAAGAGACTGATCTCTAGTGCGCAGGGTTTTTTTTATCCTTCGTTTCTTTCGTGCCTTTTTGGGCGGTCTTTACTCCAAGTCCAATGGATCGATAGGGTTTCGATCACCCTCATTGATCTTAGCCAATTAGGGCGCAGATACCTCAATGGCTGGGCGGGTCCTAGCTATCATTGTCCCAGGCACGTAGGCCCTTCCAAATAAGGGGGGTGGCGCCAGTTCGTCTGCTATCGTTGATGGTCCTTAATGCGAATGCTTGGGGAAAATGGGAATTGATTCTTAATGGATGCAAGTTTCAGTCAAGTCTGGTTTCTTTGCACAATACACAGAGGCTGTGTACCTGTCTGTGTCCCAAATTGACCATAATTCCCATGGTCCTTTGCAGGTGGCCATTTTACATTGCTACAGCATTTTCTGTGTTTCATTTTGTTGTGCAACAAATGGTCATCCATGTTCGGAATCGTTAAGGCGGATAATGCCGTGCATGTCTCTGCTCCGTTGGAGTCATAGAGCGAGAGGCATACGCAACTGGTTTCCAGAAGCTATTCTTTGTTTTCTGTAGGAAAATGCTCCAATGTCATTTTAGCTCGCATCCGTTGATATTTTTGTTTCTTTCGTGGAATGGAAAAGTGCTAAGACTGGAGCTGTAGCTAAAGATGATATCTTGCCATTCATCGGCATGTTGAGGTGTCTACAGAAATTCAATATTCTTTTTTATTAGATTTCTCAAAGCAATTGTTCTGCTGAACAGATTGGGAATAAATTTTCCTAGGAAGTTAACAATGCCTAGCATCCGTAGTTTTGCTTTCTTATCCTTCGGCATTGGCACCTGACCAATGGATTGAATCTTGGCTTGATTAGGTTATATGACATCTCCAATAAATTTGAGTTTCTGGATTCCAAATTGGCATTTTTCTTTGTTCAGCTTTAATCCATAAGAATTTATTCTTGTTAGGACTTTCATTAGCCTCTCACTGTGTTCTTTCTGTGTGTTGGACCATATTATTACATAGTCTACATATACACAAACACCATTCCTTCAATGGTTTCCATCGCATGGTGGAAGCTGATATGATACCAAAAGGCAATCGACTAAAGCAATATTGGCCAAAGGGAGTGTTAAATGTACACAATTTTCTGCTTTTACTATCAAGTCATAGTTGCCAGAATCCCTTGGAAGCATCTAATTTTGTGAAATACTTGGCATGTGCCATCTCTGCAGTTATCTCTTCTATCTTAGGTATGGGATAGTGTTCCCTTTTATGTTATTGTTTAAATTCGTGGGATCGATACAGATTCTTAAATCCCCATTCGGTTTTTGCACACATACCATGGAGCTTACCCAGTCTGTCGGCTCAGTCACCTTTGAAATGATATTGCATTGTTGTATCCTATCTAATTCATCCTTGAGACGGTCTCTCAGTGGCACTGGCACTCTTCTGGGAGCACGTCTGACTGGTTTAGCATCATTTTTTAGTTTAATGCTGTAGGTGAATGGTAATGTGCCCATTCCATTAAAGACATGCTTGAATTTGCTCCGTATTGTTTCAATTCTGTAATTTAGCGAGCCATTTAAAGTTGTGGCTGTGTATATTCTCTGTACCAAATTCAACTGAATGCATGCATCTACCCCAACTAGCGATGACTTTGTAGCATCCACAATCTCAAATTCTAGGCGTATACGTATGTCACTGTTCTGCACTGTGAGGCAGCATGTACCTTTCATTGCTACTGCGGTCCCATTGTAGTCTGTTAATCTACCATTGGGTTTTTAAGTTTTGGAAGCCTGCCTACTTTCTTCAAATCTGTTTCCGTTATTAAATTTGCATGTGTGCCTGTGTCCAACTTGAATTGCACATCAGACCCATTTACATTAAACATGGCAGTCCAATCTTTAGTTAAAGCAGAGAGCTGACAGTTTTATCATCAGTGTCCAGTGTATTAACTCTCGTTATCGCTTTAACCATGAAGGTATCCTGTAGAGTAAACTCAGAGGAATCAATATTGGAAGTAATTTTCTTTTCTTCATTGTCTTCTTTTTGTATGCTATGAACCTTTATAAATCTTTGGAATGAATTTTTGAGTTATTTGCCAGTATCGCTGAAGTAAAACGGCATTGTGAGGCAAAATGATTAAGCTTGTTCCATCGCAATTACTTTTGCCGGACAATCTTCTCTATTATGGGCATGACCACAGCATGTGCACGCCATGGCATTGCTGATGTCACACTCAAAATGGCCACTATCTGCAGCACGCTGTTTTCTGAACTGCGCCACAGAGTCAATGGCACTGACCACGTTGCTCGAGTGCATGCCTTTTTCTTTCGCTCGGAACTCTGCATACTTGTTAGTGGCATGCCCACTGGCTTTTCACAGGTTTATGGCTTCCTCTAATGTCATCATTGGTCTTCTTAACAATCGTTCTCGCAATCGCTCGTCATATATACCAAACACAATTTGATCTCGCAAAACTGAATCTGTAACAGATGAAATATTACACGACTGCGCTCAAAGCCTTAAATCAGTGACAAATGAGTCAAATGATTCTCCTTTGATCTGTTGCCTTTTTAAAACATATAGCGCTTGTATGTCTCATTGACTTACGTTTTGCAATGAACATCAAATTTCTCCATGACCCGTTCATACTTTTTTTAATCCTCATTGTCTGTGAATTCAAACAAATTGAATAATTCAAACGCCTGCGGACCTGCCAAATTGAGGAGGAGCGTGATTTTTCGCTGATCAGGAGCTGATTCTAATGCGGAGGCAGATAAAAAAAACTTCAAATTGCTGTTTGAAATTTTACCTGTTTAATCTTAGTTTACCGGTCATCCTGAAGTATTCTGTTTTTTTCAGACCTTCCATCTTACGCTCAGTAACGTCTTGCTGGTTCTGAGAGCGGTGTAGCAGTGTGATGATTTTTCTTTCTTCTTTGAATTTGAACTTTCTTTCTAAAACTCACTGCTTACTTATAGGAACACACTACATATGATGTTCTTTGTGCTTTAATATTTCCACTCCTGGTAGCATGTGGTGTTTTTGTGATGCTGTTGTTCAGGATGGATATCATAGTGTTCACAAAACCACAGAAGCTAAGTTCATAAACAAAGCTAACATTTATTTATACTACTTAAATCAAGCTCAACCACTTACTCCTATAGTAAACAAGAATTATAGTAATCTACACTCTACTAACACGAGTCTCTACACTCTAACTCTAACTATACTCTATCCTCTCTTGATCTCTCCTATACACTCTACTCCAGCTATCACTCTCTTTCCCAGAAGTCTGAGAGTCAGTGCTTTATATAGTAACATGACATTAACTCTTTGTATACTGAACATTTTTCTAATGTCACAAAGACTACAAAGTCTACTTTCTGGTGTCCAAAGCAGGATTCTTCATCTTGCTGTCTCCGGATCAAAAACCCTTAGCCTCACAAGAATGCAGAGAAACTAAGGAAAGGGACAACTTCAATAGATCCTGAATTGAAATCGAACTGAAGCTATGGACATGGATAAAATTCATCACAAAGAAAAACTCCAGAGCCTGGAAGCATTGAATCTCCTTTGGAAGTCCAGCTTCAGCAAGCAGAGCTCCCAGCCTGCAAGGGTGAGATCATTTTTCAAAAATTCCAGGCCAGCCAGTCTTGATAAACTCCTTCCCATTCATTCAATCAGAAGCGCTGTTTGAAGGAAACAGTACATTTATTCTAATCCTCAACTCCAAGTCTCAAAACATGGCTGCCAAATTCGGCAATGCACAAACAAATCTAAATTAATAAGTAATTTGTCAACTTTGGGTACCTGGCAACCATCCTATTTCCTAAACACAAAGCCTATGAATATATGACCCACGCAGCCTTTACGGACCCTTCTTCTTCAGTCAGAAGCATGCCATTGCCATTTCGGAAAGCCCACCAAAAACCAGCAAACGCAGGGAGATCCATTGTTCAGCAGTGAACGGTAACGCCATCTCAGAGGTCTGTAATCTCTTAAGGCTGCACCCACACTTTTAAAAATCTTCAAAATGGATTGCAATTCCCACACCTCCGGGTCCACGAGGACTCACACATGGCTTAAGTCACTCACAGAATTGGAGTCCCTAGAGGAAAGGATTTTTAAGATACAGTATTGCTACAGACTTAAATAAAAAGTCAGAAGAAGAACAAGTCAACATACTTTTAACTCGATTGGAATGGCAAACGATATCATTGCATGACAAGCTATCAATGAGTCATCTGCCAAATGTGATGATGTTTTAAACTCCGTCGACGTTTATTTCAACCAGAGATCTAATAAAATATTGATGAGAACCAAATTTCATAAGAGAGTCCAACTGCCCTGTTGGTTCCTTCATAAACAATCTCTACAGGCTGGCAGAAGGATGTGATCATGGCGAATTAAAGTCTGAATACAGAATTATTGTGGGTGTTGCAGACGATTCACATGAACATTGGATTCACTCTCTGATCTCTTACAAGCTGAAGATGCTCTTTTCTGAGACGGGGGCACGATTCACTGGCAAAATTTAAAAGTTCACTTTCGGGTGCGTTTGGCAGGGTAACAGGCTGGCAGCGCTAAAGTGCCTGAGAGCCAAGGTAACCCCCCCCCCCCCCCCCCCCCCCGCTCGAGGTGCGATCATGCCTGATCCATGATAGTAAAACCCAGTACTAAACGGTACCCGGTCGAGGCCTCACAGACGCAGTCGTTGACTCCCAGGCACCAGGTGAATACAGTGTCAGGATAATGGCTCATCTAAATATCATTATCTGGATCATGCTTAGCGAGGGCGTGACCCAGATTGTGCTGGGCACCGAGTCGAGTGACACACGCGAGGTTTCGTGCCCAGCGTGAAACCCGATTTGGGCCTCTCCAGTTATTCAACCATTGCGTCCGGCTCACAAATTTGAGCCCATAGAATCCAGTCAGTTAGAATCTAAACTGTGCTGTACTTTTCTTTGTTCTTTGTATGAGCTACATGAATAACGCAGGACCATCCTAAGGGGAGACGGCACTACATAGGGCAGAAATCAACCCTCAGTTCACCATATCGTCCATACCATTCAATATCTGTGAGGAATTGGGAGAGAATGTTAGACTGACCAACAGTGATGGCTCCCCCCTCCCCCATTGCCCACACCTGGCATGCCCTCCCACCCACACCCTGGCCGCAAATTTCACGAGGTGGTGTGATAAGGAGACACGATGGGCTATGCACCAGTTGCTGCACAGCTTAATCCATGCCTGTATATGTATATGAAAATATTTATGCTTTGTCAGTTTCTTTAATTGTATGTTACATAGTGGTCTGTACAGTTTCCTTTTGCACTCAGTTACATTTCACACCAACTAACTGGGAAGATGTAGACTGAGCGGTCATGTGAGAATGTAATGGAGCGGCTACAAAAGAGGTCACGTGACAGGAGCACGGACGTTATCCCTGGGAGTTTCGGCAGAGCATAATTGTCGTATATAGCTGTTGAGCTCAGCAATAAACTATCTTTCTTGGAAGTCCTTGATGTCAGTGATTTAGGAAACCCACAACATTCAACACTGTTAAAAAAATGAACTGCTCGCATGAATTCAAAATGCTTTTGTGAACTTTGGTTTGGACCCGATAGACCACTGTGCGGTGGCATTGTGGTATTGTCACTGGACCTGTAATCCAGAGACCCAGGGTGATGCTCTGAGGTCCTGGGTTTGAATCCCACCATGGCAGCTGGCCAAATTTGAATTCAATAAAAATCTGAAATAAAAAGCCTGATGATGACCATGAAACCATCGCCGATTGTTCACTATATCCTCCAGGGAAGGAAATCTGCCGTCCTTACCCGGTCTGGCCTACATGTGACTCCAGATCCACACAGCAATGTGGTTGACTCTTAACTGCTCCCCCCCTCTGAATTGGTCTAGTAAGCCGCTCAGTTCCAGGGCAATTAGGGATGAGCAACAAACGCTGACTCAGTCAGCGACACTACATCCCAATGAAAAAAAAGATTAAACAGTCTGCATTCAGCCAACTTACTTTGTCAACATTTATTATTATTCTACACATCAACTCACATTTATTTAACAGTGACAGATAGAAACATCAGCACCATGTATATTTAACAATTACATATATATACACACACGCACGTACAGTTTATTTTTAGTAGATAAACCTAAATTGCCCTGATTATTGGTGGACAAACACAATTAACAGTCCAATAAATATTGCTGTATTTGTTCATGATTTGTATTTTATTCTTGTATCATCTCCTCCCCAACACTATGCACCATTATCTGACCAATGTATTTGGAAGACATTGTTGAACAAGGGGCTCGGAGATTCAGAGGAGAAGTGTGGGGTGATTTACTTCTTCCCCCCACTGTGGAACTAACCACTTTGCCCTGGGGCTGTGCTGAGGTGCAGAATTTCATACATGAGGGATTCATTCAAATGAACCTACATCCATGCGATTTGCGATAAAGCAAACTGCCCTGCGCCACTGGGCATTGTAGTTACTTGATCTAGATGTTTACAGCATGGAAACAGGCCCTTTGGCCCAGCTTGTCCATGCCGCCCAATTTCTATCACTAAGCTAGTCCCACTTGCCCGCATTTGTCCCATATCCCTCTATACCCACCCTGCCCATGCAACTGTCTAACTGTTTTTTAAAGGAAAAAATTGTACCCGCCTCTACCACTGCCTCTGGCAGCTCGTTCCAGATGCTCATCCCCTCTGCGTGAAAAGATTTCCCCTTTGCTCTCTTTTGTATCTCTCCCCTCTCACCTTAAACCTGTGCCCTCTAGTTCTAGATGCCTCTACTTTTGGGAAAAGATATTGACTATCTACCTTGTCTATGCCACTCTTTATTTTATAGACGTCTATAAGTTCACCCCTAAGCCTTCTACACTTCAGGGACAAAAGTCCCAGCCTATCCAGCCTCTCCTTATAATTCAGACCATCAAGTGCTGGTAAAATCCTCGTAAATCTCTTCTGCACTCTTTCTAGTATAACAATATCCTTCCTGTAATAGGGTGACCAGAATTGGACACAGTAAATTTATATTATCTGAAGAGGAAGGCTTTCATTAAGACCAGTGCAGACTAACTCTGAGACCCTTTTTGTTGCCACCAACGATAATCACTGACTATTATGATTTACTGTTACAATAAAATCCCGTTGCTAATTTAGCCCTATCCTTCTCAGATTACTATTTTTTGTATATTAGGGAAATCCAGCAACAAAACTGGACCATTAAAATTCAAATGAAAAACATAATGGGGGTAATACCAGCTAATACAACTCAGGCATGACATAGTTTCCCAAATCATTTTAATACATGGATCTGCTTCCATTTCAGATGCTTACCAATTTGTACCAGCCTCCCCCGAACAGGTGCTGGAATGTGGCGACTAGGGGCTTTTCACAGTAACTTCATTTGAAGCCTACTTGTGACAATAAGCGATTTTCATTTCACTTTTCTTTCCCAGAACTCACTTTTTAAATATTCTTAGCAATTTCCATTGAGCCCAGGCTGAGGGTTTGATCTTTATTCAACTTTTAACTCAGTCAACCACATAATTGTACATACTGATGTACCAGAATTAATTGAATGAGTAGTTATTATGCTAACAAATAAATATTTTTTCAACAAGCAACTAAATAAAAACATATGCTTGTATTCAAAATGAAACAATCATAGAGTTCTAAACAGGGCTCGTCTTGTAAATGAAAGGAAGACAATTGGTATAAGTATCATCTTCTGCAGCTGGCCCATGACTCTTTCCAACTTTGAGCCATACTGACGCAAAACATTAGTTCCCTTCTCTCTCCACAGATGCTGTCAGACCTGCTGAGATTGTCACGTATTTTCTGTGTTTCTTTACAGTACTGTTGATTTTGACTGGTGCATTATTCTGTTAGACGTCTAAATGAGACACTTGGGTGTATAGATATTAAACAATCAAGAGTGATTTGTCACTCTCCTGACTCCATACCACAGGTGGAACTCTTGATATTGCCAGTGTTTGCAGGATCAGTGAGAGCAATTGTTTTAAAAAGAGGCACAGAATGACACAGCCCAGAAGGAGGCATTTGACCCAGTGTGCCTGTGCTGGTGTGCTTTGGTAAAGGTATCCAATTAATCCCACTCCCCTGCTCTATCCGTACAGCAGTGCAACATTATCCTTCAAGTGTTTCTAAAAAAGCTCCTTTGAATGTTACTATTGAAACTGCTTCAACCATCCTTTCAGACAATGCATTTCAGATCACAACTCACTGCATTGAAAAAATAAATTCTCATATCGCATTTGGTTCTTTTGGCAATCACTTTAAATCTGGGTTATTTGGTTACCAATACTCTGCTTCTAGAAACAGTTTCTCTACATTTCCTTCATGATTTTGAGCACCTCTACCAAATCTCCTCTAAACGTTCTCTGTTGTGGGGCAGCACGGTGGTGCAGTGGTTAGCACCAGTGTTTGTGTGAGTTTTACCCCCACAACCCAAAGATGTGCAGGGGTAGGTGGATTGGCCACGCTAAATTGCCCCTTAATTAAAAAAAAGAAAAAAAAACTTTCTCTGTTGTAAGGAGAACAACTCCAGCATCTCCAGCCTGTTCACACAACTGATGCTCCCTTATCCCTGGAGATTTTAGGAAATCTCTCAGCATTCTCTCCAAATCCTTGATAACTTTTTGTGCTTAAAAATGATACTCCATAGTTTAGGCGGGAACAGTGAGAAGAGATGGAGGGGGGTGTTACGCAGTGAATTATGTTTACTTTGTATTTGTATCTTTTGTTGTTATAAAACCATAAATGCCTTAATAAAATGTTTGTTAAAAAAAAATGATACTCCATCTGAGGCCTATGTTTTATAAAGGTTAGCATAAATTCCTTGCTCTTGTACTCACGGTAGCACCGTGATTAGCACTGTTGCTTCATAATGCCGGGGTCCCAGGTTCGATTCCAGGCTTGGGTCACTGTCTGTGCAGAGTCTGCATGTTCTCCCCGTGTCTGCGTGGGTTTCCTCCGGGTGCTCCAGTTTCCTCCCACAAGTCCCGAAAGACGAGCTGTTAGGTGAATTGGACATTTTGAATTCTCCCTCTGTGTACCCGAACAGGCACCGGAATGTGGCAGCTAGGAGATTTTCACAGTAACTTCATTGCAGTATTAATGTAAGCCTACTTGTGACAATAAAGATTATTCTTATTATTCTTACTCGATACCTCTATTAATAAAAGCAAGGATATCATGTGCTTTTTAAAAAGCCTACTCAACCTCCCGCCTTTAAAGGTTTTGTACATTTCTTACTTCTCTGCATTAATTTTCATCTGTTTCATCTCTGAATATTTCCAAAAGTCCGGAAGTCTGTTACTATCCTTCTCATTGTTTATTCCATTTCTGAATTTAAAATCATCCACAAATTTTCAAACAATCCTTGGTACAACAAAGTCCAAATCACTAATACGTGTCAAAAAGGTGGAGTAGTCCTAATCCCAATTCCTGGAGAACACACTGTATACCTCGCTAAAAATATTGGGTCATCCCTAATCTCTACTTTCTGCCCTTTAGCCTCAGGCAACATTAATACAGGCGGTTTGGCACAAGTAAGCACATCTCGGATATGTACCTTTCCCATTGCTGCTGGGAATTCTGTGAGAATATGGAGAAAGAATTTTTCAGACCTCAACACATATTGGTCCCCTGAATGGGGCGGCCAATTTGGATGAAGGTGGAAAAAACAAAATGGTGAGAATTTTACCCGTGATGGGCAGGCATGGCGGGTGAGACCAGGAGCAGCTGTCTTTTCCACTTTCACCCGAGATCGCTGAGAACACGCGATATTATACTGACTGCTCAAATAAGCCACTGACATCCTGTGGGAAATATGCGCAGATTGGCCCTGCGAGGCCGGCAGAGGTGGGGCGTGGCAGGCACAGGGTCCAATGGCGACCCGGCAGGGCGGCTGTATGAGACCGCTGTAGACATTGGAGGCGGCACAGGGAGCTGTCCAAAATGACAGCAGCGTCTAGGAGACCTACCAGGGGAGGGGCAATGCAGGTGGGCAGCATGCCCCTGTTTTTCGGATTACTATCTCCAATGCTTTCATGGAGGCAGAGTGCCATTTGGAACATCTTGCAGAATGGCAAGAGAAGGTTACCCGCACTGTCTCTCTCTCTCCAATCTCCCGCACTCTCTCTCTCTCTCTCTCCCATTTCCTGCTCTGTCTCTCTCTCTCTCTCCAATCTCCCGCACTGTCTCTCTCCAATCTCCCGCTCTGTCTCTCTCTCCAATCTCCCGCACTCTCGCTCTCTCTCTCCCATTTCCTGCTCTGTCTCTCTCTCTCTCTCCAATCTCCCGCTCTGTCTCTCTCTCCAATCTCCCGCACTCTCGCTCTCTCTCCCCCATTTCCTGCTCTGACTCTCTCTCTCTCTCCAATCTCCCGCAGTGTCTCTCTCCAATCTCCCGCATTCTCTCTCTCTCTCCAATCTCCCGCATTCTCGCTCTCTCTCCCCCATTTCCTGCTCTGTCTCTTTCTCTTTCTCTCCAATCTCCCGCACTCTCGCTCTCTCTCTCTCCCATTTCCTGCTCTGTCTCACTCTCTCTCTCTCCAATCTCCCGCACTGTCTCTCTCCAATCTTCCGCTCTGTCTCTCTCTCCAATCTCCCGCACTCTCGCTCTCTCTCTCCCATTTCCTGCTCTGTCTCTCTCTCTCTCTCCCATTTCCTGCTCTGTCTCTCTCTCTCTCTCCAATCTCCCGCACTGTCTCTCTCTCTCTCTCTCCAATCACCCGCACTGTCTCGCTCCCTCGCTCCAATCTCCCGCACTGTCTCTCTCTCTCCAACTCCAATCTCCCGCATTCTCTCTCTCTCTCCAATCTCCCACGTTCTCTCTCTCTCCAATCTCCCGAACTTTCTCTCTCCAGTCTCCCGCACTCTCTCTCCCTCCAATCTCCCGCACTCTCGCTCTCTCCAATCTCCCGCACTCTCTCTCCCTCCAATCTCCCGCACTCTCTCTCTCCAATCTCCCGCACTGTCTCTCCCATCTCCCGCGCTGTCTCTCTCTCTCTCTCCAATCTCCCGCTCTGTCTCTCTCTCCAATCTCCCGCACTCTCTCTCTCTCTCCAATCTCCCGCACTCTCTCTCTCTCCAATCTCCCGCACTCTCTCTCCCCCCAATCTCCCGCACTCTCTCTCCCCCCAATCTCCCGCACTGTCTCTCCAATCACCCGCACTGTCTCGCTCTCTCTCTCCAATCTCCCGCACTGTCTCTCTTTCTCCAACTCCAATCTCCCGCATTCTCTCTCTCTCTCCAATCTTCCACACTGTCTCTCTCTCTCCAATCTTCCACACTGTCTCTCTCTCTCTCCAATCTCCCGTACTGTCTCTCTCTCTCAAATCTCTCGCACTGTCTCTCTCTCTCTCCAATCTCCCGCACTGTCTCTCCAATCTCCCGCACTCTCTCTCTCTCTCTCTCTTCACAATCTCCCGCACTGTCTCTCTCTCCAATCTCCCGCTCTGTCTCTCTCTCCAAACTCCCGCACTGTCTCTCTCTCCAATCTTCCGCACTGTCTCTCTCTCTCCAATCTCCCACACTGTCTCTCTTTCCAATCTCCCGCACTGTCTCTCTCTCTCAAATCTCTCGCACTGTCTCTCTCTCCAATCTCCCGCACTGTCTCTCCAATCTCCCGCACTGTCTCTCTCTCTCTCTCTCTTCACAATCTCCCGCACTGTCTCTCTCTCCAATCTCCCGCTCTGTCTCTCTCTCCAATCTCCCGCTCTGTCTCTCTCTTCAATCTCCCGCATTATCTCTCTCTCCAATCTTCCGCTCAGTCTCTTACTCCAATCTCCCGCACTGTCTCTCCAATCTCCCGCTCTGTCTCTATCTCCAATCTCCCGCACTGTCTCTTTCTCCAATCTCCCGCCCTGTCTCTTTCTCCAATCTCCCGCCCTGTCTCTCTCTCCAATCTCCCGCTCTGTCTCTCTCTCCAGTCTCCCGCTCTGTCTCTCTCTCCAATCTCCCGCTCTGTCTATCTCTCTCCAGTCTCCCGCTCTGTCTCTCTCTCCAATCCCCCGCTCTGTCTCTCTCTCCAAACTCCTGCACTGTCTCTCTCTCCAAACTCCTGCACCGTGTGTTTTTCTCCAATCTCCCGCACTGTGGGCGGGATTCTCTGTTGCCAGGCGCCGAAACCGGGAATGGCGATCGGGCGAAGAATAGCTCCCGACGTCAAAATTGTGGCAGGCACCAGTTCGCGACGCTGTGACCCCTCTATAGCTTTGGTGTCATTGCGATGCACGACGTGCGCACTTGCAACACCATGCACACATAATTACCGGGCCCACCCACAATGCTCCACCTCCGATGGGCCGGGTTCCTGATGGCTCGGTCCACGTGTGGACTCAACAGTCGTGAGCCTGGATTGGCAGCTGCGTAGAGAAGGAGAGAGGGCAGCTACGGAGAGAGTATGGACAATGTCCAGCACCGCCATACTTTCCGACAGTCATGCTGCTGGCAGGGGTCTCCTGCCAGGGCTGGGGGGGACGAGTGGGGGATGGCTAGGAGATGGGCTGTGGGGTCGGGGTGGACGGGTACACAGTCCAGCACAACCGGCGCCATTTTCGGGCACGACCGGTGTTTGCGTACGTGCAGCTGCACCTAGTCAGTGCTACACATGTCCAGCACAGATGCGGCGATTCTCCCACCGTTTTCCGCGTGTTCTGCGGTTGTTTCGATGCTAGCCCCTCACAGTTAGTGCAATCAGTGGGGGTGTGGTGCCGATTTTTCAATCGTGGAACTCCACGGATCCTCCGTTGTTGTCAGTACTTAGACGCAGGAACGGAGAATCCTGCCCTCTGTCTCCGATCTCTCGCACGGTCACTCTCTCCAAACTGCTGCACTGTGTGCCTCTCCGATCTCCCGCACTGTCTCTCTGATCTCCTGCACTGTCTCTTCTCTGTCCACTATGTCTGCAATCTCCATCCTCTCACCTCTCTGTCATCTAATATATAGGAATAGATAAGCATATCTTTATCAGGACCGTATAAGTGATTTGATTCAAAGGTCTGTTAAGAATCCTTAATATATGTTCTTCCACACATTTCAAACTGTAATATAATAGTTAGTGCAATTTACTCACCCTCATGCTTTTCACATTGTGGCTGTATTCACTTGAAAACAAAATAATGTGCCTTAAGAATGTGTTGCACACTGAGGAATACAACAATCACTGTTTCTAACCATTTCTACTGCAAGATTAACCCCTGGACACGCAAAATGGTAAAATGACATAGTCCACAAGCCAGAGTTAATACACAAAACCTGAATTCCCATGGCCAGGATGTGCTAATTCATACTGACTTTTAGATTTTGCTTCATGAAGATATGCAATCCAAAAACTCATGACATAAACATTGACAGAAACCATAGACCATAAGTATACCAAGACTGGAGGGAACAAGACTGACAAATATAATCCCCACTGTGACTTTCTGAATCACGAGCAGATATACACCAAGAGGTAAAGAGGCAAAATACAGGAGTGCTAGTGTCCAGACTAGGATCCTGCCTATGGTATGGCAGAGTAGGGGAGAGCAATTCCAAATTTCCCATTGCTGAGACATTGAGGCTGTTGAATCAAAGCTGGAGTTGTGGAATTCCATGGCTGACGGTGATCTCTGAGATTGTACGGATTCCCTTTGAACTTCCATGATGGTGATAACCAGACAGTTTGAGGAGCTAGGGGAGGGGCTTGCAATGGAAGCTAACCTTTTTGGACTCAGCAGAAGCTCAGACGGGTTGTCCAAGGCAGACTTCCTATTCTTCTCCTTGCATGCCAGAGCAGCAAGGACATTACTATCATCCGGAAGTCCACCAACTTCATCGTCGAGTACACTTGTCTCATACCTGCAGAAAGGACAGTTAATTATACTTTGTGAGGAGTCTCCAGGGTCTACAATCTTATACAGGCATTTGGCACACACCCTGTGAAAGCATTCCAACAACTTGGGTCTCCTGTTCCTCAGGTTGTAAGGGTTGTAACAGATTTTGCATTCCAGCTCCTCAGAAGAAAGCAATTGTTTTTCAGTGGGACCCTCTGTGGTCTGGAAATTCATAGCGATTGTTCAACAACAATGCCAATGGTTTCTTTCAGAAAGTCCTTTGTCATTTCCATTTTAATGTCAGTAAATCCAGACAGGAAGCAATGTTGAAGATGGGCAACCCTTCGCCTGCCCCCACTCGAGTAGGCGGCCTACATTTCACGATTGTGGTCCCATTCAGGTAAACCTCAAGGCTGCCTGTAGGGAGAGGAATAAGTCACACATTGTTCATTGTGCTGAAGTTTCAAATTTTCTCAGAAAACAAAAGTATTCATAGACTTTACAGTGCAGGAGGAGGCCATTTGGCCCATCAAGACCGCACCAGCCCTTGGAAAGAGCACTCTACTTAAACGCACGCCTTCACCCTAGCCCTGTAACCCAGTAACTCCACCTAACCTTTTGGACGCTAAGGAGCAATTTAGCATGGCCAACCCACCTAACCTGCACATCTTTGGACAGTGGGAGAAAACCAGAGCACCCGGAGGAAACCCACGCAGACACGGGGAGAAAAGTGCAAACTCCACACAATCACCCGAGGCCAGAATTAAACTGAGGTCCCTGGAACTGTGAGGCACCAGTGCTAACCACTGTGTCAACATGCCATCCATTTAATTGTATTAATTTTAATTGTTATTGATCAGAAAGTGGATAGTTCCCGATTGGATGATTGGACTAATTTTAACCAATGTGTAGTAACCATTTATATGCTCCAGGGTTCATTCGGAAAACCTATACTGCCAGCAAAGAGCTTTAATACAAGCACAAGTTGGAGAATAAGCACCACAATGCTTTAGTCCATCTCTGGTCTGTCTGGTGAGTTTCTGTACCAGGATTGCAAGTTTTTTTAACTTTACTCATAGTTGAGCAATGGGCAGTCAGCTCAAAATTGACTAGTTTCACTTGTACCTATTGACGTATTCACTGTTTTATAACTGAGGAAGGCAAATAAGGTAGGGCTTCACTTAAATGCCTTGATGATTAAATGGTTTAGTTAAGGCAATTTACAATAAGTAAGTCAGAAAAATAGAATCCGATGGACAGAAATAAAAATGAGTGAATAATAAATTTAAATCAGTTATCAAAAATAGCTGTTACTGAAATTATGGTAAACTTTTGTAACATTCTGTAATGTGGTAGACAAAGAAATATTTGAGACATTTGGAATGTATTGAATTAATACATGAAGTCAATAGGTACATACCATAGAGAAACGGAGGCTTTACCTACAGTTTAAGTCTATGTTCCAAATCTTTGTTTGGACAGATCTTGGTAGCCCCAAATTTTTGCATGTCTCAGCAGAAGTGCCAAGGTGTACCCATCTGGGTCAACCACAATTGACTCTACCAAAGGTTGCCTGGTCAGAGCAAGTTAGGTTGCATTGGTTGACTATACCACGAGGGAGTCCACCATTAAAAAATGTAGGAAGGTCTTATTGACAGAGCCCAGAAGGAGGATGAGAGAATTCTCCCAGGCCAAAGTGAGGACATTTGGAGAGGTGACTCAAAGCGTGCTCAAAGAGGTGAGTTTTAAGTAGGGTCTTAGGGGAGATGTAGAGGCAGAAGACTGGAGGGAGACAATTCCAAAGTGTGGGACAAAGAGAGCTGAAGGCACAGCCATGTGAAGGCGCACAGAAAAGGGGTTATGCAGCAGAAGGCTAGAGTCAGAAGAATGTAGAATTTGGAAGACTTTGGCGGGGTTGTAGGGTAGCAGGAGGTTACAGAAATGGGGAGGGGCAAGGCGATGAAGACATTTAAAAACAAGAATGAAAACTATAAATTAGATTTATAAGGGAACTGGGAACCTATTGAGGTCTTCCAAGCTGGGAGCAATTGGTAAATGGGGCTTGGCAGGGCAGCAAAATCTTGGATGAACTGATGAAGTTGATTTATCTCAGTAGGCTGGACAGCTGGTTCATGATGCAGAGCAGTGCCAACAATGTGGGTTCAATTCCTGTACAATTGAGGTTTTTCATGAAGGCTCGTCTTCTCAACCTTGCCCCTTGCCTGAGGTGTGATGATCCTCAGGTTAAATCACCACCAATCAGCTCTCCCCCTCAAAGGGGAAAACAGACAATGGTCACCTGGGACTGTGGCGACTTTACCTTTAGATTGGAGAATCTGATATAGAGGCTGATGCTCCTAATGTTTGTGTAGTTAAGTTAAATGAGGTTCTGAGCCTGGAACCAAGACTCATAAATTATAGCTCACGATTCACATGTAAAACACTTAACATAATTTTGCATAGAGAAGAACTGGTAAATGTACAGTTTGAATGGCAACTCTATTATTAGAATTTCCATTTAATAAAGAACAAACTGAAAACAAGAAGCAAAAACAAAGTACTCACATTTATTCAACAATTTATCACATCTCTCAAAACACCCCAAAGCACTTTGCATGCAATTAATTACTTTGAAGTCCAGTCGCTGTTGCTTTGTAGGTGAATGCGCCAGCAATTTGTACAACATCAGATCTCAGAAACATCAATGAGCTGAATGAGTCGTTAATCTCTTTGATTGCATTGGCCTGACACAATTGCTCATTTGTCAGTGGGTTGTCTCTATTGTAGCATGGTTGTGTGGGTGGAGTCGGGTGCTAGTTTGAAACAAATTAAATAGAAACTTACCAAAAGTAAAAATAATAAGGTAAAGTTGCTGTTAAAAGTTAAAAATTTTCAATGGCCTGGACCTTGGATTGAGAATAAGGGTGAGGTTATCAATGTCATTATGGAGTAAATTGGACAGTAACATCTGGAATACTCACATGTTCAGTTACATCTGGAATACTCACATGCTCAGTTAAATGCAGAAATCCAGAAGTTGCAATCCGAGTTACCCTGCTTCTCCACAGGCTAAGCTAAGACAGTATTTCGTTGACTTATTGATTGGCTTGCCACTGAAATTCATATAGAAGTTGCTGTGCTGGTCCATTTATTATCCGTTATACATGGCAGAATAAATTAGGGCTGGTACATAATAATAATAATCTATATTAGTGTCACAAGTAGGCTTACATTAACACTGCAATGAAGTTACTGTGAAAATCCCCTGGTCTCCACCCTCTGCGCATGTTCGGGTACACTGAGGGAGAATTCAGAATGTCTAATTCACCTAACAGCAAGTCTTTCGGGACTTGTGGGAGGAAACTGGAGCACCCGGAGGAAACTCACGCAGCCAGGAGGGGAACATGCAGACTCCGCACAGACAGTAACCCTGGGACCCTGGCGCTGTGAAGCAACTGTGCTACTGTAGCCCACATTGAGATATGTGATTTTTTTACAGCGGCAGAATTACTGTTAGAACTACCTCTCTAGCTGATAGCATTTCATTTTACATTTATGGAGTCTCATTCTTTCAGAATTTAATTGGTGGTATAGATTTTTATTTTTGCTGTTTGTCTCTTTTGTCTCTCTTACATTGTCCCAACTTTTTCCCCCCAAACTTTTATTTCACTTGCTGTAAACAATTTAAATTGAATTTAAAATTCCTGGTTTATACTTCCTTGTTTAGACTCTGGGCGAGATTTGCTGATCTTGAGGCTACGTGATGACGCCGTCGTAAATGCCGTCGCGTTTCCCAACGGCGTCAACATGGCCTCAGGATCAGCAATTCTGGCCCCTACAGGGGGCCAGCATGGCACTGGAGCGACCCACGGCGCTCCAGCTGCCGTTCCCGGAGTCAGATGGGCGCTGCGGGTCCATGTATGCACGGTGGGACCGGTGCGATTTCTGCGCATGCGCGGTGTCTCCCTTCTCCGCACCGGCCCCGACGCAACATGGCGTAGGGCTACAGTGGCCGGCATGGAACAAAGGAGGCCCCCAGCCTAAGAGGCTGGGCCGCCGATCGGTGGGCCCCGATCGCTGGCCAGGTCACAGCAGAGGCCCCCCACCCCCCCCCCCCCCTGGGGTTGGACCTCCCCTCACCCCCCACAGGCCGCCCCCGGACCCTTCCACGCCGAGGTCCCGCCGGGTAAGACTAGGTTAGAAGGGCGCTGGCGGGACTCGGGTTATTCGGTACGGCCGCCCGGCCCATCCCGGGATGAGAATCGCTGTCGGGCGGCATGGCGCAATTCACGCCGTTCGCGGCGATTCTGCGGCCCGGTCCTGGGCTGAGAGAATCCCGCCCATTGGGTGATATAGTTGGGATTCTTCAATTTGATTGGTTAAAGAGCCAGGTATTTGCTTCTCTGAGATTGCACATGCCACAGATCCCTGGAGTCAGCGCCATGCAGGATCAAACACCCAATCACAGCAAGCATGGGGCTGGATTAGTACAGGGCTAAATAGCTGGCTTTTAAAGCAGACCCAGGCTGGCCAGCAGCGTGGGTTCAATTCCCGTACCAGCCTCCCCGAACAGGCGCAGGAATGTGGAAACCAGGAATTTTAAATTCAATTTAAATTGTTTACAGTAACTTCATTTGAAGCCTACTTGTGACAATAAGCGATTTTCATTTCATTTCATTTCAAGTCACCACTCAATTAATACATTAATCATACTGCTGCCTAATCTTTGCAGAACATAGGTGTAATCTTGCTCTGCTTAGGACACTACTTTGTATGAGTCCAATGGGACAGTGTTAGTGGAAGAAATTGCCATATACAAAGAACAAAGAAATGTACAGCACAGGAACAGGCCCTTCGGCCCTCCAAGCCCGTGCCGACCATGCTGCCCGACTAAACTACAATCTTCTACACTTCCTGGGTCCGTATCCCTCTATTCCCATCCTATTCATGTATTTGTCAAGATGCCCCTTAAATGTCACTATCGTCCCAGCTTCCACCACCTCCTCCGGTAGCGAGTTCCAGGCACCCACTACCCTCTGCGTAAAATACTTGCCTCGTACATCTACTCTAAACCTTGCCCCTCTCACCTTAAACCTATGCCCCCTAGTAATTGACCCCTCTACCCCGGGGAAAAGCCTCTGACTATCCACTCTGTCTATGCCCCTCATAATTTTGTAGACCTCTATCAGGTCGCCCCTCAACCTCCTTCGTTCCAGTGAGAACAAACCAAGTTTATTCAACCGCTCCTCATAGCTAATGCCCTCCATACCAGGCAAAATTCTGGTAAATCTCTTCTGCACCCTCTCTAAAGCCTCCACATCCTTCTGATAGTGATGTCTCAAAGTATTGTAATAGCACAGGTCAAGGGCAAACCAGCAGGCAAGGGGTTAAACTTATATCAAGAGAAAACCAGCAAGCACGGGGTTAAAGCCACCCACATTGGAAATGATTTAATCGTCTCACAGAGCATTTGAATATTTACATAGAATTTACATAGAATTTACAGTGCAGAAGGAGGCCATTTGGCCCATCGAGTCTGCACCGGCTCTTGGAAAGAGCACCCTACCCAAGGTCAACACCATCCACCCTATCCCCATAACCCAGTAACCCCACCCAACACTAAGGGCAATTTTGGACACTAAGGGCAATTTATCATGGCCAATCCACCTAACCTGCACATCTTTGGACTGTGGGAGGAAACCGGAGCACCCGGAGGAAACCCACGCACACACGGGGAGGATGTGCAGACTCCGCACAGACAAAGACCCAAGCCGGAATCAAACCTGGGACCCTGGAGCTGTGAAGCAATTGTGCTATCCACAATGCTACCGTGCTGCCCTTGAACGGTATGAAAAGGGAAACACAGGAGGCCCCAGTAAGTCTAAGGGATCCATTGTCCAACACATTCGCACCTCTTCTAGAAGTTAAATATGTTTTTTTTAAAAAATATTTTATTGAAAATTTTTGGTCAACCATCACAGTACATTGTGTATCCTTTACACAATAATATAACAGTATAGATAACAATGACCTGTTTTACAAACAAAGAATAAATAATATATAATAAAAACTAAAACTAAAACTAAATGGCAACTGCCTTGTCTCAGATGAACACTCTCCAAAAATATGATTTAACAGTCCAATATACAATTATTTATAGCAACGACCTATACATATTATACATATATATTAATAACCCTGAGACTCCTTCTGGTTCCTCCCCCCCCCTGCCCCCCCCCCCCCCTCCCCGGGCTGCTGCTGCCTTCTTCTTTTCCATTCCCTCTATCTTTCTATGAGGTATTCGACGAACGGTTGCCACCGCCTGGTGAACCCTTGAGCCGATCCCCTTAGGACGAACTAAACCGTTCTAGCTTTATAAACCCTGCCATGTCATTTATCCAGGTCTCCACCCCCGGGGGCTTGGCTTCCTTCCACATCAACAGTATCCTGCGCCGGGCTACTAGGGACGCAAAGGCCAAAACATCGGCCTCTCTCGCCTCCTGCACTCCCGGCTCTTGTGCAACCCCAAATATAGCCAACCCCCAGCTTGGTTCGACCTGGACCCCCACTACTTTCGAAAGCACCTTTGTCACCCCCACCCAGAACCCCTGTAGTGCCGGACATGACCAGAACATGTGGGTGTGATTCGCTGGGCTTCTCGAGCATCTCGCACACCTATCCTCTACCCCAAAAAATTTACTGAGCCGTGCTCCAGTCATATGCGCCCTGTGTAACTCCTTAAATTGAATCAGGCTTAGCCTGGCACACGAGGACGATGAGTTTACCCTACTTAGGGTATCCGCCCACAGCCCCTCCTCAATCTCCTCCTCCAGCTCTTCTTCCCATTTCCCTTTCAGCTCATCTACCATATTCTCCCCCTCGTCCCTCATTTCCCTATATATATCTGACACCTTACCGTCCCCCACCCATGTCTTTGAGATTACTCTGTCCTGCACCTCATGCGTCGGGAGCTGCGGGAATTCCCTCACCTGCTGCCTCGCAAAAGCCCTCAGTTGCATATACCGGAATACATTCCCTTGGGGCAACCCATATTTCTCGGTCAGCGCTCCCAGACTTGCGAACTTCCCATCCACAAACAGATCTTTCAGTTGCGTTACTCCTGCTCTTTGCCATATTCCAAATCCCCCATCCATTCTCCCCGGGGCAAACCTATGGTTATTTCTTATCGGGGACCCCACCAAGGCTCCCGTCTTTCCCCTATGCCGTCTCCACTGTCCCCAAATTTTCAAAGTCGCCACCACCACCGGGCTTGTGGTGTATTTCTTCGGTGAGAACGGCAATGGGGCCGTCACCATAGCTTGTAGGCTAGTCCCCCTACAGGACGCCCTCTCCAATCTCTTCCACGCCGCTCCCTTCTCTTCTCCCATCCACTTACTCACCATTGAGATATTGGTGGCCCAGTAGTACTCACTTAGGCTCGGTAGTGCCAGCCCCCCCTATCCCTACTACGCTGTAAGAATCCCTTCCTCACTCTCGGGGTCGTCCCGGCCCACACAAAACTCATGATACTCTTTTCGATCCTTTTGAAAAAAGCCTTCGTGATCACCACCGGGAGGCACTGAAACACTAAAAAGAGGAATCTCGGGAGGACTACCATTTTAACCGCCTGCACCCTCCCTGCCAGTGACAGGGATACCATGTCCCATCTCTTGAAGTCCTCCTCCATTTGTTCCACCAATCGCGTTAAATTTAACCTATGCAATGTACCCCAATTCTTGGCTATCTGGATCCCCAAGTAACGAAAGTCCCTTGTCACCTTCCTCAGCGGAAAGTCCTCTATTTCTCTGCTCTGCTCCCCTGGATGCACCACAAACAACTCACTTTTCCCCATGTTCAGTTTGTATCCTGAGAATTCTCCAAACTCCCGAAGTGTCCGCATTATCTCTGGTATCCCCTCCGCCGGGTCCGCTACATATAACAACAAATCATCCGCATACAGAGATACCCGGTGTTCTTCTCCTCCTCTAAGTACACCCCTCCACTTCTTGGAACCCCTCAATGCTATTGCCAGGGGCTCAATCGCCAGTGCAAACAGTAATGGGGACAGAGGGCATCCCTGCCTTGTCCCTCTATGGAGCCGAAAGTATGCAGATTCCCGTCCATTCGTGACCACACTCGCCACTGGGGCCCTATACAACAGCTGCGCCCATCCAACATACTCATCTCCAAAACCAAATCTCCTCAGCACCTCCCACAAATAATCCCACTCCACTCTATCAAATGCTTTCTCGGCATCCATCGCCACCACTATCTCCGCTTCCCCCTCTGGTGGGGGCATCATCATTACCCCTAGCAGCCTCCGTATATTCGTATTCAGCTGTCTCCCCTTCACAAACCCAGTTTGGTCCTCATGGACCACCCTCGGGACACAATCCTCTATCCTCATTGCCATTACCTTGGCCAGAATCTTAGCGTCTACATTTAGGAGGGAAATAGGTCTATAGGACCAGCATTGCAGCGGGTCCTTTTCCTTCTTTAGGAGAAGCGATATCGTTGCCTCAGACATAGTCGGGGGCAGCTGTCCCCTTTCCTTTGCCTCATTAAAGGTTCTCATCAGTAGCGGGGCGAGCAAGTCCACATATTTCCTGTAAAATTCAACTGGGAATCCATCCGGTCCCGGAGCCTTCCCCGCCTGCATGCTCCTAATTCCTTTCACTACTTCCTCTATTTCAATCTGTGCTCCCAGTCCCACCCTTTCCTACTCCTCCACCTTGGGAAATTCCAGCCGGTCCATAAAGCCCATCATTCTCTCCCTCCCATCCGGGGGTTGAGCTTCGTATAATTTTTTATAAAATGCCTTGAACACTCCATTCACTCTCTCCGCTCCCCGCTCCATCTCTCCTTCCTCATCCCTCACTCCCCCTATTTCCCTCGCTGCTCCCCTTTTCCTCAATTGGTGGGCCAGCAACCTGCTCGCCTTCTCCCCATATTCGTACTGTACACCCTGTGCCTTCCTCCACTGTGCCTCTGCAGTACCCGTTGTCAGCAAGTCAAATTCTATGTGTAGCCTTTGGCTTTCCCTGTACAGTCCCTCCTCCGGTGCCTCCGCATATTGCCTGTCCACCCTCAGAAGTTCTTGCAGCAACCGCTCCCGTTCCCTACTCTCCTGCTTTCCTTTATGTGCCCTTATTGATATCAACTCCCCTCTAACCACTGCCTTCAGCGCCTCCCAGACCACTCCCACCTGGACCTCCCCATTATCATTGAGTTCCAAGTACTTTTCAATGCACCCCCTCACCCTTAGACACACCCCCTCATCTGCCATTAGTCCCATGTCCATTCTCCAGGGTGGGCACCCTTCTGTTTCCTCCCCTATCTCCAAGTCCACCCAATGTGGAGCGTGATCCGAAATGGCTATAGCCGTATACTCCGTTCCCCTCACCTTCGGGATCAACGCCCTTCCCAAAACAAAAAAGTCTATTCGCGAATAGACTTTGTGGACATAGGAGAAAAACGAAAACTCCTTACTCCTAGGTCTGCTAAATCTCCACAGGTCTACTCCTCCCATCTGCTCCATAAAATCTTTAAGCACCTTGGCTGCTGCCGGCCTCCTTCCAGTCCTGGATCTCGACCTGTCCAGCCCTGGTTCCAACACTGTATTGAAATCTCCCCCCATTACCAACTTTCCCATCTCTAGGTCCGGAATGCGTCCTAGCATACGCCTCATAAAATTGTCATCATCCCAGTTCGGGGCATATACGTTTACCAAAACCACCGTCTCCCCCTGTAGTTTGCCACTCACCATCACGTATCTGCCCCCGCTATCCGCCACTATGGTCTTTGCCTCAAACATTACCCGCTTCCCCACTAATATAGCTACCCCCCTGTTTTTCGCATCTAGCCCCGAATGGAACACCTGCCCCACCCAACCTTTGCGTAGTCTCACCTGGTCTATCAGTTTCAAGTGCGTTTCCTGTAACATAACCACGTCTGCCTTAAGTTTCTTAAGGTGTGCGAGTACCCGTGCCCTCTTTATCGGCCCGTTCAGCCCTCTCACGTTCCACGTGATCAGCCGGGTTGGGGGGCTTTTTACCACCCCCCTTGTCGATTAGCCATCCCCTTTTTCCAGCTCCTCACCCGGTTCCCACGCAGCTGTGTCCCCCCCAGGCGGTGCCCCCCCGCCCATCCCACCCCATACCAGCTCCCCCCTCTCCCCAGCAGCAGCAGCCCAATAATTCCCCCCTCCCACCCCCCCGCTAGATCCCCCACTAGCGTAGTTACACCCCCCATGTTGCTCCCAGAAGTCAGCAAACTCTGGCCGACCTCAGCTTCCCCCCGTGACCTCGGCTCGCACCTGCTTCCCTATTCCCGCCATGATTATCATAGCGCGGGAACCGAGCCCGCGCTTCCCCCTTGGCCCCGCCCCCAATGGCCAACGCCCCATCTCCTCCACCTCCCCTCCTCCCCCCATCACCACCTGTGGGAGAGAGAAAAGTCACCACATCGCAGGATTAGTACATAAAACTCCTCTTTCCCCCCTTTTTACCCCCCTCTTCGCCCCCCATACTCGCCCCACCACTTTGTTTCAAACGTTCTTTTTTTAATAACCCGCTCATTCCAATTTTTCTTCCACGATAAAAGTCCACGCCTCATCCGCCGTCTCAAAGTAGCGGTGCTTCCCTTGGTATGTGACCCACAGTCTTGCCGGTTGCAGCATTCTGAATTTTATCTTCTTTTTGTGAAGCACCGCCTTGGCCCGATTAAAGCTCGCCCTCCTTCTCGCCACCTCCGCACTCCAGTCTTGGTATACGCGGATCACCGCGTTCTTCCACTTACTGCTCCGAGTTTTCTTTGCCCATCTAAGGATCATCTCTCTGTCCTTAAAACGGAGGAATCTCACCACTATGGCTCTAGGAATTTCTCCTGCTCTCGGTCCTCGCGCCATCACTCGGTATGCTCCCTCCACCTCCAGCGGCCCCGCCGGGGCCTCCGCTCCCATTAACGAGTGCAGCATCGTGCTCACATATGCCCCGACGTCCGCTCCCTCCGCACCTTCAGGAAGACCAAGAATCCTTAAGTTGTTCCTCCTCGCGTTGTTCTCCAGTGCCTCCAACCTTTCCACACATCGTTTCTGATGTGCCTCATGCATCTCCGTCTTCACCACCAGGCCCTGTATGTCGTCCTCATTCTCGGCACCCTTTGCCTTCACGCCCCGAAGCTCCCGCTCCTGGGTCTTTTGCTCCTCCTTTAGCCCTTCGATCGCCTGTAATATCGGGGGCAAGAGCTCCTTCTTCATTTCCTTTTTGAGTTCTTCCACGCAGCGTTTCAAAAACTCGTGTTGTTCAGGGCCCCATGTTAAACTGCCACCTTCCGGCGCCATCTTGGTTTTTGCTTGCCTTCCTTGCCGCTGCTCTAAAGGATCCACCGCAATCCGGCCACCTTCCTCTCCTTTTTTCATCCGTATCCAGGGGGGATTCCCTTCTGGTTCACCGCACAGTACTTTTAGCCGTTAAAATTGCCGTTGGGGCTCTTATTAAGAGCCCAAAAGTCCGTTCCACCGGGAGCTGCCGAAACGTGCGACTCAGCTGGTCATCGCCGCACCCGGAAGTCTCAGAAGTTAAATATGTTAAGCACAAACCCATGAGATTGTAAGGAAACATTGTATTCTTTAATCATTTTCCCATTACGGGGACCAGAAAATATGCATACTGATCACTTTGTATTGTTCCGAATGATTCAGTGATGTCAATACCTGCTTGTGACTCCAAAGAACTTTAAATATATATGCATGTAGTTCTGAGGACAGGCAGAGCTGACTTTTGTGAGCTACAGGATAGTCGCAGAATCTATCCCCGCTGTGTGCATGGTTTTTCCGAATTAAACAAAGTTTTACCAACACCACGCGGTCGAGAACAGACTTTGATGTTTTTCTTCCCTCCAACAGTTTGCGTAGTTAGGTCAGAGATCAACACAGGACAACCGGCAACTATGTGGCTCCAAACCGGGTGAGTTTCTTTTAATCTACTACCCATAGTTAGGGAGCGATTCCACGTTAGTCATTGGCCGGCCGTATATTGCGATCTTAAAGAACAAAACAGAGGAAAAGTCTGACCGTGTGAGGTGAAGTAAAAATCGTTGGGGGAAACCGGGGTGTGGGATCGGGTAGTTAAGTTAAGGAAAACTTGCTAAGAAACTTGCTTTGGAGATTGAAGTGCCTGGTCAAAAGTAAAAACCCGTAGTACGAAATACCACGAGAGAAAGAGTTAGAAGCATCTCACCTAATGTGGGAAAGGAGTAGCCGCAGGAGTAACCGCGGAGGCGCGGAGGAGGAACTCCGCAGGAGTGGTTTGTGTGTGTGTGAGAGTGAGCGGCAGAGATGGCTGGATCAGCTGAAACAGGCAGCAAGAGCAAGGTAGAGCAAGATAGATGGGGGCCCGAGGGATCGATTGTGCAGATGATTGTAACCCACAATAGTAAATTAATTACAAAGATGAGGGAGAAAGGATACAACCCAGACGCACCCGCAGCTGAGCAGAAGGCCTGGTGGGCAGGCCAAACCACGAATAAGTATGAGAAGGGGGTAATAATTGCAACTGCAATTTTAAGGAACATAGGGAGCAAAGAATTGCAGGAGGCAAGAGTAACAGCTGTAAGAAGCGCACAGGAAGGGGACAGGAGAAACCCGCAGGGCAGATTTGTGGGCTCTGTGACCCCGACCGCATCACGTGTCATGGAGGAGAGTGACTACAGGGATGACTGGGACAGTGCCGAGGAGGGAATGCACGGAGATTACGCATACCCCCTCCTTATGAGGAAAAGGAGGAAACGTTGCCTGTAGCCCCAGTGCGTGTAGTGAGGAAAACAGTGGAGAGGCAAACCACTGAGCAGAAATTCAAATGCACTTCACAGCTGGGGAAAAACAAATGAGCTTGAACGAACTGCCCTCTCTAAAACGACAGGATGATAATGGCCCTTTTTGGGATAAACTGGATGAATTACGGGAGGCTCATGGGTTAACCAATGATGATATCCATTTATTGTTAAAGGCAAAGATTCCCACACCGGCATGGGCAAGCATACCACAACCATATAGGGATCGCACGTGGGTCACACAGAGGGGTGGGGGAAACAAAGACACCCGCTTTGCAACCTTTAGAACGGCAGTGAGAACTGCCCTAGGGAGAGGTCGCCCAAATTGGACATTGCTCACCTTACTTAAACAGGGACCAAAGGAAAGGGTCGAGGATTATGCAGAGAAGAAATTTGAGGCGTTTAAGCATTATTCAGGAACAGTAGCCCCCAGTAGAGGTGAAAAAAATCTTTTTTTTAATGTTAACGGATGGAATTGGTCCGCACCTAACTAGGATCGTAGATATGGGACTTCCGGTAGGGAACGACTTTGATCAGGTCTTAGCATGGGCTATGAAGGCAGAGGCCATCATAGCAAAAGGGGTCCAAGGTTAGCTCCGTTGGAATATTAGAAGGAGGAAGGCAGTGCTACACCAGTGGGAAAGAAGGGCATTTCGCAAGGGATTGTAAAAGCAGGAAAGAACCCAAACAGGGACTCCTGACGTATCTGAATTGCAGGAGACCAGGACACGAGCAGGAAAATTGTTGGGCAAAGAGAGGGGGCAAGGAAGGTCAGGGTCCCACAGTCCTAAACGGCAGTGGGGGGTCGAGTGCCCTAGGATCGGTAATACAGTTTTCAGCAAAGGATTTAGCAAAGATGTTCAGTGCCCTAAAGCAATGACACGTTTCAGCCCTCACTGGTAAAGAAAGGGACTCCCGGATATTTGTTGATGCGCTGTTAGGGGCCAGCTGTGCACAACGTTAATAGATACCGGGGCTGCAATATCCATCACCGATATAGATTTACCCTGAACCGGTCACACAACCCAGATCAGGGGGGTGGGGGATGGGGTCCGTGTAGCCACATTAAGTGAACCCTGGTAAGGGGCTGGTTTAAGGGGCTGGTTTAGCTCACTGGGCTAAATCGCTGGCTTTTAAAGCGGACCAAGGCAAGCCAGCAGCACGGTTCAATTCCCGTACCAGCTTCCCTGAACAGGCGCCAGAATGTGGTGACTAGGGGCTTTTCACAGTAACTTCATTGAAGCCTACTCGTGACAATAAGCGATTTTCATTTCACCCTTTTAGAAATCAGGGATTTCAAGGTTAGAATCCAAATCTGGGTATGCAAGACTGCTGAGGGGACTATATTAGGAATAGGCAGGCTAGAGCGATTGGGAGCAGTAATAAACACTAAAACACAGGCCATTGAGTGGAAAGGGCCATACAATGTAGGTCGGTGGGGAAGAAAGGCCTGGCATCGCATCCACAGCATGGCTTCAGTCACCACTGACCGGGGGCAGCAGGGGATGTGGGGAATAGTAGCACTAGCAGATCCAGCAGTATGGGCCAGAAACAAGCAAGATTGTGGGAGCCTGGAGGTGACTCCAATCACCATCACCAGAGACGCACACCTATCACATAAGCAGTATCCCATAAAATGGGAAGCGACCGAGGCAGTAAGGGATATAGTGCAAGAATTAGAAGCTCAGGGGATAGTAAAAGAGACCCATTCATCCACTAATAGCTTCAGTAGAGGAGTGATGCACTATCAATTACGACGAGACGAGAGTAGAGAGTAATCGAGGCTTTATTATGCAGAGATGTGTAGCCTCCCGCAGCTGCTGCCGAAATGGCTGCAGCTCGGAGAGCCCACACATTTATTCTCCGCCTACTGGGCGGAGCCAGCAGGCAGGGATCTACCCTCGTACGTGCTGTAAAGGGGCCTTACCGTAATACCCTTCGTATGCGGTATATACAATACAACAGTGGTGACTAAAAAAAGAGTTCAGCGGGGGTGGTGGAAAACTATTTACATTCAGGTGTTTAACATTTTCAGGAAAAGTTTACAAATTCAGACGATCGGGCGCCTTGATCCGTCGTTGCGAACTCTGCAGTTCTGGTGGCGATTTCGGAGTCGGTTCAGTCGTCGGTGACTCCGGGAGCGTGTCAACCTGATCTTCATCCCCGGGTGGGACCAAGGGGAGGACGGATCGTCCTGGAGCGGGGGCTGTGGTGGGATGCGTGGGGGGGGGAGGGAGGGTGGTGCCAGGGCAGAGGGGGTGGGGGGGGGTGGGAACCCAGCTGGTGCCAGGTCCCTGAGGGAGACTGTGTCTTGGCGGCCGTCGGGGTACGCTACGTAGGCGTACTGCGGGTTCGCGTGAAGTAGCTGTACCCTCTCAACCAACGGGTCCGCCTCGTGTAGCCGCACGTGCTTGTGGAGGAGAACGGGTCCTGGAGCTGCCAGCCACGTTGGGAGCGAAATCCCGGAGGTGGACTTCCTGGGGAAGGCAAGGAGACGTTCATGGGAAGTTTCGTTAATCGCAGTGCAAAGGAGCGACCGAATGGAGTGAAGGGCGTTGGGGAGGACCTCCTGCCAGCGGGAGGCCGGGAGATTTCTGGACCGTCCTATTCTCCCGCTCCACCTGTCCGCTTCCCCGGGGGTTGTAGCTGGTCGTCCTGCTCGGGGCAATGCCCCTGTTGAGCAGGTACTGGCGCAGCTCATCGCTCATAAATGAGGACCCCCGGTCGCTGTGGACGTAAGCGGGGAAACCGAACAGAGTGAAGATGGTGTTGAGGGCAGACGTCATATCGGGGCATGGGACGGTGAAGGGGAATCTGGAATATTCGTCGACAACATTTAGAAAGTACGTGTTTCGGTCGGTGGAGGGGAGGGGCCCATTGAAGTCGACGCTGAGGCGTTCAAAGGGGCGGGAGGCCTTCACCAGGTGCGCTCCATCTGGCCGGTAGAAGTGCGGTTTACACTCCGCGCAGACCTGGCAGTCTCTGGTGATATCCCTGACTTTCTCGATGGAGTAGGGAAGATTGCGGGCCTTTATGAAGTAATAAAAGCGGGTGACCCCTGGGTGACAGAGATCGTCATGTAGGGTCCGGAGTCGGTCCACTTGTGCGCGGCACAAGTACCCCGGGATAGGGCATCGGGGGGCTCGTTGAGCTTACCGGGGCAATACAAAATCTTGTAATTGTAGGTGGAGAGCTCGATCCTCCACCTCAGGATCTTATCATTTTTGATCTGTAGCCATCTGGGATGGCCACATCCAGAATACAAAATGGATGTTTGCAAAGATTGCAGGGAACTATGGACAATGTTAAGAAAACAAGCAGGCACAGAGCCTGTATGTGTATTGGGAAGGCAGCTCCCAGACGAGACTGAAACTGTAGGTCTATTAGCATATGGATGGCCCATCTCCAGGAACAAAGGGGAGATTCCCAAGTAACCGATCTGGCCCCAGACCTCGCGGCACAAGTTCCCCAAACCGAAAGCACAAACAAAGCCAGGCCAACGGCCACCTAGGACACGCCCAGCCATCAGGGCACCCACCCCTTTATTGGTCAAGATCAATGCGAATGATCAAGATATGGCCCAATTGATTGGGGCCAAGTTTAAGGTCCGCCCAAATCGCGCGAAGCTCTTTCAGGTATAAGAAGAAACCCCCGAGAGAGAATCGCTCTCTTGGAATCGGCTCTCAAAGCGGAGAGACCCTTCCACCAGCATCACCAGAAGCAAGTAAGTTCAAGGTCAACGCTCGCTATCAGACGGACGACCTTAGCTGTTCTCTTGTATATCTTTGAACCCTGCAGCTTCAGATCCATGCAACTGACATTGTTCCTCTGACTAAGTGGGCACCCGAAGTTAAGTACAGGCATTAGCGTTAGAGATAGTTTATTTTGTAGTACTGTTGTGCATGAGTAGATCTTACTGTGTGTGTAAATAAATAGTATTGACTTTGAACTAACTAACTGGTGTATCGGCTCTTTGATCAGTATTCGGGTTTGAACCTTGCGGCGGTATCGAAAGATACCTGGCGACTCTTGAGCAAACGTAACTAGGATTAAGGAAGGTGACCATATTGATCGCCATATTTAGAACCAAATAAACAGAGCAATAGATCTTACCCCGCTGTGTGTTGTTAAACGTGAAGGCAACCGACAGTTGGTCAGTGACGAGAGTGAATCTCCTCCCGGCCAGGTAATGCCTCCAGTGCCGCACAGCTTCAACGATAGCTTGGGCCTCCTTTTCGACGGAGGAGTGCCGAATTCCGAAGGCATGGAGGGTGCGGGAAAAGAATGCCACGGGCCTGCCTGCCTGATTGAGGGTGGCGGCTAGAGCAACGTCTGATGCATCGCTCTCGACTTGAAAGGGGAGCGTCTCGTCAACCGTGTGCATCACGGCCTTGGCGATGTCGACCTTGATACGGTTGAAGGCCTGGTGAGCCTCGGCCGTCAGTGGGAAAACGGTGGAGTGGATGAGTGGACGGGCCTTTTCCGCATAGTTAGGGACCCACTGGGCGTAGTACGAGAAGAAGCCCAGGCATCATTTGAGGGCCATGGGGCAGTGAGGAAGGGGGAGTTCCATGAGGAGGCGCATGCGATCGGGGTCCGGCCCTAGAACTCTGTTCTGGACCACATAGCCGAGGATGGCTAATCGGTTTGTGCTGAACACACACTTCTCCTTCTTGTAGGTTAGGTTGAGGAGTTTAGAGGTGTGGAGGAATTTGGAAAGGTTAGCGTTGTGGCCCTGCTGGTCGTGGCCGCAGATGGTGACATTATCCAGGTATGGGAAGGTGGCCCGCAGTCCGTACGGGTCAACCATTCGGTCCATCTCCCGTTGGAAGACCGAGACCCCGTTAGTGACGCCAAAGGGAACCCTAGGGAAGTGGTAAAGGCGGCCGTCCGCTTCAAACACGGTGTAAGGGCGGTCCGCCATGCGAAAGGGGAGCTGGTGGTAGGCAGATTTCAGGTCCACTGTCGAGAAGACCCGGTACTGTGCAATCTGATTGACCATATCAGATATGCGTGGGAGGGGGTACGCGTCGAGCTGCGTGTATCGATTGATTGTCTGACTGTAGTCAACGACCATCCTGTTTTTCTCCCCAGTTTTCACTTGGGCTCTCCATGGGCTGTTGTTAGCCTCGATAATACCTTCCCGTAGCAGCCGCTGGACCTCAGACCTGATGAAGGTCCTGTCCTGGGCGCTGTACCGTCTGCTCCTGGTGGAGACAGGTTGCAATCTGGGGTGAGGTTTGCAAACAGAGAAGGCGGGTCGACCTTAAGGGTCGTGAGACCGCATACAGTAAGGGGTGGTAGGGTCCGCCAAATTTCAGGGTTAGGCTCGGGAGGTTGTACTGGAAGTCCAGGCCGAGTAGCAAGGCAGCGCAGAGGTTGGGGAGGACGTAGAGCCGGAAGCCGCTGAACTCTATGCCCTGGATGGTGAGGGCGGCGGTGCAGTACCCCTGGATCGCCATGGAGTGGGATCCGGAGGCCAGGGAGATGTTCTGGTTAATGGGGTGTACCGCGAGGGAGCAGCGCCTTACCGTATCGGGGTGGATGAAGCTCTCAGTGCTCCCGGAGTCCAGAAGGCAGGATATCTTGTGCCCGTCGACCTTCACTGTCGGCGACATGGTCGCGAGGTTGTGCGGTCGGGACTGGTCGATCGTAATGGAGGCGAGACGCGGCTGGTCGGCAGCGGTTGCAGGCGATGAGTGGCCTGATGAGGTGCCGATGAGCAGGGGTCCTGAGGCGGGGAAGACGGCGGCGCCCACGGGCCGCACATGTTGTGGGGTGAGCAAGATGGCGCCGCCCACGGGCCGCACGTGGTCTGAGGCGAGGAAGATGGCGGCGCCCACGGGCCGCACATGTTGTGGGGTGAGCAAGATGGCGCCGCCCACGGGCCGCACGTGGTCTGAGGCGAGGAAGATGGCGGCGCCCACGGGTCGCACATGAGGGATGCAGGGACAATAGCGGCGATCGAGCGGGCCTGGCACACAGCGGCGAAATGTCCTATCTTCCCACAGGCCTTGCAGAGCGCGCTCCGCGCCGGGCAGTGCTGCCAGGGGTGTTTTGTCTCTCCGCAGAAGTAGCACTTGGGTCCCCCGGGGTTGGTTGCCCAAGTAGCGAAAGATCCTCTCCACCATCTTAAGCGGTAGCTCACCCAGTCTCTTTTCCTGGCCCCTCGCATGTATCACAAAAAGCTCGCTTTTTCCAACATTCAGCTTATACCCCGAAAAGTCTCCAAAGTCCCTAAGAATCTGCATGACCTCCCCCATCCCCTCCACCGGATCCGCAATGTACAGGAGCAGGTCATCCGCATACAGTGAAGCACGATGCTCCTCCCCGCCCCCTGAACCAACCTCCTCCAGTTTCTGGACTCCCTCCACGCCATGGCCAGCAGCTCGATCACCAGGGCAAACAGCAGGGGGGACAGGGGGAACCCCTGCCTCGTCTCTCGATGTAATCTAAAGTACCCCGACCGCAGCCGGTTCGTCGACACACTCGCTACCGGGCCTGATACAACAATTTGACCCACCCTATAAATTCCTCTCCAAACCCAAATCTGCCTAACACTTCCCACAGGTACTCCCACTCCACCTGATCGAAGGCTTTCTCCGCATCCATTGCCGCTACCACTTCTGCATCCCCCCCTTCCGAGGGCATCATGATCACATTCAGAAGCCTCCGCACATTCGTATTCAACTGCCTGCCCTTCACATACCTTGTCTGATCCTCATTGATCACTCCCAGGACACAGTCCTCAATCCTAGTGGCCAAAATCTTGGCCAACAGCTTGGCATCCACATTAAGGAGCGAAATCGGCCTATAGGAGCCACATTGCAACTGGTCCTTGTCTCGCTTGAGGATAAGCGAGATCAGAGCCTGCGACATCGTCAGGGGAAGGGTCCCCTTTTCCTTAGCCTCATTGAAAGTCCTCAACAACAGCGGACGCACAGCTCCGAGAATTTCCTATAAAACTCTACGGGATACCCATCCGGTCCCGGGCCTTGCCCGCCTGCATACCTCCTGATGCTCGATCAATAACTCCAGAAGCGAGATTGGAGACAATTGAAGGCTTTATTACACTAGATGTTTCCCCCAGCAGTGCAGGTACAGAAGGCAGCTGCTGGGGCGACACGGGCTCTTATACCCCACCTTGCTGGGCGGAGCCAGCAGACAGGCTTAACCAATGAGAGCAGAGTACCTTCTACACCAATGGTCTTCCATCGTAATACCTCTAATACGGACTACCACATTCACCCCCTGTTAAAAACAAGTCCGGCGGGGGTGGTGGCTCCGGCGGGGGTGGTGGCCTCGCATTACAGAGTGGTAGAAGTTAAGGGTATGACGGTACCTGGTATATCTCCGTACTGTGTTTCGCCTCGTTACATCGCAATTATTTACAAAATTTATTTACATTTCAGAATGAAGCAATTAGTCGATCGGGGGCCCTGGTCGTCCTCTGCGATCGTCGTAGCTTTTGTGGTGCTGTAGGCGGTGGCTCGGGCGTATGTGGCTCCGGGAGCGTGGCTTCGGCTTCTTCGGCAGCTGCTTCATCACCCCTCGACGGGACCGGTGGGAGAACCAATCCACCTGGGAAAGGGGCGGCTGTTGGGTGCGCTGGTGGGAGGGAGGGTGGGGGTGCGTGTGGGGATCCAGCGGGAGCCAGGTTCCATAGGGAGACCGTATCCTGTCGGCCGTAGGGGTACGCCACGTAGGCGTACTGAGTGTTAGCGTGGAGGAGATGGACCCTCTCGACCAATGGGTCCGATTTGTGCACCCACACGTGTTTGCGGAGCGGGATGGGTCCAGGAGCTGCCAGCCATGTCGGGAGCGAGGTCTCAGAGGAGGACTTTCTAGGGAAGGCAAGGAGACATTCATGAGGTGTTTGGTTGGTCGTGGTACACAGCAGTGACCGGATGGAGTGGAGGACATCCTGCCAGTGGGAGACTGGGAGATTCCTGGACCCTAGGGCCAGTAGGATGGTCTTCTAGACCGTTCCGTTCTCCCTCTCTACCTGTCTGTTTCCCCGGGGGTTGTAACTGGTCGTCCTGCTTGAGGCGATGCCCTTGCTGAGTAGGAATTGGCGCAGTTCGCCGCTCATAAAGGAAGACCCCTTATCGCTGTGTATGTAGGCAGGGAAACCAAACAGCGTAAAGGTACTGTGGAGGGCTTTTATGACATTGGCTGCGGTCATGTCGGGGCAGGGGATGGCGAATGGGAACCGGGAGTACTCGTCAATCACGTTCAGGAAGTACCTGTTGCGGTCGGTGGAGGGAAGGGGGCCTTTGAAGTCCATGCTGAGGCGTTCAAAGGGACGGGAAGCCTTTATCAGGTGCGCTTTCTCTGGCCTGCAAAAGTGTGGCTTGCACTCCGCGCAGATTTGGCTGTTCCTGGTGGCTGTCCTTGTCATAATATACACCAGTATATTATGGTGCAGACACACACACTGATGGACACACAGCAAGACCAATCAACACACACAACACCACAGCCAATCACCAGTTAGAGCACACTCACTGGAAAGACAGAGGGCATCAGTTTTCCCGCTCATTCGGGATACAGCCTCTCAGAAGGACAGAGCTTACAGCTTACAGCACAGATCTTCACCATGTGCTGAGTGCATAGACTGGTTAGGACAGGCATAGGTCTTTAGTTTAATCTAACATCGTGTTAACCCACAGTGAAAGTATGTTTAACATTTTCAAGTTTAATAAAATAGAGTTGTACTACTACAACTGTTGGTAGCCTGTCTATGTTACTGCTAAGTTAAACGCAGTCTCCACGGATCCAGAGTACCCAACATATCATGGTACCAGAAGTTGAGGGATGTTAGAACTTCTTAGACCTACCTGCAAGTGATCTGCCTTCCACCAGCAGACAGCCATCCTGCAAAATGGACAGCGTCCGCCCGCCGCCGCCGCTCCGCATCACCGGTAACCTAGGGGCTAACTGGAAGATATTCAAACAATGCTTCCTCAGACACCAGGAAGATCGCTCTCTTCCTATCCAATGCCGGGGACCATACCATCCACATTTTCAATTCTCTCACCTTTGCTGATGATGAAGATCAATCAAAATTCAAGACGGTCCTCCTTAAGTTTGACAGTCACTGCGACATGGAGGTGAATGAAAGTTTCGAGCGCTACGTATTCCAAGAGCGTTTGCAGGGTAAGGATGAACCTTTCCAGTCCTTTCTCACCCACCTCCGCATCCTTGCGCAGTCCTGTAATTACGGGTCCACCTCCGACTCCATGATATGCGACCAGATCATTTTCGGTGTTCAGTCGGACCCCCTAGCCAGCAGCTCCTCAAGGTAAAGCAGCTCACCCTAGTGATTGCCATCGAGACCTGCGTGCTACACGAACACGCCACTAGTCGGTATTCCCACATCCAAGCGGCTGAAATGGCACGGCAGGGTCCCCACGAGGCAGAACGGGTCCAAGCAATCAAGCAACTCCAGGGCCTCAGCCTGGACGAGGGCGGCCATTTCGCGCGCTTTTCACGGACTCCCGCGCTGTGCGCACCGAACGAGGGGACGGCGACATCGACGAACGTACTGCACAGGTGCGCACCACGTATGACCGCACCGCGCATGCGCGGTGGCGCAGCGAACGTACTGACGCTACAACGTGCGGCAACCGTGGCTCCACCCATTTAATGTGCCAATGTCTTGCCAAATCCCGACGATGCCTGCAATGTGGCAAACTTGGCCACAATGCTGCTTTATGCAGATCAGCTCAGCCTGCCATCTTTCGTCGCTCCAGCCAGCCTAGCAGGGATGTCCGGGCCATTCAACCCACGGTCACAGAGCCCGATTCGGACCTGCTACCCGATATTGACACCGAGGACCCGAAGGCGTCTTTTCGAGTCGGTATCATTACAAAAAACAGGGTATCCCCGAAGCAAAGAATCCAGCCTCTACCGGTATACAGCATCGATCCGGACGATGAGTGGTGTGACACCCTTACGGTCAACCGGTCCCAAATACGATTCCTCCTGGACACCGGTGCCTCCGCCAATCTCATTGCGCGGTCTGACCTCCAAAGCCTTTGTGTCAAACCAGCCATCCTGCCATCAGCCTGCCAGCTATTAGATTATAATGGCAATGCCATTGCTGCCAGCGGCTCATGCCAACTTGAAGTGACGCACAGGTCACACAAAGCCATCCTTCCCTTTGAAATCGTAGGCTCCTCGAAAGCCTCCCTGCTTGTCGCGCAGGCATGCAAGCTGTTGAACCTAGTTCAGAGAGTTCATTCTCTCCCTCCTGCTGACGCGTCTGCCTTTCAGGACACTGACTTCAGGGCGCAGCTCGACACCATTATCAACCAGCACCACGACGTCTTCGAGGGCATGGGCACGCTCCCGTACACCTACAAGATTTTATTAAACCGAATGCCACGCCTGTGGTGCACGCACCTCGCAGTGTCCCAGCACCCCTTAAGGAGGGCCTCAAGCAGCAGCTGCAGGACCTCCAGGACCAAGGAGTGATTTCCAAAGTCACGGAACCGACCAACTGGGTCAGTTCCATGGTATGTGTAAAAAAGCCTTCCGGCAAATTGAGACTTTGCATTGATCCCAAGGATCTCAATCGCAATATTATGAGGGAGCATTATCCAATTCCCAAGCGCGAAGAGCTCACATGTGAGATGGCTCGCGCCAAGCTCTTCGCCAAACTCGACGCCTCAAAAGAATTCTGGCAAATACAGCACGATAAATCCAGCAGGAAACTCTGCACGTTCAACACCCCCTTTGGAAGATATTGTTACAACAGGATGCCGTTTGGGATCATCTCTGCATCAGAAGTGTTCCATAGGATTATGGAACAAATGATGGAAGGTATTGAAGGTGTTCACATCTATGTTGATGACATAATCATTTGGTACACCACCCCGCAGGAGCATGTTAGTCGCCTCCAGCGCTTATTCAGACATATACATGAGCATGGCCTCCGCCTCAACAGGGCCAAATGCTCTTTTGGTCAGACAGAACTTAAGTTCCTCGGGGACCACATCTCCCAATTGGGTGTGCAGCCGGATGCGGACAAGGTAGCTGCCATCACAGCTATGAAAACACCAGAGGACAAGAAGGCGATCCTCCGATTTCTGGGCATGTAAATTTTTTAGGGAAATTCATCCCTAACCTCGCCTCTCATACCACGGCTCTCAGGAACCTGGTCAGGAAGACGCCAGACTTCCAATGGCTCCCTGCCCACGAGCGCGAATGGGGGGAACTCGTGGCAAAACTGACCATGGCCCCGGTCTTAGCCTTCTTTGATCCAGCAAAGGAGACCAAAATTTTGACCGATGCCAGTCAATCCGGCATTGGGGCAGTGCTCCTTCAACGTGATGTGGCCTCATCATGGGCCCCCGTTGCATATGCGTCGCATGCGATGACCCCCACAGAGCAGCGCTACGCACAGACAGAAAAGGAGTGCCTGGGCCTTCTGACCGGTGTTGTTAAGTTTCACGATTATGTGTACGGACTTCCTCAATTCACCATCGAGACCGACCATCGCCCGCTGGTCAATATAATACAGAAAGACTAGAACGACATGGCGCCTCGCCTCCAGCGTATTCTTCTCAAGCTCCAGCGATACGACTTCCAGCTGATATACACCCCAGGCAAAGACCTCATCATTGCTGATGCTCTCTCCAGGTCAGAAAACACTCCATGTGACCCAGCAGGATTTGTCTGCCAGGTTGGCGCCCATGTGGCATTCATGGCCTCCAATCTACCTGCCTCGGGTGAACGCCTCATCCAAATTTGCCACGAGACGGCGGCTGACCCCTTGCTACAGCGTGTCATGCACCACCTAACAGACGGGTGGCTCAAGGACCAATGCCCTCAATTCCATAACGTCAGAGATGATCTGGCGGTAGTAGACGGGGTTCTTCTAAAACTGGACCACATTGTCATCCTGCATAGCATGCGCCAGCTTGTCCTGGAACAACTACACGAGGGCCACCTTGGCGTGGAAAGTGCCGCCGACGGGCCCGAGAGGCAGTGTACTGGCCCGGCATTCATGAGGACATCGCCAACACAGTGCTCAACTGCCCCACTTGTCAGCGCTTCCAGCCGGCCCAACCACGTGAGACCCTGCAACCCCATGAGTTGGTCACGTCACCATGGACCAAGGTGGGCATCGACATGTTCCACGTGCTGGGTACGTCACCATGGACCAAGGTGGGCATCGACCTGTTCCACGCGCTGGGTAGAGACTATGTCCTGATCGTGGACTACGTTTCGAATTACCCGGAGGTGATACGGTTGCACGACCTCACCTCGTCTGCAGTCATTCGTGCCTGTAAAGAAACCTTTGCTCGACACGGCATCCCGCTCACTGTTATGTCGGACAATGGCCCCTGCTTCACCAGCCAAGAATGGTCCAACTTTGCCAGGCGGTACGATTTTGCCCATGTGACGTCCAGTCCCCTGTACCCCCAATCCAACAGCAAAGCAGAGAAGGGAGTACATATCGCCAAACGGCTCCTATGTAAGGCTGCCGTTGCTCGGTCTGATTTCTACCTTGCCTTGCTGGCCTATCGCTCCGCCCCACTGTCCACTGGCCTGTCGCCAGCCCAATTACTCATGAATCGCACCCCGAGGACGATGGTGCCGTCCATCCAAGTCCCAGACCTCGACCATGTTCCGATCCTTCGCCAGATGCAGCTGTCTCGTGCACAGCACAAGGTGGCTCATGGCTCCCGTGCTGCTGATCTCCCTGCTCTGGCTCCAGATGACAACGTCCGCATCCATCTTCTGGATGGTGGCTAGTCTGCAACAGCTGTTGTCCTTCGGCAGGTGGCCTCCCGCTTGTTCCTGGTTCGTCTACCGGATGGCTCTATTCTGCGCCGCAATCGACACGCCCTTCGTCTCGTTCCACGCTCGCCACGTGATCCTCCAGTGTTGCCTCGCCCTCCTGCTGACCCTGCCATGGACTATGCAGAGCTCCCTGTCACTCTGCCTCCCCCTGACTTTGACGCAGTCCAGCCCGCTCCTGAACCGGTGGCTCTCGACCCACCCTTGAGGCGGTCAACCAGAATTCGTCGCCCACCTCAGAGACCAAATTTATGAACATGTTTAATTTATGGACTCTCTGAAATGTTTCGTTGCTTTGTTTGATCGTTTCCCTGGTTTGTATATAGTGTTGATCTCGTTACTCTTGTTGCATACTGCTTCTCTGCACCAGGCACCTTCCCATGTAAATAGCTTAGTTCTCATGTATATATGTCTTCACACCCCACACGTAGTTAGGAACATTATCACCACACATTATTGATTGCCACAAACATACATTTTTTTATAAAAGGTGGGATGTCATGATATACACCAGTATATCATGGTGCAGACACACACACTGATGGACACACAGCAAGACCAATCAACACACACAACACCACAGCCAATCACCAGTTAGAGCACACTCACTATAAAGACAGAGGGCATCGGTTTTCCCGCTCATTCGGGATGCAGCCTCTCAGAAGGACAGAGCTTAGAGCTTACAGCACAGATCTTCACCATGTGCTGAGTGCATAGACTGTTTAGGATAGGCATAGGTCTTTAGTTCAATCTAACATCGTGTTAACCCACAGTGAAAGTAAGTTTAACAGTTTCTAGCTTAATAAAATAGTGTTCTACTATTACAAGTGTTGGTAGCCTGTCTATGTTACTGCTAAGGTAAACGCAGTCTCCACAGATCCAGAGTACCCAACACATCAGTCCTGACCTCGTCGATGGAGTAGGGCAGGTTGCGGGTCTTGATGAAATGGAAGAATCGAGTGACCCCCGGGTGGCAGAGGTCCTCGTGGACGGCTCGGAGGCGGTCCACTTGTGCGTTGGCACATGTGCCGCGGGATGGGGCATCAGGAGGCTCGTTTAGCTTCCAGGGACGATACAAGATCTTGTAGTTGTAGGTGGAGAGTTCGATCCTCCACTGTAAGATCTTGTCGTTTTTTATCTTGCCCTGCTGTGCATTATCGAACATGAACGCCACCGACCGTTGGTCAGTGAGGAGAGTGAATCTCCTGCCGGCCAGGTAATGCCTCCAATGCCGCATAGCTTCTACTATGGCCTGGGCCTCCTTTTCAACAGAGGAATGGTGGATTTCTGATGCGTGGAGGGTGCGTGAGACAAAGGCCACGGGTCTGCCCGTTTGGTTGAGGGTGGCCGCCAGAGCTACGTCGGACGCGTCGCTCTTGACCTGGAAGGGGAGGGATTTGTCGATGGCGTGCATCGTGGCCTTTGCAATGACTGCTTTGATGCGGCTGAAGGCCTGGCGGGCCTCTGTCGACAGGAGAAAAAACGTGGATTGGATCAGCGAGTGGGCCTTGTCCGCACAGTTGGGGACCCACTGGGCATAGTAAGAGAAAAACCCTAGGCAGCGTTTCAGGGCCTTGGAGCAGTGAGGGAGAGGGAATTCCATAAGGGGGCGCATGCGTTCAGGGTCTGGGCCTATAACTCCATTACGCACTAAATAGCCGAGGATGGCTAGGCGGTCGGCGAAGAACACGCATTTATCCTCTTTATATGTGAGGTTAAGGATTTTTGCGGTATGGAGGAATTTTCGGAGGTTGGTGTCGTGGTCCTGCTGGTCATGGCCGCAGATGGTGACATTATCAAGGTACGGGAATATGGCCCGCAAACCGTACCGGTCAACCATTCGGTCTATCACTCGTTGGAAGACCAAGACTCCATTAGTGACACCGAAGGGAACCCTTAGGAAGTGGTAGAGCCGCCCATCTGCTTCGAAAGCAGTGTATTTGCGGTTGCTAGGGCGGATGGGGAGCTGGCGGTAGGCGGAAAAGACCTTGTATTGCGCGATCCTGTTGACCAGGTCGGATATGCGGGGGAGAGGGTACGCGTCAAACTGTTGATGGTCTAGCTATAGTCTATGACCATCCTGTGCTTCTCCCTGGTCTTTACAACCACTACTTGAGCTCTCCAGGGTCTGTTGCTAGCCTCAATGACACCTTCCTTCAGTAATCGCTGGACCTCCGACCTAATAAAGGTCCGGTCCTGGGCACTGTACCATCTGCTCCTGCTGGCAACGGGTTTGCAATCCGGGGTGAGGTTCGCAAACAGGGAAGGCGGATCGACCTTTAGGGTCGCGAGGCTGCAATCAGTGAGGGGGGTATAGGGCCGCCGAATTTGAAAGTTAGGCTTTGGAGGTTGCACTGAAAATCTACCCCTAGGAGTGTGGCAGCGCAGAGATGGGGAAGGACGTAGAGCCGGTAGTTTTTAAACTCCCTTCCCTGGACCGTGAGGTTCGCGATGCAGAACCCTTTGATCTCTACCGAGTGAGACCCGGAGGCCAAGGAGATTTTTTGGTTAACGGGGTGAACGGGGAGAGAACAGCGCCTTACGTCGGGGTATGTGAAGCTCTCCTCGCTCCCAGAGTCGATCAGACAGGACGTCTGATGCCCATTGATGAGCACCGTCATCGTTGCAGTCGAGGGTGTTCGGGGCCGCGACTGGTCCAGGGTCACCGAGGCCAGTCGTGGCAGCAGTTGGATGTTCTTTTCGGGTGGTGTGTGGTCATCCGAATTGGGGTCCTGAGAGTCCAGCCAAGATGGCGGCGCCCACTGGTCGCACATGGCTGGGGGTGTACAAGATGGCGGCGCCCATCCATCGCACGTGGTGTCCGAGACACAAGATGGCAGCGCCCGGAGGCCGCACGTGGCCCTGGAGGAGGAAGATAGTGGCGCCCGCTGGCCGCAAGGGCCCGTGGAGAGGGTTGTGGTGGCGGTCCGTATTAGGACCGCAGCGACCGCCCGGGCCTGGCATACCGCCACAAAGTGGCCTTATTTGCCGCATACTTTGCAGAAGGATGAGCGAGCCGGACAGCGCTGTCGGGGGTGCTTGGCTTGCCCGCAAAAAAAGCAGCGGGGCCCCCCCCGGGTTGCCAGGCCGTCTCGCAGCACAAGCTTGTGGGGGGATGGGAGATGCATCGGATTCGTCCGCGGGGGGGGTTCCACGCTGCCCAGGGGGCTGCCGCGCGGTCGGGGACGTAAGCGCAGGTGTTTCGGGAGGCCACATCCAGGGAGCTGGCAAGGACCCATGCCTCCTTGAGGCCTGGTGTCTCTTTCTCCAGCAATCACTGGCGGATTTGGGAGGATAGCATACCTGCAATGAAAGCGTCCCGGATCAAAAGTTCTGTGTGGTCGCTCGCCGAAACCTGCAGGCAGATGCAGTTTCTCCCCAACACCAGGACCGCATGGTAAAATTCCTCCAGCGATTCCCCGGGGATTTGGCGCATCGTCGTTAGTAGATGTCGGGCGTAGACTTGGTTTACAGGGCGAAAATAATGTCCTTTCAGCAGATCTATTGCGGCCTCGAAGTCGTCCGCATGCTCGATGAGGGTGTAGATCTCTGGGCTCACCCTTGAGTGCAGAATTTGTAGTTTCTGGCCTTCCGTGGGTGTGTTTTCGGCCGTCCCGAGATATCCGTTGAAGCACGCCAGCCAGTGCTTGAAAGTTGCCGCTGAGTTTGCCACGTGGAGGCTGAGTTGCAGACACTCCGGCTTGATTCGGAGCTCCATTCTTTAAAATCTAGTGTAATAAATTGATGCTCGATCAATAACTCCAGAAGCGAGATTGGAGACAATTGAAGGCTTTATTACACTAGATATTTCCCCCAGCAGCGCAGGTACAGAAGGCAGCTGCTGGGGCGACACGGACTCTTATACCCCGCCTTGCTGGGCAGAGCCAGCAGACAGGCTTAACCAATGAGAACAGAGTACCTTCTACACCGGCATTCCGGTCTTCCGGCATTACAGAGTACCATAATACCTCTAATGCTGACTACCACACCCCCCTAACCCCTTAACCAGTTCCTCCATCTCAATCGGGGTCCCCAATCCCTCTACCTGCCCCTCCTCCACCTGTGGAAACCTCAGTTGGTCCAGGAACTGCCTCATCCCCCCCCCCTACTTCCGGGGGTTCTGACTCGTATAATTTGCCATAAAAGTCCTTGAAGACCTTGTTAATCCTAGCCGAGCTCAGCACCGTGTTAACCCTATCTCTAATCCCCCAAATCTACCTGGCCGCCTCTCTCTTTCACAGCTGATGCGCCAGCATCCTACTTGCCTTCTCCCCATCCTCGTACACTGCTCCCTGTACCTTCCTCAACTGAGCCTCAGCCTTCCCCGTGGTAAGCAAGTCAAACTCCGCCTGCAGGCTCCGGCGCTCCTTCAACAACTCCTCCTCGGGGGATTCCGCATACCTCCTGTCCACCCTAAGTATCTCCTCCACCAATCTCTCCCTCTCCATCCTATCCCTCTTCTCTCTGTGGGCCCTGACTGAAATTAGCTCCCCTCTGACAACTGCCTTCAGCGCCTCCCAGACCACACTCACCGAAACCTCCCCATTATCATTGGTCTCCACATAGCTTTGGATACACCTCCGGACCCGCCCACAGACCTCCTCGTCCGCCAGTAGTCCCGCGTCCATTCTCCACAGAGGGTGTTGGCCTCTTTCGTCCTCCAGCACCAACTCCACCCAGTGCGGGGCCTGGTCCGAAATCGCAATGGCCGAATACTCCAGCCCCTCCACTCTCGGGATTAGCGCCCTTATTAGGCCTTATGCACATGGGAGAAGAAGGAAAACTCCTTAGCCCTTGGCCTGGCAAATCTCCACGGATCCACTCCCCACATCTGGTCCATGAACCCCTCAGGACCTTGGCCGCTGCCGGCCTCACACCCGATCTCGACCTGGACCGATCCAGTGCCGGGTCCAGGACCGTGTTAAAGTACCCCCCCCCCCGCCCCATACCAAACTGCATGACTACAGATCCGGAACCTACTCAACATCCGCTTCATGAACCCTGCATCGTCCCAGTTTGGAGCATACACATTCACTAGCACCACCCGGGCCCCCTGCAACCTGCCACTCACCATCACATAACGGCCCCCTTTATCCCCCACAATACCCACCGCCTCAAATGCCACCCGCTTACTCACCAAGATTGCGACCCCCCTGTTCTTCGCATCCAGTCCTGAGTGGAAAACCTGCCCCACCCATCCTTTCCTCAGCCTGGTTTGATCCACGATCTTCAGGTGTGTTTCCTGTAGCATGGCTACGTCTGCCAAAACACACGGGCCCGCTTGACCGGCCCATTCAGGCCTATCACGTTCCACGTGATCAGCCTGGTCGGGGGGCTACCCCCCCCCCCCCCCGCCCCGCACCCCCCCCCCCCCCCCCCGCCCTGCACCCCCCTCCCCCCCCCCCCCCCCCCACCCCCCACCCCCCATCCCCTCTGCCGATAAGCCATCTCCATTCTTAGGCCAGCCACATGCCCGCGCCTCCCGCACCCTCCAGCCCCCGAGGCTAAGGCTCCCCGTCCCAACTCTCCCCTTTAAGATCGATTCCCCCTCCATCAGCACAGCAGCATCCCAGCCCCCCCCCCGCTTAACCCCCCCTCCCAGTCAAGCATCCGCTTAACCCCCCTACCCCACCCATTGCACTCCCGTAAGTCAGCTGACTCATGCTGACCCCGGCCGCTTACGCCTCCACCTCCAATTCCCCTGTGGGTTCCCCTTACAAATCTCCAAACCCTCCCCACGTAAGTGGGGTAGAGAGAGCCCCCCCTCCTACACCCCATGTGAACAGAGAAAGAAAAACAAAACAAAGTACCGTACACTCAAACCCCCAGCTTCAGGTGCCACCCCCACCATTCCGTGGGTAAACCGCGCTCCCTGTCTGGGCCGACCCCACCTCCTGTGACTCAACGTTTCCCAACTGCGACCTCGCCCAAAGCCGCGAGGGCCCAGGGCAAAGGGGCCACAAAAAGACAAGAAAACACGGGGGAAACCCCAACATAACACCGGCCCCTCCCCCCACCAACAACCCCCACAACATACTGCAGTCCATTAACTCAAGTCCGGCGTGTCAAAATAGTGGTGCCGGTCCTGATATGTAACCCACAGCCTCGCCGGTTGTAACAGCTCAAACTTCACCCCCTTTCCGTGGAGGACCGCCTTGGCCCGGTTCAATCCCGCATGTTTCTTGGCCATGTCCTGATAAACACTCCAGTCTTGATAAATACGGATCTCGGTGTTCTCCTACCTGCTACTCCGCTCCTTCTTCGCCCATCGCAGGACACACTCCTTGTCAGTGAAGCGGTGGAACCTTACCACCATAGCCCTCGGCGGCTCGTTCGCCCTCGGCCTCCTTGCCAGGACTCTGTGCGCCCCATCCAGCTCCAGGGGCCCCGGGAAGGCCCCCGCGCCCATCAGCGTACCCAGCATCGTGGTCACATACGCCCCAGCATCCGACCCCTCCACGTCTTCAGGGAGACCCAGGATCCGCAGGTTCTGCCTCCTTGACCTATTCTCCAGGTCCTCCAGCTTCTCCTGCCATTTTTTGTGCAGCGCCTGTGCGCCTCCACTCTGACCGACAGGCCCAGAATCTCGTCCTCATTATCAGAGGCCTTCTGCTGCACCTCCTTGATCGCCGTCCCCTGCATCTTCTGGGTCTCCACCAACCTTTCAACCGACGCCTTCATAGGGGCCAGCATCTCCGCCTTTAAATCCGCAAAGCAGTTTCTTAAAAACTCCTGCTGCTCCCATGACCACTGGGCCCACGCTGCCTGATCCCCGCCAGCCGCCATCTTGCTTTTTCGCACCGGTTCTCCTCTCTTCTCCAAAGCCGCTTTTTTGACCGCCCCACTCCTGGTCCACTCCATACAGCGCTGGGGGATCCTCCCTGTTTCCTTCGCACACCGGGAATCATTGTCAAAGTGCCGCTGGAGCTCCTTAAAAGGGCCCAAAAGTCCGTTATCAGCGGGAGTCGCACATGTCAGGTAGGGTTAAAGATGGCGGTCCCCATGGGTAGCACGAGGCGGATGACGCGTCAGAAGGGGGCGGTACCGGCAGGCACGCAGCCACGCTGCGGGGTCTGCGGGCCTGTGAGTCAGGCCTGCGATTTCGCAACTTTGGGTCAGGCCAAGCAGACTTTGGCAAAAAGTCCTTTCTTGCCGCAGTCTCTGGAGGTCGCGTTCCGAGCTGGGCAATGCTGCCTGGGGTTCTGGTTCTGACCGCAGAAATAGCAACCCCAGATTGGGCGGTCAGCTGCGTGGCACAGACCTGGGGCACCCTCGGGTCGGGTGATAGCCGTACCTCCGGCGCCCACGAGCAAGTCGCGTGGTCGGAGGGGAAGGCATTCAGACTCTGGAAGGCTACCTCTAATGAGGTGGATAGTTTTACCATCTCTTCTAGGTCGAGGGTGCCCTTTTCGAGCAGGCGCTGTCTGACATAGTTGGACCGGACTCCAGCCACATAGGTGTCCCGGATGGCGAGTTCCATATGCTGTGAGGCCGAGATGTCCTTGTAGTTGCAGTTTCGAGCGAATACCCTCAGATCGCGTAGATATTCCTCCAGCGATTCCCCGGTGCGTTGACGATGCGTGGTGAGGAGATGCCGCGTGAACACTTCGTTCACCGGCCTCACGCAATGTCTTTTCAGAATCGCGACCGCGTCTGCGTACGTGGTCGCGTCTTCGATTAGTACCGAGATTCTGTGGCTCATCGGGCGTGGAGGAGGCTCAGCTTCTGTGCCTCGGTGACGGCGGGTGAGGAGGTGGCGGCGAGGTAGGCCTCAAAGCAGCCGAGCCAATGCGAAAAGATTCCTTTGGCTTCAGCTGCCTGTGGGTCGAGTTCCAGTCAATCAGGCTTGAGGGCGGCTTCCATCGCGATATCTTAGCTGATTGAATTGATGCGACCATCAATTCACACGAGACAATGAGTAGTAGTGAACAATGGTTTTAATCAGCTAGATCTGTGCCTGCCTGCGACTGCACTGTACTGAGTGCCGCCTACAGGCTGCGGACCTATGTACCTCCCCCGAGGGGGTGGAGCCATAGACGGAGCCCACAAGGGCATCAACATAATACAATACATTGTAATGCAATACAATGGTGAATGGTAGCAGTAATACGTTCACCACACAGAATCAATTCATTATATCGTGTGTGCATGTAAAACCCTCGAGCCCCTGTCTAGTACCAGCAAAGTGATGGTCAACATACTGCCTTTACGGGAATCCTTCAAAGCTATACAGATGGGGCCGACACAGTGGTGCTTCACAATGTCGGAGACGGAGATCATCTCAGGGGGTTTATTCTGTGGTAGCAGCCACAGCTCTTCTGTCACAGACTCATTGACAGTGGGAGAATTTCACCTGCCAGGGAGCACATCAGGGTATTTATTCTGAGCCTGGTGGGACATTGACAAGACACCGGGTAGTATAATTCATGAGGCAATGAATCGCGCCACAGAATTAGCCCAGGATTATACCAGGCAGTCTGCAGAACAAACTAGCAAGGGGAGAATTCAGATGAACTTAGCGCTCCAGACCTCCATCAAGATAGGATTTTCAGGGGCACACCACTGCTGGGACATATTCGGAGGGGGTTGTTCAGCAGGCGAATGGGAGACAGTGAGGTTAGGGACATAACCCTGGGGACATGTGCTGTAGTGATATGGGCAATAGTTATGTGCTGCAAGCAAAGAAAGGCAGGGGAAAGGCCAATTGCCCCTCAGTACATCCCAATGGCATTCGTCCGAGATGGGGGAGGGGAAGAGAAAGGAGTGGCTGGAATTTGCAGCCATGTTGTTTAGGACAAGTTCCGTGGAACCGGAACCACCGATGGGATCAGGTGCAGTCGGTGTCTTCAACAAATAAGTAAAACGGTAGGAAGTCACCCATGGGCGAGCAGGCATGATCAATCCACAAGATAGCTATAAAATATGTTTTCAACCAAAGGAAGCACACAGAGAGAAGGGAGTGTTTATATGGCTTTCTTGGGTATGTATATTACCTAGAGCCATCAGGGGGGAGTGTTAGCGGAAGAAATTGCTATACGTGTCAGGATTGGTACAATAAAGATGTCTCAAAGTATTGTAATAGCACAGGTCAAGGGCAAACCAGCAGGCAAGGGGTTAAACATATACCAAGGGAAAACCAGCAAGCAAGGGGTTAAAGTCACCCTCATTGGAAATGATTTAATCATCTCACAGAGCATTTGAATATGAAAAGGGAAACACAGGGGGCGCGATTCTCCACTCCCACGCCGAAGTGGCCGAACCGGCGTGAACGCCGTCGAGGTTCACGACGGAGCGGAACTGCCCCAATCCCGACCGATTCAGGGCGCGAGAAAGGGCTAGGATCGGGGCCGCGAGAACCTCGGGGGGGCGTTCCGCGAAGGCCGCGTTGTCACCGTGCGACGCCCGAATGACGCAGCGCTGCGTCATAAATTGCGCGAACCGCGCACAGAGGACCCGGAGGAGAACTGAGGAGATGGCTGAGCCCCGAAGAGCCGCACCGAGGTTCCGGGATACGGACCTGGACACCCTGGTGGATGAAGTGGAGCGGAGAAGGGACACCCTCTGCCCAAGACGTGGGCATCGCCAGCCATCCAGCGCGGTGAGGCGTGGCTGGCGGGAGGTGGGCACTGCAGTCAGTGCTGTGGGGCAGACCCCCCGGACGGGGGAGCAGTGCCGCAAGAAGCTGCACAACCTCACCCGGGCTGCCAGGCTAAGTGCCATGAGGGTGCCCCCAGGCTCCCCCCCCCTGGCACGGGGGGGAAGTGGGGTTGGGGGGGGCGTTGGGAGTGTTGGGGGGGACTGGGGCATCAGGGGCGATGTTGGGGGGGTCAGGGGATTTGGGGGGGGTCACGGTGCCCAACTATCTACTCGACCCACATGAGCCCCTGCCCCCCCTGGAGCGAACCCATGGCGTGCTGTCTCCTGAACCAGCAACAATGTTGTCTACATCTGCATGCCCTGATGATACCCGCCTAATGGTGATGCTTTATCCGACCCTCCCCCCAGGACAAGACAGCGCACAACCAGTGGGAGCGCATGAGAACCGGAGGGGGTTCTCCGGTCCTGCACCCCCTAACCGTTCACGAGCAGAGGGCCCTGGACCTCGCTGGGGGATCCGCCACCCGGGAGGTCGCGCCATGCCAGGTCAGAGGCGCAGAAGCAAGTGAGAGAATCCTGCATGTCCTCCCCACCCCCAACCCGTCATCGCCCCCCTCACACTCTGGCCACTGCACCCCCGATCCCATCCCCCCTCACACTCTGGCCACTGCACCCCCGATCCCATCCTCCCTCACACTCTGGCCACTGCACCCCCGATCCCATCCTCCCTCACACTCTGGCCACTGCACCCCGATCCAATCCCCCCTCACACTCTGGCCACTGCACCCCGATCCCATCCCCCCTCACACTCTGGCCACTGCACCCCCGATCCCATCCTCCCTCACACTCTGGCCACTGCACCCCGATCCAATCCCCCCTCACACTCTGGCCACTGCACCCCGATCCCATCCCCCCTCACACTCTGGCCACTGCACCCCCTACCCCATCCCCCCTCACACTCTGGCCACTGCACCCCGATCCAATCCCCCCTCACACTCTGGCCACTGCACCCCGATCCCATCCCCCCTCACACTCTGGCCACTGCACCCCCTACCCCATCCCCCCTCACACTCTGGCCACTGCACCCCGATCCAATCCCCCCTCACACTCTGGCCACTGCACCCCGATCCCATCCCCCCTCACACTCTGGCCACTGCACCCCCGATCCCATCCTCCCTCACACTCTGGCCACTGCACCCCGATCCAATCCCCCCTCACACTCTGGCCACTGCACCCCGATCCCATCCCCCCTCACACTCTGGCCACTGCACCCCCTACCCCATCCCCCCTCACACTCTGGCCACTGCACCCCGATCCAATCCCCCCTCACACTCTGGCCACTGCACCCCGATCCCATCCCCCCTCACACTCTGGCCACTGCACCCCCTACCCCATCCCCCCTCACACTCTGGCCACTGCACCCCGATCCAATCCCCCCTCACACTCTGGCCACTGCACCCCGATCCAATCCCCCCTCACACTCTGGCCACTGCACCCCCGATCCCATCCCCCCTCACACTGTGCACCCACCACCACCATACACCCGGGCCACCGTGTCTAACGAACCCCGAATCTTTTATGTTCCCCAGGGCCATCGGCCAAACCTTCAGGGACGTCTCGCCCAGGAAGCAGCGCAACGCCACCCACCGCAACGGCACCCAGGGACGCACGCCAGAGGTTGGCAGTTGGTCGGACAGGAGGGCAGACCTCACAGCCTGGGACACAGGACCGGGACGCTGAGACCTCCGGGACAGACATTAGTCAGGGGCACAGTGTGGACAGTCATGCCGAAGCCCACATCACGGCCACACACCCGCTGGATCGAACTGGAGGTCAAGACGACATGGCCGTCATGGAGCTTGCGCCGGGCCATGAGGGGGAACAATACACACCAGACTTCTTGACGGATGATGACCTCGAGCTTGCGGCACTGCTGTCTCCCACACCGTTCACCATCGCAGAGACACTCACCTCGGTTGGGCAGATAAGTGATGAGGCTCCCGGGTCACTGTCTGGTGCGCACCCCACAGCCGAGCCGGTACAGCAGGTGGAGTTTGGAGCAGCCGAGGGGCTGGACGGTCGGAGGGCAGCCCAGGCCCAGCAACCAGCTGCCACCCAGACGGTTCCCGGGTTCCTGGATGTAATTGACCCACCCGGACAACCGATGCGTATGGACACCCAGGGACTGAGTAACGGGATGAGGGCCATCTTCCAGGACCTGCACACGCAGCTGGAGGAGTCTATCCGCGTCCAGGAGTAGGGAGTTGTGCCGCTCATCGCAGCCACCCAGGCCGACACCGCACGGGTGGCGTCCGCGGTGGAGGCAATGGGTGAAACGGTTTTGGCCATGGGTCAGGTTCTGCAAGGCGTTGGGCTTCACGTGCACGCGTCATCCATGGCCCAGGAGAGGGCTGCCCTCTCACAGGTAGCCATGCGCCAGAGCCAACACTACATTGCCGCCGCTCTCCGGGCCCTGGCTGAGTCTCACCATGCCATGACCCGGTCCCAGCAAGCGATGGCTCAGTCCCAGCAGTCGGTCGCGGAGAGCATAGACCGCCTGGCGCAGGTGATGGATGGCATCGCACACTCACAGGTCGAGATCGCACAGACCTTGGCAGGAATGTGGCACTCCCTGGGCCCCGTCTCGTCGAACATTCGGACCGTGGTCGATACCGCTGCAGGCCTCCAGGACTGGCAGTGCCAGGTGTCGGGGGTGCGACGGGGCATGTCTCCGAGCGCATCTCCGTCCCACAGTGAGGCCCGGGGGCCACCGGGCTCCCCGAGGGAGGAGGGGGTTCTGGGTCCCGTCCCAGTAGCTCCACCAAGGGACGTCCCGGTACACTCGGCCTCCCCTCATTCCGTCCCTGGCGCATCTGGTGGGGTGCGGGCAGGTCAGGGTGGCACCACACCATCCAGCATGCCCGCAGAGCAGCCTGGCCCATCGAAGCCGGGCCGCCCCAGGAAACGTGTGCCGAAGGGGAGCCATGTCGAAGGGCGTGATTCTCAGCAGTCCGCCTCCACTCCTGCTGTACCATCTGGGAACACACCTAGATGTAGTGGTAGGGCCCGTAAGGCAAAGAAGTTAGAAACATAAGACGTTGGCACGGGTGCAGGGCACAGTTTAGTTGTAGGGGGTAGGGCACCTATGTTTACGACACGAATAAACGCACTGTTAAATTTGACTTGTAAGACTGTGTGCTATGTCTGGTGCCAGGGGGCCCGGGAGGGTGCCCGATTGGCATAGTGGTATATGAGCCGTTCAAGGTCTGTTCCGGATGTGGTGACCCTTTCCCCCCCCCCCCCACCTCCCCCATAATCGGACACCGTTGTCCTCGGTACACCGACGCCAGCCACCCCATGGGCACGTGGTGAAATATCCGTCACGAAGGCTGTGACCACCGGAGTGCATGGTTCAGCTTTAGCCATGAGTCAGACCTTGGCTGGCGAATCTGAGCTCACAGCTCATCGCAGAGCGGGCTGTCATCATTCAACATGGCACTGATCACACCCGCTTACACAATCATCAATGTAGCAATCCCGTAGTGCCGCAGTGGTAAGGTGATTTGGAATTGTTGCCGTGAACGCGGTGCGGGGGTGGGGGGGGGGGGGTGCTGTGTGGTGCCCGTGTGCAGGAGTGATGGTGCAAATGGCAGTGTTCAGCGAATCCCACCCCCATAGTGCGTGAACCGTGCGGCCACCAACGCGTCGCGTGCCTGCTGTTCCCGGCGGTGCTGTCGCGCAGCATCCTGGGCGTAACGAGCTGCCGGGCAGTGTCTGCGTCCTGCGCCCCTACCCCCACCCTGATGCGCGCCATCATCCTCATCCTCCGCATCCTCCTCTACCCCATCCCTCTCGTTTGCATTGGCTCCGGTGCCGTCGGGTCCTCCCTCCGGCTCCTCCACCAGGTCATCTCCCCTCTGCATGGCAATGTTGTGCAGCGCACAGCAGACCACAACTATGCGACCGACCCTGTCGGGTTGGTACTGCAGGGCCCCTCCTGATCGGTCCAGGCATCTGAAGCGCATCTTCAGCAGCCCGAAGCACCGCTCCACCACACCCCTGGTTGCTGCATGTGCCTCGTTGTATAGGCTCTCCGGGTTGGTGTGAGGCCTCCATATTGGCGTCAGCAGCCATGACCTCAATGGATAGTCCTTGTCGCCCAGCAACCAGCCCCTCAGCCCGGGGGGCATCCATCGAACATTGCGGGGATGAATGACTGTGCCAGAATGTAGGCGTCATGCACACTGCCGGGGTGCTTTGCGCACACGTGTATGATCTTCATGTGGGGGTCGCACACCACCTGAATGTTCATGGAGTATGCGCCCTTCCTGTTCATGAACACGTCCCTGCTGTCTGCAGGCGGGCGCATGGGGACGTGCGCACCATCGATGACACCCTGGACCATCGGTATCCCGGCCACCTTGGTGAATCCACGTGCCCGTGCTTCCTGCTGTGCTCAGTCCTCGGGGAATTGAATGTACCTGTCCGCGATGGCATACAAGGCGTCGGTGACGGCCCTGATGCACCTGTGGACCGATGCCTGTGAGATCCCGGATAGGTCCCCGCTCGGCGCCTGGAAGGAACCGGTAGCATAGACGTTTAGGGCCACCGTCACCTTGACGGAGACTGGTATCGCGTGTCCTCCTCCCATTCCACGTGGTGCGAGGTGCGTCACGAGCTGGCATATATGTGCGACCGTCTCCCTGCTGAACCGTAGTCTCCTCCTGCATGTGATGTCCGGTAGGGCCTCGAACGACATTCTGTCACGGTACACCCTCGGCCTTGCTGGACGCCTGTGGCGCCCTGGCACCACCATCAGTGGATCCTCCTGCTCCACCTGCTCCTCCTCCTCCTCCCGCTCCCCCCCAAGCACTTCCTCTGCATTCCTCGCCGTTGGGGCGGTCAATGTTCCCCTCGGCATCCCCCTGTACATTCGGGTCCTGAGCGCCTGCGGCCTGCGCGGCGACGACGGGCCACTCCGCGGCCATCCCCTCTGCTGCACCGGCAACCGCTGCATCTGCAGCCACTGTGGGCCGTCGCAGCCTACGCTGCCGGATGGCAAACTCCAGAGCTGCGGCTCCAACCACGGCAGTGAACATCGCTGTCTGGTTGGCATACATGGTGACCTGCAGGAGGGTGGTGGGGGGCAGAGAAACGACATGTTACACGGATGTTCTTCCACACCTCGCCAGCCGGGTTGCATGGGATACCTGTGTGTCCCGTGGCCTAGTCGCGTTGCAGATACGCAGCCAGCCTAACACCTGGTCACTGTCTGCGTCCAACGGTCAGTTCACACCGTACTGCTCACCAGTGTGCCAGTTGCCTGTGCCCATCAGCCACACGCACCCTGCGGCCGTGTCCTCGTCACCGTCCTGACATATCAGGGCAGCTGACATGTGGCATCCGCGGATGGACGATACTATCCACACTCTCCTTCACCCCCCTCGCACCTGCACGCCGCTCCCTCATCCCTCCCTCCCACCTGCACGCCGCTCCCTCATCCCCCCCTCCCACCTGCACACTCTCTCCCACCCCCCTTCCACCTGCACACTCTCCCCCACCCCTCTCCCACCTGCACACTCTCCCTCACCCCCCTCTCACCTGCAATCTGCTCCGTCACCCCCCCCCCACCTGCACACTCTCCCTCACCCCCCTCCCACCTGCACACTCTCCCCCACCCCACTCCCACCTGCACACTCTCCCTCACCCCCCTCCCACCTGCACACTCTCCCGCCCCCCCCACCTGCACACACTTCCGCCCCCCCTCCCACCTGAACACTCTCCCTCACCCCCCTCCCACCTGCACACTCTCCCTCACCCCCTCCCACCTGCACACTCTCCCTCACACCCCTCCCACCTGCACACTCTCCCTCACCCCCCTTCCACCTGCACACTCTCCCGCCCCCCTCCCACCTGCACACTCTCCCGCCCCCCCCCCCACCTGCACACTCTCCCGCACCCCCTCCCACCTGCACACTCTCCCACCCCCCCCCACCTGCACACTCTCCCACCCCCCCCACCTGCACACTCTCCCACCCCCCCCACCTGCACACTCTCCCTCACCCCCCTCCCACCTGCACACTCTCCCGCACCCCCCCCCACCTGCACACTCTCCCGCACCCCCTCCCACCTGCACACTCTCCCTCACCCCCCTCCCACCTGCACACTCTCCCTCACCCCCCTCCCACCTGCACACTCTCCCGCCACCCCCCCCCCCCCCGCACACTCTCCCGCACCCCCCCCTTTGGCGGCAGACTTCACAGGGAAAGCCGACCCGGTCTCCGGGCGCTGCGCTACAGTCCGCTCACTTCCCCCCTGCTCCGTGCTGGCTGACGACTTTAAATAGCAGGTGTGCATGGTGACGGCGTGAACTGGGGTCACGCCGTCGGGACTTCGGCCCATCCGGGCCTGAGAATAGCAGGGGTGCCGGTGAATCGCCGTTTTGGGTGTCTCGGGCGATTCTCCGGCCTGCGGCCCGCGAAACTCGACCGTGCTATTCCCGTTGCTTAGGAGAATCGCGGGAGAGCGTCAGACCGGCGTCGCGGGAAATTTTGGCGGCCCAGGCGATTCTCCCAATCAGCGTGGGAGTGGAGAATCGCGCCCAGGAGACCCCAGTAAGTCTCAGGGATCCATTGTCCAACACATTCGCACCTCTTCCAGAAGTTAAATATGTTAAGCACAAACCCATGAGATTGTAAGGAAACATTGTATTCTTTAATTGTTTTCCCCATTACGGGGACCAGAAAATATGCATACTGATCACTTTGTATTGTTCCGAATGATTCAGTGATGTCAATACCTGCTTGTGACTCCGAAGAACTTTAAATATATAGGCGTGTAATACTGAGGACAGGCAGAGCTGACTTTTGCGAGCTACAGGATAGTCGCAGAATCTATCCTCCTGTGTGCGCACAGTTTTTCCGAATTAAACAAAGTTTTACCAACACCACGCGGTCGAGAACAGACTTTGAGGTTTTTCTTCCCTCCAACAGACAGTAAACATCAAAATGATCAAGTTGTGTGGAAATGAAGTCAATTTTCCAGCAGTAAGTTCAAAAACTACAACCTCCATCATGTTCATTGTCCAACATAAAACTCAGGTCCTCAAGTCACACAGGATCCCAGAATTGTTACAGTGCAGAAGGAGACCATGTGACCCATTGTATCTGCACGGGCTCTCCAAACGAGCATTATGACTTACTGCCATTCCCCTGCCTCTTCCCCATTCCCTGCACATTGCTCCTATTCAAATAATCATCTATTGCGCTCTTGAATGCCTCAATTCAATGTGCCTCCATCACACTTCCAGACAGTGCACCCAAACCCGAACCAATCGTGTGAAAAAGTTGTTTCCCCCATCACATTTACTTCTTTTGCAAATCACTTTCAATCTCTTCCCTCTTATTCTTGATCCTTGTACGAGTGGGAACAGTTTCTCCCTGTCTACTCTGTCCCACCCCCTCATGATTTTGTACATCTCTATCAAATCTCCTCTTAGCCTTCTTCTGTAGCCATCTGGGAAGACCACTTCCTGAATACAAAATGGGTGATTGCAAAGACTGTAGGGAACTATGGACAATGTTAAGAAAGCAAGCAGGCACAGAGCCTGTATGCATATTGAAGAAACAGCTCCCAGACGGGACTGAAACTGTAGGGTAATTAACATATTGATGGCCCATCTCCGGGAACAAAGGAAAGACACTCAAGCAACTGATCTAGCTCCAGACATCGTGGCGCCAGTTCCCCAAACCGAAAGCGTAAACAAAGCCAGGCCAACGCCAACGGCCACATAGGACCCGCCCAGCCATCAGGGCACCCACCCCTTCATTGGTCAAGATCAATACAAGTGATCAACATACGGCCCAATTAATTGGGGCCAAGTTTAAGGCCCCCCCAAAAGCACGCAAAGCCCCTCCGGGTATAAGAAGAAGGCCCCGAGAGAGAATCGCTCTCTTCGATTTGGCTCTCAAAGCGGAGAGACCCATCCACCAGCTGCACCAGAACACCAGAAGCAAGTAAGTCCAAGGTCAACGCTCGCTACCAGAAGGACGACCTTAGCTGTTCTCCTGTACCACTTCGAACCCAGCAGCCATAGATCCAAACAATGGCCATTGTTCCTCTGACTGAGTGGGCACCCGAAGCTAAGTCTAGGCGTTAGCATTAGAGATAGTTTAGTTTGTAGTACTTTGTGCATGTGTAGATCTTACTCTGTGTGTAAATAAATAGTATTGACTTTGAACTAACTAACTGGTGTATTGGCTCTTTGATCAGTATTCGGGTTTGAACTTTGTGGCGGTATCGAGAGATACCTGTCGACTCTAAAGCAAACATAATTAGGATTAAGGAAGGCGATCATATTGACCGCCATATTTTGAACCAGAGAAACAGAGCAACACTTCTCTTCAAGAGAAACAGTCCCAACCTCTCCAAGCTATCCTCATAACTGAAGTTTCTCATCCTTGAGACCGTTCTTGTAAATCTCTTCTGCACTATCTTTAATGCGATCGCCTCCTTCCGATAGTGTAGTGTCCAGGACCTGTGCATAATAGGCACAATCTAGCAGCCACGTTAACCACAGGTATAAATCCCGTAAGTGCCGTAAAATCTCACGAGTAGCCAAAAACGGGGCTTGCGCCGATGAAATCTCAGTTTGAGATCTTCCCTGCTGTTCCACCAGTGATGTAATCAGGTTTACGACCAAAAAGGGTAAGAACCTGATTTCCATATATTTTAATTAACATATAATTACCGGGTTTGACACCATAATTCTATTCCGAATAATTGTTTCGAGCAGCCTGCCCACCACTGGGCTGTAATTGCTGGGGCTAACCTAGCAACCGTTTTTGAATAAGGCCATAGCATTTGCAATCCTCCCGTCCCCCGAGTCTGGAGAAGACTGGAAGATTATGGTCAGCGCCCTTGCAATTTCCATTCTCACCTCCTTCAATATCTTTGGATGCATCTCATCTGGTCCTGTTGTCAACCTAAACACTTCCTCCTTATTTATTAATTTTGAACCCTTCTAGGGACAGAGTTTCCTTGTCTGTCACCATGTCCTGGGTAGCATCTATCTCGTTGGTAAAGATGGATGCAAAGTATTCATTTACTACCTCAGGGATGCCCCCCAGACTCCATGTGTAAATTCCGTATTAGGCCACTAATCAGTCCTACTTCTCGTTTTACCACCATTTTACTATTTCTATGCCTATGTAAGACTTTGGGATTCCCCTTTATGTTGGCTGCTCATTATCCCTCTTTGCTTCTCTAATGAGCTTTTTCATCTCCCCTCTGAACCTTCTGTATTCCTCTTGGTTCTCAACTGTTTTTTCTACCTGACAACTGTCATAAGCACACTTTTACTTCCTTATCTTAATTTCTCTTTCCTTTTTGATCCAGGGAGCTCTGGAGTTGTTTGCCCTACCTGTCCCTTATAAGGGAATATACGTTGACTGTATCCACGCCATTTCTGTTTTAAAGGTAGCCATTGTTTAGCTACAGTTTTTCTCACCAACCTTCCGTTTCCAGTCTAACCGGCCCAGCTCCGTTCTTGCCCCACTGAAGTCGGGTCTCCCCCAGATAATTAGTTTTACTCTGGATTGCCTATTATCCTTTTCTATCATCATCCTAAACCTTACAAAACAATGATCACTGTCTCCTAAGTGGTTTCCCACTGACACTTAATCTACTTGGTCCACCAACAGTGCATCCTTTCTTATTGAACTTGACACCTGCTGCTGTGGAAATGTTTCCTGAACACAATCTAGGATCTTTTGTTCTCTTCTGCCTTTTACACTACCACTGTTCCAGTCTACATTCGGATAATTAAAATCCCTCATTGTAACTACTTTATAATGTTTGTATCTCTTGCAATTTCCCTTCAGATTTGTTCCTCAACATTCTTCTCACTAGTAAGCTTTGCGCAGGTAAAGGAGAGAATAAGCTTTGAGCAGGTGAAGGAGACACATCCTGAGTGAGTGAGACACATCCAGAGTGGGAATTGGAACTTGGTAATTTGGTGCAGTGAGGTAATTCAGTGCAGAGTGGGAGAAGGTGCTTTTTTCCTACCGTTTTGTTATCTTTCTTCTGGCCTGTAACTGTTAATCTGCAGGGAGAGAACCAGAGAGCATCCTTGGAAAGTAAGTGATTTTTATTTTATTTTTATTACCTTTTCAAATTGTGTGTGTGTGTGTGTGGGGGGGGGGGGGGGGGGGGGGGGGGTAATGTAAGTGACATCACAGTAAAGCTGTGACCTGATTGGCTGGTTGGGAATCTGCTAAATTTTAAAAAACTATAATATTGCAAATGAAAAATCTAACTGATTAACTAGATAGTGGAGTAACTTAACCTGAGGGCAGAGATCGGCATTTAGCATTTAATTTTACAGTAAAAATCATCTAGCGTCAAGGCCATATAGTTAATTGTAACTCAATCTAACAATAATTCAAGTGTTTATTTTAAATGAATTAACTAGTGCTTAAATGTCACTCAGCGGGGTGCAGTGCTCCAACTGTGAGATGTGACAGATTTGTGACGCTTCCAGCGTTCCAGTCGACTACATCTGCAGTAAGTGGCAGCTCCTCACAGACGCGTGGTTCGGTTGGAGAAGCAATTGGATGCACTTAGGAGCATGCAGATGGCGGAAAGCGTCATAGATAGGAGTTATAGAGATGTGGTCACACCCAAGGTGCAGGCAGAGAGATGGGTGACCACCAGAAGGGGCAGGCAGTCAGTGCAGGAATCCCCTGTGGTTGTCCCTCTCTTGAACAGGTATACCGCTTTGGATACTGTTGGGGGGAATAGCCTATCAGGGAAAAACAGCAGCAGCCAGAGCAGCTGGCTCTGATGTTCAGCAGGAAGGGTCAAAGCGCAGAAGAGCAATAGTCATAGGGGACTCTATAGTCAGGGCACTGATAGGCGCTTCTGTGGACGTGAAAGAGACTCCAGGATGGTATGTTGCCTCCCTGGTGCCAGGTCCAGAAGGTCTCCGAACGGGTAGCGGGCATCCTGAAGGGGGAGGGCAAACAGGCAGAGGTCGTTGTACATATTGGTGCTAACGGCATAGGCAGGAAGAGGCATGAGATCCTGCAGCAGGGGTTCAGGGAGCTAGGCAGAAAGTTAAAAGACAGGACCTCGAGGGTTGTAATCTCGGGATTACTCCCTGTGCCACGTGCCAGTGAGGCTAGAAATAGGAAGATAGAGCAGCTAAACACGTGGCTAAACAGCTGGTGTAGGAGGGAGGGTTTCAGTTATCTGGACCACTGGGAGCTCTTCCGGGGCAGGAGTGACCTGTGTAAGAAGGACGGGTTGCATCTAAACTGGAGAGGCATAAATATCCTGGCCGCGAGGTTTGCTAGTGTCACATGGGAGGGTTTAAACTAGTATGGCAGTGGGGTGGGTACCGGAGCAATAGGTCAGAAGGTGAAAAAATTGAGGGAGAAGTAGGGCCAGTATGGCTCTGAGGAAGAGCAGACAGCGAGATGTTGCTGAAAACAGCGGGACTGGTGGCCTGAAGTGCATATGTTTTAATGCAAGAAGTATAACGGATGAACTTAGAGCTTGGATTAGTATTTGGAACTATGATGTTGTTGCCATTACAGAGACTTGGTTGAGGGAAGGGCAGGATTGGCAGCTAAAAGTTCCAGGATTTAGATGTTTCAGGTGGGATAGAGGGGGATGTAAAAGGGGTGGAGGAGTTGCGCTACTGGTTAGCTGTACTGCGAGAGGACACCTCAGAGGGCAGAGGTGTAGAGGTGTAATATGGGTAGAGATCAGGAATAAGAAGGGTGCAGTTACAATGTTGGGGGTTTACTACAGGCCACCCAACAGCCAGCGGGATATAGAGGAGCAGATAGGTAGTCAGATTTTGGAAACGTGTAAAAACAACAGGGTTGTTGTGGTGGGAGACTTTAACTTCCCCAATATTGACTGGGACTCACTTAGTGCTAGGGGAACAGTAACTACAATTCAGTAAGTTTTAAAGTGCAGGTGGACAAGGATAAGAGTGGTCCTAGGATGAATGTGCTAAATTGGGGGAAGGCTAATTATAACAATATTAGGCAGGAACTGAAGAACCTAGATTGGGGGCGGATGTTTGAGGGTAAATCAACATCTGACATATGGGAGACTTTCAAATGTCAGTTGAAAGGAATTCAGGACCGGCATGTTCCTGTGCGGATGAAGGGTAAATACGGCAACGAGAGATGTTGGATAACGAGAGATATTGTAGGCCTCGTCAAAAAGAAAAAGGAGGCATTTGTCAGGGTTAGAGGCTGGGAACAGACAAAGCCTGTGTGGAATATAAGGCAAGCAGGAAGGAACTGAAGCAAGGAGTCAGGAGGGCTAAAAGGGGTCACGAAAAGTCATTGGCAAATAGGGTTAAGGAAAATCCCAAGGCTTTTTACACGTACATAAAAAGCAAGAGGGTAGCCAGGGAAAGGGTGGGCCCACTGAAGGACAGGCGGGGGAATCTATGTGTGGAGCCAGAGGAAATGGGCGAGGTACTAAATGAATACTTTGCATCAGTATTCACCAAAGAGAAGGAATTGGGGATGTTGAGTCTGGAGAAGGGTGTGTAGATAGCCTGGGTCACATTGTGATCCAAAAAGACGAGGTGTTGGGCGTATTAAAAAATATTAAGGTAGATAAGTCCCCAGGGCCTGATGGGATCTACCCCACAATACTGAAGGAGGCTAGAGAGGAAATTGCTGAGGCCTTGACAGAAATCTTTGGATCGTTACTGTCGTCAGGTGATGTCCCGGAGGACTGGAGAATAGCAAATGTTGTTCCTTTGTTTTTGAAGGGTAGCAAGGATATTCCAGGGAACTATAGGCCTTACGTCAGTGGTAGAGAAATTACTGGAGAGAATTCTTCGAGACAGGATCTACTCCCATTTGGAAGCAAATGGACGTATTAGCGAGAGGCAGCACGGTTTTGTGAAGGGGAGGTCGTGTCTCACTAACTTGATAGAGTTTTTCGAGGAGGTCACAAAGATGATTGATGCCGATGGGGCAGTGGGTGCTGTCAATATGGACTTCAGTAAGGCCTTTGACAAGGTCCCTCATGGTAGACTGGTACAAAAGGTGAAGTCACACGGGATCAGGGGTGAGCTGGCAAGATGGATACAGAACTGGCTAGGTCATAGAAGGCAGAGAGTAGCAATGGAAGGGTGCTTTTTTGATTGGAGGGCTGTGACGAGTGGTTTTTCGCAGGGATCAGTGCTGGGACCTTTGCTGTTCGTAGTATATATAAATGATTTGGAGGAAAATGTAACTGGTCTGATTAGTAAGTTTGCAGACGACACAAAGGTTGGTGGAATTGCGGATAGCGATGAGGACTGTCAGAGGATACAGCAGGATTTAGATCGTTTGGAGGCTTGGGCGGAGAGTTGGCAAATGGAGTTTAATCCGAACAAATGTGAGGTATTGCATTTTGGAAGGTCTAATGCAGGTAGGGAATATACAGTGAATGGTAGAACCCTCAAGAGTATTGATAGTCAGAGAGATCTAGGTGTACAGGTCCACAGGTCACTGAAAGGGGCAACACAGGTGGAGAAGGTAGTCAAGAAGGCATACGGCATGCTTGCCTTCATTGGCCGGGGCATGAGTATAAGAATTGGCAAGTCATGTTGCAGCTGTATAGAGCCTTAATTAGGCCACACTTGGGGTATAGTGTTCAGTTCTGGTCGCCACACTACCAGAAGGATGTGGAGGCTTTAGAGAGGGTGCAGAAGAGATTTACCAGGATGTTGCCTGGTATGGAGGGCATTAGCTATGAGGAGCGGTTGAATAAACTTGGTTTGTTCTCACTGAAATGACGGAGGTTGAGGGGCGACCTGCTTGAGGTGTAAAAAATTATGAGGGGCATAGACAGAATGGATAGTCAGAGGCTTTTTCCCAGGATAGAGGGGTCAATTACTAGGGGCATAGGTTTAAGGTGCGAGGGGCAAGGTTTAGAGGCGATGTACGAGGCAAGATTTTTTTTTACGCAGAGGGTAGTGGGTGCCTGGAACTCGCTGCTGGAGGAGGTGGTGGAAGTAGGGACGATAGTGACGTTTAAGGGACATCTTGACAAATACATGAATAGGATGGGAATAGAGGGATATGGACCCCGGAAGTGTAGAAGATTTTAGTTTAGACGGGCAGCATGGTTGGTGCAGGCTTGGCAGGCCAAAGGGCCTGTTCCTGTGCTGTACTTTTCTTTGTTCTTTGTTCTTTGTTGGTGGTCTATAGACTGCAATGTCATTGCACCCACTTGTTTCTTAACTCGAGCCAAATTGATTGTCCTTGAATCCTCTGGGACCCTCTTTCTCGAGCACTGCAATGCTCTCCTTAACCAATACAACCACCCTCCTCTTTTTCTTCCTACCCTATCTTTTCTGAACACCTTCTACCCATGAATATGTACCCTTCCTTGAGCCAGCTTTTTGTTATCGCCACAAGATCACATTTCCACAATGCAATCTGCATCTGTAGCTCCCCAATCTTATTTACTGTACTCCATGCATTCACACACATGCACAGTAACCCTAATTTAGGCATCATTACCTTCCCCCTTACACTGACTTCACTTATTCACTGACTGTAAAGGTCCAGGCGAGCGGCCAATCGGAAGCGATGTCTGAAAGCAAAAGCACACGTTTATTTTATCTACTATAATACAACTCCTACTCGAAGGGTCTCCCGTGCCCGGCTCACACTAGGGCTGGGGTATTTATGCCCCATGATGCCCTTGGCTTAAGGTTCCTGCTTGTACAGGTGCCATCTTCCCCAGAGCCAGTTCCAGTGTGCGAGGAATCTAAAGTCCTCCCTCCTACACGATGGCCCCAGTGGTTAGCACTGCTGCCTCACAGCGCCAGTGACCCGGGTTCGATCCGGCGTCGATGACTGTGTGAAGTTTGCACAATACACCGTTTCTGCGTGTGTTTCCTCCGGGGATTCCGGTTTCCTCCCACAAGTACTGAAAGATGAGCTGGGGGCTGGTGCCAAATGCAGAGTCGACGGGGGAGGTGGTGCCAGGTGCAGAGTCGCGGGGGCTGCGGGGATGGCAGGTGGGACCGGTGCCAGAGGGCCAATGCCAACTCACCTGCATGGCCCAGTGGAGATTGTTGAACTTCGTATGGCACTGGGTGGTGGTCCTCCTGGTGACACTCCCTGCGCTGATGGGCTGCTGCCACCACCTCCCAGGCAGCACTGGCTACCTTATGGCTGACCCTCTGAGTCCCTCGGAGGACCAAGGTATCTCTCCTGGACTCGACCATGAGCCTGGCCAGGTTGGCATCCCGAATCGTGGAGCTGGTCTGCATGGTGGCATGTCTGCATGCTGTCTGGGGTTTGCTCTGCAGGATTGGTTTAAGTGCTGCTCCCCCTCATTAGTGGGGAACTGTCGGGCCCGATCCCGGTGAATCAGCTGCCAGGACAGTCATTTCCGGCGTAAAGCCTTCATTAAGTGACCTAATTAATGTTATTGACCCGGTGACTGCCTCGTCGGGTCAGCTGGCCGGAAACACCCGACTAATCTTGCTCGCTATCACACTTAGATCGTGCCCAGGGACAGAGAGTAGGGTTAATGGGTACGTACTCAAGTTGGCCGGATGTTACTGGTTTTAGTGGTGTCCCCAGAGACCCATATTATATGCACTCATTAATGATTATCATGCTGTTAAAAGGGCACTCATGCTACTAATTACGAGATTAAACTCCTGGGGAAAGTTCAATGGATGATTAATATGCAAGTACAGCAACTTCATGAAGATCACAGAGATGTTCAGTGCAAATTGGCCAGCAGGTCGTGGGGATTCTCATTTTACCGGATATTTCTTCTTTGCCATAAGTTGCCAACAGATTTGCCCGTTAATTGCATCTATGTCGTAATAAATAATGTCACTTATATTGATTACTTTTTATCTTCAAATTTTGGTTAATTGGCCAAGTCGGCAGGGGCTGTCCGTCCCCAGGACCTCCAGAGGACGCCCGCCCATCAAGGGCAACAGCAGGCTGCCCCCATCTCTGATATGCATCCTGGGGACGCACCTGGACATAGCGGAGGGCTAAACACATTGAGAATCACTGAGCGGGCACTGGAGCGGACACTGGAGTGGGGAGGAGGAGGGCGGCATCATTGGACCGAGGGCCAGTTGGGGTCACTATTGTACTTATAAACATGTACACCTATAAACATGTTATACCCGAGACATGTGAAGCCTCTGTCACGCTATTCCGCATTGCGAGCCGGCCTATCCCCCCCCCCCCCCCCCCCCCCCTAGTTTTCAACCACCCTCCCCGGCCCAAGCCCCCTGGGCTTCCTGTTACTGGACCTGGGCCTTACCCCCGCCCCAAGGCATACCATGTGCAGGCGAGAAGTGTAAGCGCGCACTCAGCAGACAGACAGGAGTCAGACTATGGCATAGATTGAGCAGCACCAGAGCTCAGCTCGCAGCAGTATATCATCACCCTCCTGCCTTGTATATTGACCCACTGACAGTGCTGCCACAGGCCCATCACCCTGGAGTGATGTAACACAGACCCTGGAAGGGGGGAACAAGGCGACAGGGGAGGGGGAGAAGGGGGTGGGGTAGGGGCATGGTTGTGGGGGGACAGCGGGTGGGATGGGGAGCGGGGGTGCGATGTCGGATGAAGCCACATTCTACGAGAAGCGGGCGAGGATGAGGGCCTCCTTGGTCCTCCAGGCATGCCGGATCCCCATCGCCACCTCCTGTCATCGCCTGTCCTCCATCCTCCGGCTGCTCCTGCGGGTCCTCCCTGGGCTCCTCCTCCAGCCCCCCCTGGTCTGGCTCCTCCTCTCCTCCTCCTTGGAGGTGGTGACATGTTCCTCCTCCTCCACCTCCAGCCTCGTTGCTGTGCCAGGTTGTGGAGGACACAGCAGACCACCACAAAGTGTGCGACCCTCCGGGAAGTGTACTGCAGGGTGCCACCAGAGCGGTCGAGGCATCGGAACCGCATTTCAAGCAGTAGGATGTACTGCTTAATGACACCCCAGATGGCCACATGGTCCTCGTTATACCGGGTCTCTGCATCGGTCTCCAGCCTCCTTACTGGCGTCATTGGCCAGAGAGTTAGCGGGTACCCCTTATCCCCAAGGGCTAACTGGTCACCGTGGTGTGTCCCTCGAAGATGCCGGGGATCTTCCCCTGCCCCAGGATAGAGCTGCCTTGCGCACTCCCAGGGAAGTGTGGACACATGTGCATGAGCGTTCAGCTCACTATCAGGCAGGAGTCAAGCATATCGCTGAGGATGAGGGGAGCATCGCCCTGTCCTCAATTCAAGTCATCATCATTCTCCTGCAGCGTGCAGCCAATGGCTTTAGTGTCCAGCACATGCATATAGGAACCATATGAGAACGTCCTGCAGGCACCTCAGTAGTGATTTCATGTCAGACCCCATAGTGGGAGAGCTCTTCACTCCCTCGTCCTTGTCGTCCACAAACCAAGATGGTATGAGGGCATCCTTAGCTCTTCACCCCATGCAGGCCCTGGCAATTGCCCAAGGTCCTTCCTCCTCCTCCACGTGTTGACCCTCGATGCCCTCCATGTTCGTTCTTGGGATGTGGGCGTCGCTAACTGAGACAGCATTTGTTGCTCACCCTTAATTGCCCTTGACCTGAGTGAATTGCTAGGCCATTTCAGTGGGGGGCAGTTAAAAGTCAACCTCATGGCTGTGTGGGTCAAGAGTCACATGTAGATCAGACCGGGTTGGAACAGCAGATTTCCTTCCCTGAAGGACATTAGTAAACCAGATGGGTTTTTACAATCGGCAATGGTGTCAGGGTCATCAAAGAACAAAGAACAATACAGCACAGGAACAGGCCCTTTGGCCCTCCAAGTCTGGATCACATGTCCTATCTAAACCAAACACTTGTATCCTTCTATATCCCGTCTGATCATGTGTCTGTCCAGATAAGTCTTAAAGGTCGCTAACATATCTGCCTCAACCACCTAACTTGGCAATACATTCCAGGCCACCACCATACTGTGTAAAAAACTTCCCCCGCACATCTACCCTGAACCTTTCCCCCCTCACCTTGAACTTGTGCCCCCTTGTAATTTTCAATTCCCCCCTGGGAAAAAGCCTCCAATTGTTCACCCTATCTATACCCCTCAGAATTTTATAAACTTCTATCAGGTTGCCCCTCAGCCTCCGTCTTTCTAGGGAGAACCATTTCCACCTGTGCTGCCACTTTTAAGCATCTCTGGACCTGCATGCCCAGATCTCTATGTGCGTCCATGCTTCTGATCATAGAATCATAGAGTGTGCAGTGCAGAAGGAGGCCATTCAGCCCATTGAGTCTGCACCGGCTCTTGGAAAGAGCACCCTACATCAGCCCACGCCTCCACCCTATCCCCGTAACCCAGTAATCTCACCTAACCTTTTTGGACACCAAGGGCAATTTATCATGGCCAATCCACCTAACCTGCACATCTTTGACTGTGGGAGGAAACCGGAGCACCCACGCAGACACAGGGAGAACGTGCAGACTCTGCACAGACAGTGACCCAAGCCGGGAATCGAACCTGGGGCCTCTTTCAATGGCCCCCGACCGGCTCCGTGTTGACCGCACACGCGAGACTGGCGGCGATTCTACGGTCCGTGGAGAATCGCGGGAAGGCTTCGAACCCGATTGCGGGTCTGACGCCCCATTCTCCGTTCATGCGCCGAGCGCGAGTACGGCACGGAGGCTCGTAGAATCCCGCCCCTTATCTCTGAGACCCTTTTCCAATAATTTCACTATCACCGACGTCAGGCTCACTGGCATATAATTACCAGGGTTATCCTTGCTCCCCTTCATAAATAACGGGACAATATTGGCTATCTTCCAACCCTCTGGACATTATTAGACTTTTAATTCCAGATTTTTAGTGAATTCAAATTTCACCATCTGCCATGGTGGGATTAGATCCTGGGACCCCAGAGCATTACCCTGGTGTCTGGATTACTAGTCCAGTGGCACTACCACTAGCCATCATCTCCCCACTGCAGTGCCAGGTTGTGCAGAGTACAGCAGACCACAATGATGCGGGACACCCTCTGCGGGCTATATTGAAGGGCCCCCCCGGACTGGTTCAGGTACCGGAGCAGCATCTTGAGCAGGCCAATAAACTGCTCGACCAACGTGCGCGTTGACACATGAGCCTCATAGTGAGTCTCAGCGGATATTTGTGGCCTCCACATTTGCTCATAAGCCACCTTCTGAGTGGGTAGCCCTTGTCCCTGAGGAGCCCTCTCTCAAGCCACTACACTCCCTCAAAGACAGCTGGGATCAGCAAGCTCCCTAAGATTGTGCTTGCTGCTTGTGCTACCGGGCCACACGGTAGCACAAGTGGATAGCACTGTGGCTTCACAACGCCAGGTTCCCAGGTTCAATTCCCCGCTGGGTCACTGTCTGTGCGGAGTTTTCACTTTCCCCCAGTGTGTGCGTGGGTTTCCTCCGGGTGCTCCGGTTTCCTCCCACAGTCCAAAGATGTGCAGGTTAGGTGGATTGGCCATGATAAATTGCCCTTAGTGACCAAACAGGTTAGGAGGGGTTATTGGGTTACGGGGGTAGGGGGGAAGTGGGGGCTTAAGTGGGTCGGTGCAGACTCGATGGGCCAAATGGCCGCCTTCTGCACTGTATGTTCTATGTTCTAAGATGTAGCTATCATGGACGCTTCCCGCAAACCGGCATACACCTACATGATGTGCACCGTTAGGTCACAGACGAGCTGGACATTGAGGGAGTGGCATCCCTTGTGGTTCACAAATGGTGTCCCATGGGTGCAGTCAGTCAAGATGACTGTGCTCCCGAGGTTTTTGTTCCTGTTCCAGTGCCTCCCCATTCATATCCCGAAGGCCTTCCTTAGGCGGGTCAACAGGAGCATAACGGGGTTTGTGTGGGCGCGAGGGACTCCGAGGGTGAGAAGGGTGTTCCTGGAGCGGAGTAGGGACGGGGGGTGGGCTGGCGCTGCCCAACCTCGGTGGGTACTACTGGGCTGCCAATGCGGCGATGATGCGCAAGTGGGTGATGGAGGGGGAGGGGGCGACATGGAAGATGCTGGAGACGGCGTCTTGTGAGGGTACGAGTCTGGAGGCGCTGGCAACGGCGCCGCTGACGCTCCCTCCAAGGAGGTATACCACGAGTCCGGTGGTGGCGGCTGCCCCCAAAATTTGGGGGCAATGGAGGCTGCACAGGAGAAAAGTGGGGGCCTCGGTGTGGACCCCGATACGGGTGAACCACTGGTTTGTCCCAGGGAGAATAGATGGAGGGTTTTCGGGGTATTTCAACAATATGGCGGGGTTTATTAAATTGGAGTGGGTGAAATTTGCCTTAAGGGGATCGGTGCAAGGGTTCTTCAGGCGGTGGCAACTGTTCTTGGACTTCCTGGCAGAACGGTAGACAATGGTCAGCAGCTGCAGCTCGGGGTGGGGGAGTTGGGGGGGGTTCTATTTTATTTTTGTTTATCTACACTGGGGGATCTGAGGGGGTGTATCTATTTGCTATGATTGCTGTGTGTTTCGGCGGGTGTTAATATATTATTTATGTATGGGGGAGGGGGCACTGGGTTGTTTTGTTTTATTTTGTATTTAATTCTATTGGGTTCCTTTTACATTTTGTTGTTGATATTTTGTGAAAACTTTAATAAAAATTATTTTTTAAAAAACAAATGGCGTCCCATGCTGCCATGGGGAGCAGAGAGCCACATGGGTGCAGTCGATTACACCCTGCACCTGGGGCATGCCTGCTATGTTGGCGAAGCCGCTGATCCTGGCACCCTGGTTTGCCTCGTCCTGGTCCAAGTTGATGGACATGTGGGCCCTCACGAATATCGCATCTGTGACTTCATTTATGCACTTGTGGCTGACTGGGATATGCCTCACAGGTCAGCCGTGCTGCTCTGAAACAAGCCACTTGCATAGAAGCTGAGAGCGGCAGTAACTTTCAGGGTTACAGGCAATGAGTGACCTCCCAGTCCATGTGGTGCCAACTCTTGCATCACCTGGCACAGGTAGTTCACCCTTACCCGGGACAAACACAGTCTTCTCCAGCACTGGAGCTCTGACATCTGAAGGTAGGAAGTTCAATGTCAGAATACGCTTGGCTGGTAGTGCCTGCTCAAAGACTCAGCCATCTGTGACCCAGCTCCTGGAGAAAGAATGGGCCCAGCCTCCCGCTCCTCTGCAGGATGTTGTTCCTGGCCTTGTGCAGCGGCACGCAGATGTTGCTACTGCAAGTCGGTCACAATCTACAGAATTACCAACTCAACTGGCTCCATGATTCTCCAGAATCAAAAACTGAAAAGACAAGAACATCAAAAAGTGACCAATGAGGATTCCTGACAGTGCCCTGGCCCTCAGCCTTCTCAGCGTCTGGGACAGCCACTAATGTGCTTCCCCGTGTGAGCTTTCCACGCAGCTTCGCTCCCTCCTCTGTCACACAATAATCACTTCCCCACAGTTGGCCCTGTCAACTCGTCCTGAATGAAGCGCTTCAACCCTTGAGGCATTATGCGTGAAGTGTTAGTGCAGTCGAGTGCGTTCAGTGGACCAGCGTTCTAACCTCACGGGGACCTAGATGATACCTGCTGTCATTGCTATGAACAGATTGAGTGATAAGAGACTTCACCATAATGCCTTGCATTGGAGGAGTTGGAGGAAACGTACGAGTTGACCAAAAAGAATAGTTGCAGATACCTGCAGGTGACGGATTTTGTGAGAGAGGTGCCTTCTTTCCTGGGGCTGTCCTCTCTGGTGTGGCCGGGGGGGTGGATAAGGGGGAAAAATTAGGAAGGCGGCGTGAGTGGGGGTGTTGGTATCGGAGGATGTTGGGGGCCTCTGTCTTTTTTTATTTCCAATTAAGGGGCAATTCAGCGGGACCAATCCACCTACCCTGCACATCATTTTCAGTTGTGGGGATAAGACCCACACAGAGATGGGGAGAAAGTGCAAACTCCACACGGGCAGTGGTCAAGGGCTGGGATCGAATTCGAGTCTGGCAACGTGAGGCAGCAGTGCTAACAACTGTGGCACTGTGCCACCCTAGGGGACCTGTTCATTGGTTTGTTCATTGTTGATGCTTGATCTTTCATTATTTTCATGCATATATGTAACATCCCTTTAATAAAAATATTTTTTAAGAAAAGAAATAACCAAACACAAACTGTGACCTCCCATCTAAAAGTTCCAGTCCTAATAACCCTGGAGGCCAGGTTTCATGGTTAGAGATCGGAATTCCAATCCCCTGGAAATTTGTGTGGACGGAACATTCCCAATCCAGACCCAACTGGAGATTTGTTTTGGGACTAAAAATAGGTGGTTAGGCAGAAATGATTTCCATTTAATTTAACATTTTGTTCCAACGCCACCTGCACAAAAAAATAAACAAAATCACCCCCAAATCTTATGGAAGATATTTCAAATTTGTACTTTCGAAGATTGTTTTTTTTTCAAAGCTTTGAATAACAGAAGCAGTGCCAAATCCTTTGGGAAAAGCCAATAAGCTAATTTCCAAGTGTTTGATTACATTTGGTTGGCATAATTTACTATTAACGTTATTAATTTTAAAGTGAAAACAGTAAACCGAATGTTAAAATTGTGAATTTACAACAGGAAAATCATGAAGGTCAACAAAGTAAAGTCAACCTGCTGTGGAAATGTCAGGTCTGCTGGGGTTTGAGTCACAGTTAAGAATTAAAACTCTATTTTTTTTCAGAAAATATTTTATTGAGGCATTTATAATTTTAACACTTTTCAACAATAACATCCAACAGGACACACAATGAAATAACCATCATTCCCCCCAAACACAAACCCCAACCAACATGGCTTATAAAAAAACCCACCAGCCCTCCCCGGCCCTCCTGCCATTGGTTTTTCCTGCCCTTTCCTATCCTAGAAGGGGCTGGTTTAGCACAGTGGGCTAAACAGCTGGCTTGTAATGCAGAACAATGCCAGAATCGCGGGTTCAATTCCCGTACCAGCCTTCCCGAACAGGCGCAGGAATGTGGTGACTAGGGGCTTTTCACAGTAACTTCATTGAAGCCTACTTTTGACAATGAGTGATTAGAACTATTATTATTCGTCATTTCCATGCCTCCCCTTTTACCCCCCTTCCCCATCCCCTCCCCCCCCCTGCTGACAGTCTAATTTTTCTTGAAGAAGTCAATGAACAGCTGCCACCTCTGAGCGAACCCCTATAATGAACCCCTCAAGGCAAATTAAATTTTCTCCAGCCTGAGAAACCCCGCCATGTTGCTAACCCAACCCACCGACTTCAGGGGCTCAGAGTCCCTCCATCCCAGTAAAATCTGTCTCCGGGCCACCAAGGAAACAAAGGCCAAAATGTCGGCCTCTCCCCCACCCCCTTCCGACACTCCAAAGATCGCATCTCTGGACTTGGAGCCACCCTCCCATGCAGGACCTCAGACATGACGTCCGCAAATCCCTGCCAAAAGCCCCTCCGCCTCGGACACACCCAGAACATGTGTGCATGATTCGCCGGACTTCCCCCACATCACCCACACCTGTCCTCCACCTCCTCAAAGAACCTGCTCATCCGGGCCACAGTCACATGAGCCCTGTGGACCACCTTGAATTGGAACAGGTTGAGTCTGGCACACGTTGATGATGCATTAACTCTCTGCAGATGCTCCTCCTGCTGCAGCTCAGACAGATCATACCGTACATTTTTAAAAAATAGATTTAGAGTACCCAATTTATTTTTTCCAATTAAGGGGCAATTTAGCGTGGCCAATCCACCTACCCTGCTTATCTTTGGGTTGTGGGGGCGAAACCCATGCAAAAACGTGGAGAATGTGCAAACTCCACGCAGACAGTGACCGAGAGCCGGGATCGAACCTGGGACCTCGGCGCCGTGAGACAGCTGTGCTAATCACTGTGCCACCATGCTGCCCATAGATTGTTCCGTACATGAAAAGAAAATACATAATAGGGCAAACATAAAATACACAATGTAAATGCATAGACACAGGCATTGGGTGAAGCATACAGGAGTGTAGTGCTACTCAGTAGAGAAGATATGTGACGAGATCAGATCAGTCCATAAGGGGGTCATTTAAGAGTCTGGTAACAGCGGGGAAGAAGCTGTTTTTGAATCTGTTAGTGCGTGTTCTCAGACTTTTGTATCTCCTGCCAGATGTAAGAAGTTGGAAGAGTGAGTAAGCCGGGTAGGAGGGGTCTTTGATTATGCTGCCCGCTTTCCCAAGGCAGCGGGAGGTGTAGTTAGAGTCAATGGATGGGAGGCATCGATTTGCACCTGCAAGTCATTCGCTTTTTACACTGGTTGCTAGCCCATTCAGTGGATTAGAACAAAGAAACAGAAACAATTGGTTATAAAATCCTATCACTGGTTCATTCATGTTGGTATATCATAGTATCATAGAAGCCACAGCATGGAGACAGGCCCTTTGGCCCAAACTGGTCCATGACAACCAAAAAGTCCACCTAAGCCAACCCCCTTTGCCTGTATTTGGCCCATATCCCTCTAAACTTTTCCTATCCATGTATCTGTCCAAATATCTTTCAAGTGTTGTCAATGTCCCTGCCACAACCACTTCCTCCGACAGCTCATTCCGCATACGTACCACCCTCTGTGTAAAAATGTTGCTCCTCCGGTTCCCATTAATTCTTTCCACTTTTAACTTAAACCTATGCCTTCTAGTTCTCGATTCCTCAACCTTAGGAAAAAAACTGAGTGCATTCACCCTACCCATGCCTCTCATGATCTTATACACCTCAAAAGATCACCCCCTCAGTCTCCTACGCTCCAAAGAAAAATGACTCAGCCTGTCCAATCTCTCCCGATAACACAGCCCCTTGAGTCCTGCCAACATCCTTGTAAATCTCTTCTTCACTCTCTCCAGTTTAATAACATCTTTCCAAAAGCAAGGTGACCAAAACTGAACACAATACTCCGAGTGCAGCCTCACCAATGTCCTGTACAATTGCAACATAACTTTTCAACTTCTGACATGTGAGAGTACCTTTAAGAAATGGGTGTTTATCAGTGATGTCAGAGTGTGAGTGGAGCTGGGCTGTCTGTCTGCTTTACTTTTGTTTTAGGCTGTTTGCTACAGGGTGTGTTTAGTTTCATTTCGAGAGCTGGATAGCTGCAGGCAAAGCAAGGAGCTGTATAAGGATCTCTCTCTGCAAACTAAAGACTGTCTCCAAATCAATTGGGTGATTTCAAAGTGCTGACTGCTCTCAATAGTGAATTTAAACCTGATCTCTGTGTTTAAAAGGGTCTTTTGTCTGCCGAATGTTGTTTGGGAATTTATTAAGGGTTTATCATAGAATTTACAGTGCAGAAATAAAATGAAATGCTATGAAAATGAAATGAAATGAAAATCGCTTATTGTCACAAGTAGGCTTCAAATGAAGTTACTGTGAAAAGCCCCGAGTCGCCACATTCCGGCGCCTGTTCGGGGAAGCTGGTACGGGAATTGAACCGTGCTGCTGGCCCGCCTTGGTCTGCTTTCAAATCCAGCGATTTAACCTTGTGCTGAACCAGCCCCTAAGGAGGCCATTCAGCCCATCGAGTCTGCACCGGCTCTTGGAAAGCGCACCCTACCCAAGCCCACACCTCCACCCTATCCCCATAACCCAACTCAACACTAAGGGCAAGTTTGGACACTAAGGGCAATTTATCATGGCCAATCCACCTAACCTGCACATCTTTGGACTGTGGGAGGAAACCGGAGCACCCGAAGGAAACCCACGCACACACGGGGAGGATGTGCAGACTCCGCACAGACAGTGACCCAAGCCAGAATCGAACCTGGGACCATGGAGCTGTGAAGCAATTGTGATATCCACAATGCTACCGTGCTGCCGTGTTATCAATAGAGTACTGTATTCTTTGGGGATTTATTGGTGTTGATAGTTGTTGATGTTTACTGTGGGTTTATAAAGTGTTAACTGGTTTCATAAATCTGTCACAAATAAATCACAAATTTGAATCTGTCTATATATATGTTTCTGGAACATACCTCTTCATTCACCTGAGGAAGGAGCAGCGCTCCGAAAGCTAGTGACATCGAAACAAACCTGTTGGACTTTAACCTGGTGTTGTAAAACTTCTTACTGTGCCCACCCCAGTCCAACGCCGGCATCTCCACTTCATAAATAAACATTGCTTTAATTTAAAAGTACTGTGGATCTCTGGTGTATCACACCTATAAGGTAGGCCCGTGTGCTCCCCATACCCACAATCTATTAAAAGTTGTGGGTCAGGTGAACTCCATGATACACTTTGGGACTCTCTAAACCCTAGCCCATAACACGTCTATACTCAATGCTCTGACTGATGAAGGCCAGCATACCAAAAGCCTTCTTCACTGCCCTATCTACCTATGACTCCATCTTTAGAGAACCGTGCATCTGAACTGCAAGGTCCCTCTGTTCCACGATACTCCCTAAGGCCCTACCATTCACCATGGAAGTCCTACCGTGATTTGACTTTTCAAAATGCAACAACTCACACTTAACTGTATTGATCTCATTTTGCCATTTCTTGGCCCACTTCTCCAGCTGATCAAGATCCTGCAGCAAATTTTGATAACCTTCCTCACTGTCTACAATACCACCTATTTTAGTGTCATCTGCAAACTCGCTGATCATGTCTTGTACATTCTCATCCAAATCGTTGATAGAGATAACAAACAACAAGGGGCCCAGCACTGACCCCGAGGCACACCACTAGTCACAGGCCTCCAGTCCGACAAGCATCTTTCCACCATTACCCTCTGCTTCCGACCATCAAGCCAATTGTATATCCAATTTGCCAGCTCTCCCTGGATTCCATGGAATCTAACCTTCCAGAGCAGCCTACCATGTGGAACGTTATCAAAGGCCTTACTGAAGTCTATATAGACTACATCTACCACCCCGCCCTCATCAACCTTCCTGATCATGTCATGCAAGAACTCTAACAAATTTGTACGGCACGATTCCCCATGGACAAAGCCGTGCTGACTACTCCTAATCAAACCCTGGGCTGGATTCTCCGTCCCGCCACGCCAGATTTCTGGTTCAGCATGCCGGCGGGATGCTCCGTTTCGCTGGCTGGTCGATGGGGTTTCCCATTTTTATTATATTATATTGCTACTCCTGGTAGCATGTTGTATTACTTGGTTAAAGTAATATCTGTCATTACAGGTTGCAGACGACCTTGAAGAACACACAAGTCTTCGATGTAAAGGAAACAAATTTATTAAGTAATGATAAAACTAATAAATGAGTTTGACACTACTGAACTAACTCTAGAAATAAAGTAATGAGAAATAACTGTACAAACTGTATCTGAACTACACGTGGTGGACAGGCTGTGACCTGGCTATACGATACTACTGCTGTCTGGCTACTCCTGTGTGGAAAGAGAGCAAGATCCTTGGGGAGCTCATTTATATAGTGTGATCTGGTGGTGCCCTATAGTGGTAGTGCCACCGCTAAGTGTTGTGATTAACCCTTTAGTTACATGTCTGTCTACATATCATTACAGGATTTCCCACTGTGGGGCAGCCCCATGCTGTCGGGAAACCCCCGGGCTGCCGGCAAAACAGAGCATCCTGACGACGGACAATCCAGCCCCATGTCATAGATTATCATAGAATTTACAGTGCAGAAGTAGGCCATTTGGCCCATCGAGTCTGCACCGGCTCTTGGAAAGAGCACCCTACCCAAGGTCAACACCTCCACCCTATCCCCATAACCCAGTAACCCCACCCAACACTAAGGGCAATTTTGGACACGAAGGGCAATTTATCATGGCCATCCACCTAACCTGCACATCTTTGGACTGTGGGAGGAAACCGGAGCACCCGGAGGAAACCCACGCACACACGGGGAGGATGTGTAGACTCCGCACAGACAGTGACCCAAGCCGGATTCGAACCTGGGACCCTGGAGCTGTGAAGCAATTGTGCTATCCACAATGCTACCATGCTGCCCTTCCAAACGCCTGTATATCTTATCCCACAGAATCCTCTCTAATAACTTACCCACCACAGATGTTAGGCTTACCGGTCTATAATTCCCAGTTCTTTCTTTGCACCCTTCTTAAATAAGGGCACAACATTTGCTCCCTTCCATAAGATTGTACTGTGTTTTGCTGTGTTCAACAATAATAAAGGGAACAAGAAGGAAAGCCTGTTTTCAATATTTTTAATAATTGTGTTCTTACTAATGCTACATTGCATTTGCCCACATGATGGCTAATTCGTGAAAATATTAAATATATATATTTTTGTTTTGTATTAAGTTGCCAATTTCAGAACCAGTGGAATGCTATGATTGATTTATTGTCACATGTACCGAAGTACAGTGAAAAGTATTTTTCTGCGCCCAAGGGAATGTATAAAGTACGTACACAGTAGACAAAAAGAATAATCGGCAAAGTACATCGGCAAATAAGTAATTGGTTACAGTGATTGGTGACTGCAATTACTGAGCACTTTCATCATTTCTGATATCAGCTGTTCGTTGGAATGTTCCGGTGCCAAATAATTGCTTCGGAATGAATGTAGGTGAAGAGCATCAAGGCGCACAGTAGGTTCCAAATACCCTTTGGACAGTGCTATTTATGAACATCATTACGAGAGCATATTAAAGGCTGGATAAATCTGTTTACAATGAAAGCATTGTTTTCCTGTTTTAAAAAAATGTTTCCTAGAGAGGGGCACAATTATCGTGGCCAATCCACTACCCAGCACATTTTTAGGTTGCGGGAGTGAGACCCACGCAGACATGGGGAGAATGTGTAAACTCCACACAGACTGACCTGGGGCCGGGATTGATCCTGGATCCTCAGCGCCGTGAGGCAGCAGTCCTAACTACTGCACCACTGTGCCACACTGAATTAAAGCACATATAATCCTGTGAATTGGGAACAGGTTACTTTTGGCAGTCTGACACCCTTGTAATTTTTCATCTACTGCAAGCGCATTGTATTTTTTGAATGAACAGTCATCCATAGTTTGTTTCAGAAAATAAAGATTATGCAAGTCACTACAGAGCTCCCACACAAGGGAGGTGAAAGAGATACATGTTTTTCTGACAGTATTTTTTCTTTATCTTTTGTGTTGTACCCGTATCATGATCTTTTCTTGCTCCCCATGCACGATTGATTACCTTTCGTCAAGGTGGTTCCGGTGGCCTAAATTCCAGCTGAAAACTGAAAATCATCTCAAATGACCACACACATTCACGTTTCCTTTAAATAACATTACAGGCTAACAAGGGCTGCTCTGCAAAAAAAATCTGCCTCAAGCCTGTTCAGCTAACTCTAAATTTCAATGGACTTTTTGCTTCCTGAAATAACAGTGCTTTATTCCCCTTTGCTGAACCGTTCTGAGAATATGGGTCTGGATTCCCTATTTTTGGGACTATGTCCCCACGCCGTCGTAAAAACTGTGGCCTTTCATGCCAAAGACCCTATATTCATCGCCCTGCAGGGGGCATGCAGGGACCCGTCGTGAATCTAGCAGCTTTAGCTGCAGATACGGCCCCCGCACGTCCGGGTCAGAGGCTGCGCATGCGCACGACAGCGGCCTCCAGCGGCCGCGCCGTGCTCCATGGCGGACTCAGACCGTGGAGCTGGACCTCCTAAATAGGGCCCCCGATCGGCCGCACGCCTGACCTGGACCGCCCGCCCAGAAATAGCCCGGTCCCGTATTAAGCCCGCCCTGCCCTCCGATCGCCCCACCCCCAACCATGTCGACCGCGGACTGAGTCCACAGCCGCCACGCGAGTATCCCGAACGGCAGGACCATGTTAGATCCACGCCGTCGGGACTTTGGCCGGTCGGGGGCGGAGAATAGTGGGACGAGCCTCTGGCAATGGCCGCATGTTGGGGATCCGCGACACAGAGTACGCTGCTTTTCGGGGGCCGGAGAATCGGGGAACCACCGCCGGTCCCGATTCCATGCGCAGAAATGGATTCTCCGCCCCGGCGTTGGACGTGATTTTGTTGGGGTGCGGAGAATCCAGCCCATGGTGTTAGAAAACATTCAGCACAGTTTGTCCATCATTCGTCATATTGAAAGAAACAATCATTCTGTATCCTTCCTGTACCTTTGACCTTACTTCAGAAATGATAAATTAACAGGCGCAATTCTATATATTATTTTCTTTCTTTCCTCAGTCTCCCCAACCTGCCTAATATTCATAGTTCAGTACCATTCGCATCCCAATTTGAAGATATGAATTGACCTTGAAGCTTGCACTGGTGTTGTTACTTAAACAGCTTTTAAGGTGCAATCAATAAACGCACCAATTGCTGAAATCCAGCATTAGTGAGCATATAGAAATTATGAGTGTTTGCATATTTCAATCAAATGGATTTTATTTTGTGCGAACCACGCACTATCTTACAACATACCCCATTGTTCTTTTTTTCTAACATGCTGTAATTCTTTCAAATGTTACACCAACATCATTTGATGTTGGGTGCCTGCCAGTATTTTGATGCCATAGCGATAGAAAATTACCAGCCCTCCATCAAGGTTCATTTCCAAAAGCTAGGCTACACCTATATTTGTTGAAGATCTGATCTGTATGAGATAAACTGACTGCTGTCTTGTTACACACACTTCCAGGAAGATTCTGACTTGTATCATCTAGCCATGGTTAAAGGACCAGACTGCTTCTGCTCAGCTTTGCCCTTTTAGGGGGGCAAGTTGCTCTGATGGTGATTCATATTTTCAAGCTCGCATAAAGTTAAAAAAGAAAGAAATTACCTGTTATATTCCAGTTTTATGGAATGATGCACTCCTCCATCATCAGAACTGTGTGATATGGCTTTGTTGCTTCAGTGAGGGACTGATCATCCTTGTCACCTTGGTAACAGTGTAAATCAACGGGGAAAAAATGAATGAAGCTCAGAACATTCAGACTTGCTGTTTTTCTCTCTATGAAACAAATGACCAAAGCCAAACTACACCACAATAACGGTCAAGGAGTAACTGGTGGTGGACGTAGAGGTGGTTACTCCAGTATAATATCAGTTTGCAATACAATCCATAGACAGTCTGGAGTGGAACCTATGGCTAATCCCAAGTCAGAAAAGGAAACCAGTCATCATAGCAGAGTAATATGACTCTGAGACACAGTACTCAGGTGGATGAGCAGACATCACCTCACAGGTGCAGTACCTACAGAGACTGCGGCAGCAGCTCCTGACTGAACTGGGCTATTTTTAACACAGATCCCAGCTTCTCAGTTATATACTGTAGCAGGATGTGGAGGCAACAAGCTCATTTTATCAACTGATTTTGTTTACTGTAATATTTAATTTAAGTAGACAGAACATTTTGCATTATATATCTATAGAGGTGTCAACTCATACACAACGTGGCATTAACTATTTAATGAAACTTTATACCTGTTTAGCTAAAACATTTTTACTGTGTTCACTAACTCATTACATTTAGCACAGCGTATGAGCATATAAACATGCAGTTTTGCTACTGATTTTGTTATTACTTTTATGGTATTTATTTTACAGCCACAAAACAGTGACCGTAGCAATACAGCATAAAGAAAACCTGGAGCATACATCAGGGCACTCACTGTGGCCTAGATTTATCATCCAATCAACATAGCCTAGTCTGCTCATTCGTTGTCAAGGGAAACTATATCTAACCAGAGTCAAATGATACAGAGATCACTCTAAAAGTAGGTGACTAAGACCAGGAGAAAAAACAAACAAAACACTGGGTCTCATTCATCAAGGGATAGAATTGAAAAGCAAAAAAGACATGTACAACATTGTACAGAACCTTCCTGGATCACATTTGTGGTATTGTGAACAGTTCTGGTCGCCACATCATAAAAGGGATAGAGAGGCACAGAAGAAGGTGCAAATGAAATTTGCTGGAATATTACCAGAACTGAGAGGTTATGGGCTGAATTCTCCCAAAATTGGACTATGTCCCCACGCCGGTGTAAAAACGCTGGCGTTTCACTCCAGAGTTTCCGATAAAAAGATCATCCAATTCACTCACCTGCAGGGGGCTAGCAGGGATCCAGAGTCATTCATGCAGCTTTAGCTGTGGATATGGGACCCCACACTTCCAGTTTTGAGTCCGCACATGCAGAAGGCGGTGGCCTCCAGCGGCCGCGCGAGCGCCATGGCGGACTCAACCGCGGAGACAGCTGCAAAATGTAGGCCCCCCCCAATCGGAAAAGACTTGATGGAGTTCTTTAAGATTATGAATGTGTTTGAGTGGATGTAGAGATGTTTTCATCCAGAGGAAAGGTTAAATCTAGAGACATAAAGATAAGTTAGTCACTTAAATATAGCGTGATGAATGTAAAAATTGGTATATATATTGTATTATATTTATCTGTTGCAGTAATACTTTTTAAAGCCTGGGGTGGTGTGTGTATGTATCTGCTGCACTGACATATTTTAAATCCTGGTTTGAAAGGCAGCCAGACTTTGTGGCTGCAAATGTGCAATTAAGATGTTGTAAAAGTATGATTATCGTTCTTTCAAACCGTGTATATGTTTACAATGAGAGGCCTAATGGGTTTTTGTTCTGTTTTCTGGGATTCCCTGGGGAGTAGATAATTACAAACATTCTGAGATTCTCCGGTCGTCGGCGCTGAAATCGTCTTCGGCGATTGGCTGGAGAATACCCGTTTACGCCCAGTTCGGGGGCGGCGCCGCTTTTGCGATGCTCTGCCCCTTCCAAAGCGGCATACTCGCAGACTACACCACGCACCGTATTGACGGTCACAGGACATTGCCTGAGGCCCACCCCCGATGCTCCGCCCCCGACCGGCCGTTTTCCCGACGGCGTCAGTCGAGTGTGGTATCATCCGACGAGAACTCAGCATGATAGCTGCGGACTCAGTCCAGCGGCGCCACAGTCGGGGGAGGGACTATCGGTGAGCAGGGGGGACTTTGACTGGGGCTGGGGGCACTGTTGGGGGGTGGTCCGGGTGCACGAGCCGTCCAAATGGGGGGCACTATTTCGCTTATGGGGGGGCACGAGCGGTCGGCGCCATGTTGCATGGCAAGACCACGGATCCGTATCAGCAGCTAGAGCCGGGGGCTCTACGCTGCTCGGCTGCTAGCCCCCAGCCAAATGGAGGATCGGTGGCCATTTTATGCCGAATTTCCGATCGTAAAATGCCACCATTCCCACGCCATAGCTCCAGCGTGGAGCCATAGCCTCAAAATCAGAGAATCCAGCCCATTGTGTTTAAACTTAAGTAAGTAAGTCATGGGATTGAAGTGGTGGGTGGGAGGAGCCAGGGCAGTAGCAGGCAGAGGTTTAGTTTAGTTCTCTGGAAGCAGGGGGAGCAGTGACTTAGTGACATTGTCACTGGACTAATAATTCAGAGACCCAGAGGTTAATGGATCTGGGTCCTTGGTTTGAATCCTACCACGGCAGATGGTGAATCCAATAAATATCTGGAATTAAAAGTCTAATGATGGCCATGAAACCATTGTCGTTTGTCGTAAAATCCCAGCTGGCTCCCTAATGTCCATTAGGGAAAGAAATCTGAGGTGCTTACCCGGTCTGGCCTACATGTGACTCCAGACACAAACAGCGATACGGTTGACTCTTAACTGCCCCACACTGAAATGGTCAAGCAAGCCGCTCCGTTCCAGGGCAATTAGGGATGGGCAAGAAATGCTGACCCAGTCAGCGACACCCACATCCCAAGAACATTTTTTTAAAAAGTAGTGAGCTGAAAGTAAAGCAGCTTCTGCAAAAGGCTGTCAGAGATTCAGCATTAATCTGACAGGATCTCTCTCTCTCTCTCTTCCAGCAGGCTCTCAAAAGACCACTCTATCCAAGGATTGGCAAGTAACCCTTGGCGGGATTCTCTGAAAATGGGGCTATGTCCCCACACCGGCGGTAAAACCGGCACTAACCACTCCGTCGTCAACAGCCCCCAAAAGTGAGGAATTCTCCCATTTTTCAGGGGCTGGGTTGATGCCGGAGTGGTTGGCGCCGCTCCAGCCGGCGCCGAAGGGCCGGCACAAGTTCACGCATGCGCGGAGCGGCCGGCGTATTTTCGCACATGCACAGACCGGCCGGCGTATTTCCGCACATATGCGGGGGTTCCTTTCACTGCGCCGGCCCCCGGGCAATACGGCAGAGCCCTACAGGGGCCCAGCACGGAGGAAAGACAGCCCCTCACGGAACCAGCCCGCTTGCAGATCGGTAGCCCACGATCGCGGGCCAGGCCACGGTGGGGGGCCCCCCCTGGGGTCGGATCCCCCCGCAGGTTTAGCCCCCCCCCAGGACCACCCCCGCACACTTTCCTCCAGGTCCTGTTGTGCGTGAGGTGAGTAATTCATGCCGGCGGGACTGGCCAAAACTTTACGGCCACTCGGCCCATCGGGGCCCAGAGAATCGCCAAGGGTGCTGCTGTCAATGGCGCTCAACCGGTGTGGCGGGAATCCCGCCGGCCCCCAGAAAATGGCGCCAGTGAATATGGCAGCCGACGTCGGGGCGGCGGGGTGGGATTCGCGCCTCCCCACATGGGGATTCTCCGACCCGGCCCCTGTGTTTGCTAACTCTATTTAAAAGTAGTTTTTGACCTGTGCTGCATTTTGCTTGATTGGAGATAAAGACGCTGCGACAACGAATGAACGGACATCGCGCAACAATCACCAGGCAGGAATGTTCCCTTCCAGTCGGGGAACACTTCAGCAGTCAAGGGCATTCAGCCTCTGATCTCCGGGTAAGCGTTCTCCAAGGCGGCCTTCAGGACCCGCGACAACGCAGAATCGCCGAGCAGAAACTTATAGCCAAGTTCCGCACACATGAGTGCGGCCTCAACCGGGACCTGGGATTCATGTCGCATTACATTCATCCCCCACCATCTGGCCTGCGAAATCCTACCAACTGTCCTGGCTTGATACAATTCACACCTCTTTAACCTGGGGTTACCCCATCTCTGGATCTGTAAAGATTTAATCACCTGCTAATGGTCGCATTCCTAGCATTGTTTGGCATCTTTGTAATTGTCTATATATGTGTTTCTGGAACAGACCTCTTCATTCACCTGAGGAAGGAGCAGCGCTCCGAAAGCTAGTGACATCGAAACAAACCTGTTGGACCACCCGCAGCAGACAGGGCAAACAGTTTACAACATCAATCAGTGTACAATGCTGATTTGATGGTAATGCTGCCATTTTCAAATTCTTGCTGATACCTATTCCCTGTCTTTACCTCACCCACCTCAGATACCTATTCCCTGTCTTTACCTCACCAACCTGGTGTTGTAAGACTTCGTACGGAGATAAAGAAGGTATGAGTTAGAAGTGAAAGTCTTTCTTTTTATTGTTAAGCATTGTTTAACTGGTCATTATGAGCTATATTTCTGTGATGTTAAGGTAGTTTAGTATTGTGTTAACAATAAAGTTTATGTTAATATACCATATCCCTATATTTGTGTGTAATGACTTCTGGAACAAAAGTATCCTTGCCTCACCGTTTTACAAATCAACAAAAAAAAAATTGGGGTTCATGTCCAGTATTCTAGCAAATGTCAGGGTCCAGTCCCTGATGATAGGGAATGCAGAATCATGAAAATTATTTACCGAGAAAATGGTTAGAATGTGGAGCTTACTACCAGAAGCAATGGTTGAGGTGAATAGACTAGATGCATTTAAGGAGAATCTAAATAAGTATGATGGAGAAATCAATTAAATTTAAAAATGGGGATAAATAAAGAAAGGTGGCAGGACGCTCTTCTGGAGCATAAACATTAGCCTAATACAGTGTTGTAAAAACTATAGGGGAAAGGTGGGCTGCATAACATTTTAGCTACTATTTTAGATGCTGTGCAGCCACATAACACTCAAAATGAAGTCTACGATGTGTGCACACACCTCATGGGAATAAACTGGACACTATTTTGATAACGGTGTATGCACACACCCATCCAGTGACCACCCGCAGCAGACAGGGCAAACAGTTTACAACATCAATCAGTGTACAATGCTGATTTGATGGTAATGCTGCCATTTTCAAATTCTTGCTGATACCTATTCCCTGTCTTTACCTCACCCACCTCAGAACAGGCAGTTGATGGCGGAATCATAGTTAAAAGTGTCAGGAATAGACATTGATGATCTGACAAACATGAAGGTTGGTGGGGTGGAAAATTGCCAAGTTGTGCACAAGGTAATAAAGGCAGCAAAAGATATAAGTAAATCACTAATCTGTTGAGTAGGAATCATTATTGTGTCACTTATATCCATATTACAACAACTTTCTGGCCTGTTCCCCTGTCTCTGCAACATGTCAGAATTATGCACTGCCCACGTCCTGGCACTGTTGGTCCATGCACCTTTGCCACAAGGTGAGTATTGGCCACAGTGGATGAAAAGAGTTCTTGAACACAGAATTGTAAAGATAACAAGGGCTAGATTCTCCGTTTGGGTGACTATGGGCTGGATTCTCCGTTTGGGTGACTATGGGCTGGATTCTCCATTCTGGAGACGATGGGCTGGATTCTCCGATTTTGAGAGTAAGTGCTGACGCCGACGTGGAAACAGTGGTGTTTTACGACAGAAAAAACAGCGCAATAACTGCACCGATTCAGCTAGTTTAAATGGGCGAGCACCATCGCCACGTGGAACACAATCGGTTCCATGCAAAATGGTGCCGGATCCGGTCCATGATTGGCACACATGAGGCTCACACACCGCAGCCGCACTTAAACGGTCCATCCCCCACAAGATGGCTGGAAGGAGAGCAGCGCCACGGTTCAGGGCCGCTGAGCTGGACACCCTCATGGACGCCGTGGAAGAGAGGCGGATGACACTGTAAACGGCCAAGGTGGAAGGCAGCTAGGTGCCGCCATTTGCCGTGCCTGGACGCAGGTGGCAGAGGCAGTCAGCGCCATGGGCAGTGTTGTCCGGACTGGTATGCAGTGCAGGAAGAAACTCAACGACTTCCTCAGGGGGGCAAGGGTGAGTTGGCTGCTCTGTGCCCCTGGCACTAACCCCGCCACCCCCCCACACACCTGCAACCCGGTTCCTCCCCCCCCCCGGGGGACGGCTGAACCCCCACCCTGCCCGACATGCCAGCATCCATGCCAGCCGCCATAGGCGGGTGCCCTGGCCACTGAGACCGCCATCTACCCAACCCCTGGGCTGCAAGCATTGGAACGTCTAATGGTTGTCCTGTTTGTGTTCCCCCCCTCCCCGCCCCCAGGAGAAGGACGCGCACAACCGCTGGGAGCGGGAAAATACCGGATAGGGACCACCAGAACTGCGGCTCCTCACCATGCCCGAGCAGAGGGCACTGGTCGTGGTCGGCGGCCCGGAGGAAAGGGAGGTTGCCGAGGTGCAGTTCAGCAGCGGGCAAGGGAGTGAGACCCTGCTTAGTTGCGGATCCCCATGACACATGTGGGGACCCCCTTCACTCTCCCACCCACACACCCCCACCCCAGTCACCCCACAACCCACACCCCACCCTACCCCTCACACCACAGTCCCCCTCACCTACGCACCCTCACCCCTCGCAACTCCCACACCCCCCAACCCCGATCCCCCAGCTCGCTGTCTAATGATACATGTCATCCTGTGTCTTACAGGACCTGCCGGAGATGGGGCTGGTCAATCTGGTGCCCCTCCCCCCCCGTCCCCAGCCAGTGCCAGAGCCGATGACCCCCAGACAGCCGAACAGGGTTCAGGAAAGCCTGCCACGTGAATTTACGGCAATAACTTCTTTGATTTTGTGAGAGGAAATAAGGAAGTTAACTTTTGAAACTGAACAAAACTCTGAAATATACTGAATGACAGAATATGCACCTTGTTGATTGGAGTATTTGCTCCTGCGCTGGACTGGCTCATTCTGTCCTGCACTGGTCTGTGCTGCAGGGATGTCACCGGCTGCTTTTTCCATCTCGTTGCTCATCAGCAAGTTCCATGTTTACTCGCCCCTGCACACACACATTGCAATATTAATCATCTTTACCGCCATTCTGACAAGAGGTAAGCTTTGATTTCAGTTCAGTAATTATTCTTACCGATGTATTTTTACAAGTAAAAAAGCACAAAAGCAGTGACTTGCACCTTTGCGATCTGTGGGGTGAGGGTGGGTGGGGTTGGGAGGGGAGGGGCATGACATAATTGGGGCAGAATAACGCAAAAGGAATCTGTTGGTAATGAAGGTGAATTTGTTTACATATGTATAATTGCATGCTTAGCACAACATCTCACTCCCAGTGCAGACCTCGCTGGGAGGATAGATCAGATCAGGCCATCAGTTAGGCCTGCTTTTATCCCCTGCCTTAACGAGCTCCAGCTGGTTGGCCTCTGCCTCCCTACCTAGGGAGCTTGTATTCCATGAGTCCCAATAATTGTTTCCCCATGGTCCTCATGGGGTTACAACAGGGAGGAGGGGTGTGATGTCATAGGGGGCCCCCAGAAATGAAGATGAGGACAGGGCCCCACAAAGTGTAAGTCTATATCCTACCCACTTCGATGCAGCACCAAGCAACCTCCGTTCTGTGCCTCAGGCCAACTATAAAATGGGAATCCCACTGGCACCACCATGATATTTTTATATTTTCCACACAATTATTTTCTGATCCTTTGTTTAAAAAAAAAAAGGGCGGTTTTGTGCGAAAGGCACACAACCACTAGCAACTGGATTACGTTTAAGATTCAATTCCAGCAGAGATTTTTTCACCCATTGATTTTGAATTGAATTTGAGTCCAAGTGGTAAAAGACCAAACTCTACCCTACTGAGTCATCCACTCTCCTTTAGCTTGTCGTTATAGATAAAATGTTATGAAATCATGGTAATTCTGCTCATTGAACAAAAATCCAATCCTACCGTTTGTGAACAATCAACTAAATTCAACAAATGAAGAGCACATGACTAATCTAAAAAACCTTGCTAATGTTCTCTTCATTTTACTAAGTAGCATTAAACTTTGGATTAACTCTACAACACAATGGGACCAGTTTAGCTCGGTTGGCTGGACAATTGGTTTATTATGCAAGGCCAGCAGCCCAGGTACAATTCCTCTACTGGCTGAAGTTATTCATGAAGGCCTCGTTGTCTCAACATTGCCCCTTACCCGAGGTGTGGTGATCCTCAGGATTTAAAAACATTTTTTAGAGTACCCAATTTTTTTTTCCAATTAAGGGGCAATTTAGAGTTGCTAATCCACCTTGAGTAGCTGCAGCTGCTCTCTGTCTCTGCTGCTGAGTGCTGGCTGTTGCTGACTTGCCTGCAGGAAGGAGAGAGGGAGGAAAGGAGAGGGAGAGAGGAAGGAGAGAAGAAGGAGAAAGGAAGGAGGGAAGAAACAACAGCAACAACAATAACAACAGGAAGGTGGCTGCAAAAACAAAGTGGGAGTAAAGTCCCTTTGTACTGTTTGTTTGCTGGGCCACTCCCGGGCTTTGGGCCTGGCCCTGCCCAGTTCTCCCAACTGACAGGTCTTCCTCATTCCATCTAGTGAGCTTGTTCCGGGACAGGGACTGATGCACTATCAATTACTACAAAGACGACAGTAGTGAATAATCGAGGTTTTGTTGAGGAAAGATGTGTGGCCCTCTGTAGCTGGAACCAGAATGGGAGCAGCACCTGCGAGCACACACATTTATACGCTGCCTACTGGGCGGAGCCAGCAGGCAGGGAGTTACCCATGTACCTCTAGTACAGGAGTCTTACCGTACTACATCTAATATACATCTAATACAGTTAGTGGTGACTACCACAGGGACAGCGAGTGGTTGCAGAGCCCCTCCCGGGCTGAAGATCCCATACACCAGCAGAAAGGAGATCAGTTCCATTGGGTGGTCGTTCCAGGGTGGAGCACAGACTGTATTTTGCTGAGCCCTACTTGGGCCGAAGACTTCTTTAAACCAGCGTCATTTACCTCCGTGTGGTGACGTAGGGTGGGAGCACAGACTGTGTTTTTTTTGCTGGGCCCTCACCTGGGCTGAAGATCCCCAATCCTCCCACCCTCCAGCTTCACCTGGAGTCTCAGGAGTCTCTCTCCTCGGGCACCATTCCATCTACGGTGCCCCGCCCTCCAGCATTGTTAACCTCCTCCAACAGGGATTCTTGTTCTCTCTTCTCTTCCCTTCCATGCTTTGCTCCCCTGTATACCTTCCAAGGGGGAGAGTACGTCATTCCACCTTGCCCTTCCCTTGACAACCCCCTCCCCACTATCTATTTTGTCAATTAAATTCCAACGCGACAAAGCCCACATTGGGGTGGGCGTGGTATTTGCCCTGATGGCCTCTCCACCTACGCTAGTGACCAGAGCCAACTATGCGAGGGTGGTGGCCTCTTCGGCCTCCACTGCTCCCGCAGCCCCGCCACCTTTCCAGTTGCTGACGCAAAAGCTGGGCTACGCTCACCCCACCATCACCATAGAGGCGTGCATTCGCGCGATGGCCGGGCCCTCGGCCATTGTGGCCGCCTCTCGAATGTACAGGAAAGTCTTGGAACCCAGTGCAGCTCTCGTGCAGTGGTGAAGTTAAGGAACCTGGTCGGGTTCTTTGACTTGGTGGATGTCTGGTGGACTCTCCATTCTGACTCCAGCGTCTTCACTTTTGTGAGGCCTGGGGTTGGAGCGTCCAGAATCGATCGCCTCTACATTTCAAGGGAGTACCTGCCCCGTGTCCCGATGGCCTCTGTGCAGCTGGTGCCGTGCTCGGACCACCGTCTCGTGTGGGCGGGGCTCGTCATGTCTCGCGCTCAGTTGCGGTTCGCATGCTGGCACTTTAACAACCTGCTGCTGGAGGACAAGTGGTTCCTGGGCTCATTTTGTCACTTCTGGACCGGCTGGAGAAGGAAGTGGGGAGGCTTCCCCTTCTTGAGGCTATGGTGGGACGTGGGCAACGTGTGTACCTTCTGTCAGGAGTATGTGAGGGGGTCGACAAAGAGGCAGAAATCCAGGGTCGAGGAGTTGGAAAATGTGCTCGACCTGGAGTCACGTCTCGGTTAGCCCGATGAAGACCCGGCCCTGCGTCTGATGTACAGACAAGTTGCAGGTCCCGGGGCGCGTATGTGAGGTCACGGATCCAGATCCTTACAGACATGGACTGTGGCTCCCCCTTCTTCTACTCGCTGGAAAAAAGGCACGGGGTCCGTCAGCAGCTCCTTACGCTGCTGGCCGACGACGGGTCCCTCGTCTCGGATCCGGAGGAGGTTCGGGCCCAAATCCGAAGCTTCTACAGCGCTCCCTTCTCTCCGGATCTGTCCAGTGAGGATGCTGGCAGAGTTTTGTGGGAGGACCTGCCGCAGGTCGACCCAGAGGGCGCAAGTGGGCCTGATACTCCTATAAGCCTAGGGGAGCTGACCGGTGTCCTCGACAGCCTGTCCAGGGGCAAAATCCCAGGGCTGGACGGGCTGACCGTGGAGTTCTTCAGAGCATTCTGGGACGTCCTGGGGAGCGACTATGCGGGGGTCCTGGGGTCCTGGGGGAAAGTATCGCAACCGGGGAGATGCCCCTCTCATGGCGCAGAGCCACCATTACCTTGCTGCCAAAGAGGGGGATCTCCGCCACCTTAAAAACTGGCGTCCGGTCTCCCTCCTCAGCACGGATTACAAGATTTTCGCCAAGGCACCGTGCTGGACCACATGATCCACCCTGACTAGTCCTACACGGTCCCAGGCCGCACAACCCATGACAACATTCATCTGGTCCGGGACCTGGTCCATCATTCCCAGAGGGCTGGTATGTCGAGCGCCTTCCTGTCCTTGATCAGGAGAAGGCGTTCGACAAGGTGGATCACGAATATTTATTCGGGATTCTGCAAGCATTCGGGTTCGGGATGCAATTTGTCGTTCGGATCCGACTTCTGTACACTGCCGCAGAGGGTCTTTGTAAGGTTAACGCGTCCCTGACGACGCCCCTTCGCTTTGGGAGAGGGGTGCATCAGGGCTGCCCTTTGTCTGGCCAACGTTATTCTATTTGCAAGGAGCCTTTCCTGCACCTCCTGCGGAGGAGGCTGTCGGGACTGCTTCTGCGCGGGCCGGGCATTGGGGTGGTCCTTTCGGCTTATGCTGATGATGTGCTCCTCATGTTCACTGACCCTGCTAACCTCCGGAGGATGCAAGAGTGCCAGGCTGTGTACTCCGACGCGTCCTCTGCCAGGATCTACTGGGACAAATGTTCCGGACTCCAGGTCGGTCCGTGGCAAATGGACCCCCTCCCAGAGGAGCTCAGGCCTTTCATCTGGAGCAGGACCAGTCCCCTCTACTTGGGAGTCCATCTTTGCCCAGCTGAGGAATCCTGGCTGGCTAACTGGCAGGAGCTGGAGACCAAGGTCGCCGCTTGCTTGAGGCGCTGGACAGGACTGCTCCGAGTGCTGACCTACAGGGGTCGAGTTCTCGTCATAAACCAGCTGATAGCCTCCATGTTGTGGTACCGGCTGGTCACTTTGACCCCTCCCCCTGACTTTGTCAAGAACATCCAGAGAATGCTTGTAGAGTTCTCCTGGGACAAGAGACTGCACTGGGTCGCTGCTGAGGTTCGGAGTCTCCCGCTTTGGGAGGGCGGCCAGGCGCTGGTGTGCCTTTGCACCCAGGTGGCAACCTTCCGCCTTCAGACACTGCAACGATACCTTTACGTTGAGCCCCCTCCACGATGGTGTGCCCTCGCGACGCATTTCTTCCGCCGGGTGCACGGCCTGAATTATGACGTGCAGCTCCTGTTCATAGATCTGCAGGGTCTTCGTTACCCTCCGCAGGCGCTGCCCGTCTTTTACCAGGACCTGCTCAAAGTCTGGAACATGGACGCCTCACACCGCAGCTCCCCCGGTCAGGAGTGGTGGCTGTCGTCAGGGAGCCGCTGCTCAGGATTCCGCACCTCCACCAATACCATTTTGAGTGGCTGGCAGAGGGGCGAGCTGTGGCTGCCGGGGTAACCAGGATCGGGGACGTGCTGGGTGGTGGAGGAGTGGGCTAGATGATACCCCATGAGTTAGCACAACGTGCAGCGGTGGACGTCCGGCTCGCAGTGTAGGCACTTAAAATGGCCAACTCCCGATTCAAAATGGCAAACGGCAAAGGCAGATGGGAAAGTCAGCCAACGAGACACAAGTGAGCAGCTGCAGGTTGGCTGTGTATTTACCTCTGGAAAGGCCTGACAATATCGATACCAGCAACCATCAGCATAACAAAACAACAGCCATCTGCATACTAATGAGCAATCCCCGGGAACAATAAGCAACATTTAGACACATAAAGCAAAACCAGACTCTTCGGCGCCAGCAGAAGCCTACACAAAAGGAGGTGAACGAGCACCTCAAGACCGCCCATCGATCAGGGAACCGCTCCAGCATTGGAGAAAATCGCACCAAGCGATTGGGACAAAGTCCAATCACTTGGGACCAGGTACAGGGTCCGCCCCGAAAGGCGGGAAGCCCCTGGGAACTATAAGAATTGAGCCCCAAGTTCAAATCGCTCTCTTCTCCACCGCTTCTCCAGCTCTTCACTCTTCAGCAGCTGGTCGAAACTGTAAGTCTTACTTCAACGCTCGCTACGAGATAGACGCTCCTAGCTATCAATCTGTACCAACTTCGAATCCCACAGACTCAGAACCCGAACGAAAGGCCATTTGTTTCCCTGACCTGGTGGGCCAGTTCCAAGTTAAGTATTGGCCTGTTAGTTGTAGAAGTAGCTTAAACGTAGAATTTGTGCATGAGTAGTGATTACTGTGTGTAATAAATGTGCTTTGATTTAAAGCTTACTAATCGATGTATTGGGTTATTGATCATTACTCGGACTTGAACCACGTGGCGGTATCATAAAGATACCTGGCGACTCAAGAGCAAAGGTAATAAACAGAGCAATTGCACTAAGGCAAAATTAGCAACATTATTTGGCGACATCTGACGGGACCCGATCTAGAAGTGGAAAACCACTCCGGGAGAACCCAGAATTTGAATTAGAGATCCAATTAGAAACAGAAAACCACAAGTGTTCAAGCAGTTCTGATCAATACTCATAATTCGGAAGTGTGTGAATGCATGCGCAACTAACAGGTGATAAGGTAAAACTGATAGATTTTTTGTTGCGTCAAAACTGTCGGAAGTTTGAATATTGGAAAGTAGCGAAAACCGTACCCGTATTTACAGCACCGCCTTAATACCCCTGTCCCAAATTTGAAGAGCAGCAATCGGATTAAAACCCCTGTCCCAAATATGAAGAGCAGCATTCGGATAGGAAAGATGGCAATGCAGGCAATGCAGCGCCTAATGAACCCCGGGGAATTTGCGGTCACAGCGACCAGCAGCAGTAGAGTGGGACAATGTCCCATTTGGGAGGAAGAGATCAGGAAATATCTCAAAGGGAAAGGATGGCCCCTTTGGAATGAATTCTGTGACAACGAGGAATCAGGTCCCGGGAGTATAGGACATACTTGGTGGGAAAAACTGAGCGAGATCCACAAAAAGAGCTTAGGGAAAGCTCACAAGCCGATGGCAATCGTGTCCTGCTTGGCACAATTGCGAGGCACAGAGGAGGTCGTTAGGATGCTCCGGAAAGAAGTAGAGGGCATACATCGAATGAGTAAGGTCGATGTAAGCGAGGTAGAAAAGGAGAATTTGGAATTGAGAAGGAAATTGGCAGCAAAAGATGTAGAGGTGGAGGATGCCAAAAGGGCACACCAGTCTTGTCTGGCGCACTTATGCAGCTTCCAGTCTCAATACGAAAAGGCCTATTAGGACACGCAACGTGCAGTCCTGGTACGTGAGGAAACGGTAAAACAGGTAGAAGCACTACAGAGACAGTGTAGTGACCTAAAGGCAGCATTAAGAGCACTCCATGCTGCCACCACAGAACAAAGCCAAAGCACGTTAGATCACGCAAAGTGCCGGAAGCAGATTGCAGAGCTGCAATCGCTGCTTTCAGTTCAGAAAGGTTTCCAGGAAACCTTTGGAGAAAAATTAGATCAGGACGACGGCCCTGATTGGGAAGAATTGAATGAAACAGCGCAGAGATATGTTCAGGGAACATGTGCGCAGGGAAGGCTACAAAAGAGAAAAGCGCCCCAACCCCCCACCCAGTAGATAGTTCAAGCCCCAATGAACCCAGTAACCACCCACCGCACAGCCACATCGGACGATGCGGAATTTCTATACTCCACCCCCTTAACAGTGACCCAATTATGGGACGCGTGCGATAAGATCACACCGTTCCTCTCCACCTCAGCCCTGCACCATTTCTTTGCCACAGTCAAGTATCAGGCGACCATGTATGGCCTGGATGAGCGAGAGCATGTAAAGCTCACAGTTTTAAGTTTAGACTCTTCAGTAACAGCAGCCCTTCCTGACCCACAGAATGTAGGAGGAGGCACCCTTTCAGAAATGCATACCGTAATCCTGGATGCGATCGGGTATAACCGGGGTGACCCCGTAGATGGCCTCAACAAATATAGGCAAAAGAAATCCGAGCAGCCCACAGCGTTTGCTGGACGCCTGTGGATCCACTTGGCAGCAGTCTTTGGAGACTTAGACCGTGCCCATTTGTCCCCAGACAACATGGCCAAATGGACCCGCACCCTTATCTCCCATGCCACAGAAACAGGACAGAAAGCTTGCACGAGTTATGATCCCTCAGAGGAGGCCCATAACGAGAAGTGGGTAGTGAAAAGATTGTCCCGCGCTTGGGAGCAATCTATACAAAGTAAACCCGCAGTTAAGGATAGCGAGGAAAAGCAGGCTGCTGCAGATATGCAGGCAGTTACAACACACCAGAACCCCGCATGGGTAAATGAGGGAAAGAACAGCCCCCTCATCCAAGTCACAGGAGTGTTACAACTGCGGACAGTTGGGACACTTCGCAAGAGAGTGCAATGCCCCTAAAAAGCCACAGAGAGCCCAGCAGACGGGCATTCTGAGTAAGAAAAAGACAGGGCCCATTCATAGTGTTAGCGCCCGTTCAGATCAGACGGACTTGACCGGAACGGACTGATGGTGTTCGGGCTCCCCCAGTTGGGTCTGCGACACCCTTTGGGATCGGTCCGGACGACCGGTAGTTGCAGCGAAAATTCGGGGACAGCCCATCGAATTTCTATGGGACACAGGAGGGTCCCGCACCACAATAAATTCCTCCACCATGTTCCAAAAGGACACGTGGCCCACTACAGCCACTATCACCCTCAGCGGCTTTCCAGGTCACTCACAACAGGGACACATCACAGCCCCTGTACCCATTCAAATCGGTAATATCACCGCCAAGCACCCCGTGGTTTTAGTTGACCTGCCCCACACAGCAGAACACATTCTGGGAATCGATTTCATGAATTCCCACAATCTTTCATTCGATCCAGTCAACCAGTGTGTCTGGAAGATGGCAATATCTGCAAGAGCCCCCGCAACGCTCAACATAGGAGAGTATGCAAACAAAATTAGCGCAGTAGGCAAATTTTGGTTCAACCCGACCACGCTTAGTACGGACAAGCAGGTTAGGGCAGTTCTGCAAAAGAACAGGGCAGCATTCGCGACCCACAAGCACGACTGTGGATGGATGACTGGCTCCGTACAAATAACAGGACCTGACCCTGGACCCAAAAAACAGTATGGATTTCCCCAAGAGGCAGAGGGAGAAATCTCCAAGGTAATAGAAAGCTTATTAGAGCAGGGCGTACTTAGATCAGTAGCCTCCACTAATAATGCCCCGATTTGGCCAGTGAGAAAGCCCGATGGATCATGGCGACTGACCATCGATTACCGGGAACTCAACAAAGTCACCCCCGCAGCAGCCCCCACAGTAGCAACAAGTCCCGAGACCATGCTCAAGTAGGGACTCAATTCCCGATTCTTTACGGTTTTGGACATCAGTAATGGATTCTGGTCCATTCCATTGGCAAAGGCGCGCCAGTACAAATTTGCCTTCACCTTTAAAGCACAGCAGTACACGTGGACATGCCTGCCACAAGGATTCCACAACACCTCCTCCATTTTCCACCGACAGCTGGCAAATGGCTTAGCCAAATTCTCTCGTCCCGAATGTCAGGTTCAGTACGTAGATGACCTACTACTGCAGACAGACACTTCTGTCCGAATTCCTGGAACTCTTACACTCAATTGCTTGTAAAGTTAACCCCAAAAAGGCCCAGATTTTGGAAGAAAAAGTGATATATTTGGGAACAATTATCACACATGGTAAACGCGAGATTGAGCCTAAAAGGATTGACTCGATTGCTAAATTGCCCCTTCCCCAGAACGTTTCAGCCCTCCGGTCGTTTTTAGGACTGGTTGGCTACTGCCGAAACCACATTGACGGTTTCGCCAGCAAGGCAGCACCCCTCTCAGACATCTTAAAGAAAGGAGCCCCCTGGGAATGGCTTCCGCCGCATTCGGATGCTGTGGACTCTTTAAAACAGCACTCATAGCAGCACCCGCACAACAAGTTCCAGACCCGCTTTCCCCTTACGCCATAGAGGTAGCGACCACAGACGTGGTCCTCCAGGAACGGCATGACCAGTTAAGGCCCGTAGCTTATGCCTCCAGAATTTTAGATGCTGTGGAGCAGGGATTTTGAGCCTGTGAGAGGCACCTGCTCGCAGTATTTTGGGCAGTGCAGTATTTTTCATATATTACCAGACTGAATCCCATCACAATTCTCACCGAACACACCCCCACCCAACTTTTACTGGACGGGACGACTCAAGGACGGTACAGCAAGCCAGATTTGAGCAGCGAGATGGACCCTTCTCTTGCAGGGATGGGACATCACCGTTAAACGGACAAAGACGCACACCTTTTTTGCTGACAACTTACAGTACCCTGGAACCCCCCATGAATGCAAAATTATCTCTCCACACCACGACACAGGCCCCTTTATCGCGAAGACACCCCCCAGACAGATAGGTAGTTCAACCCAGAGCCCCCAGCACACGGACACGTGTGAGCCCATAAAGATCTATGTGGATGGATCTTCCACAGTCTTGGATGGAAAGCGCATAACAGGTTGCGGTATTTATGTCGAGGACGCGCAGGGACGCGCTCTTGAGGAAATATCATTCAAACTTCCAGGCCACTTAGGCGCGCAGGCAGCAGAGCTCGCGGCCATCACATATATAGTGGAACACCCAGATTCCTTTCCCAGCCCAGCAGACATATACTCGGACAGCCTCTATGTCTGCAACAGCCTCACGGAATTCCTGCCCCTGTGGAAAGCAAGAGGATTTGTTTCCGCAGACAGAAAACCCCTCCCCTTAGCCCCATTGCTCTGTCACATTTTAGAGAGAGCCCAGAACAGGACTTTTGGGATAATCAAAGTCCGCAGTCACCATCGTTCCTCCCCCCCCTGGAAATGTGAAAGCCGACGCACTGGTTAAGGCAGATTCCAGACATGGATACCTTTGGCCAAAAGCGTACCAGTGAGTGCAGTTCAGGTCTCACAGACAAAGATCGAGGATCTAGTAGAGGCCCAGAAGCAGGACAGCAATCTCAGGGAGATTGTAAAAGGAAAGTATCCAGCACCCTACGAGAGATTTAGAAATGCACTGACCACACATGACGGTGTGGTGTTAAAAGACACCCTTTATGTGGTTCCTGAACAGGACAGGAATCAACTGATTTGTTTGTTCCATGACGGTTATGGACATCAGGGAATCGATCCCACTACAGCCCATCTCAAGCAGCTTTGTTGGTGGCCGAATTTAAAGGAAGATGTAAACCACTACATTGAAAATTGTCTTATCTGCGCCCAGAATAATCCGGACAGATATGCCAAAAAGGCTCAACTCAGCCATACCCGACCCATTAATGGCCCCTGGACTAACCTCCAGAGCAATTTTATAGGACCATTACCCCCTTGCAGGAATGGCTATAAATATGTACTTATGGTAATTGACACATTTACGAAATGGGTGGAAGCATTCCCAGCCCGCACAAACACGGCAAAAACCACAGCCAAGATTTTGACCCACCACATTTTTACAAGATGGGGACTCCCCTGCAGCATTGAATCCGACCAAGGCTCCCATTTTACGGGACGTGTCATGCAGAACGTCCTCACGATATTTGGCATCACCCAAAAATTCCACATAGCATACCACCCACAGTCGAGTGGTATCGTGGAGCGCATGAATCGGACCCTAAAATCCACCCTCAGAAAGATGGTCCAGCAGAACAACACCACTTGGGACTCGGTCCTCCCTTTTGTGCTGATGTTTTTGCGTAACACAATTTCTACTTACACAGGTTACACCCCACACACTCTCATGACCGGATGCCCCATGAAAGGCACAGAATATTTGTTAGGTTTAGACTTGACCAGCCCCGAAGTGACGGCCCTCACACACGAGAAAGCAGTACAGCAATTAGTTGAAAATGTTAAAACGGCTCAGCTAGCAGCCGCAGTAAAATTGGGCACCAGAAAGAAACAGAGCAAGGCTTGTTTCGACAAGACAGTGCATGCGACTGAGTACAGTATAGGACAGCAAGTTATGCTCTCTGTATATAACCCCAGCACATTCCTGTCCCCAAAATACTCGGGTCCGTACTCCATTGTGGATAAAGTAAGCCCTTCCGTATATAAAATAAAGTACCCCAACGGTAAGACTGCGTGGTTCCATATCAACCAGCTGAAGGCATATGGAACACAGTCTAACCACGCACACCACGTCATGCTCGACGCAGCACACCACAGCCAACGTAACCCTACCATCCCCCAACACGTCCAGCCCAGTCACGGACTCAACCTCGGCTCCACCCCCGAAATATACACTCCACCCCAGAACGCCCACAGACTGCAGCAGCAGAGACAGCGACTGTGACTCGGACGATAGCCACAGCACGCCTCCCTACTATCCCCGTGCAACAGGACCCACACCCAGCGAATCCGACTACGATCCGAGTGATCCCTTCATGGTCACTTTCCTAAATAAACCCCACCACCAACCACCGAACTACCATGACGACCCCGATTCTGTCCCCACACAACTAGACACCAACTATTGGCATCGAGATAATTCGTTCCGACTCATCCACAACGACGAGAGCGACCCCACCTCACACCATGCAGCCCTTTCAGCCCTGATACACTCAAGAGTTTGGCACCCGGGAGAAGATGATGACCTTGGGTCTGACTCCCACACCGAGAACCTCTTTGCGACCCTGTTCGCAACCGAGAACTGAGGTGTCCAGATGATGTTTTAAAAGGAACCGCTTGGGAGAAGTGGTCTCCTTTCTGATGGAACCTGCAGCATGTTTTGTGTTGTTTGTAAGTTTGTTAAATGTTGTATGTCTGACAGGAAAAAAAATTTCACGGCCCCACGCCTTTTCGGCCGAAACCTCTGAGAACCTGTCCGCACGCTCATCAGCAGAAACCTCTGAGGTTTCACTCACTACTGCCAGACACTAGTTCAGCGGAACTAGCTTGTCTGCAGAGACTGGTTAAGGAACCAGACGCCCGTTCATAACTGCCCTTCTGGTTCGAAGTAGAACCAATACGGCAGCCCCCCCCCACGATGACTACATTTCTTGCCCGTTCTTGTCGGTTGCTCAGGCAGTGGAGAAATGGCTTGGGACCCGCCCTGCCTGGGAACCCCCCCTCTGGTCAACTACGCTCGGGTAGGGGAGACACGGCATTGGTCGCCGTCCTACCTGGGGACTCCATCCAACTCTTACCCGTCGCGCCCCATACACACCTCATTTTGGCACTTACAGTTCAAAAAGTTTTGTTTTGTTTCAGGTAACCCTTAGGTTGCCAACCACATGCTATTTACATCCTGAAACATTTGGATGGTAAATCGCACAGTCTGCGAGACGGCTCGCACTGGTTCATTATTGGAAAGTGTGTCTTGTCCTGAAATTCGGTTTTTGAACAAAAATGAGGGAGTTACACATAGTGACCAATTATAAAGGGAGTAATTGGCACTAAAGGACAGACACACTATCGTACGAGATGTTAAACAAAGATAGTTACAGACACTATGCTTGTTTCCACAGAACTCCAGAAGCTCCAGGACCGGAGAAGAAAGGAAAAGAAGAAGCACCATGAGGACTTCCTCCACATGGCTCATCATCTTTATGGACATCTGGTTGTGTGTGAACGCGAACCCCCTGACCTCAAGCCCCCCAGCCGTTAATGTTTCACTTCCCCGCAGCACCCAGAGCCCATCGATAGGGCACCATCGAGGCCTTCCTTGCCCAGTGGGCAACGCAGGGGTTGGGGGGCTTTATTGACCCCCTTTAACTGCACTCTTATTTGATGTTTTTCCGTTTCCGTTGATCTTTGTTATGTTCGGGCAGTGCCCCTAACAGGTGCGGCCCTTTTTTGCTTTGTCCCTCAGTTTGTTTTCCTTTCTTCTGTTTTGTTGGTGGACCTCAAAAGAGTGGCCAATCCACCTAACCTGCACATCTTTGGGTTGTTGGAGTGAGACCCATGTAGACACTGGGAGAATGTCCAAACTCCACAGGGACATTGATCCAGGATCGAACGCAGATCCTCAACGCAGTGAGGCAGCAGTGCTAACCACTGTGCCACCATGCTGCACCGATCCTCAGGTTAAATCACCAGTCAGCTCTCCCCCTCAAAGGGAAAGCAGCTTATGGACATGTGGGACTACGGTGATTTTACAACACAAAAATACAAGGGTAAAACGAATGTACAACACTGACCCCTAGTGTACAATTATTAGACTTACCCATTCCGCTTTATTATTTTGAAGGAAATAATGGGATAATTTTCAGAGTCAAGGGAAGACCTTCACATACATACAGAGTTAAATCCCTGCAATTGGGATGCGAATCGCAACACCATCTCATACTCTTCCAGGTTACTGCATGGTGACAGCATGGTTACATTATTAAGGTAATTTGACAGCTAAGTAATAATAATCTTTATTATTGTCGCCAGTAGGCTTACATTAACACTGCAATGAAGTTACTATGAAAATCCCCTAGTCACCACATTCCGGCACCTGTTTGTGTACACAGAGGGAGAATTCAGAATGTCCGATTCACCTAACAAACACGTCTTTTGGGACTTGTGGGAGGAAACAGGAGCACTCGGAGAAAACCCATGCAGATACGGGGAGAACGTGCAGACTCCGCACAGCCAGTGATCCAAGCGGGAATTAACAGTGCTAACCACTGTGCCAACATGCAGCCACAGATCTGTTCAGACTCATTCCTGGATGACTTGCTTTCCAACCTGTCAGCAACTTGCCAGGGTCACTGAGGCGAGTGGACAGAAGGAAAAGTGTCTTCAGTGAAACTGACAAGCTGTGAAGGCTTTGCTAAATAACATTGAAGAACACCAGTCATGGCCATTGAAAGAAAAAGCATAGAACAGCAGTTTCTCAGAGTGTAATCACTGCTTGGCAGGTGATTGCCAACTTGCAAGGAGTCAGGAGGGCTAGAAGGGGTCACGAAAAGTCATTGGCAAATAGGGTTAAGGAAAATCCCAAGGCTTTTTACACGTACATAAAAAGCAAGAGGGTAGCCAGGGAAAGGGTTGGCCCACTGAAGGATAGGCAAGGGAATCTATGTGTGGAGCCAGAGGAAATGGGCGAGGTACTAAATGAATACTTTGCATCAGTATTCACCAAAGAGAAGGAATTGGTAGATGTTGAGTCTGGAGAAGAGGGTGTAGATAGCCTGGGTCACATTGTGATCCAAAAAGACGAGGTGTTGGGTGTCTTAAAAAATATTAAGGTAGATAAGTCCCCAGGGCCTGATGGGATCTACCCCAGAATACTGAAGGAGGCTGGAGAGGAAATTGCTGAGGCCTTGACAGAAATCTTTGGATCCTCGCTGTCTTCAGGGGATGTCCCGGAGGACTGGAGAATAGCCAATGTTTTTCCTCTGTTTAAGAAGGGTAGCAAGGATAATCCCGGGAACTACAGGCCGGTGAGCCTTACTTCAGTGGTAGGGAAATTACTGGAGAGAATTCTTCGAGACAGGATCTACTCCCATTTGGAAGCAAATGGACGTATTAGTGAGAGGCAGCACGGTTTTGTGAAGGGGAGGTCGTGTCTCACTAACTTGATAGAGTTTTTCGAGGAGGTCACTAAGATGATTGATGCAGGTAGGGCAGTAGATGTTGTCTATATGGACTTCAGTAAGGCCTTTGACAAGGTCCCTCATGGTAGACTAGTACAAAAGGTGAAGTCACACGGGATCAGGGGTGAGCTGGCAAGGTGGATACAGAACTGGCTAGGCCATAGAAGGCAGAGAGTAGCAATGGAGGGATGCTTTTCTAATTGGAGGGCTGTGACCAGTGGTGTTCCACAGGGATCAGTGCTGGGACCTTTGCTGTTTGTAGTATATATAAATGATTTGGAGGAAAATGTAACTGGTCTGATTAGTAAGTTTGCAGACGACACAAAGGTTGGTGGAATTGCAGATAGCGATGAGGACTGTCGGAGGATACAGCAGGATTTAGATTGTCTGGAGACTTGGGCGGAGAGATGGCAGATGGAGTTTAATCCGGACAAATGTGAGGTAATGCATTTTGGAAGGTCTAATGCAGGTAGGGAATATACAGTGAATGGTAGAACCCTCAAGAGTATTGAAAGTCAAAGAGATCTAGGAGTACAGGTCCACAGGTCATTGAAAGGGGCAACACAGGTGGAGAAGGTAGTCAAGAAGGCATACGGCATGCTTGCCTTCATTGGCCGGGGCATTGAGTATAAGAATTGGCAAGTCATGTTGCAGCTGTATAGAACCTTAGTTAGGCCACACTTGGAGTATAGTGTTCAATTCTGGTCGCCACACTACCAGAAGGATGTGGAGGCTTTAGAGAGGGTGCAGAAGAGATTTACCAGAATGTTGCCCGGTATGGAGGGCATTAGCTATGAGGAGCGATTGAATAAACTCGGTTTGTTCTCACTGGAACGAAGGAGGTTGAGGGGAGACCTGATAGAGGTATACAAAATTATGAGGGGCATAGACAGAGTGGATAGTCAGAGGCTTTTCCCCAGGGTAGAGGGGTCAATTACTAGGGGGCATAGGTTTAAGGTGAGAGGGGCAAGGTTTAGAGTAGATGTACGAGGCAAGTTTTTTACGCAGAGGGTAGTGGGTGCCTGGAACTCGCTACCGGAGGAGGTAGTGGAAGCAGGGACGATAGGGACATTTAAGGGGCATCTTGACAAATATATGAATAGGATGGGAATAGAAGGATATGGATCCAGGAAGTGTAAAAGGTTGTAGTTTAGTCGGGCAGCATGGTCGGCACGGGCTTGGAGGGCCGAAGGCCCTGTTCCTGTGCTGTACATTTCTTTGTTCTTTGTTTGCTGGAAGGCACGTTGCTTGTCTAGCACCTCATTGCACTTTCCTGTTGCCAGTCTTCACCATAGTATGGCAGCAGCTTATGCAGCCCCGCGTTCCAGGTCTGCTCACGTTCAAGGGCAGAAGTCACATTGCCACAAACTACTCCGGCAGCAGCAGTCACCCCCAGTTCCCTTCTCTACAGGGCAGGTGGGCATTAAGGCAGCAAAATCACCAACTCAGGATCTACAATCAGATTGGAACAGCTCTCTTGACATTCTGAGTAACAGGGCATCAGGAGGATCCACTCTCATGTAAGGCCACTGCTGATATATGCAGCTTCCTAGAACAAGATCACTTTCCAAATGGAGCAGGTGGGCATGAATTGCCAAGATACCTGTAAGCAAAGGGCCATCATCTACCCACTATCCACCTGGCATCTCACTAGATTAAATGCTGTCTTCTTCAAGGAGAGAAAACAGAACTGTGTGTGTGTTCAGTATGGCTTTTGTGGAGAGGGACAGGCAGTGGGCTGGATTCTCTGCCCTATCGCACCACATTTCTGTTTCACCCCGCCGGCGTGATGCTCCGTTACACCAGCTGGTCAATGAGGCTTCCCATTGTGGGGCAGCCCCACGCCGTTGGGAAACCCCCAGGCTGCTCACCAGTGGAGAATCCAGCCCAGTATTTGTGAAGGGTGACTGAGACATTGGTGCAAATGGGTAAAAGGCTGAGGGCCAAGTGCAGACTGTTCAAATGGGGATGCAAGGTATCTGCAGAGAGAGGAAAAAGGGTGTCGTGTTGTTCACCCTGGGGTAACACGGATTGCACACGATGCAATTAACTGATCAAGTATACACCAAACGAAGGCGTTGGTTTAATAAAAGATTTATTGAACTCTAGCAACAAAACACACAGCTGCCTGTGGGTTGACTCTCTACCACCCTAAGTAAACTAAAGCTAACTATCTAGACCAGGCTAGCTCTGATCCATGTGTTGGAGGTGTTGAATGATTTGTACACCCTGACTGTCACTACAGTTGTCACCAGTGGAAAGAGGCAGGGTGCTGATGCCTCGTGTGATTTATTGGTGTAAGTCCCCCTCTGGTGTCCTGTCTTGTGATTGGTTGTGTTCTGTTCTGTACATTGATTGGCTCACCTAGGTGTCTGTCACTGCCTGCTTTTACCTCATGATGTGCATGGGTGCATATTATGACAACCCCCTTTTTGAAATAAAATGTTGTCGGCTGCTTGAAGCAGAAATGACAGATTTACAAGAGTAACTATATACAAAATCGGTGAATGGATGGATATGTACATGTAAGGTGTTTAGCGTGCAGAAACATAACATTTGTAGTGTTGCCCTATTATGTATTTTCTTTTATTCCCTTTTCTTTCCATGTATTTAATGATCTGTTGAGTGCTCGCAGAAAAATACTTTTCACTGTACCTCGGTACACGTGACAATAAACAAATCCAATCCAATCCAATTATATATACAGGGAAACATTATATATACAGGGAATTATTTATAAGTCCAATTGTTGGAGGTGTCGACGGATTCTCATGGACCGCCTGAGAGGTGGAGACGGAGATGATGGTGTCTTGACCGGTTGGCATGCAGCCAGGCTGGTGGCCTCATGGAGCGAGGTGTCCGGGTCGGGCAAAGTGACATCTGGGAAAGTGAGATCCGGTGGTGGGCATGCAAGTTTGCGTCGTGCCCTTCTGTTGCGCCTTACAATCGATCCATCCGCCATGCGAACCACGAACGGCCTGGGAGCAGCCTGTCGAACCACAACAGCAGTAGCTGACCAGCCACCATCAGGCAACTGAATGCGAAAAGTGTCCTTCGGAGAGAGGAGCAGCAGATCCGCAGCGTGAGCATCATATGTGATCTTTTGCCTGGTTCTAATCTGCTGCATCTTTTGCAACATCGGAAGGTGATCCAGGTCAGGTACATGAATGGCCGGGACAGTCGTCCACAGGTTACGATTCATTAGGAGCTGAGCCGGAGATAACCTATTGGACAAAGGGGTTGCCCTGTATGCCAGAAGAGCGAGATTGAAGTCCAAAGCTGAGTCCGCAGCCTTACAGAGCATTTGCTTCATGATGTGGACCCCTTTTTCGACCTTCCCATTAGATTGTGGGTAATGCGGGCTTGAGGTGATGTGCTGGAAGTGGTATTGCTTTGCAAAGTTGGACCATTCTTGACTGAAGAAACAGGGACCGTTGTCGCTCATGACCGTGAGCGGAATTCCATGCCTGGCGAATGCCTCTTTGCAGGCCCGTATTACGGTCCAGGATGTTAGGTCCGATAGTTTCACTACCTCGGGGTAACTGGAGAAGTAATCAATTATCAGGACGTAGTCTCGCCCGTTGACGTGAAAGAGGTCCACACCAACTTTAGACCACGGAGAGCTCACGAGCTCATGCTGGTGGAGCGTCTCTTTGGGCTGAGCAGGCAGGAACCGCTGGCATGTCACGCAGTTGAGGACCATATTTGAGATGTCCTCATTGATGCCGGGCTAATAGACAGCCTGACGGGCCCTGCGCCTACACTTCTCAATGCCGAGGTGTCCCTCGTGTATCTGCGTGAGCACTAAGCTCTGGAGGCTGCGCGGGATGACGATGCGATCCAATTTCAGAAGGATCCCCTCGACAACAGTTAGGTCATCCTTTACATTATAGTATTGGGGGCATTGCCCTTTCTGCCAGCCATTTGTGAGGTGATGTATGACCCGCTGCAGCAGAGGGTCCTTGGCGGTCTCCTCCTGAATGATGCCGAGTCGGTTGTCGGATGACGGGACAGTGCTGGAACACAGTTTCACCTGCGCCTCGATGTCGTGCATGAAGTCTACCTGCTCACATGGTGAGGTGATGGCACGCGACAGGGCATCCGCGATGATTAGCTCCTTTCCAGGTGTATAAACCAGTTCAAAATCATACCTGCGGAGCTGAAGGAGAATGCGCTGGAACCTGGGTGTCATGTAATTTAAGTCATTGTGTATAATGTGCACCAGGGGTCTGTGGTCCATCTCCACGATAAAGGTCGGGAGACCATAGACATAATCGTGGAATTTCACGATGCCAGTGAGCAGGCCCAGGCATTCTCTCTCAATTTGAGCATAGCGTTGCTCAGTGGGCGTCATGGCCCTGGAAGCGTAGGCCACTGGAGCCCAGGACGAGGTGTTGTCCTTTTGCAGGAGCACCGCCCCAATGCCGTCTAGAACAGGAGCGGTGGTTAGCTTCGCTTTCAACTCAAGCCACTCTTCTTGTGTGCGGGCAGCCACTGGAAAGTGGTGGACCTTTTCACAAGGTGTCTGAGGGCCGTGGTGTGTGACGCGTGATTGAGAATGAACTTCCCCAAAAAGTTCACCATCCCCAAGAAGCGGAGGACCGCCTTCTTGTCCTCTGGCGTCTTCATCATGTTAATTGCCTGGACTTTGTCTGAGTCCGGCTGCACGCCCTGTTGTGAGAACTGATCGCCCAGAAATTTAATTGACGACCTGCCAAAGGAGCATTTAGTTTTGTTGAGCTTCAGGCCGTTGGCATGTATGCGCCTGAGGACCTGCTGCAGACGGGCAACATGTTCCTCCGGGGTCGTGGACCAGATGATGACATCGTCAACATAGACCCGTACACCATCAATGCCCTCGAGCATTTGCTCCATTATTCAATGAAAGATTTTGGAGGCCGACACAATGCCAAATGGCATTCGGTTGTAGCAATATCTCCCAAAGGGAGTGTTAAATGTGTATAGCTTCCGGCTGGACTCGTCCAGCTGTATCTGCCAGAAGCCCTTCAATGCGTCCAGCTTTGTAAAATATTTGGCATGCGCCATTTCAGTTGTCAGCTCCTCCTGCTTCGGGATGGGGTAGTGTTCCCTCATAATGTTGCGGTTCAGATCCTTGGGATCGATGCAAATGCGCAGTTCTCCAGAGGGCTTCTTGACACAGACCATTGAGCTGACCCAGTTAGTTGGTTCCATCACCTTGGATATTATCCCTTGATCCTGGAGATCCTGCAGTTGCGCCTTCAGACGGTCTTTGAGGGGCGCCGGCACCCGGCACGGCGCATGGATGACAGGCGTGGCATCAGGCCTGAGCAGAATTTTATAGCGGTAGGGCAGCATGCCCATCCCTGTGAACACATCCGGGTACTTCAGTAGGAGCTCCTCAATGTCAGCTTGCAGAGTGTTGTCAGCTGAGGACATGACATGTACACGCTGAACTAGCTGGAGGAGCTTGCATGCTCGGGCACCCAGCAGAAAAGCCTTGCCGGGCTGGACGATCTCAAACCGCAAAGTGGCCTTGACGGCCCTGTTGGATACTTGCAGGTGACAGGACCCTAGTGCCGTGATGGCATTCCCATTGTAGTCGAGCAACTGGCAAGCCGGTGGAAGAATGGTAGGCTGCCTCCGGATGCGAGCCAGATCTGCTTTGGATATTAGGTTGGCCGAAGTACCGGTGTAGAGCTTGAACCAGATGCTACAATTGTTGACCTGTACTGCGGCACGCCACTCGTCCGCACAATCCACTTTAAGGATGGGCGTGTGTGTTGGTGAAAGTGAGGAGGCATGGTTATGCATGGTGATGATGCCCACTCGATACGTGGACTCCGGGCAGTCGTCCTCTGGATCGGTGATGGGATCCGGTTCCAAGTCCAGCAGCCCTTGCTGCACACTTCAAACTCGTTTTCGTTGGACCTGGTACCGCTGGCCCCCTGTCGGAGGTGCAGATCTGCCCAGAGCAGCATAATGGCCAAGCTTCTTGCAGTTGAGACATCGCCTGTCTCTCGCAGGGCATTGCCGCTTGAAATGGGGCACATCATTATGTCGACGTCGTGATGTTCGGCGTGTCGTCGCGCCTCCGCAGTGCGGTCAGCCGCCGCTCGCACCTGCGCAGTGTAGTCTTCGGCCGCGTCGTTTTCCCGACCGTGGTGCGCATGCATGGGAGCCCTTGAAAAGGGCGTGAAATGGGCGCCTTCATCGATGCACAGGCCCCGCATTCGGGCGATGGCCTGTACACTTTCAGCCTTGTGGGAGACGAGTTGGTCCTGCTCTGCCGACTTCAGGCGGGAATAGCGACTTTTCGCCAGTTCGTGGACTTTGCATGTCTCGATGGCCACTTGCAAGGTCATATTTTTTATTTTTAGGAGCTGCTCCCGCAGGTCGTCGGAGTGGACACCAAACACAATCTGATCCCTGATGAGGGAGTCAGCGGGGTCTCCGTAGTTGCAGAACTGCGCTAGAATGGGAAGCTGAGTAAGAAAAGACTGAAAAGGCTCGTCCTTATCCTGAAGGCGCTGCTGGAATATGTAACGCTCAAAGCTTTCGTTTGTCTCGACTTCGCAGTGACTGTTGAATTTCACGAGGAGAGTCTGGAACTTTGCCTTGTCCTCACCGTTGGAGAAAGTGAGTGAATTGAAGATTTGGATGGCCTGGTCCCCCGCAGTAGACAGCAGCAGGGTGATTTTTCGGGCATGGGAGGCACATTCGAGGCCCGAGGCCTCAAGGTATAGGCTGAATTTTTGCTTGAAGGCCCGCCAGTTGGCGCCAAGGTTCCCGGAGATGCGGAGCTGCAGAGGTGCCTGGATCTTTTCCATGGCACAGGAAGGCAGTTGCTGGTCTTGAGAGAATTTTCAAAGGTAAATTACTTAGAGGCAGTAGCCATTTCTGGTATCATGTCATGTTGTTCACCCTGGGGTAACATGGATTGCACACGATGCAATTAACTGATCAAGCATACACCAAACGAAGGTGTTGGTTCAACAAAAGATTTATTGAACTCCAGCAACAAAACACACAGCTGCCTGTGGGTTGACTCTCTACTACCCTAAGTAAACTAAAGCTAACTATCTAGACCAGGCTAGCTCTGATCCACGTGTTGGAGGTGTTGAATGATTTGTACACCCTGACTATCACTATAGCTATCACCAGTGGAAAGAGGCAGGGTGCTGATGCCTCATGTGTTTTATAGGTGTAAGTCCCCCTCTGGTGTCCTGTCTTGTGATTGGTCGTGTTCTGTTCTGTACATTGATTGGCTCACCTGGGTGTCTGTCGCTGCCTGCTTTTACCTCAAGATGTGCATGGGTGCATATTATGACAAAGGGGAGCTGTAAAAAGTATAAGCTAAGGATTTCTATGCAGGAGAACACTGGGAGAGTCATCCAGACCTGAAACATTAACTCCCTTCTCTCTCCACAGATGCTGTCAGACCAGCATTTTCTGTTTTTGTTGCTGAAGACAGAGTGTGTTGACTTAGCAGCTGAGAGCATTATGTTACTCACCTTCCCCGCCATGCTGAGGACATGGATCCTCTTGGTGCACTGTTTCCAGACTAAAGCAATCACACATCTTCTGTTAACTTCCTTGGCCAATGCCATGCATGTTTGCGGAGTTGGGAAGGTTCTCCTCTTCATCTGATCCTACTGCAGTCACTCAGTAATAGAAGAGGAGTTCCAGAGAGATCAGGCTGGGCTGGGTGGGAACATTGTGGCAGCCTTCCCATGTCTCCTCACCACTGGTTGCCGTAGCCTCAGAAAGTCAAGTGCTGGTGAGCCTTATCGACCCATTATTATGGTCTCTTTAATTAAAATACTTTCTTTGAGTGAATGGATGCATTATCTTGCCTGTGTTCTCTTATTGTTTGGGGAGCTCAGAGGCGGGCTCTTACTTTGCTCAAGGAAAGGGGGAAAGGCCAGATGCATAAGTCATTCAACCAGGTTCCCGCTGTGGAAATCCTCCAAAAATCCAGCAGGGATTAAGGTCAGAATATTTTGCCCTGTATTCTCTCTGTAAATGAAGAGGTCGCCCAGAAGTGAAAGTTATGAACAGAGGAAAAATATGGAGATAACTGTGGTTCAAAAAGATGTTCTGCAACTACTTGGCTGAAAAAGGAGAGGAATAGCAGATGACAAGGCACAGAGAGAGTTGTCAGGACTAGGTTGATAAACCCTGATTGTCTGTGACCTTCTTCACACCCCTTAGCCAAAACATTAAATCTGTGCCCACAGGTCCCAGCATCCTCACCTAATGGAAACAGCTTTTCTTTGTTTATCTTATCTAAACCTGTCAACCTTGTACAACTTTAATCAATTCTCCCTTCAATCTGCCTTGCTCCAAGGAGAACACCCCCAGTTTCACCAACCTAACCATGCAGTTAAAATTCCTCAATCCTGGAATTATCCTGGTAAATCTCCTCTCCTCCCTGTTCCGACTCAGTTGGAGACCAGTGACTTTTCAGGCAAAGTTTAAAAGTCCAGTTATCTACCAGGAGAATAAAGCCACAGGATTCCACAGTTTTAAGAACAACAAAAAAGTAAAACAACTTGCAATATATATCTGATACTCTAAACATTCAGAATTAATCTCAAACAACTATGAATTAACAGGCAATCTGTGGTCGAACATATCACACCACATTACTTGGTGGAATATCCCAAGTCAAATGGATTCTCAGCAAACCACCTAGACCTCAGTGATCTCAGTGAGTCACAACATCTCATTAAAATTCTATTTGCGCATGACAGATTTCAAATCTTCACTTTTGAAGATTTAGCCTTCAAATTCCCTCAATAGCCACTACGACTTGGATTGCCTCAATAACTGCTCAACACCCGATGGTTCAATTTCTTCTCCTGAGACTGCATTTCACGGGATCCATGGAGCTGCACCTCCACCTCAAAACACTGGCACACTTCCAACTCTTTTGCAGAACGCCAACTTCACCAACCTGGTACTGCCTCTAGGTTTCTCTGAACTCTAGTCTCCTGGATATACTGAGCTATAAATGGCCCCTAAGGATACTTCGGAGTCATCACTGCGTGGCATGGAACCAGTGATCTTCCACCATCTTTGCAGTTCCTCAGGTCTTCTGCTAACGGCTCCCAGGGCTTTCTGTGAGCTGCAAACCACACAAGGTCCAAACTGTGACCAACTCTTCCCACTGCTGCAGCAAACACAGATAAACTTAAGGCAGAGAACATTAAGCTCCAATACAAAAACAAGTCTTGTTCAGACCTGAAGAGGTAGAAATGTGATGGGCTTTATAGTGTTGAAGAGAGGAGTAGAGGAAAGAATGACAGAGCTAGAGCAGGTCAGCAGGTGAAACAACTGAGGGGTAACTAGTGAATAGAATCATAGAATTTACAGTGCAGAAGGAGGCTATTCGGCCCATCGAGTCTTCACCGGCCCTTACAAAGAGCACCCTACTCAAGGCCACATCTCTACTCTATCCCCGTAACCCAGTAACCCCCACTTAACATTTTGGACACTAAGGGCAATTTAGCATGGCAAATCTACCTAACCACATCTTTGGATGTGGGAGGAAACCGGAGCACCCGGAGGAAACGCAGGCAGACACGGGGAGAACGTGCAGACTTCGCGCAGACGGTGACCCAAGCCGGGAATCGAACCTGGGACCCTGGAGCAGTGAAGCAACTGTGCTAACCACTATGCTAAGGCCAGTAAGACAAGAGGAAGAACAGACAGGGAGATGTTGCTGAATACAGCGGGATTGGTGCTCTGAGGAGTTTTTGTTTCAAAGCAAGATGTATAACAGGTAAGGCAGGTGAACTTAGAGCTTGGATTAATATTTGGAACTATGATGTTGCTGTTATTATAGAGATTTGGTTGACGGAAGGACAGGATTGGCAGCTAAACGTTCCAGGATTAAGATGCTTCAGGCGGGATAGAGGGGGATGTAAAAGGGGTGGGGGAGTTGCATTACTGGTTAAGGAGAAAATCACAGCTGTATTGCGGGAGGACACCTCGGAGGGCTCGTATGCGAGGCAATATGGGTGGAGCTCAGGAATAAGAAGGGTGCAGTCACAATGTTGGGGGTTTACTACAGGCCTCCCAACAGCCAGCGGAAGTGCCAGCTTATCCTTGAATTTTTTATAATATTCCACCGGAAACCCACCCTGCTCTGCCACCTTCCCCGACTGCATCCTCCCAATCACATCTTTTATCTCCTGCTCCGTTACCTCCCCCTCCAATGTAACCCTGTCACCCTCCCCTAACCTCGGGTCCCCCAGCACATCTAGAAATACCTGCATCTCCCAGTCTTCCCCAGGTGGCTCCAACCTATACAACCTCTCGTAAAATTCCTCGAACACCTTATTAATCAGATCCGGAGACACCACCAGCTTCTCTGCCCTGTCCCGCACCTGAACAATTTCCCTTGCCGCCGCCTCCTCTGAAGCTGACCCGCTAACATATGCCCCACCTTCTCTCCATGCTCGTAAACTGCACCCCTTTCTCGCCTCAATTGGCACACCGCCTTCCTGGTAGATAGTCGGTCAAAGCTCGCCTGGAGTTCCTTCCTCTTTTCCAACTTTGCTGGGTCCCCATCTTCAGCATAACTCCAATCTACCTCCAGCATCTCATCTATTACCCTTTGATGCTGCAACCTCTCCTCTTTGTCCACCCTAGCCTTAAACAAGATCACCTCACCCCTCACCACTGCCCTTAGAGCCTCCCAGACAACCGCCTTCAACACCTCCCTCATGCAGTTAAAGCCTACATATTCCTCAATTTTATCACAGAACCCTCGGTCCCCCAACAGTCCCACATCCAATTTCCACCCCGGCCTCTGTCCTGCAGCATTGCTACATTGGCCTTCAAGCTTTTAGGATGCACAAGCATCCTTGACCTCTTGACTGGACCTCCCAACCCTCTCACGTTCCACGTGACTATCCTAACCACGGGTCTCTCACCCCCGCTCCCTTCTTATCCACCATCATCATACCACCGGGCCCTGCCCCAAGAGCCTTACCCGCCCCTGTCCATTGTTAACATCAAACCCCCTCCCCCTCCCAGAATCCCCCTCTCCCCCATACTTCCTCTTGAAAAAACCTCACCCAGTATCGATCACTTTCCCCCCCCCCCCTTTCACACCTCTTAGGCCCATCGAGACCTGCTCACCAGGATCCAATGTCCGCAGCCCCATCCTCCACCTCACCTTCGTTCAGTTGCCGACTTTAGTTAGCTAGTGCAGCTAGTGCGGGGGTGCCCCCACCCCCCGCCCCCCGCCCCACCCAACCCCACCCCACCCCAAGGCATTCCATCCCCTCTCCTTCCACCCAGTCCCAGAAAAAAACAATCCAACCCATACAACTCAATAAAATAACATGTAACCGTAGCAACAAATAATGCCAATCAAACCAAACAAAAACTTCAACTCTATAACAGTGTGAAGTCAAGTAAGTTACAATACAGGTCAATGAACAGAAAGTTATAACATTTATACATTCTCCAGCTCCCCAATCACAGTCCACGACCTCTGTCCAGTTCCACTCCTCACTTCTGTCCCAAGCCTTTTGCCTTCACGAACGCCTCAGCCGTCTCCACCGTCCCAAAATAGAAATCTTTGGTGTTGTAAGTCACCTTCAGCTTCGCCGGATACACACCAAATCGCACCCACTGTTGTACAGTGCTGTCTTTACTCGGCCGAACGCTGCCCACCTCTTTGCCAACACCTCTGTCAAGTCCTGGTATATCCGAACTCCAGCTGCAGCCCACTGCACCTCCCGCTTCTGCTTCGCCCAACTTTTAAAAAAAAAATTTTTTTTTTATTCTCCTCCTTTTTCCCATTTTCTCCCACATTTACATCCATCAACTATAATCAGCAAGATATGTCAGTCCCCATAATAACAATGATCCCATCTACCCACCAACCCCCAAACCTCAACCCGCATGTTTACATAAACAAATGACAAAAAGGAATCAGGGATTACCCGTAGTCACCCTTAATCTTACACAGCCCCCCCCCCCCCCCCCCCCCCCCCCGGTCTCCAGCTCCTCCCATCCACTGCCTCTTGTAAAACTCCTCCTCCCAACCTCGGTTCCTTCCCCCCAACCTTCCACCCCGGCTAGACCACTCGGACCCTGTTCTGCCAAGCTCCGATGGCCGCAGCCCCTCCCCCCACCTCACTCCCGTTCACTGGCCGGCTTAAACCGGCCAGCATGGAGGCCCCCGCCCGGGTCCCTTTCCCCCTTGCCCGGCCTTAGGAAAGCTCAAAGATCCCCTTTTAGCACACAAACCCCGCATATCCACCTACACCCCAAAGAACCCTCATTTTGAGTGAAAGTCCCGTCCATTCCCTTGTCCAAATATATACCACATTGGCTCCTTTAGTCTCTACACCTGCGCGCAGTGATACAAAAAAGAAGAAAATACAGTCATGAGGTTACATCGGCACATGGCCATTCCTCAATTTGTCAGTTCTGCCAGTCCTTCTGCCTTCGCAAACTCCTCCGCTGCTTCCGCCATTCCAAAATAAAAGTCCCTGCGTTTGTAAGTCACCCTCAGCTTCGCTGGATATACAATGCCGCACCGCACCTTGCTAAAGTACAGTGCCCTCTTCACCCGGTTGAAGGCAGCCCGCCTCCTTGCCAGCTCCACCGTAAAGTCCTGGTATACACATATTCCAGCTCCAGCCCACTGCACCACCCGCTTCTGCTTGGCCCAGCTCAGGACCTTCTCCTTCACCCTGTACCTACGGAAGCACAGAGTCACTGCCCTTGGCGGCTCACTCACCTTTGGTACAGGCCTCCACGACCGATGAGCCCGATCCAGTTCATATCGGGAGGGATCCTCCCCCTCCCCCAACAGTTTTGACAACATCGCGGCAAAATACTCAGTCGGCTTCGGTCCTTCAACTCCTTCGGGCAGCCCCACAATCCTCAAATTCTGTCGCCTGCATCTATTTTCCAGGTCTTCCATTTTTCCTCGCAGATCCTGGTTAGTATCCATCACCTTCCGCATCTCTTTCCCCATCGAGGCAAGTTGATCACCGTGCTGCAATAACGTCTCCTCCACTTCCTTCAGCGCCTCCCCTTGCTCTCCCACCTCCGCCACTGCACTCGCCACCTCCGTCCTCACCGGGGAAACCGCCTCCTCCACCAGCACACTCAAAACCTCCCTCATCTCCTTCCTCACCGTCTCCATGCATTTCGCAATCTGCGCCAACTGCTTTTCAAATTCCGCAGCCATCACCTTAGTTATTTCTTCAGCCGTAAGCAGTGCGGCCTTCCCTGGTGCTCCAGCCTCCATTTTCCTTGGTGACCCCGCGGTGACCTTTCCACTCCCCGACGGACCTTCGGCTGTTTTTTTTCCGGCCGTTTTCTTGCTCATCCTCGACATTTTTCTTTGTTCTTTTTTTCCTCCTGTGTCTTCACTGTGTCTCCTCCGTGGCTTCTCCCTGCTTCTGCCGCCTCCGTGGACCCTGGGACCGGGCTTAAAGCCCCGAAAATGCCGTTGCCGAATGGGAGCCCTCCATTGTGCGGCCGCCTCCCGTCCGCCATCACCGGAAGTCTGCTTCGCCCAACTTAACACCCTCTTCTTTGTGTGGTATCTATGGAAGCAGATGATTACTGCTCTTGGTTCATACCCAGAGAGCTCCTCCCCTCCCCCATCAACTCGGCGAAGTACGCCGTTGGCCTCGGGCCCTCTACTCCTTTGGGCAAGCCCATAATCCTCAAATTGTGCCACCTCAAGCGATTCTCCAAATCTTTGAGCTTTGCTCGAAGCCCTTTGTTAGCCTCCACCACTCTTCGCAGTTCGTCCCCCATCGAGGTGAGCTGGTCGCTGTGCTGCGACATGGCCTCCTCCACTTCCTTCATCTTCTCGCCCTGCTCTCTCACCTCAGCCGATGTCTTTGCCACAGCTACCCTCACCGGGGCAACTGCCTCCTCCAACAATTTCAGTGCGACCGCCATCTCCGTCCTCAATGCCTCCATGTGCCTCGCAAACTACTTCTCCAGCTCCACAGCCATCACCTCAGTCATTGTCTCCACCGTAAGCAGTGTGGCCCCACCTTGCGGTCCAGCCTTTGCCAGCTTGGCAGCACCTTTGCTGGCCCTCTCACTCGACGGTGAGCCCTCGCTCCCTCCCTTCTTCACCACTGGTTTTTGCAGTCCTTTTGGCATCTTTTAGCGACTTTTTATCTCCCTTCTTTCAATCCTCCAAAAATTACCCTTGGGACTGGATTTTAAACTTCCTAAAAACATACCTCAAGCGGGAGCTGCCCAATGTGCGACTTCCCCTCTACATGCCGGCACTGTAAGTTCCGACACATGTCCGTCCTGCATTTTGGACACATCCATGAAGAGCCTTCCACCCACCTCCGGTAATGGAGCCACTGAATTCCATCCTGATTAAAGAAAGGGGGCGGCGTGGTGGCACAGTGGTTAGCACTGCTACTTCACAGCACCAGGGACCCGGGTTCAACCCCGACCTTGGGGGACTGTCTGTGTGGAGTTTGCACTTTCTCCCCATATCTGCATGGGTTTCCCCCGGGTGCTCCAGTTTCCTCCTACTGTCCAAACATGTGCAGGTTAGGCGGATTGGCCCTGCTAAATTGCCCCCTAAAGTGTCCAAAAGGTTAGGTGGGGATAGGGTGGGTATAGGCAAGGTGCCCTTTTCAGAGAGTTGGTGGAGACACAATGGGCTGAATGGCATCCTTCTGCACTGCAGGGATTCGAGGATGATACCAAACAACCATAACAAAGGTACTGATAAGATGAGAAAACGACGGATAATTAGCACTCGGCACAGATACCATGAATAAAAGTCCCTGAGATTCTAAAGGATAAGACATTCTGTATCATGCTCAAATGTTAACACCTCCCACTAAACAGGATCTATGACAATATGAAATCAGACAAAAGAAAACGGGGAAAAAGTCAAAATTTCAAATAGTTGCAGATTATCAGTCCAAGTCTTCATTTTCTACAGACTTCACAGGAGGCTGCCTTCATAACATCACCTGTCCCAGCTCATCTGCAGTGGTGTTGATTCAGAATCCTCCTTTCAGGCCTCTCGATTTGCAGCAATTAGGTATTCTACTGGGTTTGCAAATCACAAACAGCCCACCTTGATGATAGTATTTTCAGAGAGAGAGGAGGTATCCTTGTGGCACTGTCAGTGCTTATGTTATCTGCAAGACTATCCCAACTTGGAACACCAGATCATGAGAGTGTAGAGTTTTGTTTTTGGCATGGTATGAGGAGTCAATTGAAACCCCATGAGAATAAGCAGTCAAGTCATCATGTTACAATTATTAAAATCTGTTTATCAAATTAAATTAAAGACAAATATACATGAACAGGACTATACAACACAAAGACAATATGAATGATCCCTGAACTCTTTAAGATTTCCCACTTCCCCCAAACAACACCCAAAGAAAATAGGTCAAAAAACAGCTTATAATTACAACACAATACAGGGAGGATAATCAAATCCGGGAAATGTCTTATCCTGGTCCTGCGAAGATATTTAATCTGCCTTTGCAAAGGTTTCTGCATTGCCTTGGCACTAAGACTTAGAGGTTGTTAGGTGTAAGGTTAGCCTCCAGGCTTCTAGCAGGAAACTGGCTTGTCTGCTTCTGAGGTTGGCAGATGTAAACTGGCCTGTCTGTTCCTGAGGATGCTGGCAATTATACCACTGTTTTCCTTTAACTCCGCCGTTTGTCGATTTGGCTTGTCTGACCCTGTCACATTCCTTAACTCGAGAACGTAACATGTGTATGCCTCATTGATCGCCCCATCATCTAGGTAAACTGTTTCTACTAATAAGATATTCAGACCTGATTTTATCTAGATGCCTTCTAATCTTGTTACTTGGAAAGACGTATCTCATCTGGCCATTTGAATATTGGCTACTGCTGTCACTCGGCAGATTTCTACCTCTTGCTGGACAGATCGCTTCCTATTATGTCTTGTTAAATGTGTGTTATTGCTGTTCCCATGCAAATCCATGACAGGAAGTCTCTTTGACTTTAGTTCAAATCCAGTATCTTTTTAATCCCTGTGAGCTAGGTCACATGATTTCTCCTTGGTTTCAATCTGGGCTTATGTTAGCCAATGTCTGAGAGCTCAACAGACCCAGTGTCCTCATGAAGCATCTAGTGTCTTCTCGCAAATGTAACATAGTAGATGTGGGCTACTGCCTTTTGATTAGCAAATTATTTTCAAAAAGTTGAAGGTGGCCAGCCAATGACAAAATGGATATTTCTCGAACGCATCTTTACGTCACAGCCAATGAAGTATAGTCACTGTTATAACACAGGAAACATGGTGGCCAATTTGCACACAGCAATATGCCTAAAAATAGCAATGTGACAATGACCAATAATCTATTTAGTGATGCAGATTAAGGGATAAATATTGGCCAGGACACTATAGATAATTTCCCTGCTTCTTTTAAAAGCAGTGCCATAGAATCTTTTACTTCCAGCTGAGAGCTAATGATGCAGCACTCCCTCAGTATTACACCGACGTGTTAGCTTTGACTTTTTTGTGCTCAAGCTCTGTAGTGGGCCTTGAACCAACAACCTTTTTACTCAAGAGTGGAGAGTGAGCCGTGGCTGATATTAATAAAAACATTTTTTATAAAAAAGTTTATTGAGTTATTTGTGATTTTGTAACAATAACAAGAAACAGTGTACATACAAATATAAACATAGTGCAAAGGCAGTCTTCCTCCCTCACAGTCCCACCTTTGTTACACACTAATCTAAGCTAAGCCCCCTCCCCACCTCTCTGCTGACAGTTAATTTTCTCGACAGAAGTCGACGAACGGCTGCCACCTCCGGACGAACCCTGACATTGACCCTCTCAATGTCCGTACCAGCCTCCCCGAACAGGCGCCGGAATGTGGCGACTTAGGGGCTTTTCACAGTAACTTCATTTGAAGCCCATTTATTTTCATTTAATTTCAGGGCGAACTTGATTTTCTCCAGACAGAGAAAGCCAGCCATGTCAGGGAGCCAGGTCTCTGACTTCAGGGCTTTGAGTCGCTCCAAGCTAATAGTATCCGTCGCCGGGCTACCAGGGAGGCAAAGGCCAGAACGTCTGCCTCTTTCTCCTCCTGGATTCCCGGATCTTCCGACACACTGAAAATCGCCACCTCTGGACTCGGTGCCACCCTTGTTTTTAACACCTTGGACATGACATCCGCAAACCCCTGCCAGAATCCCCCAAGCTTCGAGCATGCCCAGAACATATGAACATGATTCGCTGGTCCTCCCGCACACCTTGCGCACGTGTCTTCTATCCCAGTGTTCTTCAAACTTTTTTTCCAGGGACCCATTTTTACTAACCTGCCGACCTTCACGACCCATGCCGGCTGACCTGAGCGACCCACCATTTTCTCTTACCTTGTTTGCTGCTGATAAAAATGGAGGAAATGGTTTTGGGTCCCTTTGGCCCTCGTACACACTCATGCAATGGAACCTGTTGGATGAAGGTGAAGCCTTCCAGTATCGGAAAGTATGGAGTCTCCATCTGTCCAAAGTTCTACGTTTTTTCCATAACATTTTATTAAATAAACCCCCCCACGAACTTGTAAAAAAAAAATGAATAAAATAAATGAAAAAAATAAAAATTGAATAAAGTAAATGAATAAAATGAATTTTAAAAGCCCGAACTTGTAAAACGATTAGCTATGACTGTTTATAAAAATAGCGGCCGCACTGCGCATGCGCATCCGATCATCGGCGCGCATGTGCAAAACTATGCGCATGCGCGCTGTAGCTGTGATGGCCACATCCCGATTACAAAATGGGCACTTTGCAAAGAATGCAGGGAAAGTTGGACAATACTGAAAAGCAAGCAGGTGCAAGGCCTGTCTGTTGATTAGAGCAGTGGCTCTCAGACAGGACCGGTACTGCTAAGCCATCTACATACTAATGAGCCATCTCTGGGGACAAAAGGGAAACATTTAGATAAACAATGTTAAGGCAGACACCCCGGCGCCAGAGGAGACTAAAACAAAGCAGACCAACGGTCACCTAGGACACGCCCGGCAATCAGGGAACCCACCCCTCTATTGGAGCAAGATCGATAAGAATGATTGGGAAAGGTCAAATTAATTGAGGCCATGTTCAAGGCCCGCCCAAGAGCAGGCCTTGGCTCTCAGCGAAGAGAGACCAGCCGAGCAGCTACGCCAGACCAAGTAAGTTCCGAGTCAATGCACGCTACGAGATAGACGCTCCTAGTTGCTATCCTGTAACAGCTCAACCCAGCAGCCTCAGAACCGAGCAACGGCCATTGTTCCTCTGACTGAGTGGGCACCCGAAGCTAAGTATAGGCTTTTAGTAATAGTGATAGTTTAGGTTGTAGAGTTTTATGCATGAGTAGATTTGACTGTGTGTAAATAAATGAGCATTGCTTTTGAACTTACTAACTGGTGTATCGAGTCTTTGATCAGTATTCGGTTTTGAACCTTGTGGCGGTGTCGAAAGATACCTGGCAACTCTTGAGCAAACGTAATTAAACAGAGCCAAATTAAGAGAGAAGCACAATTAGCAACAGCGCCAATGATCGTGCACGCATGCGCAATGCGGCCGAATTTGTTAACATGTTCACGGCCATTTTAAAGGCCGCTTGCAGCCGTTGTTATTAAAAGCCGGCTGCTGCGCGGGGATTTGCGCGATCGGGAGCGCCGCAAAGGACGGCTCCGCAACCTCCCCGCGGGTTGCGCCCCCAAGTTTGAAGAACCCACTGTTCTATCCCAAAGAACCTGCTCATCCGGGCCACTGTCATGTGTGCCCCGTGAACGAACTTAAATTGTATCAGGCTGAGCCTGGCATATGCTGTGGATACTCTTTTTTTTTTTTTTTTTTTCGTGATAAATCACTATTTATTAGTTATACAAGTCTCATCATCAAATAAACAACTGTTCACATAAACCGTGAACAGTCAGGTCCCCAGATAATTTACAGTATTATAGGGTTATGGAATAAAACGAAGATTTAGGCATGTCGAAGAGCTGATGTTACTTCTTCTTGGGCAGGGCAATTGTGACGAGTTCGTAGATAACATAGGCTGCACCCGCAACCGTGAGGCTCATGGTTAGCCTGTAGAGCAGTGCATCCATCACACCGCCTTTTAAATGGACCGGCATCCCATTGTCCGCCTGGAATATCTTCTGCTTCTCAGGAACCTTGTTCGCCATTCGCCTGCAGGCTGCAGTGCTGAAGGTCAGCTGTGAAATCTGTTGAAAAGCCCGCAGGCCCCTCACTCCTAGGCCGCTCATTTCGCTCCCATGCTGTGGATACTCAACGCATCTGCCCAGAGACCATCCTCTATCTCTCCTCCTAACTCCTCTTCCCATTTGTGTTTCAGCTCCTCGGTCTGCGTTTCCTCTGACCCCATGAGCTCTTTATAGATGTCCGAAACTCTCCCTTCTCCCACCCATACTCTGGAAACTACCCTGTCCTGTATCCCCCTTGGTGGTAGGAGCGGGAACAAAGAACAAAGAAATGTACAGCACAGGAACAGGCCCTTCGGCCCTCCAAGCCCGTGCCGACCATGCTGCCCGACTAAACTACAATCTTCTACACTTCCCTCTATTCCCATCCTATTCATGTATTTGTCAAGATGCCCCTTAAATGTCACTATCGTCCCTGCTTCCACCACCTTCTCCGGTAGCGAGTTCCAGGCACCCACTACCCTCTGTGTAAAAAACTTGCCTCGCACATCTACTCTAAACCTTGCCCCTCTCACCTTAAACCTATGCCCCCTAGTAATTGACCCCTCTACCCCGGGGAAAAACCTCTGACTATCCACACTGTCTATGCCCCTCATAATTTTGTAGACCTCTATCAGGTCGCCCCTCAACCTCCTTCGTTCCAGTGAGAACAAACCGAGTTTATTCAACCGCTCCTCATAGATAGGGAAGGTTGAGACCTGCTTGCGTAGGAAGTTCCGTGCCTGCAGGTACCTAAACTCATTCCCGCCCGTCAATTCAAATTTCTCCTCCAACTCCCTCAGGCTGGGAAAGCTCCCCTCTATAAATAGATCTCCCATCCTTTCGATCCCTGCCATCTCCGGAACCCTCCAACCAGCCTCCCTGGGGCAAACGGATGATTATTGCAGATTGGAGACCAGACCGATGCTCCCTCTGCTCCCACATGTTTTCTCCATTGCCCCCAGACTCTCCAACCACTCTAAATGGCAACTCCCCCAGTCGCCTCTCCTGCACCCTTGGCCGGATTGCGAACATCTCACTTTTCCTAATGTTCAATTTATAACCTGAAAACCGGCCAAATTCCCCCAGAATCCTCAATTTCTCCCATCCCCTCTAGTGGATCAGAAACATGTAGGTCATCTGCGTATAGCGAGAGTCTGTGCTCCACCCCTCCCCAAACCAGCCTCTTGAGGATCTCAGCGCAATTGCCAGCAGCTCTATGGCCAGCGCAAACAGCATTGGGGAGAGGGAGCATCCCTGCCTCGTCCTCCGGTGTAGCCTAAAATAGCCCAATGTCAACCTGTTCATCCGTATACTCACCATGGTCGCCTGATACAGCAGCCTAACCCAGTCGATGAAGCCCCGTCCAAACCGAAACCGCCCCAGCACCTCCCACAGATACGTCCATTCCACCCGATCAAATGCCTTTTCTGCTTCCATTGCGACCACTACCTCTCCGTCCCTACCCTCTGGGGGCATCATGATCACATTCAGCAGCCTTCTAACATTGGCCGCCAACCGCTTGCCTTTAACGAATCCTGTCTGGTCCTCCCCAATCACATCCGGAATGCAGTCTTCGATCGTAGAGGACAAGATTTTGGCCAACAGTTTGGCGTCAACATTTAATAAGGAGATGGGTCTGTGGGACCCGCATAGCTCCGGGTCCTTAGCCCGCTTCAGGATCAGTGAGATTGTGCCCTGTGACATCGTCGGGGGAAGTGCCACTTACTCCCTTGCCTCATTAAATGTCCTCATCAGCAGCGACCCCAGAGAACTTTTTATAAAACTCCACTGGGTACCTGTCCGGTCGCAGGGCTTTACCCGACTGCATGGCCTTCAGCCCTTCTGCTATTTATTCTATCCCGATCGGGACCCTCAGCCCTTCTACCAGCCCTTCCTCCACATTCGCGAGCCTCATCCCCTCCGGCCCAGCTGGGGGTTCCGACTCACACAGCCTGCTATAAAACTCCTTGAATGCCCTGTTAACCCCTGCTGAATCTCCGACCAAGTTCCCGTCTCTGTCCCTCACTCTCCAAATCTCCATCTTTCTGAGCTGCTGCGCAAGCATTCTACTGGCCTTCTCTCCATATTCACATATCACCCCCCTCGCCTTCCTCAGCTGCTCCACCGCCTTCCCTGTAGTTAACAAGCCAAATTCCGCCTGTAGCCTCCGTCATTCCCTTAAAAGCCCTGCCTCTGGGGTCTCCGCATATCTCCTGTCGACTGTAAGTATTTCCCCTATCAGTCGATCCGTCTCTGCTCTATCTACACTCTCCATGTGGGCCCGTATCGAAATCAGCTCCCCTCTGACCACCGCCTTCAGCTCCTCCCAGACCATTGCAGCCGAGACTTCCCCCGTGTCATTAACTCCAGATAGTTCTGGATACATTTCCTCACCCACTCGCACACCTCCTCATCCGCTAAAAGTCTGACATCCAATTCCCAATGCGGGCGTTGGCCACCCTCCTTGCTCACCTGTAGGTCCATCCAGTATGGAGCATGAGCAGAGACCGTGATCGCTGAATACTCAGTGTCCACTACCCCTGTCAGTAAAGTCCTGTTCAAGATGAAAAAGTCGATCCGGGAGTACACTTTATGTACATGCGAGTAGAAAGAGAACTCCTTCACTCTCGGCCGCCCAAACCTCCATGGGTCCACTCCCTCCATCTGTTTCATAAACCCCTTTAGCTCCTTTGCCATTGCTGGCACCCTGCCTGTCCTTAAGCTCGACCGGTTTAGCCTTGGGCCAATGACTGTGTTGAAGTCCCTCCCCCCCCCCCCCCCCCGCCGCCCCCCCCCCCCCCCCCCCCCCCCCCCGCCGCCGCCCCCCCCCCCCCCCCCCCCCCCGCCCCCCCCCATGACCAACTTGCGAGTCCAGGTCTGGGATCTTCCCCAACATCCTCCTTATGAACTCCACATCATCCCAGTTTGGCGCGTAAACATTCACGAGTACCACGGCAGTCCTTCCAGCTTCCCACTAACCATAAGAGCATAAGAACTAGGAACAGGAGTAGGCCATCTGGCCCCTCGAGCCTGCTCCGCCATTTAATGAGATCATGGCTGATCTTTGTGGACTCAGCTCCACCATATCCCCAAATCCCTTTATTCTTTAGAAAGGCATCTATCTTTTTCTTAAAAACGTTTAAAGAAGGAGCCTCAACTGCTTCACTGGGCAAGGAATTCCAGTGATTCACAACCCTTTGTGTGAAGAAGTTCCTCCTACACTCCGTCCTAAATCTACCGCCCCTTATTTTGAGGCTATGCCCCCTAGTTCTGCTTTCCCCGACCAGTGGAAACAACCTGCCTGCATCTATCCTATCTATTCCCTTCATAATTTTATATGTCTCAATAAGATCCCCCCGCATCCTTCTGAACTCCAATGAGTACAGTCCCAGTCTACTCAACCTCTCGTCATAATCTAATCCCCTCAACTCTGGGATCAACCTAGTGAATCTCCTCTGCACTCCCTCCAGTGCCAATATGTCCTTTCTCAGGTAAGGAGACCAAAACTGAACACAATACTCCAGATGCGGCCTCACCAACACCCTATACAATTGCAGCACAACCTCCCTAGTCTTGAACTCCATCCCTCTAGCAATGAAAGACAAAACTCGATTAGCCTTCTTAATCACCTGTTGCACCTGCACACCAACTTTTTGCGACTCGTGCACCAGCACACCCAGGTCCCTCTGCACAGCAGCATGTTTTAACATCTTACCGTTTAAATAATAATCCATTCTGCTGTTATTCCTCCCAAAAATGGATAGCCTCACACTTGGCAACATTGAATTCCATCTGCCAGACCCTAGCCCATTCACCTAACCTATCCAAATCCTTCTGCAGACTTCCGGTATCCTCTGCACTTTTTGCTTTACCACTCATCTTAGTGTGGTCTGCAAACTTTGACACATTGCACTTGGTCCCCAACTCCAAATCGTCTATGTAAATTGTGAATAACTGCGGGCCCAACACTGATCCTTGAGGGACCCCACTAGTTACAGGTTGCCAACCAGAGAAACACCCATTTATCCCCACTCTCTGCTTTCTGTTAGTTAACCAATCCTCTACCCATGCTACCACTTTACCCTCAATGCCATGAATCTTTAGTTTATGCAGCAACCTTTTGTGTGGCATCTTGTCAAAAGCTTTCTGGAAATCCAGATATACCACATCCATTGGCTCCCCGTTATCTACTGCACTGGTAACGTCCTCAAAAAATTCTACCAAATTAGTCAGACACGACCTACCCTTTGTGAACCCATGCTGCGTCTGCCCAATGAGACAATTTCCCTCCAGGTGCCCCGCTATTTCCTCCTTAATGATAGATTCCAGCATTTTCCCTACAACCGAAGTTAAGCTTACTGGCCTATAATTACCCGCTTTCTGCCGATCTCCTTTTTTCAACAGTGGTGTCACGTTTGCTACTTTCCAATCCTCTGGGACCACCCCAGAGTCTAGTGAATTTTGATAAATTATCACTAGTGCGTTTACAATTTCCCTAGCCATCTCTTTTAACACTCTGGGATGCATCCCATCAGGGCCAGGAGACTTGTCTACCTTTAGCCCCATTAGCTTGCCCAATACTGCCTCCTTAGTGATTACAATCATCTCAAGGTCCTCACCTATCATATCCTTATTTCCATCACTGGCATGTTATTTGTGTCCTCCACTGTGAAGACTGACCCAAAAAACCTGTTCAGCTCCTCAGCCATTTCCCCGTCTCCTATTATTAAATCTCCCTTCTCATCTTCCAAAGGACCAATATTTACCGTAGCCACTCTTTTTTGTCTTATACATTTGTAGAAGCTTTTACTATCTGCTTTTATGTTCTGAGCCAGTTTACTTTCATAGTCTACCTTACTCTTTATGGCTTTTTTAGTAGCTTTCTGTTGTCCCCTAAAGACTTCCCAGTCCTCTAGTCTCCCACTAATTTTTGCCACTTTGTATTTTTGTTCCTTCAATTTGATACTCTCCCTCACCTCCTTAGGTATCCACGGTCGATTTTTCCCCTTTCTACCGTCTTTCTTTTTTGTCGGTATGAACCTTTTCTGAACACTGTGAAAGATCGCTTGGAAGGTTCTCCACTGTTCCTCAACTGCTTCACCATGAAGTCTTTGCTCCCAGTCTACCTTAGCTAGTTCTTCTCTCATCCCATTGTAATCGCCTTTGTTTAAGCACAAAACACTAGTGTTTGATTTTACCTTGTCATCCTCCAACTGGATTTTAAATTCCACCATATTGTGGTCGCTCCTTCCAAGAGGATCCCGAACTATGAGATCATTAATCAATCCTGCCTCATTACACAGGACCAGATCTAGGACCACTTGTTCCCTTGTAGGTTCCATTACATACTGTTCCAGGAAATTATCCCGGGCACATTCTATAAACTCCTCCTCAAGGCTGCCTTTACCAACCTGGTTAAACCAATCGATATGCAGATTAAAATCTCCCATGATAATCGCTGTACCGTTTCTACATGCATCCGTTATTTCTTTGCTTATTGCCTGCCCTATCATCCTGTTACTATTTGGTGGCCTATAGACGACTCCTATCAGTGACCTTTTCGCCTTACTATTCCTGATTTCCACCCAAATTGATTCAACCTTGTCCTCCATAGCACCAATATCATCCCTTACTATTGCCCGGATGCCATCCTTAAACAAAGCTACACCACCGCCCTTACCGTCCATTCTATCCTTTCCTACAGTCTGATACCCTTGGATATTTAACTCCCAGTCGTGACCATCTTTTAACCATGTTTCAGTAATGGCCACTAAATCATAGTCATTCATGATGATTTGCGCCATCAACTCATTTACCTTAATTCGTATACTACGAGCATTCAGGTAAAGTACACTTATGCTGTTTTTTATGTCTTTGTTATGAATCCTAACATCTTGATCAGTAACTTTTCGCAATTTATTTTTCCTCTTACCCTTTCTCCTAATTTTCCTCGTCTTTGAACTCATATCTCTACATAATAACTTGTCACGTAACCTGCTGCCTTGATCTCCATTAACCATTATACTGTCCATTACTTTACACTTCCCTTCCCCCCCACTTGCTAGTTTAAAGTCCTTGTGACCAACCTATTTATCCTATTCGCTAGAACACTGGTCCCAGAATGGTTCAGGTGAAGACCGTCCCAACGGTACAGGTCCCTCCTGCCCCAGTACTGATGCCAATGCCCCATGAAATGGAATCCCTCTTTCCCGCACCACTCCTTTAGCCACGTGTTAACTTCTCTAATTTTCTCAACCCTATGCCAATTGGCACGTGGCTCGGGTAGTAATCCAGAGATTATAACCCTGGAGGACCTGCCCTTTAATTTAGTCCCTAGTGTTTGATAATCCCCAAACAGGTCCTCTTTCCTAGTCTTACCTATGTTGTTAGTCCCAACGTGGACCACAACAACTGGATCCTCCCCCTCCCTCTCCCAAATCCTTTCAAGCCGATCAGAGATGTCCCTCACCCTGGCACCGGGCAGGCAACATACCATGCGGGACTCTCGATCTGGCTTACAAAGGATGCCATCAATCCCCCTAATTATATAATCCCCTACAACTACCACTTGTCTTTTTGCTCCCCCCTCTTGAATGGCTTCCTGTACCACGGTGCAGTGGTCAGTCAACGCATCCTCCCTACAGCCCTCTTCCTCATCCACACAGGGAGCAAGTACCTCATACCTGTTGGACAAGGTCAAGGGCTGAGGCTCCTCAACTCCTAAACTCAGGATCCCCTTACCTGCCTCCCTTGCAGTCACACCACTCTGTCCCTGACCACTGTCCGAATTAACAGAACTTATTCTACCGGGTGTGACTGCCTCCTGAAACAAAGCGTCCAGGTAATGTTCCCCCTCCCTGATGTGCCGCAGTGTGTGCAGCTCGGTCTCCAGCTCATCAATTCTGAGCCGAAATTCCTCGAGCAGCCAACACTTGGCTGCAGATGTGGTCACTGACGGTCTCAATGGGATCCACCAGTTCCATCATCATACAGCAACAGCACATCACCTGTCCAGCCATATTCAACTAGTTAATTAATTTAAATTAAAAAAAAAAGAAAAATTCTTTATAGAACCTCAAGGATAAACCCGAACACCAAGAAAAACACAGCCCTCTCTCGCCACTCACCCGAACTCAGTCACTCACCTAAACTCAGATGCACTCTGTTCCAATCAGCACTCAGTCACTCACCTAAACTCAGATGCACTCTGTTCCAATCAGCACTCAGTCACTCACCTAAACTCAGATGCACTCTGTTCCAATCAGCACTCAGTCACTCACCTAAACTCAGATGCACTCTGTTCCAATCAGCACTCTGTGTCTAAAGGCACTCCTGCCACACCTTTTGTGCACTCACCTCTCCCAGCACTGCCCCGGCTCTCTCCTCCCACGCTTTTTAAATCTCCCGGCTCTCTCCTCCCGCGCTTTTTAAATCTCCCGGCTCTCTCCTCCGGCGCTGTTTTCGCTGTACGGCTCTCTCCTCCGGTGCGGTGTTCGCTGTCCGGCTCTCTCTGCTCCCGCGCTGTTTTCGCTGTTACTGTAACGGCCTCCCACATCTGCACCTATTCTTCCCGCCTCAAATGACACTCGCTTATTAATCAGGATCGCGACCCCTCTAGTCGGAGTCCAGCCCCGAGTGAAATATCTGCCCGACCCATCCCTTCCTTAATATAGTCTGATCGGTTACCCCAAGATGTGTCTCCTGTAACATTGCCACATCCGCCTTCAATCCCCTCAAATGCACGAACACGCGTGCCCCCACCAGTACAAATGCAAACTTTAACTTACACAAATACAGCGGCAGCTGCAGGATCGATACAGAAGGCATTACAAATATAGTCCAAAAACAAAAACATTTGTAACGGGAACACTGCAGCAAAGTTCAAACACCTCAGTCCCCTGCCAGCCCTTCCCTTCTGGTAAAGTCCATCGCTTCCTCTGGCGACTCAAAATAGGAATGTTGCTCCTCGTAGGTGACCCAAAGACAGGCCGCATACAGCAGTCCAAACTTCACCTTCTTCTTGAAAAGGGTCGACTTTACGGAGTTGAACCTCGCTCTTCTCCTGGCTACATCTGCGCTCAGGTCTTGGAAAACGCACAGGATGCTATTCTCCCACTTACAGCTCAGTGTCTGCCTGGCCCACCGTATAATATGCTCCTTGTCCAGGTACCTGTGCAATCTCACCACCATCGCCCTTGGGGGGTCACCTACACGCGGCTTCTTCACTAATGCTCTGTGCGCCCTGTCCACCTCCAAGGGTTGGGTGAACGTCCCATCCCCCATTAGCTTCTCGAGCATGCCCGCTATATATCCCAGGCATCCACTCCTTCAGACCCCTCCAGGAGACCGACGATCCTCAAGTTTTGCCAGTGGGACCTATTCTCTAGATCCTCCACCTTCTCCTGGAGCCTTTTCTGCTGTTCTCTCAGCATCCCCACCTCCACTGCTGTTTGGTGTTCCTCATGCTCGGTCAGTGCCTTCTCCACTTTCTGGATCGCCCGATCTGGAGCATCCAATCTCTGTTCCAGCTGAGCAATCGATTCCCTAATCGGGTCCAAGCATTCCTGTTTATGCTTGGCGAAGCCCTCTTGAATAAACCTCATCAACTGCTCCATCGACCGCTGGGTCGTCGAGCCAGGACTCCGGTCGTCCACCACGCTTTTTCTCGCTGCAGCTTCAACCCAGGCCTTCTCTGTTCACCTATTTCTTCCTTTGCGAGCACTCATGGTCCGCCTATCCATGCTTTGGTTGGGAGTCCTCCTCACAGTCGTGTCCACTATCAATTTTCCAAGTAAAATCCGAGAAAAGAAATTGGGGAAAAGGTCCAACCCGAGCGGGAGCCACCAAATGTGCTACCTACTCCTTCATGGCCTCCACCGGACGTCACCGACATTACTAAATGGCAAATAAATATAAAAATATAACTGCAGCACCAATAACTGTCTATTTAACTCTTATCCCACTGTAGCTATATAATAAACTATATGTTAAGCAAGGCTAAGCTTGTAATATCTGTAATAGATGTCTATGCCATTGCAGTAGAATTTGTTACCCAAAGATAAAATATATTAATACTTTTATTTTACTTCAGATCTCCATAATCCACAATATTTTGCCTTTCAATATATTATACTTATCTGGTTCTTGACAATAAGATCACGTTTGCAATCTTTCCTTGGTCAGCAAGTAATATTGATTATTATTCGAATATTTCAACAAATAAGTGCAGGAAGGCATAAGGAAGGAGGAGGATGTCCAAAAGCCAAAAGAAAGCTGTCGTGAAGAAGGGGGCAAGTGAAGGCTCGCTGTCGAGTGAACGGGTCAGCTCAGCAACTAGAAAGATGGCGGAGTCTGGGTCGCAGGGTGGGGCCCCACCATTCACAGCAGAAAAGATGACCGAGGCGATGGTCGTGGAATTCGAGAAGCAGTTTGCTAAGCACATGGAGGTGATGAGGACAGAGATGATGGTGGCAGTGAACGTACTGGTGGAGGAGGCGATTGCTCCGGTGAAGGCGGCGGTTTCAAAAACATCAGCCAAGGTGCGGGAGAAGGGCGAGAAGCTAAAAGGGATGGAAGACAGCTGTGTTGCAAGACAGCAATCAGCTCACCTCGATGGGTGAGGAGCTGCAGAGGGTGGTGGAGGCCAACAAAGGTCTGAGAGCAAAGGTGGAAGACCTTGAAAATAGATTTAGGCGGCAAAATTTGAGAATCGTAGGCCTTCCCAAAGGGGTGGAGGGCCGAAGGCCGACAGTACTTTGTCAAGATGTGGCGGAGCTGTTGGGGAGGGGGAAGACTCCTCCCAGTATGAACTGGATTGGCTCATCAGTCGTTGATGCCTAAACCGAAGGCGAATGAGCCGCCAAGAGCGGTAATTGTGTGTTTTTACATGTACCACGTGAAGGAGAAAGTCCTGAGTTGGGCGAAACAGAAGCGGGAGATGCAGTGGACCGGAGCTGGTTTTTGTATATTCCAGGACTTAACAGTGGAGTTGGAGGCAGCACGGTGGTGCAGTGGTTAGCATTGCTGCCTCATGGCACCAAGGTCCCAGGTTTGATCCCGGCTCTGGGTCACTGTCCGAGTGGAGTTTGCACATTCTCCCCTTGTTTGCGTAGGTTTCACCCTCACAACCCAAAAATGTGCAGGGTAAATGGGTTGGCCACGCTAAATTGCGCCTTAATTGGAAAAAAACGAATTGGATACTCTAAATTTATTTAACAAACAGTGGAGTTTGTGAGTTTTTGTAATGGCGGTTTCTGGGGTGTGTGTTTGCACTGGGTTTGTTTGAAGGGAATTTCTTTGTTTTCCTGGGATCGGGTAGTGGGAGGGGATTGGAGGGGAGTGGGCCTGGGCAGGGGCCTCCACACGAGCAAGCTCAAGCTGGCTAGTGAACGGGAGCGTGGTGGGGGAGGGGCTGCGGTCATTGGAGCCTGGTCGAACAGGTTTCGATGGGCCCAGGAGGTGTGTAAAGCGGAGGGGGAACGATAGTGGGAGGTGTTTTCGAGAGCAAGTGGATGGGGGGGGGGGGATTCTGGGAAAGTGTGTGGGGGGGGGGGGGGGTTGATGGCAACAAAGAGACGGGATAGACCAGGCCTAGAGTTATGATGATGGCGGATAAGAGGGGCGGGGGGGTTGATGGGAGAAAGATCCCCAGTCAGAATAGTTACTTGGAATGTGAGGAGTTTGGGGGGGGCCAGCCAAGAGGTCGAGGGTGTCTGCATATCTAAAAAGCTTAAATACCGATGTTGTTATGCTGCAAGAGACTCACATGAAAGTGAAAGACCAAGTGAGGCTTAGGAAGGGCTGGATGAGCGAAGTATTTCACTTGGGGTTCGACAGTAGGGCTCGGGGGGGGGGGGGGGGGGTAGCGGTTTTGGTGGGTAAGAGTGAGGTTCCAGATGAAGAGGGCGGTAGCGGACCAGGGGGTACATATGTAATAGTAACAGGGGAGTTGGAGGGGAGGTTGGTGGCGTTTCAAGTGTGTATGGCCCTAACTGGAATGATGCAGGATTTGTGAGGATGGTGCTGGGGGCCATTCCGGACTTGAATTCACATGGGTTAATAGTGGGAGGGGACTGGAATTTGGTACAAGATGCAAGGATGGAAAGGTCGCAGCCGCACTCTCTTGCCCAATCGAGGGGGGGGGGGGGGGTGCAAAGGAGCTGAGTGGGTTTAATGAGGAAAATGGGAGGGGTGGACGAGTGGGGGTTCTTGCACCCAAGGGAGTGGGAGTATTCAGTTTTCTCCTCGGTTCACGAGGTCTATTCAAGGATAGACTTTTTTGGAGCTGGGACGGCATCGTCGGCTGGGATTAGAGGATCAGAGTATTCGGCGATAGCGATCTCGGATAATGCGCCACATTGGGTGGACATGGTCCTGTAGAAGGGGGTAGCCCAGAGACTGGGGTAGAGAATGGATGCAGGGTACCTGGGGGGAGGGAGTTCTTGTGAGAAGATCGGGAAGGTGATTGAGGAGTACGTAGGCTTTCACTGTATAGGGGAAGCATCACAGGCGGTGGTATGGGAGGCTCTGAAGCCGGTAGTGATGGGGGAGGTGATATCATTCAAGGCCAAGGTGGATATAAAGAGAGGGAGGAACGTCAAAGGCTGAAAGAGGAGATGTTGGAGGTGGACAGGAGATATGGAAATGCAGATCTGGCCCTTTTGGACAGAAGGAGGGAGTTTCAGGCTAGTTTTGACCGATTGTCCACAGGGAAGGCGGTACGCCAACTGAGGTGGGCGAGGGGAGCAATTTACGAATGTGAGAAGGCAGGGCGGATGTGAGCAGGCCAACTTGAGGGAGGCAATGGCGAGGGAAATAGTCCAGGTGCGGGATAGGACAGGGAAATTGGTAGTGGCTCCGGACCAGATTAGTAAGGTGCTCGAGGAGTTTTATGAAAATTTGTATAGATCGGAGTCACCGGGGGAGTATCAGGGGATGAGGGAGTTCCTGTACAGATTGGAGTATCCGAGATTGGAGGGGGAAGACAGGGCCAGATTGGAAAGGTTGATGGAGGAACAGGAAGTGAAAGAGGCAATTGGGAGGATGCAGTCAGGGAAGGTGGCAGGGCCAGATGGGTTCCCTGTGGAGCATTACAAGAAATTTAAAGACATATTGGCACCACTGATGGTGGGGATGTTCGAGGGGACAGGGAAGGGGTGCTACCACAAACATTGGGGCAGGCCTTGATCTCCTTGCTGTCAAAGAAAGATAAGACCCAGAGTGTCGGTCGTATAGGCCTATATCGCTATTGAATGCAGACACCAAGATACTTGCGAAGGTGCTGGTTGCTAGGTTGGAGGGGTGCCTCCTGAAGGTGATAGGGGAAGACCAGACTAGGTTCATGAAAGGAAGGCAGCTATTGTCAAATATTAGGAGGTTATTAAATGTAATCATGAAACCGGCCGAGGGGAAGGAGACAGTAGTTGTGCGAGAGGATCAGGCAGAGATTTATGGAGTGGGTACAGCTATTATATAAGGAACCGATGGCGAGTGTCCGCAAAATCAACATGAGCTCTACACAGGACACCCCTGCCTGGTTTTCCGATGTCCTCTCTGCTATTTGCATTAGCGATAGAGCCTTTGGCCATCGCTTTAAGGAGTTTGGGACTGTAGAAGGGAATAGTGCGGGGGTGCGGGGGAAGAATCAGGGGCGAAATTCTCCGGAAACGGCGCGATGTCCGCCGACTGGCGCAAATCAGACGGGCATCGCGCCGCCCCAAAGGTGCAGAATGCTCCGCATCTTTGGGGGCCGAGCCCCAACCTTGAGGGGCTAGGTCAGCGCTGGACGAATTTCCGCCTTTTATGCCCCGCCAGCTGGCGTGGAAATGACATCGCGGGGTGGCGCACGTGCGGGAGCGTCAGCGGCCGCTGACAGCTTCTCACGTATGCGCAGTGGAGGGAGTCTCTTCTGCCTCCGCCATGGTGGAGACCATGGCGGAGGCTGAAGGGAAAGAGTGCCCCTACGGCACAGGCCCGCCCGCGGATCGGTGGGCCCCAATCGCGGGCTAGGCCACCGTGGGGGCACCCCCCGGGGCCAGATTGCCCTCCGCGCCCCCCCCCCCCAGGACCCCGGAGCCCGCCCGCGCCGCCTTGTCCCGCCGGTAAGGTAGGTGGTTTAATTTACGCTGGCGGGACAGGCATTTTAGCGGTGGGACTTCGGCCCATTCGGGCCGGAGAATCGAGCGGGGGAGCACACCAACCGGCGCGGCGCGATTCCCGCCCCCGCCGAATCTCTGGTGCCGGAGACTTCGGCACCCGGGATTCACGGCGGGGGGGGTCGGAGAATTTCGCCCAGGGTGTCTATGTACACTGATGACTTATTGTTTTAGGGTGTCCATGTACACTGATGACTTATTGTTGGGGGTGGGAGGGCTGCCATTTCACAGGGCATAAACCCACTTCAGGTGCTTGGAGGTACAGGTGCGCGGGATTGGGGTGGGGTGGGGGTGCTCCTCCGTAGGTACAATTTTACTAGCTTGATGGGGAAGGAGAGCGCAGACTTGGCAAGGTGGGACAACCTCCCTGTCATTATGTTTGTTTTTATTTTGGTGCCTGCCGGTCTTTTTGCCGAAGGCATTATTTAGGGAAGAGGACAGGTCAGTCACCTCGTTCATTTTTTGGTGGGGGGGGGGGGGGGGGGAGTGGACAGGGTCAGGAAGGTGGTCCTGCAGAGAAGGTGGCAGACAGGGGGGGTTTGGCCTCCCGAATTTATTGTACATTAGTATTGGGCGGCAAATACGGAAAAGGTGAGGAGTTGGGTTGGAAGGAGGGGATGAATCCCTCTGGGTTAGGATGGAGGTGGGTCTGTGTAGGGGGTCAGCATTGAGGGTGCTGGCAACGGCACCGCCTCCACAGCCCTGGGCAAGTACTCCGGGAGTCAGGTTGTGGTGGCATCAGTGAAGATTTGGAGTCAGTTGAGACAGCACTTTAAGCTGAGGGCTGGGTCAGGGGAGATGCCAATCAGGGGTAATCACAGGTTTGAGCTGGGGAGGATGGATGGGAGGTTTCAGAGATGGGAGGAGAGAGAGCTTAGTGTTTTAAAGACCCGTTTCTGGGGGGACATTTTGCGAGGTTGGAAGAGCTGGGGGATAAATATGGATTGGGGCAAGGGGAAGCATTTAGGTACCTGCAGCTCTGATACTTTGCTAGGAAAGAGGTTCCGAGTTTCCCATTGGTGCCGATCCCCTCATTGTTGGAAGAGGTATTGACAGCAGGGGGAAATGGAGACGGGGGTGGGTCGGCGACTTATGGGAAGACTCTGCAGGAGGACTGTGTGTCCACGGAAGGGATTACAGCCAAGTGGGAGGGAGAGTTGGGGGAAGTTTGTGGTGTGAAGTGCGCTGGAGGATCAACACCTCAACCGCAAGGTTGGGGCTGATATAGCTGAAGGTCACGTATCGGGCGCACACCTCACAAGGGTCAGGATGAGCTGACTCTTTAAGGGAGTGGAGGACGTACGCGAGTGTTGTGGGAGGGGCCCCCACAAACAATATACATACGTTTTGGTCCTGACCGATGCTGGTGACGTTGAAGGGAGGTTTTTAGTATCATCTCAGGGGTAGGACATGTGAATTTGGAACCAGGTCACCTAGAAGACATTTTCGGAATGTCAGACAGGCCCGAGCTGCATGCGGGTGCAGATGTTTCAGCTTTCGCCTTGCTGATGGAAATGAAAATGAAATTGAAAAATCGCTTATTGTCACAAATAGGCTTCAAATGAAGTTACTGTGAAAAGCCCCTAGTCGCCACATTGCGTCGCCTGTTCGGGGAGGCTGGTACGAGAATTGAACCGTGCTGCTGGCCTGCTTTCAAAGCCAGCGATTTAGCCCTGTGCTAAACCAGCCCAGAGGCAGGTCCTGTTGGGGTGGACGTCAGCCTCTCTGCCCTGTGCCTCGGCGTGGCGGGGGGGGCCTACTTGAATTTCTGACCTTCAGGGTGAAATTTGAGCTGAGGGGATGAAAGAGGGGTTCACCAATTCATGAGGACTATTTATTATGCACTTTCGGGAACTGGTTACCATTGAACATTAAGTGGGGGTGGGGGACGGGTTTATTATTGGTGCATTGTTCACTGTTTGATTGTTACCTTTCATCCGGAATGCAAGGGTGGAAGTATTGGATTGTACATTGGATCGTTACTGTGGTTGTTCTTTTTTGTTTTTCTTTTGTTGTTTATTTGATGAAAATGTGGCGAATAAATTTTTATTTATTTTTTTAATATAAATGAATAACCTCAGCCGGTACAGTGGGCCGGTATAGCTCACTCAGTGGGCTAGACAGCTGGTTTGTGATGCAAAACAAGGCCAAAAGCATGGGTAATACATAACCAAACTATTAAAAGTACCCAAGATCATACTTCTTTTTTTAAAAAAAATTTTTAATGAATTTTTACATCTGTACTATACAATAGGTGAACAAGGCGGTTCAGATGTACAATTTGCATGTTCACCTTTCATCTGCCAACACATCGAAAACGAGGACCATTTGCATAAAGTTCTCATATAGTCAAGGGCACAGATAGGCACTTCTGTGGACGTGAAAGAGACTCCAGGAAGGTATGTTGCCTCCCTGGTGCCAGGGTCCAGGATGTCTCCGAACGGGTAGAGGGCATCCTGAAGGGGGAGGGCAAACAGGCAGAGGTCGTTGTACATATTGGTACTAACGACATAGGCAGGAAGGGGCATGAGGTCCTGCAGCAGGAGTTCAGGGAGCTAGGCAGAAAGTTAAAAGACAGGACCTCTAGGGTTGTAATCTCGGGATTACTCCCTGTGCCACGTGCCAGTGAGGCTAGAAATAGGAAGATAGAGCAGCTAAACATGTGGCTAAACAGCTGGTATAGGAGGGAGGGTTTCCGTTATCTGGACCACTGGGAACTCTTCCGGGGCAGGTGTGACCTATACAAGAAGGACAGGTTGCATCTAAACTGGAGAGGCATAAATATCCTGGCTGCGAGGTTTGCTAGTGTCACACGGGAGGGTTTAAACTAGTATGGCAGGGGGGTGGGCACGGGAGCAATACGTCAGAAGGTGAGAGCATTGAGGGAGAACTAGGGAATAGGGACAGTGTGGCTCTGAGGCAGAGCAGACAGGAAGAAGTTGCTGAACACAGCGGGTCTGGTGGCCTGAAGTGCGTATGTTTTAATGCAAGAAGTATAACGGGTAAGGCAGATGAACTTAGAGCTTGGATTAGTACTTGGAACTATGATGTTGTTGCCATTACAGAGACCTGGTTGAGGGAAGGGCAGGATTGGCAGCAAAACATTCCAGGATTTAGATGTTTCAGGCGGGATAGAGGGGGATGTAAAAGGGGTGTCGGAGTTGCGCTACTGGTTAGGGAGGATATCACAGCTGTACTACGGGAGGACACCTCAGAGGGCAGTGAGGCTATATGGGTAGAGATCAGGAATAAGAAGGGTGCAGTCACAATGTTGGGGGTTTACTACAGGCCTCCCAACAGCCAGCGGGAGATAGAGGAGCAGATAGGTAGACAGATTTTGGAAAAGAGTAAAAACAACAACAGGGTTGTGGGAGACTTCAACTTCCCCAATATTGACTGGGACTCACTTAGTGCCAGGGGCTTAGACGGGGCAGAGTTTGTAAGGAACATCCAGGAGGGCTTCTTAAAACAATATGTAGACAGTCCAACTAGGGAAGGAGCGGTACAGGACCTGGTTTGGGGAATGAGCCTGGCCAGGTGGTAGAAGTTTCAGTAGGGGAGCATTTCGGGAACAGCGACCACAATTCAGTAAGTTTTAAAGTGCTGGTGGACAAGGATAAGAGTGGTCCTAGGATGAATGTGCTATATTGGGGGAAGGCTAATTATAACAATATTAGGCGGGAACTGAAGAACCTAGATTGGGGGCGGATGTTTGAGGGCAAATCAACATCTGGCATGTGGGAGGCTTTCAAGTGTCAGTTGAAAAGAATTCAGGACCGGCATGTTCCTGTGAGGAAGAAGGATAAATACGGCAATTTCCGGGAACCTTGGATAACGAGGGATATTGTAGGCCTCGTCAAAAAGAAAAAGGAGGCATTTGTCAAAGCTAAAAGGCTGGGAACTGACGAAGTCTGTGTGGAACATAAGGAAAGTAGGAAGGAACTTAAGCAAGGAGTCAGGAGGGCTAGAAGGAGTCACGAAAAGTCATTGGCAAATAGGGTTAAGGAAAATCCCAAGGCTTTTTACACGTACATAAAAAGCAAGAGGGTAGCCAGGGAAAGGGTTGGCCCACTGAAGGATAGGCAAGGGAATCTATGTGTGGAGCCAGAGGAAATGGGCGAGGTACTAAATGAATACTTTGCATCAGTATTCACCAAAGAGAAGGAATTGGTAGATGTTGAGTCTGGAGAAGGGTGTGTAGATAGCCTGGGTCACATTGAGATACAAAAAGACGAGGTGTTGGACGTCCTAAAAAATATTATGATAGATAAGTCCCCAGGGCCTGATGGGATCTATCCCAGAATACTGAAGGCGGCTGGAGAGGAAATTGCTGAGGCCTTGACAGAAATCTTTGGATCCTCACTGTCTTCAGGTGATGTCCCGGAGAACTGGAGAATAGCAAATGTTGTTCCTCTGTTTAAGAAGGGTAGCAAGGACAATCCAGGGAACTACAGGGCGGTGAGCCTTACTTCAGTGGCAGGGAAATTACTGGAGAGAATTCTTCGAGACAGGATCTACTCCCATTTGGAAGCAAATGGACGTATTAGTGAGAGGCAGCATGGTTTTGTGAAGGGGAGGTCGTGTCTCACTAACTTGATAGAGTTTTTCGAGGAGGTCACAAAGATGATTGATGCAGGCAGGGCAGTGGATGTTGTCTATATGGACTTCAGTAAGGCCATTGACAAGGTCCCTCATGCTAGACTAGTACAAAAGGTGAAGTCACACGGGATCAGGGGTGAGCTGGCAAGGTGGATACAGAACTGGCTAGGTCATAGAAGGCAGAGAGTAGCAATGGGAGGATGCTTTTCTAATTGGAGGGCTGTGACCAGTGGTGTTCCGCAGGGATCAGTGCTGGGACCTTTGTTGTTTGTAGTATATATAAATGATTTGGAGGAAAATGTAACCGGTCTGATTAGTAAGTTTGCAGACGATACAAAGATTGGTGGAATTGCGGATAGCGATGAGGACTGTCAGAGGATACAGCAGGATTTAGATTGTTTGGAGAAATGGGCCGAGAGATGGCAGATGGAGTTTAATCCGGACAAATGTGAGGTAATGCATTTTGGAAGGTCTAATGCAGGTAGGGAATATACTGTGAATGGTAGAACCCTCAAGAGTATTGAAAGTCAGAGAGATCTAGGAGTACAGGTCCACAGGTCACTGAAAGGGGCAACACAGGTGGAGAAGTTAGTCAAGAAGGCATACGGCATGCTTGCCTTCATTGGCCGGGGCATTGAGTATAAGAATTGGCAAGTCATGTTGTAGCTGTATAAAACCTTAAGTTAGGCCACAATTGGAGTATAGTGTTCAATTCTGGTCGCCACACTACCAGAAGGATGTGGAGGCTTTAGAGAGGGTGCAGAAGAGATTTACCAGAATGTTGCCTGGTATGGAGGGCATTAGCTATGAGGAGCGATTGAATAAACTCGGTTTGTTCTCACTGGAACGACGGAGGTTGAGGGGCGACCCGATAGAGGTCTACAAAATTATGAGGGGCATAGACAGAGTGGATAGTCAGAGGCTTATCCCCAGGGTAGAGGGGTCAATTACTAGGGGGCATAGGTTTAAGGTGAGAGGGGCAAGGTTTAGAGTAGATGTACGAGGCAAGTTTTTTACGCAGAGGGTAGTGGGTGCCTGGAACTCGCTACCGGAGGAGGTGGTGGAAGCAGGGACGATAGTGACATTTAAGGGGCATCTTGACAAATACATGACTAGGATGGGAACAGAGGGATACGGACCCAGGAAGTGTAGAAGATTGTAGTTTAGTCGGGCAGCATGGTCGGCACGGGCTTGGAGGGCCGAAGGGCCTGTTCCTGTGCTGTACATTTCTTTGTTCTTTCTTTGTTCTTTATATCTGAAATTGAAGGGAGAAAATAAATCAATGGAATGTTTTAAAACTAATAACAGGGTGTGGGAATCGTTGGCAAGGCCAGCATTTATTGTCTATCCTTAACTATTCTTGGGAGGGATGATGAGCTGCCTTCTTGAACTGCTGCAGTCCACGTGCATTATTAGGTAGGCACAAAGTTGGGGCGGCATGTGGCGCAGTGGTTAGCACTCGGACTATGGCGCTGAGGACCCGGGTTAAAATCCCGAGTCACTGTCCATGTGGAGTTTGCACATTCTCCCTGTGTCTGAATGGGTTTCACCCCCACAACCCAAAGATGTGCTGGTTAGGTGGATTGGCCACGCTAAATTACCCCTTTTTTGGAAAATAAAAATAATTGGGTACTCTAAATTTATTTTTAAAAGGTAGGCACAAAAAAATGGGTGATTTATTTCAAATTCACTACATTGCGTGATTTGGAGGGGAGCTTGGAAATTGTGTTCCATGTGTCCACTTGTGTGGTGTTCTTTGTGATTCTAGTCATCAGGATGGATGTTGTAGTGTTCACAAAGACCACAGAAGCCAAGTTCATTAACAAAGCTAACACCTATTTACACTACTCATTAAAGCTCGACCACTTACTCCTTTCGTAAACAATAATCTAGTAATCGACAATCTACACTGAACTAACACTTCTCTCTACACTCTCTATAACTGTACTCTGATCTCTCTCACTACTCCTATGCTCTGCTCTCCAGCCTGCTCCCAGAAGACTGAGTCAGTGCTTTAGAAAGTTCTGCATCTAGCTCCATCTAGTGGTTAATTAGGATATGACATTAGCCCTTTGCATTCTGAACATTTCCCATGTCACACCTTGAACATAGTTCGGAATGTGCTGGTGATGGAGGGAGTGAATGTTTATGGTGGCGGATGGGGTGCCAAGCAAACAGGCTGCTTGTCCTGGAAGGTGCCACGTTTCTTGAATGTTGTTGGAGCTGCACTCATCCAGGTAAGAGAAGATTATTGCATCACATTCCTGGCTTGTGCCTTGTAAATACAAAGAACAAAGAAATGTACAGCACAGGAACAGGCCCTTCGGCCCTCCAAGCCCGTGCCGACCATACTGCCCGACTAAACTACAATCTTCTACACTTCCTGGGTCCGTATCCTTCTATTCCCATCCTATTCATATATTTGTCAAGATGCCCCTTAAACGTCCCTATCGTCTCTGCTTCCACTACCTCCTCCGGTAGTGAGTTCCAGGCACCCACTACCCTCTGCGTAAAAAACTTGCCTCGTACATCTACTCTAAACCTTGCCCCTCTCACCTTAAAACCTATGCCCCCTAGTAATTGACCCCTCTACCCTGGGGAAAATAGTGTAAAGGGTTTGGAGAGTCAGGGGTGAGTGACTCATACCGAACATTTATTCTCTGACCTGCTCTTGCTGCGATGGTACTCACGTAATTGGTCAATGCTAACCTCCAGGAATGTCTAAGGAGATGGTTAGATTCTCTAATATTGGAGATAGTTATTATCTGGTTGTCACACATCAGGGCAAGCCTTAATGTTGCCCAGGTCTTATTGCATGCAAGAAGGCAGTGCAAATCTTTGGTTTCTTCCACTTTTGATAAAGCAACTTATACCAAATAAACAAAGCTTGACTTCCGGTGACGGCGGGCGGGAGGCGGCCGCACAATGGAGGGCTCCCGTTCGGCAACGGCATTTTCGGGGCTTTAAGCCCGGTCCCAGGGTCCGCGGAGGCGGCAGAGGCTGGGAGAAGGCACGGAGGAGGCACGGAGGAGGCACAGTGAAGACACAGGAGGAAAAAAAGAACAAAGAAAAATGTCGAGGGTGAGCAAGAAAACGGCCGGGAAAAAGAAACAGCTGGAGGTCCGTCGGGGAGTGGAAAGGTCACCGCGGGGTCACCAAGGAAAATGGAGGCTGGAGCACCAGGGAAGGCCGCACTGCTTACAGATGAAGAAATAACTACGGTGATGGCTGCGGAATTTGAAAAGCAGTTGGCGCAGATTGCGAAATGCATGGAGACGGTGAGGAAGGAGATGAGGGAGGTTTTGAGTGTGCTGGTGGAGGAGGCGGTTTCCCCGGTGAGGACGGAGGTGGCAAGCGCAGTGGCGGAGGTGCGAGAGCAAGGGGAGGCGCTGAAGGAAGTGGAGGAGACGTTATTGCAGCACGGTGATCAACTTGCCTCGATGGGGAAGGAGATGCGGAAGGTGATGGACACTAACAAGGATCTGCGAGGAAAAATGGAAGACCTGGAAAATAGATCCAGGCGACAGAATTTGAGGATTGTGGGGCTGCCCGAAGGAGTTGAAGGACCGAAGCCGACTGAGTATTTTGCCGCGATGCTGGCAAAACTATTGGGGATGGGGAGGTTCCCTCCAGATATGAACTGGATCGGGCTCATCAGTCGTGGAGGCCTGTACCAGAGGCGAGTGAGCCGCCAAGGGCAGTGACTCTGTGCTTCCGTAGGTAGTGTGAAGGAGAAGGTCCTGAGCTGGGCCAAGCAGAAGCGGGTGGTGCAGTGGGCTGGAGCTGGTATACGTGTATACCAGGACTTTACGGTGGAGCTGGCAAGGAGGCGGGCTGCCTTCAACCGGGTGAAGAGGGCACTGTACATTAGCAAGGTGCGATGCGGCATTGTATATCCAGCGAAGCTGAGGGTGACTTACAAGCTCAGGGACTTTTATTTTGGAACGGCGGAAGCAGCGGAGGAGTTTGCGAAAGCAGAAGGACTGTGGCAGAACTGACAAATTGGGGAATGGCCATGTGTCGATGTAACCTCATGACTGTATTTTCTTCTTTTTTGTATCACTGCGCGCTGTTGTAGAGACTAAAGGAGCCAATGTGGTATATATTTGGACAAGGGAAGGGACGGGACTTACACTCGAAATGAGGGTTCTTTGGGGTGTAGGTGGATATGCGGGGTTTGTGTGCTAAAAGGGGATCTTTGGGCTTTCCTAGGGCCGGGCAAGTGGGAAAGGGACCCGGGCGGGGGCCTCCATGCTGGTCGGTTTAAGCCGGCCAGTGAACGGGAGTGAGGTGGGGGGAGAGGCTGCGGCCATCGGAGCCTGGCAGAACAGGGTCCGAGTGGTCTAGCCAGGGTGGAAAGTTCGGGGGGGGGGGGGGGGAGGAGGAAGAGGTTGGGAGGAGTTTTACAAGAGGCAGTGGACGGGAGGAGCTGGAGACCTGCGGTGGGGGGAGCTGTGTAAGATTAAGGGTGACTACGGGTAATCCCAGATTCCTTTTTGTCATTTGTTTATGTAAACATGCGGGTTGAGGTTCAGGGGTTGGTGGGTAGATGGGATCATTGTTATTATGGGGACTGACATATCTTGCTGATTATTGTTTATTGTTGATGGATGTAAATGTGGGAGAAAATGTGAAAAAGGAGAATTAAAATTTTTTTAATTTTTAAAATTTTTTTAAAGTAAACAAAGCTTTTCCTAACATTTTTATCTGATGATAAAGTGCACGTAAGCTCTCGAACAAGTTTGGTCATTATTCTGTTACAATTGAGACATTTAACTGAGCAGCTTAAGGGTTTAGTCAAAACTACATTCAGATGTGTGTGATCGAACAATATTAACAAACTCTTTCTGCAACCTTTCGAGAACGTTGGACATTCTCCAAAATCTGTGTGAAGACCTCTGCAGAATTTTGAAATGAGATTAAATATATTAATGCAGTTAACAATTGGAGGTTAAAATCGGTTTCATTGATATGTCATTGCTGTGTTCCCAGCTTTCAAAAAATTAAAAGAAATAAATGCTAAAGTCTCCTTACCATGGGTTAATGTCTTTTTAAAAAAACCGCAAAGAATACAACAGCCAGTACAATGATCAGTGGCATGTAATAGAACCCTTGAAGACAAAAATGTTTTATTAGATTCATATATATTCAACAAAATGTTAACATTGCTCCTTTAATTATATATCTTAACAAAAATACATTTTCCAGAGTGACTGTTTGCAGAGTTCCTCAAATCAGATCCACTTTTAATGAAGTGAATATATTTAACATAATTTTTTTTTCTCAAACTCATATAATAATCTTCCACTTCAGAAATACTATGTGAAGCGTGCTGTAAGAATACACAAAGTAAAAAGATTAGTGTGGACACTTATTTGACCAATTCCCTTTCTGCTCCAACTGCATAAATACCACAAGCAACTACCACCAAGGTATAATTCTGTCCAAATACAGAAAGGCATTTCATTTACCGAATGAAAAAATGAAAACCCAAACTATAACCCAAAATGTTGCTCATGCCAATTTCTGATAAACGGACCCCAAACTGGACCCAAACTCTCCTTTCGACAAGGTCTCACATAGCAGATTACTATGTAAAGTTAAAATGCATGGGATTGCGGGTACTGTTGTGATGGATAGAACGCTGGTGAGCAGACAGGAAGCAAAAGTTGGAATAAATGCATCTTTTTCCGATTGGCAGGCATTGAATAGCGCGGTACCGCAGAGATCTGTGCTAGGACCCCAACTGTTCACATTATATATTAATGATATGGACAAGGGAACTAAATGGATCATCTTCAAATTTGCAAATGGTACAAAGTTGGGTGGGAGAGTGAGCTGTGAGGAGGATGCAGAGATGCTTCAGCTGGATTTGGACAGGCGGAGTAAGTGGGCATATGCAAGGCAGATGCTGTAAAATGTGGATAAATGGGAGGTTATCCAATTCAGTAGCAAAAATAGGAAGGCAGATTATTCTTGAGAGAGGTGGATACTCAGCGAGATCTTGGTGTCCTCGTGCATCAGTCGCTGAAAGCGCACAGGTACAGCAGGCAGTAATTAAGGCAAATGGTATGTTGGCATTCATAGGGACAGAATTTGAGTATAGGAATAGGGATGTTTTACTGCAATTGCACAGGGCACTGGTGAGGCCACACCTGAAGTATTGTGTGCAGTTTTGGTGTCCTTATCTGAGGAAGGATGTTCTGAGGGAGTGCAGTGAAGGTTTACCAGGCTGATGCCTGGGATGGCAGGAGGGAGGAGAGACTAAGTCAGTTAGGTTTATATTCATTAGAGTTTAGAAGGGTAAGAGGGCAGCTCATAGAACCGTATAAAATTCTAACAGGAATAGACAGCGTAGATTCAGCAAGAATGTTTCCGATGGTGGGAGAGTCCAGAACCAGGGGTCATAGTTTGAGGATAAAGGGTAAACCTTTTACAACTGAGGGGATGAGAAATTTCTTCAACCAGAGAGTGGTGTATCTGTGGAATTTACTACCACAAAAAGTAGTTGAGGTGAAAACGGTGTGTTATTTCGAGAAGGATTTGAGAGGATGCTACCAGGACTTAATGGTCTGAGCTTAATGGCCCGCCGTCACCGGAAGTCAAGCTTTGTTTATTTGGTATAAGTTGCTTTATCAAAAGTGGAAGAAACCAAAGATTTGCACTGCCTTCTTGCATGCAATAAGACCTGGGCAACATTAAGGCTTGCCCTGATGTGTGACAACCAGATAATAACTATCTCCAATATTAGAGAATCTAACCATCTCCTTAGACATTCCTGGAGGTTAGCATTGACCAATTACGTGAGTACCATCGCAGCAAGAGCAGGTCAGAGAATAAATGTTCGGTATGAGTCACTCACCCCTGACTCTCCAAACCCTTTACACTATTTTCCCCAGGGTAGAGGGGTCAATTACTAGGGGGCATAGGTTTAAGGTGAGAGGGGCAAGGTTTAGAGTAGATGTACGAGGCAAGTTTTTTACGCAGAGGGTAGTGGGTGCCTGGAACTCACTACCGGAGGAGGTAGTGGAAGCAGAGACGATAGGGACGTTTAAGGGGCATCTTGACAAATATATGAATAGGATGGGAATAGAAGGATACGGACCCAGGAAGTGTAGAAGATTGTAGTTTAGTCGGGCAGTATGGTCGGCACGGGCTTGGAGGGCCGAAGGGCCTGTTCCTGTGCTGTACATTTCTTTGTTCTTTGTATTTACAAGGCACAAGCCAGGAATGTGATGCAATAATCTTCTCTTACCTGGATGAGTGCAGCTCCAACAACATTCAAGAAACGTGGCACCTTCCAGGACAAGCAGCCTGTTTGCTTGGCACCCCATCCGCCACCATAAACATTCACTCCCTCCATCACCAGCACATTCCGAACTATGTTCAAGGTGTGACATGGGAAATGTTCAGAATGCAAAGGGCTAATGTCATATCCTAACTTTTTTCCCTGGAGCATAGGAGGCTTACGGGTCATCTTATAGAGGTTTATAAAATAATGAGGGGCATAGATAAGGTAGATAGTCAACATCTTTTCCCAAAGGTAGGGGAGTCTAAAACTAGAGGGCATAGGTTTACAGTGAGAGGGGAGAGATACAAAAGAGACCGGAGGAGAAATTTCTTCACACAGAGGGTGGTGAGCATCTGAAACGAGCTGCCAGAGGCAGTGGTAGAGGCGGCTACAATTTTTTCCTTTAAAAAATAGTTAGACAGTTACATGGGCAGGGTGGGTATAGAGGGATATGGGCCAAATGTGGACAAGTGGGACTAGCTTAATGATAGAAACTGGGCGGCATGGACAAGCTGGGCCAAAGGGCCTGTTTCCATGCTGTAAACATCCATGACTCGAAGGAATTAGATATGAAAGGAATCAAGGGATATGGGTGGGGAAGGCAGGATTAGGGTATTGAACATGATGATCAGCCACGATCATAATGAATGGTGGAGCAAGGCAGCACAGTGGTAGCACTGCAGTCTTACCGCGCCGAGGTCTCAGGTTCGATTCCAGCTCTGGGTCACTGTCCGTGTGGAGTTTGCACATTTTCCCCGTGTTTGCGTGGGTTTCGCCTCCACAATACAAAGATGTGCAAGGTAGGTGGATTGACCAAATTGCCCCTTAATTGGAAAAGAAAATGAATTGGATACTCTAAATTTATTTAAAAAAATGAATAGTGGAGCAGATTCGAAGGGTCAAATGGTCTCCTTCTGTTTCTATGTCTTTGTATGTTTCTTGATATTGGATTAGATGTCTGCCTTCTCCCTACTGACAACCAGTGCTCCAGAAATATTTTACACTGTTTGGGGTCATTTTTCATTTTATGTTTTATAAATTTAGAGTACCCAATTCATTTTTTCCAATTAAGGGGCAATTTAGCGTGGCCAATCCACCTACCCTGCACATCTTTGTGTTGTGGGGGCGAAACCCACGCAAACACGGGGAGAATGTGCAAACTCCACACGGACAGTGACCCAGAGCCGGGATCGAACCTGGGACCTCGGTGCCGTGAGGCAACAGGGCTAACCCACTGTGCCACCGTCGACCCTCATTTTTCTTTCATATTCTTTTAAAACAAATAAAATTGAGAAACTCAATCACTAATTAACAGCCCCTTCAAGGGGTAACAAAAGACAAAACGTTAAGGGAAACTTAAAATCAAATTAAAATGTTGTTTTTTCAGCCCCTACAGTGCCAACTGGTTGCAGAGTAACTCAAGCATGTGAACACCACGTGCTCCCTCGCTGGGTTCACTGGGCACGAATGTAGCTGCAAGTCAGGACAGACTTACAGAATTGTTATGCTGCAGGAGGCGGCCATTTGGCCCATTATGTCTGCACCAGCTCTCCAAACAAGCATCGTAGCTTAGTGCCAAGCCCCTGCCTTTTCCCCGTATCCCTGCACCCAAATAATTATCTAATGCCTGCTGGAATGCCTCGATTGAAATTGCCTCGACCACACTTCCAGGCTATGCATTCCAGACCCAAACCACCTGTGCAAAAAGTTTTTTCTCACATCACATTAAGATCTGTTCCCTCTCATTCTTGACTCTTTTACGAGCGGGAACAGTTATGCCTTACCTACTGAGCATCTCTATCAAATCTCCTCTTAGCCTTCTTCTCTCCAAGGAGAACAGTCCACAGCCTCTCCAACCTATCCCCATCATTGGCGTTTCTCATCCCTGGACCTCTTCTGCACTCTACACGCCAAAGCGTGTAATGAGGCAGTGGGGAAGGGAACACTGACAAAGGAGAGTACTTGCAGGCACGGAGATGGGTTGAAGTGTGTATACTTCAACGCAAGAAGCATCAGGAATAAGGTGGGTGAACTTAAGGCATGGATCGGTACTTGGGACTACGATGTGGTGGCCATCATGGAAACTTGGATAGAAGAGGGCAGAAATGGTTGTTGGAGGTCCCTGGTTATAGATGTTTCAATAAGATTAGGGATGGTGGTGAAAGAGGTGGGGGGGGTGGCATTATTAATTAGAGATAGTATAACAGCTGCAGAAAGGCAGTTCGAGGAGTATCACCCTATTGAGGTAGTATGGGTTGAAGTCAGAAATAGGAAAGGAGCAGTCACCTTGTTAGGAGTTTTCTATAGGCCCCCCAATAGTAGCAGAGATGTGGAGGAACAGATTGGGAAACAGATTTTGGAAAGGTGCAGAAGTCATAGGGTAGTAGTCATGGGCGACTTTAACTTCCCAAATATTGAGTGGAAACTCTTTAGATCAAATAGTTTGGATGGGGTGGTGTTTGTGCAGTGTGTCCAGGAAGCTTTTCTAACGCAGTATGTAGATTGTCCGACCAGAGGAGGGGCAATATTGGATTTAGTACTGGGTAATGAGCCAGGGCAAGTGATAGATTTGTTAGTGGGGGAGCATTTTGGAGATAGTGACCACAATTCTGTGACTTTCACTTTAGTAATGGAGAGGGATAGGTACGTGCAACAGGGCAAGGTTTACAATTGGGGGAAGGGTAAATACGATGTTGTCAGACAAGAATTGAAGTGCATAAGTTGGGAACATAGGCTGGCAGGAAAGGACACAAGTGAAATGTGGAACTTGTTCAAGGAACAGGTGCTACGTGTCCTTGATATGTATGTCCCTGTCAGGCAGGGAAGAGATGGTCAAGTGAGGGAACCATGGTTGACAAGAGAGGTTGAATGTCTTGTTAAGAGGAAAAAGGTGACTTATGTAAGGCTGAGGAAACAAGGTTCAGACAGGGCATTGGAGGGATACAAGATAGCCAGGAGGGAACTGAAGAAAGGGATTAGGAGAGCTAAGAGAGGGCATGAACAATCTTTGGCGGGTAGGATCAAGGAAAACCCCAAGGCCTTTTACACATATGTGAGAAATATGAGAATGACTAGAGCGAGGGTAGGTCCGATCAAGGACAGTAGCGGGAGATTGTGTATTGAGTCTGAAGAGATAGGAGAGGTCTTGAACGAGTACTTTTCTTCTGTATTTACAAATGAGAGGGGCGATATTGTTGGAGAGGTCAGTGTGAAACAGATTGGTAAGCTCGAGGAAATACTTGTTAGGAAGGAAGACGTGTTGGGCATTTTGAAAAACTTGAGGATAGACAAGTCCCCCGGGCCTGACGGGATATATCCAAGGATTCTATGGGAAGCAAGAGATGAAATTGCAGAGCCGTTGGCAATGATCTTTTCGTCCTCACTGTCAACAGGGGTGGTACCAGGGGATTGGAGAGTGGCGAATGTCGTGCCCCTGTTCAAAAAAGGGACTAGGGATAACCCTGGGAATTACAGGCCAGTTAGTCTTACTTCGGTGGTAGGCAAAGTAATGGAAAGGGTACTGAAGGATAGGATTTCTGAGCATCTGGAAAGACACTGCTTGATTAGGGATAGTCAGCACGGATTTGTGAGGGGTAGGTCTTGCCTTACAAATCTTATTGAATTCTTTGAGGAGGTGACCAAGCATGTGGATGAAGGTAAAGCAGTGGATGTAGTGTACATGGATTTTAGTAAGGCATTTGATAAAGTTCCCCATGGTAGGCTTATGCAGAAAGTAAGGAGGCATGGGATAGTGGGAAATTTGGCCAGTTGGATAACGAACTGGCTAACCGATAGAAGTCAGAGAGTGGTGGTGGATGGCAAATATTCAGCCTGGAGCCCAGTTACCAGTGGCGTACCGCAGGGATCAGTTCTGGGTCCTCTGCTGTTTGTGATTTTCATTAATGACTTGGATGAGGGAGTTGAAGGGTGGGTCAGTAAATTTGCAGACGATACGAAGATTGGTGGAGTTGTGGATAGTAAGGAGGCTGTTGTCGGCTGCAAAGAGACATAGATAGGATGCAGAGCTGGGCTGAGAAGTGGCAGATGGAGTTTAACCCTGAAAGGTGTGAGGTTGTCCATTTTGGAAGGACAAATATGAATGCGGAATACAGGGTTAACGGTAGAGTTCTTGGCAATGTGGAGGAGCAGAGAGATCTTGGGGTCTATGTTCATACATCTTTGAAAGTTGCCACTCAAGTGAATAGAGCTGTGAAGAAGGCCTATGGTGTGCTCGCGTTCATTAACAGAGGGATTGAATTTAAGAGCCGTGAGGTGATGATGCAGCTGTACAAAACTTTGGTAAGGCCACATTTGGAGTATTGTGTACAGTTTTGGTCGCCTCATTTTAGGAAGGATGTGGAAGCTTTGGAAAAGGAGCAAAGAAGATTTACCAGGATGTTGCCTGGAATGGAGAGTAGGTCTTACGAGGAAAGGTTGAGGGTGCGAGGCCTTTTCTCATTAGAACGGAGAAGGATGAGGGGCGACTTGATAGAGGTTTATAAGATGATCAGGGGAATAGATAGAATTGACAGTCAGAGACTTTTTCCCCGGGTGGAACAAACCATTACAAGGGGACATAAATTTAAGGTGAAAGGTGGAAGATATAGGAGGGATATCAGAGGTAGGTTCTTTACCCAGAGAGTAGTGGGGGCATGGAATGCACTGCCTGTGGAAGTAGTTGAGTCGGGAACATTAGGGACCTTCAAGCAGCTATTGGATAGGTACATGGATTAAGGTAAAATGATATAGTGTAGATTTATTTGTTCTCAAGGGCAGCACGGTAGCATTGTGGATAGCACAATTGCTTCACAGCTCCAGGGTCCCAGGTTCGATTCTGGCTTGGGCCACTGTCTGTGCGGAGTCTGCACGTCCTCCCAGTGTCTGCGTGGGTTTCCTCCGGGTGCTCCGGTTTCCTCCCACAGTCCAAAGATGTGCGGGTTAGGTGAATTGGCCAATGATAAATTGCCCTTAATGTCCAAATTGCCCTTGGTGTTGGGTGGAGGTGTTGAGTTTGGGTAGGGTGCTCTTTCCAAGAGCCGGTGCAGACTCAAAGGGCCGAGTGGCCTCCTTCTGCACTGTAAATTCAATGATAATCTATGATTAATCTAGGACAAAGGTTCGGCACAACATCGTGGGCTGAAGGGCCTGTTCTGTGCTGTATTTTCTATGTTCTACGTTCTATGTTCTCTCTCCAATACCTTCACATCCGTCCTATTGTGCGGCACCCAGAACTGTACACAATATTCCAGCAGAGGTCTAACCCTGCCACTGGATTCAGGATAGACCCCTTCCACCACTAGCTCACCAAGTGGCTGCAGTATGTACTATCTACAGATGCCATGCAGCAAGTCCCAAGCTCACAATCACATGGTTTCCACCAAAAGAAATCAGATAAAATAGCCAAAATATCATAGGAATATTATCTCCAACACACCATCTTGTTTGACATAACCATTCTTTAATCATCGTGGGTCAAAATCCTGGAAGCTGCGACTATACATCATGGAAGTACCACGAGGTGGTATGGTGGCAGAGTGGTTAGCACTGCTGCCTCACAGCTCCAGGGATCCCAATAGAAAAGTTTGTGTGCTTTTGACAAATCCAAGTGCCTTGTGCTGGGTGTTACATCCTTTTTTGTTCATCACTTACACAGGCGCCGCCGCCCTGAGTTCTCTTCCTTTGGTGTGCGTCTAGTTTCTTTTCCTAAAACAAACAAAATCCTTTACTCACTTGTTAATAAATTACTTAGTTCAGGACACAAAACAAAATACCAAGTTACACAAAAACTGGAATTTTTAAATAAGTTACTCCCAGCATGGGTGTACATACTCGGAATTCAGACAGTGTTAAAGGATATATCCTATGGAATCCACTGATCCCCGTCCTAAAACACACATCGTGCACTTTGAATGGGTGACGCTTCATACATTTGTAAAATTATCCCGAAAACAAAGTGAGACAAGGCTGAAGTTATTTTTTTTTTTTTAAATGGTCAGAAACGTTCACGTACCATGAAAAACTATCCTGGTCTCCCAAGTCTGTGAAAGAATTGAAATAATAGTTAATGGAATCAGAGGAAAGCTGTGTTAATTAAACTGAATGAGTTCACATATATTCAGTGAATCTTTACACAATATTTTCATGATCAATATGTGCATTCAGAATGTTAATTTTTAATTTCATCATCTGGTCAAATATATATCAGACTTCTTTAAAAGTCCATTATAAAGCAAGGAAGCAAAGTGGCACAGTGCTCAACACTGCTGCCTCACAGCACCAGGGAACCAAGTTCGATTCCTGCCTTGGGTGGTTATCTGTGGAGTTTGCACATTTTCCCCTCATCTGCGTGGGTTTCCTCCCACAGTCCAAAGATGTGCAGGTTAGGTGGATAGGCCATGGTACATTGCCCCTTATAGTGCCCAAAACGTGCAGGTTAGGTGACGTTGCAGGGGCAGAGCCTAGCTAGGGAACTCTTTTGGAAGGTCGTTGCAGACTCGATCGATTGAATGGCCTCCTTCTGCACTGTAAGGAAAAATGGCTGCAACAGGTCACCTGACAAATCTGGTATTACAAGTTAGTCAGTTTCTGGACATAGATTAGTTTGGGCATACCAAGGAAAACCACCTGGGAATTTCATACCTGCGAATACCAAGAATTACATCAAAGATTAATTGTGTCATGACAATGCATCATAGCCCCGAATTAAGTACGGGCAAGTTGAACTTTTAAATATGACCCTTTTTCAAAAAAAAAAAAAAAGAAATACAAGCAAAATGTGATTGAGACTGCAATGTAACCACTTGCTGGAATACCTTTTTTAAGAAAAAATATACTGGACAATCGGAACAGGTCTGACAGCATCTGTGGAGAGAGAAGGGAGCTAATGTTGAGAGTCTGGAAGGCTCTTGCTCGGGTACACGGAGGGAGAATTCACAATGTCCAGATTATCTAACAGCACATCTTTTGGGACTTGTGGGAGGAAACCAGAGCACCTGGAGGAAACCCATGCAGACACAGGGAGAACATGCAGTCTCCGCACAGACAGTGACCCAAGCTGGGAATTGGACCTGGTGCTTTGAAGCAACAGTGCTAACTACTGTGCTACCGTGCCGCCCATAGCTTATCAAGCATCTATCCACCTCTGCTTCCACCGGCATTTGAAGAAGTCCTGTGACCCCTTACTTCTAGATTCTCCCCTGACAAGTCTCCTCAGGGTCTGGTATGTTTCAATCAAGTCATCTCTTACTCTTCTAAACTCCAGTGGATACAAGTGCAGCCTATCCAACCTTTCCCCATAAGACAACCCATCCATTCCCACTATTAGTCTGGTAACACAAGAACTAGGAGCAGGAATCGGCAATTCGAGCCTGCTCTGCCTTTCAATTCGATCATGGCTGATCTCCTCTTGGCCTCAACTCCATTTTCCTGCCTGTTCCCATAATCCTTCACCTATTACTAAAATCTGTCCACCTCCTCCTTAAATTTACTCAAAGTCCAAGCATCCTCTACACTCTGGGGTGGTGAATTCCAGACTGACAACCTTTTGAGAGAAGTAATTTCTCCTCATCTCAAGTTTTTAATTTGCTATTCCTTATCCCAAAACTATGACCTCTCATTCTAGATTATCCCACAAGAGGGAGCATCCGCTCTACATCTACTTTCTCAATACCTTTTATCAACTTCAATTAGATCCCCTCTCATCCTTCTAAACCAGTGAGAGTACAGGCCTAAACTGCTCACCGTCTCTTCATAAAAGCAAAGCCGCCAAGTCTGGGATCAATCTAATGAACCTCTTCTGAACAGCCTCCAACACAACTACATCCTTCTTCAAATAAGGGGACCAAAATTGTACAGTACTCCAGGTGCGGTCTCACCTGTGCGGTTTCACAGTAACTTCATTGCAGTGTTAATGAAAGCCTACTTGTGACAATAATAAAGATCATTACCAATGCCTTGTCCAGTTGCAGCAACATTTCTCTACTTTTATACTCTATCCCTTTAGCTATAAAAGGCCAAAATTCCATTTGCCTTCCTGGTTACCTGCTGTACCGGCATACTAGTTTTCTGAGGTTCATGCACCGTTGCTCTTTTTTATTACTTTTTTAGTAACCCTTCGTTGATCTTTAAAAGTCTCCCAATCTTCCAGCCTGCCACTGGCCTTTGCCATATAATATGTCTTCATTTTTCTATGTTATCTTTAACTTCCTTGCTCAGCCATGGATATTTTTCCCCCTCTTACAATCGGGAATATATTTTATATGGAATATATTTTAGTTGGGATAAATTGAATATCTCCTTAAAACAACTGCCACTGCTCATCAACTGTCCTACCTCTTAGACTTCCTGCCCAGTCCACTCAGGTTAAATCTGTCCTCATGCCAAGTGTGGAACTCAGTTTCTCACCCTTTAACTGAATTTGAAATTCTATCATGCTATGATCACTCTTCCCGAGAGGATCCTTAACTATGAGATCATAATTAATCCCTCCTCATTGCATATTACCAAATCCAGATAGCGTGTTCCCTGATTGTTTGGAAACAATCTCTAACACATTCAGTGAACTCTTCCTCACTACCCTTGCCAATTTGATGACCCCAGTCTATACGCACATTAAAATCACTCATGATTATTTTCATACCTTTCTTACAAGCTTCCATTATTTCCTGGCTTATACTGCGCAACTATAGATCACTCCCACCAGGGACTTCTTTCCTTCTTATTTCTACCCAGACTGATTCCACGTCTTGATCTCCAGTGCCTACATCATCTCTCACTACAGCACTGATTGCTTCCTTTACCAAGGGGGGGGCAGCACAGTAGCATTGTGGATAGCACAATTGCTTCACAGCTCCAGGGTCCCAAGTTCGATTCCGGCTTGGGTCACTGTCTGTGCAGAGTCTGCACATCCTCCCAGTGTGTGCGTGGGTTTCCTCCGGGTGCTCCGGTTTCCTCCCACAGTCCAAAGATGTGCGGGTTAGGTGGATTGGCCATGCTAAATTGCCCTTAAGTGTTCAAAATCGCCCTTAGTGTTGGGTGGGGTTACTGGGTTATGGGGATAGGGTGGAGGTGTTGACCTTGGATTGGGTGCTCTTTCCAAGAGCTGGTGCAGTCTCAATGGGCCGAATGGCCTCCTTCTGCACTGTAAATTCTATGTTTACCTTTCTGTCCATGTTTCCAAAATACTGATTACCTTTGGATATTTAATTCCCAGTCTCCTTGTAACCATATCTCAGTAATCACCACCAAATCATACCCACTTGTCTCGACTTGTGCTGTTGACTCATTAACTTTGTTCCAAATGCTTTTTGCATTCAGAACAAAGCCTTTAAAAAGTTATCTTATTTTATCAAATTTCCCTACTCTTCTCTGATTACTTGCTGCAATATTACTTTCACATGTTCTGTCCCTTCCTTTTATTTTCAGGTAACAATCCACCTCATCATTAACCTGCACTCCTACCTTCCCCGTTAAACTTTCATTTTCTAATTTTCCATACAACTACACCCCGCCTCCAGGATTCACCAGGGCTCTGGTCCCAGTATGCAGTCTGAAGTATGAAGTCAGATGAAAGCCATCCCATCGGAACAGCTCCCTCCTTCCCCAGTACAGGTATCAACCGCAGCACTTCAGAGTCTCCCCTCCCTCTTCCTTCCCCCCCCCCCCCCCCCCAATCCATTTTGCATATGGCGGGCGGAACATGGTGGCACCACACCACCCGGGACATCCAAGCAGCAGCCGGACCCATCGAGGCCCGGTCGGCCCAGAAGACGGCTGCCACGCGCTCAGGTCCTGGGGCCTCCCATACCTGCCGGAGCCTCACGTCCTGCCATCATCACCCTCCTCGTCGGACGAGGCCTGGTGTTCCTCCTCTTCCAGCACGTTGCCCCTCTGCGTGATACTGGAGGGGCCCTCCAGGGCAGTCTGAGCACCTGAACAGCATCTTCAGGAGGCCGAAGCACTGCTCATATGGTCATATATCAGCTGCACATTCATCAAGTGGTGCCCCTTTCGGTTTGTGTAGAGCGGCTTGTCATCTGCAGAGGTTCGCAGGGGGACATGCATCCCGTCGATCATTCCCTGGACTCTGGCATCCTGGTGGACTCGGTCCATATTGAAGTGGATGTATTGATCCGCCTGGGCATATAGTGCCTCCATGACGGTGTGGATGCACCTGTGCACCCAGGTCTGTGAGATCCCCAACAAGTCCACACTTGGCACCTGGAAGGACCATGCTGCGTAAAGGTTTCGGACGACCATCACCTTGAAAGCCACCAGGAGTGGGTGTCCTCCCCCACACCCCTACGGTGCCATTACATAGCTCATGCGGCGCTTCCTTGGCACCTCCTCCCCCTTGGCCTGTTGGACAGTTGCCTCCTGTTCCTCTGCGGCCCACTCCGCTGCTGCAGCTTCCTCCTCCTCGAGCAGCTCCAGCTCAAACAGACGCAGGGCACCTCCCCTGGCTGCTGCGACTAGCAAGAAGGCCGCTATTGCTAGTTAAATTCCAAAATCCATTGTCTGCAAGGGGTGAAAGGCAGACATGTTGGCATGGTGCACATCCCGTGCCAAACCAGGTCCAACGAGCTACTTGGTGGCCCCGCTTGGTACTGCGGAGTCTGCCCCCACATGTCACCCTAACCGCCCCACCCCTGCCCGGTTGATGCCCAGCACCGTGGGGGCCTCTGGCCCGGGTGCCTGTTCCTGATGCCAGGGGTACCGTCAGCTGGCACTGCCCTTCCCACGGGACTGGGGCAGCCCACAGTCACTCCTCTCCATGTCGTACCTCCTCTCTCTGTTTCTCTCCCTCCCCCATAAGCCACGGTGCTGGTTTCACGATTTTTAAAAGCACAAGTGAACCACACCGCCTGGAACTCAGCCCACTGGAGGAGGTGAATCATGGGGGCCCCACACAATACCAGGTCGGGCGCGCTAGTGATGTTTCCTGCACGTGCGCTCTGGAACGAATTGACACCGCTGTCGAGGTGACAGGGAATTGAGATTTGCTGTCAAATCGGCACCCGCCGTGATTTTGGCGTTTGAACCTATTCTCCGCCCAATCGTGCTTCCCGATTTCAGTGTCAGCCAATGGTGAATCCCACCCTATGTATTTTGCCATAATCACCAAATGAACCAATTCAGAACACGAAGTCAGAGGTATAATCAGGAGAGTACAAATGTTTGATCTCACCTTGCAAACAATAACAGCCAACTTACCTTGATACCATCATCACAAATAACAAGAAGCTCCACTTGTAAACACTCATTCAGAATTATCTCTCTGTGAGACACTTTCACACATGGTAGGTGGCATTGGGGTTCTGAAGGAGTTGCAACTAATGCTATTAGGATTTTCTAGGAGAAAACAGAAAAATGTACAGTTTAAGGCAAAGTTGAAGTTAACTACTTGAAAAATTTAAACAATTACAGAAATAGTGGTATGTTTTATACTTAAAAGGAGATACTTCACAAACATTTTATTGCTGTCTATAAAATACTGAAGTATACCTTTGGGAATTCTGTCCATTCTTCTTTACAACTTGTGCTGAAGTTAAAGTGCAGAGGGATACGTACAACTACCCAATGTGTTAGACCACAGCTATACGTTTCATTCTGGATTTCAATGCTGTAAGCACTGGCAACTGAACAAAAAAAAAAAAGTTGTTTTTACTCATTAATAACTTCCAACAATATGGGGTCCACATATGCAGGAATAATCTTTCTGTGTTGAGCCCTTGGTTTTACTTTTACAAGGCAAGAGTGAGCTTTCATTAAAATTATTCAACCAACATGGAGGAAAGAGAATAGAACAAAAGAACTTGTACACATTTTCACAAACTCAGGACATTCTAAAACATTTACCACACTACAAAAAATATTTAATTTGCTGTTCTATTGTCACAAAGGAAACACAGCAACTAATGTGCACCTGGCAAGGTCCTAAAAACACAAATGCCTAACAGCCACCTTCTCCATAAATCATACTGCCAGCAGCAGTGCCAGGATACCATGCTGCCCAGAGCTTGACCACTCAGGGTCTCCAATGGCCTGGGAGACACCTCCAAGGTGCCGTTAAGACTGGTCCACTTTTGTGTGGATGAGTACCAAATGGCACCCGGTCGAGGCCTCGCTGGGAAGGCCATTAGTTCTCAGGCCCTGGGAGAATACGGGCAGACATATTTAATGAATTTAATGACCCGACCCGCTATTTCACGGGCCGGGTCCGCAAGCAGTCTCTCTGGGCTGTATTGATAGCTAGAGCCGGGTGGTCTACGCTGCTGTCCTGCTAGCCCCCAGCAAAACAGGGAATCGGTGGACGTTTTGCGCCAGTTTTCCCATTGTTCCCACCCTGGCGTGGGGACGTAGCCCCGGAATTGGAGAATGCAGCCCCGGAATTGGAGAATGCAGCCCCGGAATTGGAGAATGCAGCCCAATGTGTTTCCTTTTATTGTTAAGAATTGTTTAACTGTTAATTCTAAGCTATTTTACTGTGATGTTAATGTAGTTTAATCCTGTATTACTAATAAAGTTTGTTTTATTATACCATATCCTGATTGGTCAGTGGAATCACTCCTGTAGCAAAGTATCCTTTCCTCAGTTTTACAAATTACAAAAAAGAAGTGATTAGGGCTCCGGTCTGGTATCCTAACAAATGTCAGGGTCTAGTCTGGGATCTCTCCATTGGCCTAGCAGAAAAGCACCACGTGAGGCTACAGAGACACTTTGAAGAAAACGTGAAAGAAAGATTTGATGGAAACACAAACTTAAATCCCAGAAATTGTAGTGTCAAGGAAGGCAACTTGGAATATGTGCTGGCATTAAGTCTTCAACTGGATTAATGTGCTCTATTACTCTAATTACAGCCTCCCCTTCATATTTTTTCTTCACAAATCTTTATTCAAGCCATCTGTAAATCTTCTACACTTCCTGGGTCCGTATCCCTCTTTCCCATCCTATTCATGTATTTGTCAAGATGCCCCTTAAATGTCACTATCATCCCTGCTTCCACCGCTTCCTTCGACAGCGGGTTCCAGGCACTCACTACCCTCAGTGTAAAAAACTTGCCTCGTACATCTCTTCTAAACCTTGCCCCTCGCACCTTAAACCTCAGCCCCCTAGTAATTGACCCATCTACCCTGGGAAAAAGCCTCTGACTAGCCATTTGTGGAAAATATGTTTTGTTTTCTTAGCTGCAACAGCTTGCGATGCACAGATCAGCTATTTACATAACAATTAGAAGCATAAAAAAAAGTTACAGCACAGGTGAAGTACGGTTGCATTCAGTGTACCATCAAGCACATACCAGCTACCCCATGGCCCTGCAATTTATTTTTGCCCCTTCATTATTCACTCTGAAAGCCTGAATTGAATCAGTCTCTGCCACATTTTGAGGAAGTGCATTTCTCTTGAACTTGCTGCTCTATATCTTTCCCAGTAGTTGGTGGTCTATGAAATACTGTGCACTAGTATTTGTTCTCGCAACAGATCCTCTTTCTCCCTCTCCCCATTGCTAATATTCACCATAAATCAATACCGTCACCTACCCTAGTTTTTTCTTCCCCATTTGCAGCCAAGTCTCACGAGTGATGATGTGGGTATTTGTGCCTGTTGTTAAACCATCTTATTTACTGTGTATTTACATATAAGCAATCCAAACCCATCCGAGACCACCTTATTTTCTTACTCTCATACCATCTAATACCCTACTATTTCTTACTGCACTGCGATCAGTACTTTGTTCATCTTGTTTCTCTTTCCTAATACTGCTGCCCAACCGCCTGCAAAATTAGTTTAAACCTTCCTCGCACAGCACAATAGCACTAAAACTTCCCAGGAGAGCACTGGATCTAGCTCTGTTGAGGTGCAACCCATTTAGACTGCACAGATCCCACTTTCGTCAGAGTTCCCCAGAAATCTAAAGCCTTCCATCATCATACTAGGCACACGTGCATCTTGGGCTGTGCTCCTATTTCTGTACTCACACACACGCATTGAACTGGGAGCAATCTGGAGATTACAAAGAGCAAAGAAAAGTACAGCACAGGAACAGGCCCTTCGGCCCTCCAAGCCTGTGCCAACCATGCTGCCCGTCCTATTCATGTATTTGTCAAGATGCCCCTTAAATGTCACTATCGTCCCTGCTTCCACCACCTCCTCCGGTAGCGAGTTCCAGGCACCCACTACCCTCTGCGTAAAAAACTTGCCTCGTACATCTACTCTAAACCTTGCCCCTCTCACCTTAAACCTATGCCCCAAGTAATTGACCACTCTACCCTGGGGAAAAGCCTCTTACTATCCACTCTGTCTATGCCCCTCATAATTTTGTAGACCTCTATCAGGTCGCCCCTCAACCTCCGTCATTCCAGTGAGAACAAACAGAGTTTATTCAACCGCTCCTCATAGCTAATGCCCTCCATACCAGGCAACATCCTGGTAAATCTCTTCTGCACCCTCTCTAAAGCCTCCACATCCTTCTGGTAGTGTGGCGACCAGAATTGAACACTATACTCGAATTGTGGCCTAACTAAGGTTCTATACAGCTGCAACATGACTTGCCAATTTTTATACTCAATGCCCCAGCCAATGAAGGCAAGCATGCCGTATGCCTTCTTGACTACCTTCTCCACCTGTGTTGCCCCTTTCAGTGACCCGTGGACCTGTACACCTAGATCTCTCGGATTGTCAATACTCTGGAGGGTTCTACCATTCACTGTATATTCCCTACCTGCATTAGACCTTCCAAAATGCATTACCTCACATTTGTCCAGATTAAATTCCATCTGCTATCTCTCCGCCCAAATCTCCAAACAATCTAAATTCTGCTGTATCCTCTGACAGTCCTCATCACTATCCGCAATTCCACCAACCTTTGTGTCGTCTGTAAATGTACTAATCAGACCAGTTACATTTTCCACCAAATCATTTATATATACTACGAACAGCAAAGGTCCCAGCACTGATCCCTGCGGAACACCACTGGTCACAGCCCTCCAATCAGAAAAGCACCCTTCCATTGCTACTCTCTGCCTTCTATGACCGAGCCAGTTCTGTTACCATCTTGCCAGCTCCCCCCTGATCCCATGTGACTTCACCTTTTGTACCAGTCTGCCATGAGGGACCTTGTCAAAGGCCTTACTGAAGTCCATATAGACAACATCCACTGCCCTACCTGCATCAATCATCTTAGTGACCGCCTCGAAAAACTCGATCAAGTCAGTGAGACACGACCTCCCCTTCACAAAACCATGCTGCCTCTCACTAATACATCCATTTGCTTCCAAATGGGAGTGGATCCTGTCACGAAGAATTCTCTCCAGTAATTTCCCTACCACTGACATAAGGCTCACCGGCCTGTAGTTGCCTGGATTATCTTTGCTACCCTTCTTAAACAAAGGAACAACATTGGCTATTCTCCAGTCCTCCGGGACATCACCTGAAGACAGTGAGGATCCAAAGACTTCTGTCAAGGCCTCAGCAATTTCCTCGCTAGCCTCCTTCAGTATTCTAGGGTAGATCCTATCAGGCCCTAGGACTTATCTACTCTAATATTTTTCAAGACACCCAACACTCGTCGTTTTGTATCTCAATGTGACCCAGGCTATCTACACACCCTTCTCCAGACTCAACATCCACCAATTCCTTCTCTTTGGTGAATACTGATGCAAAGCATTCATTTAGTACCTCACCCATTTCCTCTGGCTCCACACATAGATTCCCTTGCCTGTCCTTCAGTGGGCCAACCCTTCCCCTGGCTACCCTCTTGCTTTTTATGTACGTGTCGAAAGCCTTGGGATTTTCCTTAACCCTATTTGCCAATGACTTTTCGTGACCCCTTTTAGCCCTCCCGCCTGCTTGCTCAAGTTCCTTCCTACTTTCCTTATATTCCACACAGGCTTCGTCTGTTCCCAGTCTTCTAGCCCTCACAAACGCCTCCTTTTTCTTTTTGACGAGGCCTACAATATCTCTCGTTGTCCAATGTTCCCGTAATTTGCCGTATTTATCCTTCTTCCTCACAGTAACATGCCGGTCCTGAATTCCTTTTAACTGTCATTTGAAAGCCCCCCACGTGTCAGATATTGATTTACCCTGAAACATCCACCCCCAATCTAGGTTCTTCAGTTCCCGCCTAATATTGTTATAATTAGCCTTCCCCCAATATAGCACATTCATCCTAGGACCACTCTTATCCTTGTCCACCAGCACTTTAAAACTTACTGAATTGTGGTCACTGTTCCCGAAATGCTCCCCTACTGAAACTTCTACCATCTGGCCGGGCTCATTCCCCAATACCAGGGTCTAGTACAGCCACTTCCCTAGTTGGACTATCTACATATTGTATTAAGAAGCCCTCCTGGATGCTCCTTACAAACTCTGCCCCGTCTAAGTCCCTGGCACTAAGTGAGTCCCAGTCAATATTGGGGAAGTTGAAGTCTCCCACAACCCTGTTGTTGTTTTTACTCTTTTCCAAAATCGGTCTACCTATCTGCTCCTTTATCTCCCGCTGGCTGTTGGGAGGCCTGTAGTAAACCCCCAACATTGTGACTGCACCCTTCTTATTCCTGATCTCTACCCATATAGCCTCACTGCCCTCTGAGGTGTCCTCCCGTAGTACAGCTGTGATATCCTCCCTAACCAGTAGCGCAACTCCGACACCCCTTTTACATCCCCCTCTATCCCGCCTGAAACATCTAAATCCTGGAATGTTTTGCTGCCAATCCTGCCCTTCCCTCAACCAGGTCTCTGTAATGGCAACAACATCATAGTTCCAAGTACTAATCCAAGCTCTAAGTTCATCTGCCTTACCCGTTATACTTCTTGCATTAAAACATGTGCACTTCAGGCAACCAGACCCGCTGTTTTCAGCAACATCTCCCCGTCTGCTCTTCCTCAGAGCCACACTGGCCCTATTCCCTAGTTCTCCCTCAATGTTTTCACCTTCTGACTGATTGCTCCGTGCCCACCCCCCTGCCATACTAGTTTAAACCCTCCCGTGTGACATTAGCAAACCTCGCAGCCAGGATATTTATGCCTCTCCAGTTTAGGTGCAACCCGTCCTTCTTGTACAGGTCACACCTGCCCCGGAAGAGCAAACTCCGGGACAGATAACGGAAACCGTCCCTCCGACACCAGCTGTTTAATTCCACATTTCGAAACTAATTCATTCATTGAATGTGCAAGACACGATTACAAATTCTTTTTGTTTTTTTTCCTTTCTACTGCAAAATCAGAATGATCAAATATCATGAGGATCCATCAGGGCTACCACCCCATCAGTCTACTCTCAATCATCAGTAAAGTGATGGAAAGGGTTATCAACGGTGCTGTCAAGTGGCACTTGTTTAGCAATAACCTGCTCACTGACACTCAGTTTGGGTTCTGTTTAGGCCACGCATCTCCTGACCTCATTGCAGCCTGGTTCAAATGTGGAGAATAACCTGCTCACTGACACTCAATTTGTGTTCCGTTAAAGCCACGCATCTCCTGACCTCATTACAGCCTTGGTTCAAACATGGACAAAAGTGCTGAATGCCAGAGGAATTGCCCTCGACATACCAAAACTGGAGTCAATGGGAATCAGGGAGAAAATCTCCGCTAGATGCCGAGTCATACATAGCACAAAGGAAGAGGATTATGGTGATTGGAGGTCAATCATCTCAGCTCCAGGACATCTCTGCTGGAGCACCTCAGGATAGTGTCCACAGCCCAACCATCTTCAGCTGCTGCATCAATGACCTCCCTTCCATCACAAGGTCAGAAGTGGGAATGTTCGCAGATGATTGCACAATGTTCAGCACCATCTGCGACTCCCAAGTGCCAGAGTCAAGGATGTCACTGGTGGGGAAACTTTTACGAACAAAACTTCACAACAACAGTAAATGCAACATGGACACATGTGGGCTACTTAAAAAAAAGCCAGCAAGGATTTCTGAAGGAAATATTTAACTCAACTGACTTGCTGGGATTTTTTTGCAGAGGTAACAGAGAGCAATGCTGTTGCTGTCATGTACTTTGACTTCCAAAAAGCATTTGATAGTACTGCAAAACAGGCTTGAGCAAAGTTATAGCTCATTGAATAAAACAGGCAGCATTGGATATGGAATTAGCCGACTGACAGGAGACAGTGTAGCAATAGAAGATTTTCATGCAGAAGGTTTGTAATGGGGTTCCCCAGGGGAGTGTTAGGACCCTTGCTTTCGCTGATGATATTAATGACCCAGAACATTGTGCATGATATGAAACATTGTAAACTGTGAGGAGGATAATGTAGAACTTTGAAACGACATAGACAAGTTGGTAGAAAAGGTAGACAGGCAGCAGATGAAGTTCAATGCAGAGAGGTGTGAAGTGAGAACAAAGAACAAAGAAAAGTACAGCACAGCAACAGGCCCTTCTGCCCTCCAAGCCTGCGTCGACCATGCTGCCCGTCTAAACTAAAATCTTCTACACTTCCGGGGTCTGTATCCTTCTATTCCCATCCTATTCATGTATGTGTCAAGATGCCCCTTAAATGTCACTATCGTCCCTGCTTCCACCACCTCCTCCGGCAGCGAGTTCCAGGCACTCACTACCCTCGGTGTAAAAAACTTGCCTCGTACATCTCCTCTAAAACTTGCCCCTCGCACCTTAAACCTATCTCCCCTCTACCCTGGAAAAAAGCCTCTGACTATCCACCCTGTCTATGACCCTCATAATTTTGTAGACCTCTATCAGGTCACCCCTCAACCTCGGTCGTTCCAGTAAGAACAAACCGGTCGTTCCAGTGAGAACAAACCAAGTTTATTCAAACTCTCCTCATAGCTAATGCCCTCCATACCAGGCAACATTCTGGTAAATCTCTTCTGCACCCTCTCTAAAGCCTCCACATCCTTCTGGTAGTGTGGCGACCAGAATTGAACACTATACTCCAATTGTGGCCTAACTAAGGTTCTATACAGCTGCAACATGACTTGCCAATTTTTATACTCAATGCCCCAGCCAATGAAGGCAAGCATGCCGTATGCCTTCTTGACTACCTTCTCCACCTGTGTTGCCCCTTTCAATGACCTGTGGACCTGTACTCCTAGATCTCTGACTTTCAATACTCGAGGGTTCTACCATTCACTGTATATTCCCTACCTGCATTAGACCTTCCAAAATGCATTAATTCACATTTGTCCGGATTAAACTCCATCTGCCATCTCTCCGCCCAAGTCTCCAGACGATCTAAATCCTGCTGTATCCTCTGACAGTCCTCATCGCTATCCGCAATTCCACCAACCTTTGTGTCGTCCACAAATGTACTAATCAGATCAGTTACATTTTTCTCCAAATCATTTATATACTACGAACAGCAAAGGACCCAGCACTGATCACTGCGGAACACCACTAATCACAGCCCTCCAATCAGAAAAGCACCCTTCCATTGCTACTCTCTGCCTTCTATGACCTAGCCAGTTCTGTTACCATCTTGCCAGCTCACCTCTGATCCCGTGTGACTTCACCTTTTGTACCAGTCTGCCATGTGGGACCTTGTCAATGGCTTTACTGAAGTCCATATTGATGCCCTACCTGCATCAATCATTTTTGTGGCCTCCTCGAAAAACTCTTATCAAATTAGTGAGACACGACCTCCCCTTCACAAAACCGTGTTGCCACTCGTTAATACGTCCACTTGCGAGTAGACCCTGTCTCGAAGAATTCGCTCCAGTAATTTCCCTACCATTGACATAAGGCCTTAGTTCCCTGGATTATCCTTGCTACCCTTCTCAAACAAAGAACAACATTGGCTATTCTCCAGTCCTCTGGGACATCACCTGAAGACAGTGAAGATCTCTTGCCTCCTTCAGTATTCTGGGGTAGGTCCCATCAGGCCCTGGGGACATATCTACCTTAATATTTTTCAATATGTCCACACCACGTCTTTTTGGATCTCAATGTGACCCATGCATTCTACACACCCTTCTCCAGACTCCACATCCACCAATTCCTTCTCTTTGGTGAATACTGATGCAAAGTACTCATTTACTACCTCGCCAATTTCCTCCTGTTCCACACATAGATTCCCTTCCCTGTCCTTCAGTGGGCCAACTCTTTCCCATTTTACCCTCTTGCTTTTTATGTACATGTAAAAAGCCTTGGGATTTTCCTTAACCCTATTTGCTAATGACTTCATGACCCCTTTTAGCCCTCCTGACTCCTTGCTTAAGTTCCTTCCTACTTTCCTTATATTCCACACAGGCTTTGTCTGTTTCCAGCCTTTTAGCCCTGACAAATGCCTCCTTTTTCTTTTGGACGAGGCTGACAATATCTCTCGTTATCCAAGGTTCCTGAAATTTGCCGTATTTATCCTTCTTCCTCACAGGAACATGCCGGTCCTGAATTCCTTTCAACTGACATTTGAAAGTCTCCCACGTGTCAGATATTGATTTACCCTCAAAAATCCGCCACAAATCTAGGTTCTTCAGTTCCCGCCTAATATTGTTATAATTAGCCGTCCCCAATTTAGCACATTCACCCGAGGACCACTCTTATCCTTGTCCACCAGCACTTTAAAACTTACTGAATTGTGGTCACTGTTCCCAAAATGCACCCCTACTGAAACTTCTACCACCTGGCTGGCTCATTCCCCAATACCAGGTCCAATATAGCCCCTTCCCTAGTTGGACTATCTACATATTGTATTAAGAAGCCCTCCTGGATGCTCCTTACAAACTCTGCCCCATGCTCCATCCAAGCCCCTAGCGCTAAGTTAGTCCCACTCAATATTGGGGAAGTTAATGTCTCCCATCACAACAACCTTGTTGCTTTTACTCCTTTACAAAATCTGTTTACCTATCTGCTCCTCTATCTCCCGCTGGCTGTTGGGTGGCCTGTAGTAAAACCCCAACATTGTGACTGCACCCTTCTTATTCCTGATCTTTACCCATACAGCCCCACTGTCTTCTGAGGTGTTCTCGCGCAGTACAGCGGTGAAATTCTCCCTAACCAGTAGATCATAGAATTTACAGTGCAGAAGGAAGCCATTCAGCCCATCGAGTATGAACCGGCCCTTTGAAAGAGCACCCCACTTTAGTACACCATTCCACCCTACGCCTGTAACCCAGTAACCACACCTAACCTTTTTTGGACGCCAGGGGCAATTTAGTATGGCCAATCCACCTAACCTGCACATCTTTGGACTGTGGGAGGAAGCCGGAGCACCCAGAGTAAACCACGCAGATATGGGGAGAATGTGCAGACTCTGCACACAGACAGTGACCCAAGCCGGGAATCGAAGCCGGGATCCTGGAGCTGTGAAGCAACAGTGCTAACCACTGTGCCACTCACAAAAATTCGACTAGGTCCAGTTTCAGGCTTGAGGGGGCTCAGGAGCCGTAATATGTTCACACCACTTCTTGTTGAGGCAGGCAACACATAAACGTACCTAATTTTCATGACTTCTGCACAGAATCTGCATGGATAATGCAGTCCAGCATGATCTGCGTTCTTCGCTGGCTGCATGCACGTGGGGAGCCTAACAGTGTGGAAGGATAGAATGTGTTGCAGCCAGGCTCCAACTCGTAAAGACAGACAATCCCTCGTAAAGGGAAGATGTATTGAATGAAAGGAAGCTACTGCAGACGGTCAGCGTTGCTACTGAAGTCAATGGAAATAGAGTACCAGGAAATGGTTCCATAGTTCAACTGTGCCGAGATGAAGGCCCTCGTCATGGAGGGGAACAAGAGAAGAGAGGCAGGGTCCCCTCAGGGAATCAGGAGACTGTTAAGGACCACCCTTGAAAGATCAGGACCAGTTGGCCAGAGAGGTCAAGTAACAGCTTAGTAGAGCAAGTGATGTGGAAAGCAAATGGAATGGAATACAAAGGAGGGATGGTTTGCTGCAGTTGTACAGGGTGTTGGTGATAATATCACTGATAATATCCTTCCCCCGACTAAGCTAGCTAGCATCCAGTCACCGGGCCTGGCTGAACTGTATTTAGGTTGCTAAGCAACACAGTAGCAGAAGCAGAAGGTTGTCTACAATCGTGTGACAGAGGACTGGACGTCTGCTCATATCTGAAGGTTTAAATACTTTTCTCTCCACCGTGGGACGAGGCAGGGATATCCTATGTACCCCCTGCTGTTTGCACTTGCGATTGAGCCGTTGGCCATCGCATTAAGAAGTTCGGGGGCATGGAAAGGAATAGTGCGGGGGGGATAGAGCGCAGGGTGTCCTTATACCCGACGACTTGCTGCTGTAGGTGTCGGAACAGAGTGTGTCGATAGGGGGAATATTGGAGCTACTGCGAGTATTTGGGTCTTTCTCGGGGTACAAGCTGAACCTGGACAAGAGTGAGTATTTTGTGGTGTCTCAGCCGGGGGTGGGGGCAGGGGTGGGGGGGGGCTGCCATTCCGCAGAGCAGGGACTCATTTTAGGTACCTGGGAGTGCAGGTTGCCCGGGAGTGGGGGAGGCTTCGCAGGTACAACATTTCTAGTTTGGTGGGGAGGGTGAAAGCTGATCTGGCAAGGTGGGATGGTCTCCCTCTGTCACTGGCGGGTCGGGTACAGGCAGTTAAAATGAATGTGTTGCCGCGATTTCTGTTTATTTTTCCAATGCTTACCGATTTTCCTGCCAAAGGCTTTTTTCAGGGAGATTGAGGGAAGGATTACCTCGTTCATATGGGGAGGGAAGGTGGCCAGAGTGAGAAAGGTGCTGCTACAGAGGGGGAGGCAGGCAGGGGGTTTGGGTCTCCCGAACCTGATATACTACTACTGGGCGGCGAATGTGGAGAAGGTGCGGAGCAGGGTCAGAGGGGTTGATTCCCAGTGGGTCAGAATGGAGGAGAGTTTGTGCAGGGGGTCGGGACTGAAAGCACTAGCAACAGCGCAGCTCCCGATAGCTCCGGGGAAATACTCGGAGTCCGGTAATAATAGCTTCATTGAAAATCTGGAGGCAGTTTCGCCAACACTTCGGGTTGAGGGTAGGGTCAAGGGAAATGCCGATTCGGGGGAACCACCGATTTGAGCCAGGGAGGTGGGATGGAAGTTTTCGGAAATGGGAAGAGAAGGGGATTAAGATGCTAAAAGATTTGTTTCTTCGGGGTCCGTTTGCAGGATTGAGGAAGCTGGAAGCGAAGTATGGGCTGGAGCAGGGAGAAATGTTTTGATACATGCAGGTTAGAGATTTTGCCAGGAAGGAGATACAGAGCTTCCCGGAGGAACCGGCCTCCACATTGCTGAAGGAAGTGCTGACGACAAGGGGACTGGAGAAAGGGGTAGTGTCAGCGGTGTACGGAGCTTTTTTGTTCGAGGATAAGGCACCACTGGAAGGGATCAAAGCAAAGTGTGAGGAAGAGTTTGGAGAGGTTATGGAGGAGGGGTTCTGGTGTGAGGTGCTCTGGAGAGTGAATGCCTCCACCTCGTGCACGAGGTTGGGGCTGATACAGCTGAAGATGGTATACAGAGCACACCTCACGAGGGCGAGGATGAGCCGATTCTTTGAAGGAGTAGAATGTGTGTGAGCGTTGCTGGGGGGGGGGGGGGTGCTAATCATGTTCATATGTTTTGGCCCTGTCCAAAGCTAGAGGATTACTAGAAGGAGGTTTTTAGGGTAATTTCCAATGTGGTGCACATGTAACTGGACCCGGGTACCCGGGAGGCCATATTCGGGGTGTCGGACCAGGGTTGGAAACGGGTGCGGAGGCAGATATCGTAGCCTTCGCCTCGTTGATCGCCCGAAGGCGGATCCTGCTGGGATGGAGAGCAGCCTCTCCACCCTGGTGTGGCAGGGGGACCTGTTGGAATACCTGACCCTTGAGAAGGTCAAGTTTGAACTGGGTTGAAGGACCGGGGGGTTCTACAAGTCATGGGCATTATTCATTATGCACGTTCAAGAACTGGATAACATCGAACATTAGTTTGGGGGTGGAGAGGGGGGCTGTGTGTATTAAGGGTGACTGTGTAATTCCGGATTCCTTTTTGGCATTTGTTTATGTAAACATGCGGGCTGATGTTTGGGGGTTGGTGGGAGGATGGGATCGTTGTTATTGTTATGGGGATTGACATATTTGTTGCTGATTGTTGTTTATTGTTGGTGGGTGTGAATTTGGGAGAAAATGTGAAAAAGGAGAATAAAAATATCTGAAGGCTTAAACTAAAAAGGCAGGGGGACTGAGAAGTTAAACAAGGAGTGAAAGGAGGGAGAAACAAGGATAAGAACAAAAGAAAGGGGAAGAAGAAAAGTGATGCTCAGAGAAACCAAGGGCCATAAACAAACGAGGCCAGTGTGAAAAATAATGGAAACGGGACAAGACTATGTTAAAAAGACAAGCCTTCACATTCGCAATAAAGTGCATGAATTAATCACTCAAGTAGATGTAAATGGATATGGTACAATCGAGATTACGGAGACATGGCTACGGGGTGACCATGGACTAGAACTGAATATCTAAGAATAGTGGACAAGATTCTCAGTCGGCGGGATCCTCCACTTCACCGACAGCGCACTCACGCCCGAGTATTTCCCAATGGCTTGGGGGTGGCCATAATGGAAATCCCAATTGCCGGCTGCCGAGGATCCCGCTGGCGGAGGGGGTGCACCGTGCCAGAAAATGGGTCCGGTTTGACAGAGAATCCTGCCCATTAAATATTTAGAAAGGACAGACAAAAAGGAAAAAGGTGGTGGCGTCCTTTGCTGGTTAAAGAGGAAATTAGTAAGGGCCGTTTGCCCCATTTTTTTCTTTCAGTTTGTTGGATAGTTTAATGTTTAGTGGGTTAAGTTGTTGGAGGGGATGGCATAAGGCCTCCCTTTTTACTTTCATATGTATATTTTCTTTCCTTTTTGGAGTGTTTTGTAAAAATTTATTGAAAAACATTTTTTTCTTTATAAAAGAGGAAATTAGTGAGGAAGGATATTAGCTCTGATGATATGCAATCTGCATGGGTAGAGCTGAGAAACAGCAAGGGGCAAAGAAAATTAGTGGGGGTTATATATAGAGCCCCAAAGTATAGTGTTGATGTTGGATAAACAGGATATTTGAGATGCATGCAATAAAGGAACATTTGTCATTAAGGGTGACTTTCATCTGCATTTAGATTTGGTAAATCAAACTCGTAACAATATCATAGAGGAGGAATTCCTGGAGTAGGTTTTCTGGTCAATATGTTAAGGAACCAGCTAGAGAACAGGATATGTTGGACTGTGTAATGTGCAATAGATTCATTGTTGTAACAAGACGACGAAGAGACAATATAAAATAGATAGTTCAATTCTAAAGGAGGTGCAGGAGCAGAGAAACCTGGGTGCCTGTGTAGAAATCATTGAAGGTGGCACGACAGATGCAGAGAGCAGTTAGTAAATCATATATCCATGGCTTTATTGATAGGGGCATAGAGTACAATGGCAAGGAGGTTATATTGAACTTGTACAAGACATGGGTTCAGCCTCAGCTGGAGTATTGTGTCCCATTCTGAGCGCCACATTTTGGAAGGGTATGAAGACTTTGGAAAGGGTGCAGAAAAGATTCACAAGAACGGTTCCAGGGATGAGGAACTTCAGTTGTGAAAATAAAATTGAGAAGTTAGAACAGTTTTCCTTGAAGAGAAGACTAGTGGAGATGTGATCAAGTTCTTCAAATTCATGGAGGGGTCTGGACAGAGTAGATAGGGAGAAACCATTCCCATTCACAAAAGGAGAGAATGTTAAAGAGTGCAAATTTAAAGTAATTGGCAAAAGAGACAGGGGGAAAAACATTTTCAGACAAAAAGTGTGTGTTTCAGGTCTGAAATGCTCTGCCTAAGAGCATGTTGGAGGCAGGTCCAACCAAGGGATTTAAATGTGAATTAGACGATTATTTGAAAAGGAAAAACGTGCATGGGTCGTAGAGAGAAGGTAGGATAATAGCAATAGTTGAATTGCTCATTCAGAGAACTGGTGCAAATGGTCCAAATGGCCTCATTTTGAACAATAGCAAACCTGTGATTCAGTGAGGGTCTGAGGGGGAATATTTTGCTGCCCAAGTGCTGAGGCACATCACCACCTGGCTATCATCCCCAAGCTGGAGAATCAGCAATGCCAGTGTACCCTTTTGTCCTGGAACTAGACAAGCTATCTCAGTGGCAAACCTCGGGGCAAAGATCAAAAAGTGACGAACTTGCACCACAACAGTTCCTACCCATTTCATGACCAATGTTTGACCCCTTAAGACTGGAAGCCGAGGACACTTTATCAGTTGCCCTTGGCAGGACTAAGATAGACTCCCAGGTAGGGCAGCTGCACGGTGTTCCAGGCAAAAGGCTCCAAGCTAATATTTATCTGCAACTGACCTTCTAGAATTTCAGAACATTTCCCCCAGTTGATCCTGCGGCATCATGGAGTAGACCTGCTGGCGGTCAACAGGACCAATGACCCCGAAGAGTAAGTCATTCCCTATCCACCAGACACAACATCCTCCACAAGAGATTCAGCAAAGGCAGATGGCATATTACGGCCCAAAAATGTAGCACCATAACACACTCCTTCCCTAAAGGGAAGGAGCGCCATCAATGACCTGTTAACCTGAAATCAGATGCTGCACCGTGGCGTACACAATACATTGAATCCAGATAATGAAATGGGCCCTCGCCATGAATGCTTCCAGAGCCCTGAATAAGTATTCACAATGAACACACCCTGTCGAGCAACTTCTCCTGATTTAGGGATAGCAAGCTGACTGACAAACCGGTCTTTTGGGAATGATGTGTACCGAGGTGCTGTGAAAAATATTGTTCGGCATACAGTCCACGCAGATCGTTCCATACATGAAAACATAGGACATATGATAAATACACAATGTAAATACATATGACATCGGGTGAAGCATATGGAGCAAATGGGTGATGTCCTGAATGGTTTGGTGTAGGTCTGGTCAGGGTGGTCATGTGGGCCAGCACAATGCCAAGGCAAGCAGAAATGGCTCTGGCAAAGACTCAGTAATCCATCTTGAGGGAGACTCGGCTCCAATTCTTAAACAGGCAAAAATTGCCCCACTTGGGCAGCAGAACAATGAGGGGAGCATTTTCTGATTGCCAAACGTGCCCTCAGAATGCCCTGTGGAACTTCTCAAGTATTCCTTCGAGCTCCAGGGACTTGCTCCTTTAAAGACACTGGTCAGCTGTGTCGTTTGGCACCCTCAATGGTAATCTTCATCAAATCCTCCCAAAAAAAAACGTGAGCATCTTTGCTAGATGCATCCAGAGAGAACAGAACACCAGAGTAGGATTAAGCTTGGGCACAATGCCTCCAGAACCAAGACTAGGAATCCCTTGTTCACCAGCAGTCACTCATGGAACCCCTGGCTTTTTTCCAGCAAGCAGAACAGACTAAATGACCTCATGAACATGCCTCGAGAACCAGAAAGCTGCATGTCTCCCAACGAACTCTTCCCTTCATACACTTTCATCAGGGTGAGGAACCAACCAAGGTGGGACTCCAGGTCAGACATCCCTGTTCCAACCACTGTGCCCGGTTCATCTGCCAGCAACGCGCACGCCCCCCTTCCCGGATGAATCCCCTTGTATACTCCTGGCAGTAGATGGACAGAAGCCTTGCCCATAGCCTCAAGGAGAAAAGCCCCCCAGCCCCCTCCTCTACAAAGCCCAGGATCAAAATAAGGCTCAGAACTGCCCATCCTCCAGCAGTAGGTTAACATGCCAGTATGCAGAACCCAACCAGTCCACATGGCAACCAGGACATAGCAACCCCAGAAGACAGTGCATTTTGGACTCTCTTGCTGCAGTTTTCATGAAAATGGAAGTGTATGACTATTTGAAATGAAATCTATCTGTTTGAAATATCCTTCACCCTTTGCTCTAAATACCTTAGCCTTTTACTAATATTTTGTTGATTTGTTACAGTAAAAGTTTTATATAGTGAAACAAGAACAAGGCACGCCCGAAAACCTCAGCAGGTCTGCCAACCTATTAGGAAAGAAACAGAGTTAATGTTGAGTCCATATGGCCCTTCTACAGAACTAAAGAGGGATAGAAATGTTAGGGGAGGTGGACAAAATAGAAGGACAGGGATAGGTCTGAGCAAAGGAGAGGATTGACAAAGGTGCCATGGACACAAGACATAGGTGTGTTAATGGTGCCATGAAGGACTGAAGAGTGCCAATAGTGGCAAAAGATAAAACAGCAGACCTAAAACAGCAAAATACTGAGGATGCTGGATTCTGAATGGAGGGAGATGCCCAGTCAGTACCGCCCCAGTATCCAGGGCAGCTTTAGTTGGGGACCTCAGTGCGGAGGGAGGGAGTCCTATGTCCCGGAGGTCCCTGTGGCAGCAGGGCCCCTTTAAGGACTTTGTGGTTCCTGTGGGCGACTCGGGACAAATCATGCAGGGTAATCGTGCACGAACCCCAACCAACGGAAGGAAGGAGCAGGGGCCTGGCCCGGTGGATCCTGGAGCAGAGAGTGAACACCTATCCTGGAGCAGACAGTGAAGACCTAACCATGACTGCTCTCTGCCAATGTACAGTTACCTTTGCCTACTGTTAATAAACCCCATTTGTGGGGGGCGGCACAGTGGTTTGCACTGCCTCACACCACCCAGGACCAAGGTTCGATCCCGGGTCACTGTCCACTTGAGTTTTAACATTCTCCCCCTGTCTGCGTGGGTCACACCCCCACAACCCAAAGATGTGCAGGGTAGGAGGATTGGCCACGCTAAATTGTCCCTTCATTGGGAAAAAAAAGAATTGGGTACTTTAAATATTATAAAAATGAATAAATAAATAGGGCGGCATAGTGGTTCGCAGTGTTCCTCAACACCAGGGACCCAGGTTCCATTCCGGCCTCGAGTGAGCGTGTGGAGGTTGCACTTCTTCCCCGTGCAACCTGTGTGGGTTTCCTCCTGTGCTCTCAGTCAAAAGATGTGCAGGTTAGGTGGGGTTACCGGGATAGGAAGCAGGCCTAGGTAGGGTGCTCTTTCCAAGGGTTGGTGCAGGCTCGATGGGCTGAATGGCCTCCTTTTGCATTGTAGAGATTCTGTAAGTAAACCCCGTTTGTTGTCACTGGAAGCCTCCTAGTGTATTGCCTCAAGCCACCAGTCTCCCCGAGTTTTTTTTTGGGGGGGGGATGTGCGTGTGTCTGAGATAGTCCCTCTAAAGATCTGGACATCCCGGATCGGTGCCTGCCAGCGTGTGGCGAACCAAAAGAGATTAAAAGTTTGTTTTTAGGAGTAGAGCCCGCTGATTCCGGGAAATTTCGCCTAACGTAACTAACAAATCATTAAAATGTTAAAAAAAGGGTTTTAAACTCGCAAAAAAGCCAACAAGAATTTGTTTAAATTGCCAGTTTTCGTGATCTCTTGCCTACTTGCCCCAACCCCACCCACCAGCCCCTCACCCAAAACAAAATCTAATCACAAGAGTTTAAAACCTAGCGACAAGCCTTTACTCCATTTAAACGATCAGCAGAAATTAATTAAAACATGTCTGCTAAAATAGCCATAAAAACATGCAACTTTTTAGCCATGTTAGAAAACGGGACCGGTAAATTATATGGAAAGTTAGTTGCAAACCATCTGTGAAAGGTTGTGATAATTAACGGCCGAGATAAAGCAAAAATCAATGCAGAACTGCAAAGAAATAAATTGTTTTCATTCATTTTCACCTCATAATAAGTGATTCACGACTTGCTGTAAAACCCTGTTCACGCTTTATTAAAAGGCAAGGGCTCACTCCCCGTGTACTAAACTCAGCCCAGCTTGTACATTTGTCCATATACACCTGAGACAGTGAGCCCCTTTCCCCCGCCAGCCCACCTTGCGCACTTACCCCAGGCCAGGGTCAAGGCCAACAACATGCTACGCCGCTTATCGCTCAATGAAGTAATGCTGCCGACGCCGCTCGTTTTGATCCCGTGGTTCCGAGTTGTAGCTCCGCCTCTCCAACCAACAAAGCGTAACAAAATAACTCGACAAATATTAATTAATAATGTATTATTGGTATATCTGGGGCCTTCCTTCGAGGACACACTGTGTCCACGACAAATAAAATAAATAGGATTGAATCGCCTCCTCACTGCCACGGCGTTTGAATCGGTTTAGGTTTCGTTTTGAGACGACTAACAGGAAACGAGTTTAACCGCGAGTTGTCGTTTGTCGGGAAAGGTCTTGACTTCCAGCCACCCCGAGAAAATACCTTGCTGTTTCTCCACATGATACTTTAAACATGGGCCGAAAAACATCTCACCACTCCCGACACTGGTTTCTGAGTGTCCAAGGTAAATGTTTTACCCCGTTTCTCCAAAGTGAGTCTTTTATTGTTAGAGAAAATGGTTCCTGAACAGACTCTGATGTTACGCCCACTGCCGAGCTGAGGGCCAGGCTGGTAGATCCCTTTTTTTGTTACGTCTGTTGTATATTTTCGAAGGACTGTTTCTTGTTGTATATTTTCGAAGTAGTGTTTCTTTCCCGAAGAGCAGCAGCATTTAATGTTGAGTTTATACACGTCGTATAACGCTTACCTTTGATGTTCCTTGTTTTTGCAGTTCTGATGGTTTTGGGCGCGGAGTGCATCTCCGAGGTTGCTGTAAAATGTGGAGAAACAGCAAGGTTACCCTGCAAAGCAGACTTTCAAGTTGGACTCCAGTACAGGGCTATCAGCTGGTACAAGGTGAACATGTGCGCTAGCGCCAGGTTCGGCCTCATAATGTCATGTGCGCTAGCGCCAGGTTCGGCCTTATAATGTGAAGTTAATGTTCACCCCGCCTTAGGATGCTTTACTTCGTATTATATAAATGCAAATTGCTGTTTAAACTGACGGTAAACAGAATCTGTAATTAATTGGAGGTATGCTTCCTACACCATTTGCCCCCCCCGTGCTTCCTACACCATTTGCCCCCCCCCCGTGTTCCAAGTTGTCTTTTGACACACTGCTGACCTCTGTTCTGCCATTAACACACCCAGACCCTCTTAATGTGCTACTATCAGCACCCTTCATAGTATTACCACCATTATTACATTCCCTTTGTCTTTTTGGTCACAGCATCATTGTCAATCTCCACCTATGACTGGCCCTCTATTCAGCCCCACTGCTCCACTCCAACCCCCCCCCCCCAGCAGTATAAATCTCCTCTAGTTTCAAATCATCCTGACTCCAAACATTAGCTCTGTTCTCTCTCCACAGATGCTGCCAGACCAGATGAGAGGTCCAGCAGTTTATGTTTTTGTTTCAGATTCCAGCATCCATAGTAATTTGCTTTTATCTTGATATAATTCATCCCCAACCTTTGTAATAGCACAGTAAGAAGTTTTACAACACCAGGTTAAAGTCCAACAAGTTTGTTTCGATGTCACTAGCTTTCGGAGGGCTGCTCCTTCCTCAGGTGAATGAAGAGGTATGTTCCAGAAACATATATATAGACAGATTCAAAGATGCCAGACCATGCTTGGAATACGAGCATTAGCAGGTGATTAAATCTTTACAGATCCAGAGATGGGGTAATCCCAAGTTAAAGAGGAGTGAATTGTGTCAAGCCAGGACAGTTGGTAGGACTTTGCAGGCCAGATGGTGGGGCATGAATGTAATGCGACATGAATCCCAGGTCCCGGTTGAGGCCGCACTCATGTGTGCGGAACTTGGCTATAAGCTTCTGCTCGGCGATTCTGCGTTGTTGCGAGTCCTGAAGGCCCCCTTGGAGAACGCTTACCCGGAGATCAGAGGCTGAATGCCCTTGACTGCTGAAGTGTTCCCCGACTGGAAGGGAACATTCCTGCCTGGTGATTGTCGCACGATGTCCGTTCATTCGTTGTCGCAGCGTCTGCATGGTCTCGCCAATGTACCACGCTTCGGGACATCCTTTCCTGCAGCGTATGAGGTAGACAACGTTGGCCGAGTCGCACGAGTATGTACCTCGTACCTGGTGGGTGGTGTTCTCACGTGTAATGGTGGTATCCATGTCGATGATCTGGCACGTCTTGCAGAGATTGCCATGGCAGGGTTGTGTGGTGTCGTGGTCACTGTTCTGAAGGCTGAGTAGTAGGCTGCAAACAATGGTTTGTTTGAGGTTGCACCGTTGTTTGGAGGCAAGTAGTGGGGATGACCTTGGCAAGATGTTCATCTTCATTGATGACGTGTTGAAGGTTTATAATAGCAGCATAAGGGCAGCACTGTGGTGCAGTGGGTTAGCCCTGTTGCCTCACGCTGCCGAGCTGCCAGGTTCGATCCCGGCTCTGGGTCACTGTCCGTGTGGAGTTTGCACAATTTCCCCGTGTTTGTGTGGATTTCGCCCCCACAACCTAAAGATGTGCAAGGCAGGTGGATTGAACATGCTAAATTGCCCCTTAATTGGAAAAAAAAATGAATTGGGTACACTAAATTTTTTTAAAAATGTAATGGCAGTGTTGATTCATAAAACAAGGTTTTTTTCATAGAATTTACAGTGCAGAAGGAGGCCATTCGGCCCATCGAGTCTGCACCGGCTCTTGGAAAGAGCACCCTTCCCAAGGTCAACTCCTCCACCCTATCCCCATAACCCAGTAACCTCACCCAACACTAATGACAATTTTGGACACTAAGCGCAATTTATCATGGCCAATCCACCTAACCTGCACATCTTTGGACTGTGGGAGGAAACCGGAGCACCCGGAGGAAACCCACACACACACGGGGAGGATGTGCAGACTCCACACACACTGGGAGGATGTGCAGACTCCGCACAGACAGTGACCCACGCCGGAATCGAACCTGGGACCCTGGAGCTGTGAAGCAATTGTGCTATCCACAATGCTACCGTGCTGCCCCTTTTGGTTTATTTGCACGCAAGATGTGAACATCGCTGGCTAGGCCAGTGTTTATTCCTCTTGGGAAGGTGGTGAAGAACCACCTTCTTTGAACTGCTGTAGTCCATGTGCTGGCGTGAGAGGGAGTTCCAGGATTTTGACCCAGTGATAGTGAAGGAAATTAATCTGATTTTGTTTATTTTTTTACTAGCTGATTTACCACATGCTCTGTGATTATAAAATGTAGTTCAAAATCAAATGGAACAAGGCTTACTTGTAACTACAAGAGCAGCACGGTAGCATAGTGGTTAGCACAATTGCTTCACAGCTCCAGGGTCCCAGGTTCGATTCCCAGCTTGGCTCACTGTGTGTGTGGAGTCTGCACGTTCTCCCTGTGTGTGCGTGGGTTTCCTTCGGGTGCTCCGGTTTCCTCCCACAGTCCAAAGATGTGCAGGTTAGGTGGGTTGGCCATGCTAAATTGCCCTGAGTGTCCAAAATTGCCCTTAATGTTGGGTGGGGTTACTGGGTTATGGGGATAAACTGGAGGTTTGGGCTGGGTGCTTTTTTCCAAGAGCCGGTGCAGACTTGATGGGCCGAATGGCCTCCTTCTGCACTGCAAAGTCTATATCTATACAATAAGAAATCTTACTACACCAGGTTAAAGTCCAACAGCCTAGGCCAAGATATATTTTAGGTCTGTGTAGCAGAAAGTAAATTGGGGAAATTCCACCAAGCTGCTTCATTTTAGTTTCACCAGTCGGTGGAGCAAGAACACCCACAGTGAGAGTTTCTACAAGTTGAAAAGAGCTGGGATAAATGGCGATTTGGGGAAGTTAAGTGTTGTGGGGGAGGAGTCAAACTCATTTGCTCGGGGTGGGGCAACAAGAGAGGAGAAACAAGCTGCACAGATAAGAAGGAGGGGCAAAGCAGGAAGTAGCAGACTTGTGTTACAAATGCGGTTTGATGAGGTATGAGCACAAATTGCCAAATTAGGTTATGATACAGTAGTTGTATGGCAACCTAGTTTAAACATGGACCCAAATAGAAATTGAAAATTCCTGGCTATAGATGAAGTCGTGTTGATCAAAGATAATATTGCAGTTCAATACAGGGGCAATATACCATGGGTTATAGACCAGATCTATTTGGGTAGAGTTAAAGAACAAAATACGAACTGTTCGATCTACTGGGTATTTATTATAGACTTCAAAGAGTGAGAAGGAGATCAAGGAACACATCTATTGGCAAGTTTCAGAGGAAGTTTAACAAAAAATTAATAGTGGGGGACCTACGTTGCCCTAATATATGTTGGCAGGGAAGAGAGGAGGCAAGAATACAGGGGAAGGAAGTCTGAACTTCTTAAAATGTCTACAAGAGCATTTATTTAAGTAAGCACATTTCTAGTCCAACAAGGAAAGAAAGCAAAAACAGAAAACGCTGTATAAACTCAGCAGGTCTGGCGGTATCTGTGGAGCCAGAAACAGGGTGCAATTCAACTAAATGGGAACAAAATCCCATAGCGAGTGCATTTGGCCGCGTGTTTCCCAGCGTTCGCAGCGTCGAAAAGCACATGGCTATAAAACACCATCCACATTAAATAAGGGGCTTCAGCGGGGAGCATGGGCTGAGGCCCCCATTTCTATAGCAAGGAGCTCCACGTGCCGGAACTCCTCCCAAGGCCCGCAACGTGACCCCAAGCCCCAATGCACTATGGGAGGGTCCATGGCCCCCCTGAACCCCCAACACCCATTCGGGGGACCCCATGCCTGATCACCACACACAAATGCTAGCTTGGCACCTTGGCAGTGCCAACCTGGCACCCCAGCAATGCCCCTGGCAGCGCCAGGCTGGCACCAGCAGTGCCAGGGTACCACTCTGCCCAAAGGGTATGCACCTGGGCGCCTCGGAGCTCCTGGGAAACCCCCACAAGTGCTGTTGGTCTGGTCCCCGTTTGTGGAGACCAGGCGCTCGCCTGAGGTCTCGACGCCTCGGGTACCTCGGGAAATTACATATGAAAGTGAGACTAGCTGTGTCGCTCTAATATCCAGGTTTGCTAAAAAGTGATCACACAAAGTGATTACATCACAACGTCTCGCAAGATCAAGTTAGATCTCGCAAGTGGTTGTGAGCTGAGTAGATTTCTGGAGCGGGGCCATCCGGCTTCTATCTGCCATGTTGCAGCGCACCAGCTGCTTTTCGGGTGCAGCGTGGCTGTCAGATTGCGCCCTCCGAGTTAATGTTTTGTGTTGATATAAAGATGGTAGACGTTTTGACCAGAATCTTCTCCCCTTAAATCCAAAGATGCACAGGATAGATGGCCATGCTAAATTGCTACTTAGTGTCCAATGGTTACGTGGGGTTACAGGGATATGGCAGGGATTTTCATTGACCAGAAACTGAACTGGATCAGCCACTTAAATGTGGCTTAAGAGCAGGTCAGAAGTTGGGAATTCCGTAGCAAGTAGCCTACCTCCCTGAAGTCTGTCCACCTTCTACCAATCACAAGTGTGGAGAATGATGGAATGCTCCTCACTTACCCAGAGGAGCGCAGCTCAAACAACAAACTAGCAGCTTGACACCACCCAGGATAAAGCAGCCCATACCCCATCCACCACCTTAAAATGTTCCCTCCCTCCATCACCAGCACACAGTATGCATCATCCACAAAATGCATTGCAGCAGGTTGCCAAGGCTTCTTTGACAGCATCTTCTAATCCTGCAAGCTCTGCCCCTCCAGCCATAAACCATTCTTTCTTAGAACTATATTGCCGTTCCTTCACTGTCACTGCAAAACCTTGCAACTTTCTCCATAACAGCATGTGTACATACAGCAGAAAGATGGTTCATCAACACCTTCCCTTGGACAATTAGGGATGGGCAATAGATGTTGGAATTCACCGAGATGTTTACATCCCACGAATAATTTAGAAACATTCTCTGTCTTCCTTTGTAATGGAAGTGGGGAATAAAGGACTAGAGGATTGGAGAGGCAAGGTTTGATCAGGGATAGTCAGCATAGCTTTGTCAGAGGGAGGTCATGCCTAACAAATTTGATTGAATTTTTTGAGCATGTGGCCAGGTGCATAGATGAGGGTAGTGTAGTTGATGTAGTTTACATGGATTTCAGCAAAACCTTTGACAAGGTCCCACACTGGAGGCTTATAAAGAAGGCAAATGCACATGGGATACAGGATGATTTGATAAGGTGGATTCATAATTGGCTTAGTGGTAGGAGACAGAGGATGATTCTAGACGCTGCTTTAGTGTCTGGAAGCCAGTGACCAGTGGCATACCACATGGATCTGTGCTGGGTCCCCAATTGGTTGACATTTTATAAATGACATAGATGACCATATGGGGAGTAGGATCAGTAAGTTTGCGGATGACACGAAGATTGGCCGGGTAGTTAACAGTGAGGTTGAGTGTCTTGGGTTCTCAGAAGATATAGACGGGATCGGTAATAGTGGATAAGTGACAGATGGAATTTAACCCTGAAAAGTGTGAGATGATACACTTGGAGGGAGTAATTTAACAATGAAGTATACTATGAAAGGACTGACACTGGGAAGTTCCGAAGAACAAAGGGACCTTGGTGGATTTGTCCAGAGATCTCTGAAGGCCGATGGGCAGGTTAATAAGGCGGTGAAAAAGCATTTGGAACACTTGCTTTTATCAATTGGGGCATAGATTACAAAAGCAGGGAGGTCATGATGGAGCGTGTAGAACTTTGGTGAGGCCACAGCTGGAGTACTGTGTGCAATTCTGGTCGCAACATTATAGGAAGGATGTAATTGCACTGGTGGGAGTGTAGAGAAGATTCACCATAATGTTATCTGAGATGGAACATTTAAGTTATAAAGAGAGGTTGGATAGGCTTGGGTTGTTTTCTCTGGAACAGAGAAGACTGAGGGGTGACCTGATTGAGGTATACAAGATTAGGAGGGGTATGGTCAGGGTTGATAGGGAGCAGGTGTTCCCCTCAGTTGAAGGGTCAGTTACGAGGGGACACCAGTTCAAAGTGAGGGGTGAGAGGTTTAGGGGGATTTTGAGGGAAAATGTTTTTACCCGGCGAATGGTGATGGTCTGGAATGCACAGCCTGTGAGGGTGGTAGAGGCGGGATGCCTCACATCCTTTAAAACGGACCTGGATGTGTACTTGGCACGCCATAACATACAAGGCTATGGGCCAAGTGCTAACAAGTGGGATTAGGTGGGCAGGTCAGGGTCTTTCATGCATCGGTGCAAAATTGATGGGCCGAATGGCCTCTTCTGCACACACATTTTGTAGGGTAAAACTGGTAACGACAAATCAGTCAGTCTAACATCCTAACAGTGTGGCGACTAGGACCTTTTCACAGTAACTTCATTGCAGTGCTAATGTAAGCCTACTTGTGACAATAAAGATTATTTTTTTTAAAAGGTAGGAAAGCTACCATTATCAAAGACAAATAAATTCTCACGTGAGGAAGTATGGGTTCATAGGAACGTTTGAACTGATTTATTGAAATACAAATTTTATCTGGCTAATCTAGGGAGAAATTGTTCCCTCTGGCAAGGGGGTCAATAACCAAAGGTCAAGGGCAGCACGGTGACGCAGTGGTTAGCATTGCTGCCTCACGATACCAGGGTCCCAGGTTCGATCCCGACTCTGGGTCACTGTCCATGTGGATTTTGCACATTCTCCCAGTGTTTGTATGGGTTTCGTCCCCACAACCCAAAGATGTGCAGTGTAGGTGGATTGGGCACTTTAAATTAAAAAAATAAATAACCAAAGGTCGTAGATTTGGGGTCAGTGACGTGTTATGGGCCAAGGTTTAGAGAACCCCAAAGTTAGAGAACCCCAAAGTATATCAAGGAGTTCACCTGACCCACAACTTTTACTAGATTGTGGTATGGGGAGCACACGGCCCACTTTGCAGGTGTGGTACAGCAGAAATCGAAAAGTATCTTTTTAAAAATAAATTTAGAGTACCCAATTATTTTTTTCCAATTAAGGGGCAATTTAGCGTGGCCAATCCACCCAGCCTGCACATCTTTGGATTGTGGGTGCGAAACCGACGCAAACACGGGGAGAATGTGCAAACTCCACATAGACAAGACAGTGACCCAGAGCCGGGATCGAACCTGGGACCTTGGTGCAGTGAGGCAGCAATGCTAACCCCTGTGCCGCCCGTCGAAAAGTATATTTTAAAGCAAAACAATGTTTATTCTATGAACTCAAGTTCACCCTTTTCAAACATACAGTGAACATCTTAGCAAACATCAATTCAAATACAACCCCCAAAAAATACAACACTAAGTAATCCTTACTTTCCTTTTAGCATCCATAAGTCTTTAAAAAAACCTTTTAACAGAAGCACATCAGATTTAAATTCACTACTGAGAACAGTTATAACTCTGAATTCCCCCAAATGATCAAAAGATCATCTTTACATGGCAGAGATAACATTACACCTTCTGTGGCTGACTGCAGCTCCAACACTGAAACTAAACCAAAAAAACACAGACACACCCAAGCTTTTCCCAAAGTGAAACTATAAAGCAGAGCCAGAGCTCAGCTCCACCCACACTCTGACATCACTGCAGTAACTTTAGCAGACTACCATTTCATAAAGTGACATTCTCATGACAGACAGAAGAACTAAATGTAAAACAAGGAGGAATTTCTTTGAAGTGAGACGGGGTTGATGGAAGATAATGCAGTTGAGGTGCATATGAATGTTTAAAAAACGCTCGATAAAGTACCAAATAACAGATTTATTTGAAAATTGAAAGCACATAGTATTAAAGGGAGCAGTAGTAACTCCAGTACATAATTTGCTCGAGTATATGAGGGATAGGAAACATAGTATGGTGGACAGATGCCTTTCTGACTGGAAAGAAGTATGTAATGGAGTTTCCCAGAGATCACTGTTGGGGCTTTTGCTGTGACCTGGACTTGGGTCTGAGGAGCACAATTTTGAAGATTGCAGACACAATATTTTTGCAACATAGTAAATAGTAAGCCAGATCATAGCAGATTTCAGGGTGTCATGGACTGGTGAAATAAGAAGGTATTAAAATAAAATATTGCGGATGCTGGAGATCTGAAATAAAAGCAGTAAATGCTGGAAAACGCGGCAGAATTGGCAGTGTCTGTGCCGAGAGAAACAGGAGTTAACATTTTGAGACAAATATGACTCTTCATCAGATATTAGAGAAATGAATACATAAACAAGTACACATTATCTCTGTTTATGCATTGGCTACAGTATTGTGAACAATTCTGGGCACCACACTTCAGGCAGCCGTCAAGGCTTTGGAGAAGGTGCAAAGGGGATTTGCCAGAATGGCAAAGGCTAAAAGATTGCAGTTATCTGGAAAAGCTGGGATTGTTCTCCGATCAGAGAAGTTTTAAATTTAAGGGCAGACCAAATGGAGGTATTCAAAATTATGAGAGATTTTGATAAAACAACTAGGGAGAAATTGTCTCCTCTGGCAAGTCGATCAATAACCAGAGGTCATAGATTTAGGGTAATTGACGGAAGAAATCGAGGCAAAACGAAAACAAGATATTTCTTCACACAGAGGGTTGTTAAGATCTGGAACAGTACCTAAAAGGGTGGTAGAGTCAGATTTTATAGATTTTTAGAAGGAATTCAACATGAAACGGAATAATTTTGAAGGGATTTGGGGAAAATGTAGGGGTGTGAGACTAAATTGGACTGTTCTTTCAAACATCCAACACATAGAACAGGAATGACAGTCAGCACTAATGAGCTCCTACTATGCGAGAAGGTCCTGTGAAGTGCACATTATTCTATTAAAGTAATTGAAAATATTTTTACAATTTGGTGATGTTTCTACTACCTCCTCCGATGTATTGAAGTAGTTACACATTCACATGATCATCTCTTTTTATGCCTTTTACAGTGGATCCAAAACTATCAAATCCGTCATCAATCTCTGACTTATAATCAAAATTCCATTGTTCAATCATACAGGCACACCAGCATCAAATTGTTTAGGTGTTACGTGCCTATTGTATTCTAAACAAGGGATTAAACTGGTTTGGCGCGTCCCACAATTCATTGCCTCAAGTAAAATATTTGGTTTTGATGGTCGATCATTGCCTGCAAATATTAACTGCTCCCCTTAAAAAGATGCTGATTGTCCTGCTGAGTATTTACAGGATTTTCGATTTTTAATTCCGATTCCTGGAAACTGCAGTATTTGGCTTGGTAATTATCACCTCTTGCCCTGTGTGCCTGGTATCCATCCCCAGCTTGCTGCCAGGTTCCCGTTGACTGTACTAGCCTCAATCCTTTGTGGCTTAGCTTGTCCAACTCACATTCACCAGCAGCTAGAAAGCAGAATTAGGTTATAATGTGAAGAGCTGGACAAGAGAGTCTGTTTCAGATTTCAATACATTCCATGGAAACTTGACGTTGCTTAAGGTAGATATTAACTTCTGGGTGGCTGATGGGTTGAGCGTGCTGGCCAACCAATCCAGCAGTAAAGAGGCCAGAGCCGATTTTTCACGCCCAGGCCTTATTAAATCGGAGTTAATATTGACACCACTCTGGCAGCCAATGAGTTTTAGTGCAGGGGGAATTGTGGTTTTAATTTAGAATCTCTGAATCCATGATGAAAACTACAGAAACCAGTCTACAGACTGCAGCAAGATTATTTCCCCCAATAAAATGCAGTGAGTTCAACATAGTTAAATAAAAGAATTACACACACAAAATCAATTCTAGTCACCTACAGCAGTGTGGTGGTGTTGGCATGAATGATGGGAGGAATTACCCAATCATCTCCATTTTGGCTCGGACCTGTACTGCATTATATAAAGTAGCTTGGGATGACCTACTCATCCCAAATGGGCATTCTGATGTAGCTGGCTGAACTCAGACCAGCACAATATTGCAACAAGATAAAACTAGGACGATTGCCATCATGAGAGAGGTGCTTGGGGATTTGGTGTGCCAAATTATTTTATTGGATTCGCAGGTAGATATATTTAATTTAAAACTTAAACCTGAAGAGCCCATGAGAAAATTTGACAGTAAAAATGCTCCTAAAATGCATGGCACACACTCCTATCTAGTCATGTAGTAAAACGGAATTAGGTCACGTTAAAGGTGCCTGATAAAGGTCTATGCTTTGAAAGCCTTCACGTAGGCCTCTGTAAAAATGGAAGATTGCGCTATTCAGGCAGTAAGTCTACTGAGATCATTTTGAGGCTGTTCCTGTCCCATTAACGATGTTTATGTCAAGTTAAAATCATTCTCCTTCCATTCACTATAAATAGCACTGCAATAAAATGACCTCAGTAAAACTTGTCAAATCTAGCTGTGTTTGGGTCATTGTAGATTGCTTGTATGATAATCGGTGTTTCCTTACATCCACTTTCAATAAGTAGAATCAAAATGCTATTTTACCAGTTTGATGCAGGATCAGTTTGCGCCCAATTGAGCAATTTATCACTCGGCAACTAGTTGTTGCAAATGTTCTTTCTCCAAAGTTATTTTCCTACGCCTGTCCACTATTAATTTTAATCCTGACTGCTTACACCATAATTATATTGTAGTTTTTAGAAGCTTAATGTAATTTGAGAAAGTACATATGACTGTCTCCAATTGTGTTGTGCGGGGTGGGTCAAAACACCAAAAAGTGATATTCAAGTTAGGAGGGTGGGGCACTTGAGATCTGTATCAAAAGATGATTGCCATTCTACATTCTATGCAATGTACAGCCCAGCCCACACCCCTGCAATCGGCTTTTGGCCTTGGAATCCCTACAGTACAGAAGGAGGTCATTCGGCTCATTAAGTCTGCACCAACCCTCTGAAAAAGCACTCTACCTAGGAGCACTCCCTCGCCCTATCCCTGTAACTCCTCACATTGATCGTAACACTAAGGGGGGCAATTTAGAATGACCACCTAACCTGCACATGTTTGGACTGTGGGAGGAATCCGGAGCACCCGGAGCAAACTCATGCAGACATTGGGAGAAAGTGCAAACTCCATACAGACCTAATTGAACCTGGGTCCCTGGAGCTGTGAGGCAGCTGTGCAAAATTGCCCCTTAGTGTCCAACGGGTTAAGTGGGGTTACTGGATTACAGAGCTAGGGTGGAGGTGTGGGCTTAAGTAGGGGTGCTCTGTCTAAGGGCTGATGCAGACTTGATGGGCTGAATGGCCTCCTTCTGCACTGTAGGGATTCTACGATTCTTACCTTTTATTCTAGCCTCTATTCCTGGACTACCCTAGGAAAATAATGTTAAAGTAATGGAAAGAGGAATTTGTTACAAATATGTTAAATATCTCTGCACTGCAGTTGCTGGGTTCCAAATATTTAATGCCAGCGTTTTTAATGTTGGAGTTTCCATAGAAATACTAGTTATGTTATTTGTTTTACTTTTACAGATAATTGATAATGGAGTTGGTTTAACAGGAATTGTTCGAAAAGATTTCCGAGAGAACATCACCAGGAAGTATCTGGGTTTCAATGGACCGATTGAGTTAGATTCTGCTCGACCTTATTGCTTAATTATTCACAATGTCTCCAGGGAGGACTTTGGGACATATCAGTGTTCCCTGTGGGCACCACTTGGTGAACAAAACAAGCAAGCAGACGTGGGTCTCCGTGAAAAGGGTCAGTGTATTACTGTTGCTGTGATACTAAATAGTCCTGTCTTAACTTGTAGTATTTGCATTTATCATAGATCACCAGATTCTCAGGATCTTTTAAAGATTTACACATTATTACGTGATAACTTGAGATTTCAAATAATCCACAATGTCAATTTTTTTTCATAAATCGTTTCTTTGGGTGTGGGCATTGTTGGCAAGGGTACATTGATTGCCCAACTGCATTGCTTTGAGAAGGTACTGGACATTCATCATATACAGCTGACGGCGCTTCCACAAAGGTGTTGAAATACTTCTGGACTTAGTCACCATTGATTTGACTTCTCTGGTGAAGTAACCAATGGGGTTGCTGTTGTGTACATTGAAAAGGAATTTGATAAATATGTGCATTTTAAAAGGGCCTTTCATGACTACCAGATATTTCCAAACATTTTACAGTCAGTGAAGTACTTTTGAAGTATGGTTGTGTTATAGGAACGCGGTTGCCAAGTTGCATGCTATGAGCTCCTGTAAACAACAATGTGACAATGATCAGATAATCTGTTTTAGTAATAATAATCTTATTATTGTCACAAGTAGGTTTACATTAACAATGAAGTTACTGTGAAAAGTGATGTTGATTGAGGGGTAAATATTGGCCAGGACATTGGAGATAACTCACTTGCTCTTCAAATGATTTGGCATGGGATCTTTTCCATTCACCTGGATAGGCAGATGCATGATGTTAAAACGAGCAGTAAATTATTTACTTTGAACTAGCATCTTCAGATTGCGCCAAATCCCAGGAGCAAACATTGAGCACCAGTGCGTCATCTCGAAGTTTCCAAGCAAATGAATGCCTGGTAACCTTTCATAGACAATAAACTACAAAAATGTATCATTTTGCTGGTTTTTGGAAAGTTAGTTCTGCCAGTTATTTAGTTGCTTTCTATTGAACGTGAGACTAGCAATACAACTTTTTGATACAGATATCCGGTTTGAAAGATGGTGGATTATCGTGCCCCTTGTTTTGATGATTCTCGTCCTCATAATCTTCATTGGTGTAAGTATTCAGATGTTATTGAGCGACTATAGCGCAGTGGTTAGCACTGCTGCCTCACGGCGCTGAGGAACCGGGTTCAATCCCGGCCCCAGGTCACTGTCCTTGTGGAGTTTGCACATTCTCCCTGTGTCTGAGTGGGCTCGCCCCCACAACCCAAAAAGATGTGCAGGATGGGTGAATTGCCTCGCTAAATTGCCCCTTAATTGGAAAAAAAATTGGATACACTAAATTTATTTTAAATTAAGTATTCAGACGCTGTTTCAGTTATATTTTCAGTAACATATCATGTGGGCAGCACGGTAGCACAAGTGGATAGCAGTGTGGCTTCACAGCGCTAGGGTCCCAGGTTCGATTCCCCGCTGGCTCCCTGGCTGTGCGGAGTTTGCACGTTCTCTCCGTGTCTGCGTGGGTTTCCTCCGGGTGCTCTGGTTTCCTCCCACAGACGTACAGGTTAGGTGGATTGGCCATGATAAATTGCCCTTAGTGACTAAAAAGGTTAGGAGGGGTTATTGGGTTACGGGGATAGGGTGGAAGTGAGGGCTTAAGTGGGTCGGTGCAGACTCAATAGGTCGAATGGCTTCCTTCTGCACTGCACTGTATGTTCTATAACCAGTTTTATCTGAAACTATACTGGACATAGAATACGTAAGAATTTATGAAAGCATTTTTTTAAGGATTTGTTTGTTTTTCCCGAGAGCTGTCATAGAATCCCTACAGTGCAATGGGAGGCCATTCAGCCCATCGAGCCTGCACCGACCCTTCAAATGAGCACTCTACCCATGCCCACTCTCCCCATAACCTAACCTGCACCTCCCTGCACACTGACGAGGAAATGTAGCATGGTCAATCCACCTAACCTGCACATCTTTGGACTGTGGGAAGAAACCGGAGCACCTGGAGGAAGCCCATGCAGACACGGGGAGAACTTACAAACTCAACACAGGCACTGACCCAAGGCCGGAATTGAACCCGGTTCCCTGGTGCTGAGGCAGCAGTGCTAACCACTGTGCCACCATGCCACAAAAGTCTTTCCCAGTGTATGATTATTATCTTTTGATATGTGTTGTCATAGAGAAGATGATACCGAATTTCTCTAATTTGTCTTTAGGATACGGTTTTCAAAGCTACTGCTATTTCCCAATTTTCACAAATCTGTTATACTGGTGAAAATGTAATTTACCATACAGGCTTAATATTACTTTATTCTTCCTGTCTGAGGAGACAGTGGCCAGACCCATTTAGAAAGGTTTGAGAAGCACCTCATGGCATGGGTGTGATAGAACATAGAATATACAGCACAGAACAGGCCCTTCAGCCCACGATGTTGTGCTGAACCTTTGTCCTAGATAGGTGTCACTTCTTTCATTGTTAGTCCAAATAATGGAAAATATGCGTCAAAGAATGGGGGTCAGATCTGTTGGAACCCCCCTGCCGTTACCAGTTGATAACGCAATGCTAGTCACTGTTGGAGACAACTATAAACAATCATTTTGTTCCCCCCAGATTTACACTTCCATATTGGGTCATGCCCATCGATCGTACATATTGAGAAATGGCAGGCACATAATGTGAATGCAAAATTATTCTATGAATGACACACAGGAGTATACGTGGAACTGGATTCCAATAAAGTTTTTTATAAAGGCAAAGTGGCATTGAAAATCCAAATGACTGCAACAGTGCCTGCACCATAGAGTGTCAGGATGTGCGTTCATTTTTTGATGTTCCACACACACGGGTTTTAATATCTGGCATGCAGGGACTGGACGTGTCCCCACCAGAAGAATGGGGAATGCAAAGTCTCAATATCACATTCCAGTGACAAGCTGTAGTGTGGCATGGAAGAACTAACATCAATGTAACCATTTCTATCAAAGACATTTTGCATTCTGTTACTGTCATATTTTGATTTATCCCAAGTAGGTTTCGCTGTGATTTATATTGAAATGCTCGGCCAAATTTAGCTCACGGGATTAAAGTTCCCGTGACAGCTAAACGGTAGTGATTTGGATTAGATTTGGATGAACCAGTTCATGAAGTGAAACTTCCTGGGTATCACTTTGGTGTCTGAAATTCAAATGACCTTTCTTGCTCTTTGTTGGGTTGGCCTGTTCCAGTGTTCAGCAAACTTAATACCAAGGAAAGTCTAAAAACATTTAATCACAAATGCAATATCTTAAGAGCTGCGAGAGGAACAGCACCTCATCTTTCAGTTATGCACTTTACAGCCTTCTGGACTCAACATGGAGTTCAACTTCAGGCTGTGAACCTTCTCCTCCATCCTGACTGCACTTCTTATCTAATGATTTTTTTTTGTCCCAATACATCTCCCTTCACCACATGGCCATCTGCTATTTGTTCTTAAATTTTGCTTTCACAGAGCACTGATCCTTGTTCTGCTATTAATACATTCTGCTATCTTACTTTTCTAGAAACATAGAAAATAGGAGCAGGAGTAGGCCCTTCGAGCCTGCTCCGCCATTCATTACAATCATGGCTGATCATCCAACTCAATAACCTGTACCTACTTTCCCCCATATCCTTTGATCCCTTTAGCCCTAAGTGCTGTATCTAACTCCTTCTTGAAAGCATATATGTTTTACATAGAACATACAGTGCAGAAGGAGGCCATTCGGCCCATCGAGTCTGCACTGACCCACTTAAGCCCTCACTTCCACCCTGACCCTATCACCGTAACCCAATAACCCCATCTAACCTTTTTGGACACTAAGGGCAATTTAGCATGGCCAATCCACCTAACCTGCACGTCTTTGGACTGTGGGAGAAACCAGACCACCCGGAGGAAACCCACGCAGACACGGGGAGAACGTGCAGACTTCGCACAGACAGTGACCCAGCGGGGAATCGAACCTGGGACCCTGGCGCTGTGAAGCCTCGGTGCTAGCCAATGTGCTGCTATGTTGCCTCAACTGCTTTCTGTGACACGCTCATCACTCTCTGGATGAAGAAATTTCTCCTAATCTCAGACCTAAATGGTTTACCTTGTATCCTTGGATTGCGGCACCTGGTTCTGGACTTGCCCACCATCGGGATCATCTTTCCTGCATCTACCCTGTCTAGTCCTGCTGGACTGTTATAGGTTTCTATGAGGACCCCCCCCCTTCCTCAAAGTATTGATCCAGGAAACAATGCCATATACACTCCAGGAATTCCTCCCGTTCATATTGTTACTAACTTGATTTGCCCAATCTATATGCGGATTAAAGTCATCCATAATTAAAGATGTTCCTTTAAAGCATGCATCTCTAATTACCTGTTTGATGTCAGTCCCAACATCATCACTACAGTTTTGGGGTCTATATACAACTTCCCACTAATATTTTTGTCCCTTGGTGTTTCTGAGCTCTACCCATACAGATTCCACATCATTGGAGCTAATATCCTTTCTCACTGTTGCGTTAATTTCCTCTTTAGCCAGAAATGCCATCAAATTAGGGTTAGGTCCTTTTCCTTTTTGTCTATCCTTCCTAAATACCCCTGGATGGTCAATCCCTGGTCAGCCTGCAGTTTTGTCTCCTTAATCCCAACCATATCATACCTGTTTACATCTACTTGCGTGATTAATTCATCCACTTTATAGCGAATGCTCCACACATTAAGGCACAAAGCCTTAAGGCTTGCCTTTTTAACATTCCTTGTCCCATTCCCATTATTTTTCACTGTGGTCCTGAATTCTCTGCTTATCACTTTTATTATTCCCTTTTCTTTCTTTTGTTGTTGTCAGTGTTTTCCCCCTCCTCTGACTCCTTGCATGGTTCCCACCCCATGCCACTTTAGTTTCAACCCTCCCCAACCACTTTTGCAAATAAGATATCCTCCCGGTCCTGCCTCAGTGTAACCGGCCCAGTTTGTAATGGTCCCACCGCCCCCAGAACTGGTCCCAATGTCACAGGAATTGGAAACCCTCCTCCTCACACCATCTCTTCAGTCATGTATTCATCTGTTATATCCTGCTAATTTCTGCTCTGACTAGCACGTGACACTAGTAATAATCCTGAGATCACTACCTTTGAGGTCCTACTGTTCAACTTGCTTCCTAGCTCCCTATACTCTGCTTTTAGGACCTCATCCCTTTATTTGCCTATGTAGTTTGTACCAATGTCTATCGGGACCACTAGCTGTTCACCCTCTTCCCCCCGCCCAAGATTACCCTGTAGCCACTCTGAGACACCCTTGAGCCTAGCACCAGGGAAGCAACATACCATCCTGGAGTCTTGCGGCCACAAAAACACTATTCCCCATACAATTGAATCCCCTATAACCTTTGCATTTATGCACTTTTTACTCCTCCCCTGTGGCGCAGAACCAATCATGGTGCAATTAATTTGGCTGTTGCTGCTGCTTTCCCCTGAGAGGCCATTTCCCCCCCCCCCCCCCCCCAAAAAAAAACAGTATCCAAAGTGTATATTTGTTTTGCAGGGGAATGACCACATGCGATTCCTGCATTGCCTGCTTCATTCTCTTGCTCTGCCTGGTGGTCACCCATTCCCTTCTTAGCCTGTGGTGAGACCACCACTCTATATGTGCTATCAACGATAATCTCCGCTCGCGAGTGCTCCACAGTGTCGCCAGCTGCCATTCCAGATCTAAACCCCAGGCTTCCAGGAGCTGCAGCTGGAGACACTTCCCACACACATGCTGACCCTTAGGCACTGGAAATGTTCCCGGCATCCCTCATACAGCATGAGGAGCACACTACGCATTGAACTCTCCTGTTATGACTTCCCCATTTAATTTGAACCTTTCGGAAGATACGTACAATCAAATAATATCAATTACTCTAGGGCTCTTCTTACCTGGTCCTCGTTATTACAGAATATAGCCCTTGCAAACTATACATCACAAAATATAGACAGTGCAAACTATAAGCAATAAAACTAGTAAATACTTACCCGACCATACTCATCCTATTGGCTGCTTCCAGTTACCCTGCGTCACCTTTGAATCCTGATGTCACCTCAGGAGCTCTAAACTCCAAGCTCTCAATAATCTCGCTCTTTAATCTCCTGGGTCCACACTCAGTCTCACTCTTTCTCATGGTCTTTAATCTCTCTGCTCCGCTTTCAGTCTCACTCTTTCTTTCCCTTGCTCTTTAATCTTCTGCTTCTGCACTCAGTCTCACTCTTTTATCTCCCTGGCTCTGCTCTAAATCTCACTGTTTTATAGCTCTGACTCCACTCTCAGTCTCGTGCTTTTATCCTCTCAGCTCCGTCCTAGTCTTGCTTGTCCTTGTGCTCATTTATCTGCCGGCCACTGTCAGGACCTTCTTCAGTCCGTAACATCAGCATTAACACTTTCTTTGTCTTGTGCCCAAAACATCTTTGTCAAATCTCTCCTGATCTATCCCTGGCCACCTTCTTTGCTTCACCTGCTCCACCATCCCACCCCCCCCACCCCCAGTATAAAATAAGTATCAAATCCTTCACATTTTACTCTCTCTTTAGCTCTGAAGAAGAGCCATATAGACTTGAAATGTTAACAGTGTTTCTCTCTTCAGAGATGCTGCCAGACTTGCCGAATCTTCCAGCATTCTCTATTTTATTCCAAAATTCCAGCATCCACAGTATTTTGCTTTTATCGTTAGAGCTGCAATGAGGTTGTTCAAATTTCAATAATAATGGAAAATAGGGTGGACAATTTCAGCAGTTTAAAAGTTTTTACCAAAAAGTTGTTAATTGAATGATACTTTCTCGAGTACAATGTTATTATTTTTTTTAAAAAGCAACACGCCATTTAATCACCATCAAAATTGGTTCAAGATTGGGAGTTCCACAAGAGTCCTTAATGAGCCGCAAACTGCAGGCCTATTCAATTGGGAATAGTTTACAGAGCCTTCACCTGTAGAAACAGTAGCTGGTTTGATTGGCAGTCCTCGTGGAGAGCTGGACAAGGGCCAGAGATCAGACTCTGTATTTCCAAAGGACAAAGAGACACACAGGCTGGGGAATAGGGAAGAAGTAGTAAAAGAGACGGGCACAGAGAGTGACAACAATTTCTTGCGGTACAACTGCTCGGGTCCAGGTGAGTTATTGTTCAGAAAATTTGTATTTACCCCCCTAAACGGGGTTAATGGAGCATGCTTGTTAATTTTCTATTCTGGAGATTATAAAATGAAAAATAATTATAGTTTTTACTTCATTTTGCTTTAATAACACAGGGTAATTTTTGATATAAAAGCAAAATATTGCGGATGCCGGAAACCTGAGTTTAAAAACAAAGTGCTGGAAAAACTCAGCAGGTCTGGCCATAAGCATGGAGATTGTCAACATTTTGAGTCAAGGATGGCTCTTAGTTTTTTTGTAACTGTTCTGCTGAAGTCTGCCGTTCACAAATGCAAGAGATAGCACGTGCATTTTCCAGTCCGTATAATGAGGTGGGATGTCTTGTGTTATTGCCATCAAACATGCTACTGTATGCCTACATGCTGGAGTAAAGATGGTTCCTGATAAGGGATGTGGTGTCTGAGGACAGGAGAGAACAGTGACTGAATTTAAGAGAAAATTTAAGAATGGGTCTGAAATTTGTCTCAGCTACCAATGTAAAATTGTCATGCTAATTTCTTTTTTTTTTTGCTTCAGATCTATGCAAGAAAATATAATGGTCCTTCAGATTATAAGAAATGTAACAATGAACTAACCAGTTCTATCGGAACACTGCCAGGTGCCTGAAAACAATCGGTAAAAACAAAATGAACTTTCAGGTCATGGATCAATGAATATCTATAAAGAGAAAAAAAAATAGGCTACTGATCACATTAAAGATCTTTTCAGCAGAACAGTAGAGATCTGAAAACTATTGTGCATTTCCAGTAGATTGCCTTTATGCCAGAGTTCTAGCATTGGCAGTTTTACCGATATTCGTGTAAGCAGTTGCTTGGGCATATATAACTTGAATATTTCTGAAAAAGTATATGTTGCTAAAACGTTTTTTCTTTCACACATCAGGACATTCACGAATGCCAAATTTCAAACAATCACAAGGAGCAAAGGGTGCTGATTGGTTAGCAAGTCGACTCTGATTGGCTGAGGCATTGCCATGGAGAGGATAATGGGGGAACTGAGCTCCCCAAGCTCCCGGGTGTTTCAGAAAAGGCACATGGGGTGGGATCTGTGGGTGGAGACACATGATGTGATTGTGGGAGCGGCTGCATTTTTGCGAGCTCCAGTTTTGCTCCTCTTTTAATCCGTCTTCATTCTAGTGCACATTTTGTTTTTGTCTTTTCATGTCCCGAGAAATGTTTGGCTCGTGTCTCGGCGTGAAAGAGCTGATTTGTTCGTGGTGGATGAGACGCGGCCTTGCTTTCAATGGTGCCGTTGCTATTGAACGGGTTCCTGCCCTGACAGTGCCCTATGCACCAACGGATAATGGCTGCCAATGAAGATGGTGCTCCGACTGAAAATGTCAGCTTTGCGATATAGGTCATCAAGGCTCAATTCCAAGAGTGTTTTTATGGAGTTGCGCAAGGAAGTTTTTTGTAATAGAGAGAGCACTGTCCTTGGTAGAATGCAATGTCTACTCTGTTGAGATCTTGCTGCTTGGCTTGTCGTCCATCCTGACAGATTCGGGGGAGAGAGAGAGAGAGAGAGAGAAGGGGATGGGGAGGGGTGTATTGCTGAGCCCAATTCTCAAAATGAAGTGGTGGAGGAGCTCGAGTTTGAGAATTGGGTGTCATGTTTCTGGAATCTTGATCTGGAGGCTGGGCATATTGAATTACATGGAGCGTAACATATCCTATCTTCGAGGCTTGATGTTGGTTTGGCCTTCCGAACATTGGTCCTATTTTGTCCCATTCTTGATGCTAGTCATGAGGCGTTGAAAGTGGTTGAGCCAGTTGAGTCATCCCCACCCCACCCCTGCCAGAGCCGAGGGTGTAGGCTGCCTTGGCGCTGGTGCATGGTGCAGTAATGGTGTCTCGGCCTTCAATCCTCGGGATCCTTGACCGTTGCTTCCTTTGCGAAGAGGTTTTTATCCTGAGGGTTGCCCTGCATCTCAGCCGTTATCCTGGACATTGCTTCCTGTTGTCAATTGTTTTCTTCCTACAGGGAAAAGTATAATGTCAGTGTGATGGCCTGTACCTTTGGTTATGCTGATTTAGCAAGTTCGTATCATTTTATAAAAAATACATTATTTAAAAATTGACAATATCAAGCAACATGATGAACAGGGAGCAATGTCCAGGATAACGGCTGAGATGCAGGCCAACCCTCAGGATAAAAACTTCACAAAGAAAGCAAAGGTCAAGGATAAAACCGGATGGGACTTTCGGTGACGGCGGGCGGGAGGCGGCCGCACAATGGAGAGCACCCGCTCGGAAACGGCAATTTTGGGGCTTTAAGCCCGGTCCCAGGGTCCGCGGAGGCGGCAGAAGAAGGGAGAAGGCACGGAGGAGGAACCGAGAGGACACAGGAGGGGAAAAAACCCCAAAGAAAAATGTCGAGGGTGAGCAGAAAAACGGCCGAAAAAAAACCAGCTGGAGGTCCGTCGGGGAGTGGAAAGGTCATCGCGGGGTCACCAGGAAAAATGGAGGCTGGAGCACCAGGGAAGGCCACACTGCTTACGGCTGAAGAAATAACCAAGGTGATGGCTGCGGAATTTGAAAAGCAGTTGGCGCAGATTGAAAAATGCATGGAGACGGTGAGGAAGGAGATGAGGGAGGCTTTGAGTGCGCTGGTGGAGGAGGCGGTTTCCCCGGTGAGGACGGAGGTGGCGAGCGCAGTGGCGGAGGCGCTGAAGGAAGTGGAGGAGACGGTATTGCAGCACGGTGATCAACTTGCCTCGATGGGGAAGGAGATGCGGAAGGTGATGGATACTAACAAGGATCTGCGAGGAAAAATGGAAGACCTGGAAAATAGATCCAGGCGACAGAACTTGAGGATTGTGGGGCTGCCCGAAGGAGTTGAAGGACCGAAGCCGACTGAGTATTTTGCCGCAATGCTGGCAAAACTACTGGGGATGGGGGAGGACCCCTCCCGATATGAACTGGATCGGGCTCATCGGTCGTGGAGGCCTGTACCAAAGGCGAGTGAGCCGCCAAGGGCAGTGACTCTGTGCTTCCGTATGTACAGGGTGAAGGAGAAGGTCCTGAGCTGGGCCAAGCAGAAGCGGGTGGTGCAGTGGGCTGGAGCTGGTATACGTGTATACCAAGACTTTACGGTGGAGCTGGCAAGGAGGCGGGCTGCCTTCAACCGGGTGCCTTCAACCGGGTGAAGAGGGCACTGTACATTAGCAAGGTGCGGTGCGGCATTGTATATCCAGCGAAGCTGAGGGTGACTTACAAGCTCAGGGACTTTTATTTTGGAACGGCGGAAGCAGCGGAGGAGTTTGCGAAAGCAGAAGGACTGTGGCAGAACTGACAAATTGAGGAATGGCCATGTGCCGATGTAACCTCATGACTGTATTTTCTTCTTTTTTGTATCACTGCGCGCGGTTGTAGAGATTAAAGGAGCCAAGGTGGTATATATTTGGACGAGGGAAGGGACGGGACTTTCACTCGAAATGAGAGTTCTTTGGGCTGTAGGTGGATAGGCGGGGTTTGTGTGCTAAAAGGGGATCTTTGGGCTTTCCTGGGGCCGGGCAAGTGGGAAAGGGACCCGGACGGGGGCCTCCACGCTGGCCGGTGTGTGCCGGCCAGTGAACGGGAGTGAGGTGGGGGGAGGGGCTGCGGCCATCGGAGCCTGGCAGAACAGGGTCCGAGTGGTCTAGCCGGGGTGGAAAGTTGGGGGGGGAAGGAACCGAGGGTAGGGGGAGGAGTTTTACAAGAGGCAGTGGACGGGAGGAGCTGGAGACCCGGGGTGTGGGGTGGGGGGGGGGCTGTGTAAGATTAAGGGTTACTACGGGTAATCCCTGATTTATTTTTGTCATTTGTTTATGTAAACATGCGGGTTGAGGTTTGGGGGTTGGTGGGTAAATGGGATCGCTGTTGTTATTATGGGAACTGACATATCTTGCTGATTATTGTTTATCGTTGATGGATGTAAATATGGGAGAAAATGTGAAAATGGAGGAGAATTTTTTAAAAAATTTTAAAAAATTTTAAAAGGATAAAACCGGATGAATGAGCAATCTTCAGGATCTCTCAAGGATTCTGAGGATTGGATTATTTTTTTCCAATTGGTTAGTAGCTATTAGTACACTCGGAATTGTTCGGCAAATGTAAATGTAAATACTATGCACAACCTGCATATTGATAGCATTACCTTGTCTATGTGCTTGTTCAGCATTGCAGGCTTATTTACAAACATGCCATTGAAGAAAGTCATTGACATTTGTGCCAGGTCTGTATATTATGGCAATATAGATGTGCCGCCATTTTATAAATCTGTATTCAGTGAACTTACTAATTGAGCAATTTGCATGCAGAGTTCTTTTAATGGCACCATGAATGTCCAAATAGATGATATAGATAATGGATCCCATACAGATCCAGGGCTCACTAACATTGGTTTTGTATGGCCTAATTACCTGTATCTCACCGGCACTGAAATGAGTCTGTGAAGCCAAGTACATGGACCATATGTCCCAACAAGTGGCTGACTGAATCAATCAAATAGCATCTTCTTTATTTGTTCATAATAGGTGGAGTACAGACCGTACTCAACCAGCCCATATCTGCAAAACCATACACAAAACTTCTACTGTTTGATGTGATTATGCTATTGAGCAGCACTTGCTGAACAATCCTGAGCGTGCTAATAGCTACAATAACAACTAATTTAAAATAATCAGTTGAGCTTGTAATGTGATTCTTTTATGTTTGCTAGAAGTCACATGCATTCATACACAGGAACCACTTCTCTGCAAACTAAAAGAATATGTTCGGGCTTTGCACCTTTTTTGAGTTACCTGGGAGCTTGGATAGCAGTACTTTCCTTTTGGTTTTGTCATGGCAATGCATCGGTCAATCAGAGTTGACTGGCCAACCAATCAACCTTTTGTCCTGTAGTGTAAATTGTTACGATTGTTTCAAATTTGGCACTTTCACGTTTGTCCTGATGAAAGCAAGACAAAAAGCTTTGACAACATGTCTCTTTTCAGCAATATCTTCAGAATACCTTTGTTGGATTAAAACAACTGAAGTAACCATCTCTCCATTTTTCTATGACTGGGACCGAGGCCTAAGCATTTTCTGTTCGAAATCTACAGGAGCAATTTTTACTTCTTTAGCTGCTAATGAAATCTGAGCTGTTTTGAAGGCTAGGTATCTTTCACAGACTACTGGCACCAAGCACCCTCCCATTCTGAACTGGCCAACAGTTGGCATTGTATTGGAAGTTGGTGTTCAGATAGGGTGACCTCTCACCGCAACTGCCACATGGGAGGGTGTCCACTGTCTAAATGGAAACCGCTGCCCTTGTGCAGTCAGGGAGGTGGGTGGGAGGAATGATCAGTGGGCCAAAGAATTGCTGCAAGCAGGGAGGGCAGCACCCAGGGCCCCAACCAGCTCCCAGGAGGAGTTTCTCCTCTGCCATTTGGCCCTGTGATTTATTTCTGTCGACCTGAAGTGTCCTGAATTCCTCGGTAGAGCCCATCTCTCCTGTTGGCACTGTTGAGGCATAAGCGCTGCCGACCCTGTGATTAGGCCGGCAGCATCAGGAGCCTGCTCAATGTCTTGAATTGGATGTTGTGCCCACAGGCAGCTAATTAGGAGGCTGCCTGTGGTAAAGTCCCACTGCTGATAAATGCTGGCTTGGGACTTGCTTTTTACACTGTGTCCTGAATGTCCATCGTAACATTCAGTACAAAGGCACTGAAATTGTCCTTGGTGTTCCTGTGATTGAGAGGCGAGAAGTCGGTCAGCATCTCTGCTCAGCAATTCAGTGGCCCCTGTGGGAAGTGCATGGATGAGCTTAAAGTGGGAATGGGATCGGGCTTCTGTGTCTCAAAACTCGCTATAAATGCTCGTACAAGATGACTATCATTTTGACGAGGGTTGTCAGTGCCTTTGAAATATTAATAAGGGATCATGCTTTTTGGGGAGAATTGGAGAAATAAACATTGGGCAGGACGCAGCGGAGGCAGTCGCCGCCGGGAAACCCACAGGGATTGCTGTCGGCAGGACTGGAAGATCCCGCTGACAAGAATGGCTGGAAAATTCCAGCCATTGTGGGTGAAAGGAAAAGAGGATGATTGGGGTCCTGTGGAATACAGTTTGTACCTCATGGCTAGAGTAATACTCCATGAATGATAAATACATGAGTGTTTTATGGTCAGCAAGTAGGATAAAGATCATCTCTGGGGTCCTCGTATATACTGTTTTGTCTTTGCAATATTAAACTGAAACTTAATTGGGAATTAAATTGGTTCTATTCACTATATTCCCCACAGTGCTATCTGTTATCTATCGCAACCTCGTCAAACATTTTATGACAGAATGTTCGTACAAGTAGTCTAATTCAAAACATTATAAATGTAATAGAGGTATTTGAGTGAATTCATTAGAAAGCATAGCGGAGGAAACGGGATCATTGCGAGGACAAACTGGACATTTTGGAAACACACCATCCAAAATTAAAAGTCCCTGTCAAGTTTTTGTTTTTCATATTACATGATAACATAATTATTAGATTTATAACTAATTGTATTTGAATTAGGTATTGTAGATTTTCTCTTCTGCAGTGTTTTATTCTTGGTGTGGTGGAATGGTGTGTTAGTGTGAAGATGTGGTAGGTGTGATTTCTGGTTGTGTTTCTTTTTTATCCTATTAACATGAGTATGATAGAAGAGTAATGAGCTCTTATCCAGCTTTGTAATATGCAATTTGTGGAAAGGATAAATAATAATCCAGGAGCATGTTCGTTCATTGGTTCAACAAGTGATATGTACAGGTTTCAGCTTGCATGAGAAACCGAACTGTTAGAAATGTTCTTTTTACTGTAAACATGAATAAAGAATATTGCGAGAAGCCTGGCTTGTCACAAATAGCCAGGTCATTTAAATGCTGTAGCTCTGGCTTCATGTTGTTGAGAAGCTGGATATAAACGTATGCTGCACTAATATATGAAATATTCTTGTCAGAAATTTGAGATATTTACTCGAAACATAACAAGCGTGCAGTTTTCCTATATTGACCACTTTTATCCTACAGCTGGAATCTTCATGCATAAAATATAAACAGATATTCTGTCTAAATAAATTTTTATCTATTGTTGCGCCACCTGTCCACAGATAAATAATGAATCAAGGAATGCACCAGTTAACTATCTGGTCTCACAAAGACTTTGTTTGGTAGTACAGCTGAATAAAGAGACAAGCTGTCACCTTACACTCATCAGACGCATAGAACATACAGTGCAGAAGGAGGCCATTTGGCCCATCGAGTCTGCACCGACACACTTAAGCCCTCACTTCCACTCTATCCCCGTAACCCAATAACCCCTCCTAACCTTTTTGGTCACTAAGGACAATTTATCATTGCCAATCCACCTAACCTGCACGTCTTTGGACTGTGGGAGGAAACCAGACCACCCGAAGGAAACCCATGCAGACACGGGGAGAGCATGCAGACTCTGCACAGAGTGACCCAACGGGGAATCGAACCAGGGACCCTGGCGCTGTGAAGCCACAATGATATCCACTTCTACCGTGGATTTCTACCGTGCTGCAAGAATGCCAAATTTCAAAGGAAAAAACAATTTAAACTGCATGAGAAAAGATTGGTTGGTTGGCAAGTCATCTCTGGTGGTGATGTTGCCATGGAGAAAAGGAAAACTGAGCAGGTCTAGGATTGCACTTTCTTTGAATTAATCAGATGTATCTACAGACAATATAATAATAGAATAGAAGTACAATAGAAGTATACAGACAACAGTTCCCCAATGTGTTCTCCAGTGATTGATTACAAGACTTTGACAGCATGTCTTTTATCAGCACACAACTTTATTGTGCAATCTTGCTAACTCCATCGCTCTAAATTGTATTGAGTCATGATGTCAATAATAAATAAGAGTCATGATTTCAATAATAAATAAAACAAAATATGTATAAAGTATCACCATTTCTTGTGTCATGTGAGAGTACCTTTAATAAATGGATGTTTAAGCAATGTACTTTAAGGAATGGAGTTGATCATATTACTGAAGTGATGTCAGAGGTCGGGGGAGCTGAGCTCACTTCTGCTTTTGGTTTCAGTTTTGATGAGAGCAGCTGAAAAGTGCCTGGCTGGTTTTGCTGAGATCAGCTTAAAAGTGCCTGGCTGTTTTGCTGTGAGCTGCTTAAAAGGAGACAGCAGCTTGAGAAGTTCTGGTTTGCTGTGAGCTGCTTGAAGGGAGAAAGCCAGTTTGAAAAAGCAGCTTGTGTGTGTCTATGTTTCCAGAGAGCTGCAGGAAGAAAAGCAAGGTGCTGGAGCTAAAGTCAACCAAGCTGATATATCTCTGCCATCCAACAGAAAATATATATATTCTGTGACCTGGTGTGTTACTGTTCTGAAGGTTTGAAGCCTTTTGGATGTTTGAAGGAACATTTTGAGGGATTATTTAGTGTTGTATTATTTTCAGGGTTGTCTTTGAAGTAAGGAGTGTTAAGGGATCCAATGTGTATTTAATATGTTAATTTGAGTTCATGGAATAACATTGTTTTGTTTTAAAAACCACGTGTCCATAATTGTAATACCACACCTGGGAAACAAGCCGTGTGCTTCAAAAGCAACAATCCATTAAAGGGAGAGGTTGATTAAACTCCATGATACATTTTGGGGTTCTGAAAACACCTCGCCCATAACACTTGTCTGAACATATAATGGTTTCTTCCACTCGTTTCTAGTTTGTTTTACTTCCTGATGCAGTCGGAGACAAGAAAATATGTTGGCAGCTTCATTAATTCATCAGATTTTTTAATGTTACATTCAGCTCTGGTTTTGTACGACTGGCAGAAATACGATTGTGCTAAACCATAGTATAATTGGCTGGGGGCTCATCAGGCTGCCATATCTTGCAAGGAGAATTTTTATGGAAGCAGAAATACGCCTTTAGCCTATTGAGGTAGTTGTACATTGTTATGGCTCATTTATATCTTAATCCCATCTATTTGGCTTGATTCTGTAACCCTTAATACCCTTTGCCAACAAAATCTTATCAATATCTGTTTTGGAATTGTGGATTGGCCTAGCCTCGAGCTTTCTGGTGGCGAAAGTTCCAGATTTCCACTAGCCCTTGTCATGGAATGTTTGTTGACATCAGCCTGAAATAACATGGGCAGGATTCTCCATCAGCCAACGGCGGAATCGGGAAACTCGATTGGGCGGAGAATCTGTTTCAATGCCAAAATCGTGGCTGGTGCCGGTTTCGCGCCAAATCGGAATTCTCCGTTGCGTCAACATTGGCGTGAATGCATTCCAGAACACGCATACATTAAATGCCGTGGGCATATCATTTGTGTGCCTGACCCGGTATTCTCCACGGCCTCCATGATTCTCCGCCTCCGTCGGACCGAATTCCTGATGGCGAGGTTCACTTGTTCTTTTAAAAATCGTGAAGCTGGCGCTGTGGCTGATGAGGGAGAGAGAGGAGGTTGGATACAAAGAGGCGCAACCTTGGGCTCGCGGGCCAGGCATTGGCGGGAGTGGGGGGGTGGTGACAGCGGAGCAGGTCTTATGGGCGGGGTGACCCCACACTGGATTGGGGCAGTGTCCAGGCACGGGCTGCCATTGCTGCAGCCTGCAAAGCAATTTTGCTGCGCACCTCACTGGCCACCCACCTTGGTCCCTGGTTCTGCAGAGTCCACCAGTGGTATGAGTGCTCCCACCCCAGGCCTCACCTCCCCCACTCCCCAGCTGGCTGCTACCTGCCGCCAGTACATCAGGCGACCCATCCAGGTTAATGCTCATTGTAGCCCCTGCAGGTGAGGCACCGGATGGGGCAGCGGAGCGCATCGCTGGCAAGGGCAGCACCAGCCAACGGTACCCCTTGCAGAAGGGACGGGCGCCAGAGGCCTTCACAGTTACGGCCAACGACAGGGCCAGGAATGCGGGATTGGGGTGGGAACATGGTCCGCAGTGCCAACTGGGAGTTGGGCACGGGGTTACACACCATGCTAACATCTCGGCCTTTCACCCCCTGCAGACAATGGATATTGGAATACAACCAGCAATGGTGGCTCATCCTTGTCGCCGCAGTCCTGGGGCATGGCCTGCGGTTGTACAAGCTGGAGCTTCCCGAGGAGAAAACTGCAGCAGCGGAACAGGAAGCAGCTGCTGAGGGTGGTTCAGTTAGTCAGATTTTTGATGGGCGATGAAGACCAGGGTTATGGTGGGCAGCCTGGAAAATGGAGTTTGGCCACAATCAGATCAGCCATGATGTAACTGAATGGCAGAGTAAATTCAATGACTACTCCGGCTATTTCTCAGGATTTTATGATTCTCACACAATCAGCCCTTTTGGTATTTAATCTCTCCTAACTTTAATTTCCAACCTATCACAGATCTCTTTCCCCAATTGTTCCCTGCCTTTGTATTTAGTTAAACCCTGTGACCTATCGATTAATTTCCAATCCTCATCGCAGAGTTACTTGAAGGTATGTAAAAGTTGACTGTCTAATGTATCTCTTTTTAATACCTTTCTTCATGGCCCAGTTCGCACTGAATTCAACTCTATGGAGTGTTTTATGACCTTTAATTCTTGAAGCCGAGTGTGAGAAAGGCATGATGGGTACCACTCCTTACCATAGCTTCCCATAAACATTTGTCATGAACCATAAAACGTTACATCAAACATTTCTATATCAAATGGGAGCAAGTTGTACTGAAGTAATTCCCTCTCCACCACAATCATAATTATAAGCCAGTATTTTAACATAACACTTTATTTGTACATTATCCAACTAGCTTATTTATTTAATAACCTATATGTGCCCACTGGGCCATCTATCACTTGTTCTTAAGTTTTGCTTTCACTTACTACTGACCTTTATTCTTCCATTCTGACATCTTTGTTGCAATCTCTATCGAACCAGTTTGTCATGCCGCACGAGATCTGACGCGATCTCGCGAGATATCACAATGTGAATCGCGTCCATTGTGGACGGGTTCACTTTTTGGCAAATCTGTATTCCCATGATCTACCTAAGATGAAAGTGTAAGATCTAATTCCCTCGCCTTCCCCACTGAATATCAAGCCATTGTTTCCAAGACTGTTACTGACCTCCATCACCTCTGGAGATTTTCCCTCCACAGCTTCCAACCTCATAGTCCCCAAGCCCGCCGACTTCTGCTACCTCCTTTCCAAATTTCACAAACAGGACTGGTAGACCCATCGTGTTAGCCTGTTCCTGCCAAACAAATTAATTTCTTACTATCTTGACTCCATCCTCTCCTATGTCCAGTCTCTTCTCACCGACATTCAGATTCCTCTGATGCCCTACATCTTATTAATTTCCAGTTCACTGACCACATTGGGAGCAGCGAATACAGTGGACAAAATTGAAGGAGGTGCAAAGGAAACACTGCTCTTGTCTTTATTGCAGTATAGTTAAGTAGGTACCAGTGAATAAATTATCGGAGACTTCAGCGACCAGTGGCCTCTAATAATATAGTCTAGTATTACAAGTTTCCTTTTGTTATTTTGAATGGTGGGTGTCAGCTGTGAGTTTTCTGAACCACAAGATTCGGGGTTCAAATCCCACTCCGAGGCAAAAGCACAAAAATCAAGGTTGCCACTCCAGTGGACCGCTAAGGGAGCACAGCACTGTTAAGAGGTGCCAACGCCAAGGCCTCATCTGCCTGTTCAGATCGATATCAAAGATCTGAGCACAGTAATAAGTCTTACAGCAGCAGGTTAAAGTCCAACAGGTGCGTTTCGAATCACTGACTTTCGGAGCGCAGCTCCTTCATCAGGTGAGTCAGTGATTCGAAACAAACCTGTTGGACTTTAACCTGTTGTAAGACTTCGTACTGTGCTCACCCCAGTCCAACACCCACATTAAAGATCTGACTGTTATTGTAGAAGAGCAAGGCTACCCTGTGTCTTGGCCAACATCTACTCATCAATCAACATCACCAAGCATTATCACATTGCTAACCGCATCTCTAACGTTGGGAGAATAATAATAGGAGCGTGGAAGCAGAAAAATTGATCATGTGATGTTCCTTCTGCTTTTATTTCAGATTTCCAGCATCCGCTGCATTTTTGTTTTCATGTAGAAGAAAATGAATAACACTGAGGAGCGGTATGTCTTCAACCTGCTTCGGCGACAGAAACTCGTGGGGAGCCAGAATGGCAGCAGGTACTCAACCCGCTCCCGTCTCTGTGAAGGACATCACTGTCCCTCGCACTGCGCGTCACTACGTTCCTCCCCCACCGCCACGCCCACCGGCGAGCGTCACCACTTCCCACCCCCAGCGTGCGTCACCACGTTCCTCCCCCCAGCGTGCGTCACCACGTTCCTCAGCCTATCACCACGTTCCTCCGCCTGCCTCCCGCCACCACGCTCCTCCCGGCACCGCCTTGCCCCCTGCGAGCGTCACGACGTTCCTCCGCCCACGGTGGCGTTTCCACCCTGCAAGCGTCACTACGTTCCTCAGCCTATCGCCATGATCCTCCGCCTACCGCCACGCCCCCATGCGAGCGTCACCACGCTCCTCCCCCATTGCCGTGCGCTCCGCCATGCCAGCGTCACACGTTCCCGCGCGCCTTGCCACGCTCTCTCCGCGAACGTCACCACGCTCATTGCCCCTCTTTCCCCCCCCCTCTGTTCCACGCCCATTCCCCTCGCGCACCGCCACGCCTCCGCCCAGGAACTTTCTGAGCGACATTACCCGCTCCGGTTTCCGGCAGCGGCCCTGAGGGTGAGTGTGGCCTGGCGATCCTGACTCTCTTGAGGCAGCAAAGTTGCCTGGAGCGTTAAAGCCGGTTTGTGTAGGCCGCAATATGTGACGTGTGAGGACAGTAACAGCCGGAGTGTGAAGAGAGGGCTCGCACTCCAGGCGGGACATCCAGCAGTTTAGTTCAGTGGCACATGTTCGCCCAATCTGGGATGTTATGGAGCAGGACTCCAATCACTGATTTCTTTTTGACCCTCCCAGTGACTCATCGTACTTTGTTGGATTTTCAGCAACCCCCCGACATTATTTATCTTGTTGCATCGCAGGCTGTAGCAACACTCGAGGTCTGGAGCCAAACGTTTCTCGCCAAACCTGAATTGAACGATGCGGACCAGATTACTGATGAGCAGGTGTTGCTGTTGATTAGAAGGATAGGGCAGTAATTGGAAGTTAGATATTTCTACGTAAATAGGTTGTAGCGAGGTAGTGACATTGTCAGATAGATAGATGCCAGTCTCTGTTTAGCAGGGGTTGTTTAGCACAGGGCTAAATCGCTGGCTTTGAAGCAGACCAAGGCAGGCCAGCAGCACGGTTCAATTCCCGTACCAGCCTCCCCGAACAGGCGCCGGAATGTGGCGACTAGGGGCTTTTCACAGTAACTTCATTTGAAGCCTACTTGTGACAATAAGCGATTTTCATTTCATTTCATTGCTGCACTAGGACACCCAGCTCTGATGCACATGTTTTCAGCACATTCCAATAGCTGGAATGTTGTCAGTGTGCTGAAGATATTTACAAACATTGTAGCCTAGTTTCTTTCAATGGTGGTGCTGTTTAATGTCAGTGGGAAATGGCCACTGCCTCTTTCTTGATGTGTCACTTTTGTGGTATGAATGTTATCCGCCACTTGTAAATTGAATCCTGGGCGTTACCGGTTGTAGGTTGGTATAGCCTGTTAATAGTTTATTTGGACCTTCTAAAAGCTCTCCGCAAAATTATCAATGCTAAAATCTATACAACTCCAGGTAACGTGTGAAACTGAATATGAAATTATAAGAATTGAAACATAGAATACTTGTGAGAAACATTGTTTTGGATTACAGTGAGTTGCCGAGTAGAATATTGCAGGCAGGTTATTGCTGAGACCCTTATGGATCTCAATAAACATAAGCAGCGAAGGGGCAGTGAGTAACAAAAGCAATACGCCTATAAGGACAGAGATCAGGGCAATTTTTAAAAAAAAGTCAAAGCTGAAGGCACTATATCTGCATGAAGCATTCACTACAAATTAGTGAATAGATAGCACAGAGCGATCAAATCTATTAATTTTTAAAAGTAATTATAATAAGGTGCCCCATGGTCAGCTCATGCAGAAAGTAAGGAGGCATGGCATAGAGGGAAATTTGGCCGATTGGACCAGTAACTGGCTATCACATAGAAGACAGAGGGTGGTGGTAGATGATAAATTTTCATCCTGGAGCCCAGTCACCAGCGGTGTACCACAGCAATCAGTGCTGGGTCCTCTGCTATTTGTGATTTTTATCAATGGCTTGGATGATGGAGTTGAAGGTTGGGTTAGTAAATTTGCTGATGACACCAAGATTGGTGGAGTAGTGGATAATGTGGAGGGCTGTTGTAGGCGGCAAAGAGACATTGATAGGATGCAGAGCTGGGCTGAAAAGTGGCAGATCGAGTTTAACCCTGATAAGTGTGAGGTGATTCATTTTGGTAGGACAAATTTGAATGCGGATTACAGGGTCAACTGCAGGGTTCTGAAGAATGTGGGGGAGCAGAGAGATCTCGGAGTTCATATCCATAGATCTCTGAAAGTTGCCACCCAAGTGGATAGAGCCGTGAAGAAAGCCTCTAGTTCTAGTGTGTTAGCATTTATTAACAGGGGGATTGAGTTTAAGAGCCGTGAGGTTATGCTGCAACTGTACAAGACATTGGTTAGACCACGTTTGGAGTATTGTGTGCAGTTCTGGTCACCTCATTATAGGAAGGATGTGGAAGCATTGGAAAGGGTGCAAAAGAGATTTACCAGGATGCTGCTGGATTGGAGGGTAGGTCTTATGAGGAAAGATTGAGGGCTTTTCTCATTGGAGCGAAGGAGGATGAGAGGTGACTTAATTGAGGTGTATAAGATGATGAGAGGGATCGATAGAGCGGACGTTCAGCGACTTTTTCCTCGGGTGGATGTAGCTGTTACAAGGGAGCATAACTAAGGGGCATAAGACAGATGTCAGAGGTAGGTTCTTTACTCGCCAACACTAAGGGCATTCAAATGGTCATATGGGCGATAAGGGAATAGTGTAGATGGGCTTTAGAGTGGTTTCACAGGTCGGCGCAACATCGAGGGCCAAAGGGCCTGCGCTGTAACGTTCTATAAGGTTCATGGTGGAAGATATAGGAGGGATGTCAGAGGTAGGTTCTTTACTCAGAGAGTGGTTGAGGCGTGGAACGCACTCCCAGCTATGATAGTGGAGTCGGACACTTTTGGAACTTTCAAGCAGTTATTGGATAAGCACATGGAGTGCACTAGAATGATTGGGAATAGGTTGATTTGATCTTGGTTTCAGACTAGTTCAGCACAACATCGTGGGCCGAAGGGCCTGTACTGTGCTGTAAAGTTCTATGTTCTATTATAGATGAGAAACAAAATATTCCAGAATACATGACTTCATGCTCATGGCAGCACAGTAGCATAGTGGTTAGCACAATTCCTTCACAGCTCCAGGGTCCCAGGTTCGATTCCCGGCTTGGGTCACTGTCTGTATGGGGTCTGCACGTTCTCCCCGTGTGTGTGTGGGTTTCCTCCGGGTGCTCCGGTTTTATTCCACAGTCCATGCTCTGGTTTTCTCCCACAGTCCAAAGATGTGCAGGTTAGGTGGATTGGCCATGCTATATTGCCCTGAATGTCCAAAATTGCCCTTAGTGTTGGATGGGGTTACTGGGTTATGGGGATGTGTGGGCTTGCGTAGGGTGCTCTTTCCAAGAGCAGGTGCAGACTCGATGGGCCGAATGTCCTCCTGCACTGTAAATTCTATGGTCTATTATCTTTTAGAAGAGATATGCAAAATGGAAAAGATGGAAGGGTATCCCTGATAAAGGATTGGACAAAGACAGTGGATGAAAGGATCAAACTAGAATTAGTTTGGTTAGAGGTAACTACCAGCAAGGGGCAGGAAACATTGATTGGCGTTGTTAACATAGGGGAGGCGATGGCGTAGTGCTATTGTCACTAGACTAGTAAATCAGAGACCCAGAGTGATGCTCTGGGGGTCCAGGTTCATATTCCACCTCTGCAGATGGTGATATTTGAATTCAGTAAAAACCTAGAATTAAAAGTTAACAATGACCATGAAACCATTGTCGAGCCTGCGACCCCCATGTCCCATGAACGAATTGAAAAAATAATCTACTCCTTGACATTCGTTGTAGTTTAGAGCAGAGAATAAATCGGGAAAATTAATAATGAGGGTAATACAATAATTAGGAGATCTGAAATTTACAGTGATAGCGTGGGAGTCAAGTTCATATAATGTATGGAAAGTTTCCTGAGTTAGAGTGTTGCGCTAACAAGAGAACAGTCTATTTTAGATTGGATCGGACAATGAGGAAGGGTTAATCAATAACCTTGTAGTAAAGGGGCCTCATCGGGAAGAGTGGCCATAATATGAGAGTTTGAAAGTGATTTAGTTGTCAGAAATTATGGTCTTAAATCTAACCTCTAGCAAACTAGATGTGAGTTTCAGTGAATTGGTAGGATGTTACATTAGAAGATATGGTGGACGAGCAATTGCTAACCATTTTTAAAAAATTATTACATAATTTGCAACAAACATACATCCTTTTAAAAATCCGACAAAGAGTGAGTGGTTCATAACACGGCTGACGAGGAATTATACAATATTAGATCTAAGAAAGAGGCTTACAATATTCCCAAAAGGGGTAGTGAGTCTGGGGATTTGGGAGGATTTTAGAATTCAGCATAGGAGAAGCAAAATATTGATACGGGAAGAGAACATGAGAGTAGATTAGCAAGAGACATTTAAGCAGAGTGTAAGCATTTCTAAAGGCTCTATAACCATAAAAGAGATGAGTAAGAATAAACTTTGATAGAGACAGTGACAGAATAAATTATATTAGGAAATATGGAAATCGCAGAGAGGTTAAAATAATACTTTGTATCTATCCTCAGGGTAGGAGGCACAAAAGAACATTCTGGAAAAAAGAAAGACCCAAAGGCCTAATGAGAATGAGAAACTTGAAGAAATAATACGAAAGAAAATAATGGGACTAAGTCTCAATAAATCTGGATCTGATGCTCTCTTGGGTCTTGCTGAGGTAGTGGATACAGTAGTTTAGATCTTCCAGAATTCTGTAGATTCTGCAATAGTTCCCAAGATTGTAATGTTCCAAACATTACCCTGCTAAAGGATGAAGGGAAAAAACATGGAATCATAGGCCCATCAGATTAACACCAGTTGTACGCAAAATGCTAAAATACATTATTAGGAACATAACACTGTATTTAGAAAATCATAATTAAGCAGAGTTAACATAGATTTAGGAAAGAGAATTGTTGAGGTTTTTGAGAATGTAACTAATGAGATGATTAAGGGAAATCAATGGATGTAGAGTATTTGGATTTTCAAAAGAAAGTAGATAATGTGCCACGGTTAATACACAAAATTAAGACTCATGGGATTGGAAGTAACATATTAGCATGGATTGAGGATTTCTTAGCGGATAGAAAACAAATTTGGAAGAAATGGGCGATCCTGGGGTTGGCATAGTGTAACTACTCAAGTGCAGTGAAGATCAGTACTTGGTCCCAGCTACCTACAATCTATAATAGCGACTTCAAGAAGGAAACTGAGTGTCATGCACTCAAGTTGGTTGACAACGCTTCCTAAGTTAGGTGTGATAATAGCAGTGAGCAGGATGATACGAGACTAGACAGATTGGGTGAGTGGCCAAGATTGCGGTTGGAATACAATATGGTGAAATGTGAGGTTATCCACTTGGGTCGGAAAAATACAAAAGCAAAATATTTTTGAATGGTGAGAAGCTGAGTAATGTTTGCATCGGTCCGGGGACCAGGATGTCCCTGCATACAAACCACAGGAAGTTAACATACAAGTGGAAGCAACTAGGACAGCAACTGATTAAGGGGAATTGATGGCTGTAGATTGGCTTTTGTTACAAAGGGAGTGGAGTATAAGGTTAAAGAAGTCTTTGGACAATTATATGGGACATTGACGAGGCAACACCTCGAGTGCAGTTTTGGTCTATAAAAGGACATATTTGCCCAAGAGAATTGTAACAAAGATTGGTTCCTGGGATGTGGAGATGTGGATATGAAGAGAGATTGAGCACACTAGGCCTATAATCCTTGGCGTTTGGAAGAAAGAGAGACAATGTAAATGAAACGGCAAAGTAAATGTTGAGAAAGTATTTCCCTGGGCAGGGGAATCCAAAACACGGGGTCGCAGTCTGACAATAAGGGGTTGGCTATTTAGGACTAAGATGAGCAATTTCTTCACTCAAAGGATTGTGAATCTTTGGAATTGTCTACTCTGAGCGTTGTGAATGCACAATCATGCAATATATTCAAGACAGAGGTACTAAGGGAATTAAAGGCATTGGAAATAGTGCAGGAAGTGGAATTAGAATCATTAGAAGAATTATAGAATCCCTACAGTGCCAAAGGGAGGCAATTTGGTTCATTGAGCCTGCACTGACTCTGAAAGAGCTCCCTACCTAAGCCCAATCCGCCACCCCTATCTCTGTCTAACCTGCACAACTTTGGACACTCGGGGACAATTTTTAGGTTGACCAATCCACATAACCTGCACATCTTTGGGCTTTGGAATTGAGGTAACTGTTGAATGCGGAACCGGCTTGAAGGGCTAAAAGGCTTACTCAAGCTTCTATTTATTAAGTTCTTATGAAGGATTTTGATTTGCTACGCAACTAATTGGTCTCCCGAGATGTGGCAATGTGTAGTCGAGATAAATTTGAATCATTTTCTTCAAGCCATGTTAGAGGGTGGTGTATAAAAGAACCAATGCTGGGGCTTGGAGATGTGGATGAAGTGAGAGAAGGTAAGTGAAGAGTTGAACACGAATGGAGGAGAGGCAAGAAGTGAAGAGGCGTGTCGATGGGAAAAAATCATTTAGAATTTACAGTGCAGAAGGAGGCCATTCCGCCCATCGAGTCTGCGCCGGGAAAGAGCACCCTACCTAATCCCACACCCCCACTATATCCCGTAATCCCACCCAACCCACCTTATTTTTGGACACTAAGCAATTTAGCATGGCCAATCCACCTAACCTGCACATTTTTAGATGGTGGGAGGAAACCGGAGCACCCGGAGGAAACCCACGCCGACACAGGGAGAAAGTGCGAACTCCGCACAGACAGTGACCCAAGCCGGGTATCGAACCTGGGACCCTGGAGCTGTGAAGCAACTGTGCTATCCACTGTGCTACCGTGCCACCCTTAAAGAGGAAGAGGTAGGTCAGTTCTAAAGAAGAGGAATTCAGGTCAGTTTGGAATAAGACAGGGTTTGAGTAACCAGCCACTGGTACCAAAAACACAGTTGGCCGGGAGGATTTGTAAAATACAGTCAGACAGACAATTACCATAAAAAGAAAATGAAACTGAATATGTGTAACCTGTGAATGGAGAATTGCAGCCCATAAGACTTTGTTGTTGAGTGGGGGACAAATTGGCAGGTTGTGGAGGTTTGGAAACAAAAATGCAACCAGCAGTGAATGAATAGGTATTTGAGCTGGGGGAGGTTGGTAATTGCTGCACAGTGGTCGGGGGATTGGGCAGCTAATGGTTTTGTTTTTCAGTTTGCTTTGGGATGGGAATTCTACCGGTGCTCCAAGAAACCTCGATACCAACTAGTTGGATTTGCTCATTTCTAGCCATTATTCTGCAGAAATTTTTGGAGATGCATTTCTGGCACCAACTCTCTATTTCTGCTCTGTGGGGAGTGAGGAGGAGACCAAAATCTTTCTCCAGGGGAGTGGGTGTGGTGGCAGGCAGTTGACTGACATAAGTACTTGATTACTGTGGTGGGTGAATGCTGAATACTTGCTCAGTGTGGATCATAGAATTTACAGTGCAGAAGGAGGCCATTTGGCCCATCGAGTCTGCACCGGCTCTTGGAAAGAGCACCCTACTTAAGCCCACACCTCCGCCATATCCCTGTAACCCAGCAACCCCATCTAACCGAAGTGCAATTTATCATGGCCAATCCACCTAACCTGCACATCTGGACTGTGGGAGGAAAGCACCTGGAAGCAACCCATGCAGACACGGGGAGAATGTGCAGACTCAACACAGACAGTGACCCAAGCGGGAATCGAACCAGGGACCCTGGAGCTGTGAAGCCATAGTGCTAACCACCATGCTACTGTGTGATGGTGGAGGTAGTGAGATTTGGGGTCTATTCTTGATCAGTAAAGAGGAATCTTAATGCTTTATTGTGCATGGGAGTTGTTGCAGGGATTTCTAGTTTTGCAAACTCCACCGTTGGCTTGGAGCTTACAACCCAGTGAAAACACCAATTGATTCAACAGCAGCATTAAGTTGCCCTGTTATATCTATTTATAATCATCTAATGAATGAAATACTTCATTCTACACCTGATGATGAGTAGCTCTTGTTGAATGATGTTTACTGTGGCCCCTTCTGCTGTTTCCAGGATCGTGCCAAAATTCTCTCTCCTATTTATAATGATCTGGCGTGTGTTATTCCTGAAGGCCCCATCAAGTTGAACTGCCAGTTGAAATTGGTTGTTGAAGTGATTGTGAAACATTCAGGGAGGGATAATGTGAAGGCTTGCTGGTTTTGTTTTTTGGGTCACGCGCTTGCTGAGAGAGTAGAATCTGTTAGTTTGTATGAGTTACTTCCTCAATACCTGTTTTACAAAGGTGTCTATTGTGCTCCAATAAATAAACTGGTGTACTGCTACCCAGTGGCAAATGTAAAGTAGTGCACTGAGTTCAGATAAACAGCACAACAGCAGCCACATTAGTCACTACAGCTTTACAGTGGGTACTGCCTAACTGTAATCAACATGTTATGTAACAGCACCATCTACAAGACAGCATGCTTTTATGAAGGATAAAATCGTATTCGATTAATTTGCTGGAGTTCTTTGAAGATGTAACCATCAAAGTGGATAATGTGGGTCCTATAGATGTAATTTATCTGAACTTCCAGACGGCATTTGATAAGATGCTCTATAGAAGGTTAATACACAAGGTAAGATCCCACGGGGTTAGGGGTAATTTATTAACTTGGATGGAGAATTGACTAACCAACAGAAGTGGGGATAAATGGGTCTTTTTCTGGTTGGCAAGCTGTAACAAGTGGTGTGCCACTAGGGTTCGGTCCTCGGTGCCCCAACTATTTACAATTTATATTAATAACTTGGATACAGGGAGAGAAGGTACTATAGCCAGATTTACAGATGACACTAAAATAGGTGGGAAAGCAAGTTGCAATGAGGAAATAAGAAATTTACAAATGGATAGGTTAGATGAGTGGGCCAAAATTTGGCAAATGGAATTTAACATGGATAAGTGAGGTTATCCATTTTGGTTGGAGGAATAAAAAGGCAACTTGTTATCTAAATGGAGAGGAACTTCAAGATGCTTACCCGGCGCAGAAGGATTTGGGTGTCCTTGTGCACGAATCACAAAATTAGTATGCAGGTGCAGCAGGTAATAAGGAAGGCAAATGGAATTTTGGCATTCATTGCTCAAGGAATGAGTATAAAAGTAGGGAGGTACTGGTGCAACTGGGCATTGGCGAGACCATATCTGGAGGACTGCATCCTTGTGGAAGGATGTAAATGCATTGGAATTGGTTCAGAGAAGGTTCACTAGATTGATTACAGGGATGAAGGGGTTGTCTTGTGAAGAGAGATTGTAATGTAGCCTATACTTGCTGGAGTTTAGAAGAATGAAAGGAGATCTAATTGAGGTATACAAGATAACAGGGTAGACATGTTTCCCCTTGAATCAAAGTGCAGTGGATGCAGGAGTACCAAATAAATTTGAGGAGGTGATGGATAGGTTTACAATTAGTAAAGGGATGAAGCGTTATGGGGAGCAGACAGAAAGGTGGAGGTGAGGTCGAGATGAGATCAACCTTGATCATATTGAATGGCAGAGCAGACTTGAGGGGCTGAATTGTCTATTCCTCCTAGTTCTATAATAATAACCTTTATCAGTGTTACTAGTAGGCTTACATGGAGTTACTGTGAAAATCCCCGAGTTGCCATACTACGGTGCCTGTGCTGCATTGCCGCCCATTATGTTCCAAGTACCGTTCCTTTAGAATCTTGAAACTACTCACTGCTTTTCATGCATAAATAAATTAGGGAGACTTGAGTGAATTGTTGCTCAGCACCAGCATATTTTACATTAATTACAATTATTTTTAATTGTAGGACTAATCTTTATACTGAAAATATAGCTTGTGTTGTAGTGGATCTGTGGAAATTTGATTCCATGGCACAGTAGTGTGGGGGATCTGGGGAGCTTCAGAAGCAAGAAGATTGTGAACCACTGCACTACAATGGAAAATTTCCAATTTTAGACTTGTTTATTTTCTCCTCGTGTCCTCCAGTCTTGATTCAAAATTAAATAGCCAGCTCCCACATTTTTCTTTATTGAAAATAGGTTGAATTTTATAAGTTTTACTTCATAATTTGGAACATTAATCTCAGGTTGGTGCACCAATGTGCTACTGAAGGTCAGTTGCCTAAATTGCAGACAACATTTAAAGAGTGATAACCGTTTCACGATTAAGATAAGTTGTTTTGACATAATCACATTTGCACTTAACAATGTGAAATAAAGAAAATCTTTTTTTTCCTAAACAGGGCCCTATGCCATTACTTAACTAAAAAATGGGGAGAAGGAGTCAGGCCTATTTCAGTAGTTATAGAGCAGCTTAAGATAATTAAAACAATTGGTTTATGGTTTCACCACAGCTTTGGTTCTAACTTTCCCTTCCATTCTAGTAGCTGACTGGTGGGCCTCTACTTGGCAATTGTCAGGGTGGCAAGTTTGAAATTACACCAACACTGTTTGGGTAATTAATTCATGCTGCAACACATGCAGATTGGAGTGGCTCTTCAGATGGGATTCAGCAGCCCTGAATGGAAGAAAATAAGAATAAGGCACTGAAGAATTCCATGTTTAGAGCACAAAAGCAAGGACATTATGATGAACATTTTTAAAAATACTGGCTTTACCTCAACTGATGTTGTTGTGTCCAATTCTGTTCATCCCTCTTAAGGAAAGATGTGAAGGCTTGGGTGCAGAAAAGGTTTATAGGAATGAGGGTCTTCAATTACGAGGGTAGATTGGGGGAGTTCAGGTTACTGTCCTCCGAGAAAAAAGATTGAGCGGAGATTTAGATAGAGGTATTCAAATTCTATTTTTTTATAAATTTAGAATACCCAATTCATTTTTTCCAATTAAGTGGCAATTTAATGTGGCCAATCCACCTACCCTGCACATCTTTTGGGTTGTGGGGGCGAAACCCACGCAAACACTGGGAGAATGTGCAAACTCCACACGGACAGTGACCCAGAGCCGGGATCAAACCTGGGACTTCGGCACCGTGAGGCTGCAGGGCTAACCCACTGCACCACCGTGCTGCCCTGAGGTATTCAAATTCTTGAGGAGTCAAGACAAAGGGGATAGAGAGAAACTTTCCCACTTGGTGAGGTGGTCAAGAACCAGAAGACACAAATTTAAGGTGAATGGCAAAAGAAGCAAAGGTGACGCAAGAAAGGATTTATTAACGCAGTTAGCATCTGGAAGAGCTGCTTGAGATGGTGATGGAGGCAGATTGAATTGTAGTTTTCAAGAGGACTTTGGATGAGCACCTGAAGATATATTTGCAGGGTTATGGGGAAAGAGTGGGAAGTGGGATAAGGTTAATTGTTCTGAGCAAGCACATAAGTCATAATAGAATCCCTACAGTGTAGAAGGAAGCCATTCAGCCCATCAAGTCTGCACTGACCTCTGAAGGAACACCCGACCTAGGCCCACATCTCCACCCTATCCATGTAACCCAACTAACATTTTTGGACACTAAGGGGCAATTTAGCATGGCCAGTTGAGCTAACCTGCACATCATTGGACTGTGGGAGGAAACCAAAGGACTCAGAGGAAATCCACGCAGACGCAGAGAATGTCTGCAAATTCCACTCAAGACAGTTACAGTATTTCTGGAAGGCTGTAACACCAATTCTTCAACTGTGCTCCTTTCAATATGGTTATCTGCTGGGAATACAAAACTGATGAATTTATTCAGCTTTTGATCTATTTCTAGCTATTAAAAACTCAAATTAAATACAAAAGTGTAAATAACAGCAAAGAATTAATGTACAATTTTATTACAAGAACACGGGGCTGGATTCCCGTCGGCGGGATGCTCTGTTTTGCCGGCAGCCCAGGGTTTCCTGACAACGTGGGGCTGCCCCACAATGGGAAACCCCATTGACCAGCTAGCGTAATGGAGCATTCCGCCAGCGGGGTGAAACACAAATGTGGCTTGGCGGGGCGGAGAATCCAGCCCATGGTTCATCCAGAAGATGGGAATGAATTATGTGTGTCCAGGAGAATTTGGATCCTAAGAGATTACATAAAATAAAATCTCCCTTAAATTAACAAGCACATGTCAGGTTGGATTAAAAACATGTTTCGTAATGGGCTCCTTATGCAGAACAATAATGGGGGTGGCAACAAATAATTAAATAAGGGGACAGCAAAACATTATTGTTTAGGTGGGTGGGTGCGATCCCGAGTTTGAAGACAAAAAAATTATAAGGAACATTATGTACATAATTCAGTGTTTATTTTTTTGCATCAATATAATAATTAAACATAATTTAGCAAACCCACGACAATGATTCAGCAAACAGGAACAATAACTTGTATTTATACAGGCCTTTAACGTAGGAATATGGTCAAAAGGTGCTTTACTGAAGTATAATCAGAAAATAAAACTCGCCAAAGAAGGTGACTAAAAACCTGGTCAAATCATCATACATATGACAGTTTATGAAACAGATTCTACAGTAAAAGCTTAAAATGAATGGTAGTTCTGAACTGCAGTCTTGAAAGTGTTAACTTGGAATTTGATGTACAAACAATACCCAAAATAGGGTGCTCAGTTGGAAAAGCAACTGCTGACAGCAGTCCATTTGAGTGTGAAGGGCAAACAGAACTATTAGTGAAACAAGGAGAGTTCAATAAAGAACAGTATAACATTTTTAATTAACTGCGGACTGAGATAAGTCTGTATTCTTAATTGATTGGGATTTCTAATGATTTGAAATGAGCAACTTTGAGAAATTAAAGCTGAGTATGTGAAATTAGTCAGTGCAGCAATCAACACTTAACTGCCTGAGCTTCTGATTAATTGAGATCACACGGGATTCATATTGTCCCATTTTCAAATTAGATATTGTGTGGACGTTGTTGCCCTAGATAATCAAGGCAAATCACTGCCGTTGGTACTGGTAGGAGCAGGCTCAATTGTAATAGAAACAAATGAAAGCTGCCTGTATATGGTGTGAGCTCCACTGGCAGGCAGCGCGGTGGCACAGTGTTTAGCACTGTTGCTTCACGGCATCGGGGTCCCTGGTTCAATTCCCGACTTGGGCTGTTGTCTGTGCGGAGTCTGCATGTTCTCCCTGTGTCTGCGTGGGTTTCCTCCGGGTGCTCCGGTTTCCTCCCTCAAGTCCCGAAAGACGTGCTGTTAGGTAATTTGGACATTCTGAATTCTGCCTGTGTACCCGAACAGATGGCGGAATGTGGCAACTGGGGGCTTTTCACAGTAACTTCATTACAGTGTTAATGTAAGCCTACTTGTGACAATAAAGATTATTCAGATCTTGACATTTATTTATGAGTTGCAACTAGCTGCATATGAGCCACGCATTGGGAGGCTAGAACCAGCACCAATTCAGTTGGGAATATCACTCATTCAGGTGATCACATTCTATAACTATGAGTGAACCAAATAGGCTGTTATTTGTTGGTGTCCCTAGGAAAAGTCTGAACATTGAATAACATTGGTTTTCCATAGATGCTATCCGACCTAGAATACAGACAAACTTTTCTGTTTTACTTGTCATATTTAAAGCATCTGAAATCACTTGATTTCTGACATTTCATGCTATTGTAACTGGCCCAGTCAGTCTGCAATCACATGCAATGTCAGGAGACCAACCTGTCCTCTCTACTGTTTAAACTTGATGCCTGGGGAAAGAAATCTAAAGAACTTATCAGGTCAGCAAATAGTAAATGGGGAAAAGAGTGGACCCTTAGAATTCATAAGTGATATAATTGGAGCTGATAATACAAGAACACAAGAAATATGAACAGGAGTAGATCACACGGCCCATCAAGCTTGCACTGCCATTTAATGCGATCGTGGCTGATCTTGGGCTTAAACTTCATTTACCCACCCACTCCTCATATCCCTTAATTCCCTGGGACCAAACATCTATCCTAGCCTTGGATATATTCAACGATGGAGTATCCACAACCCTATGGGGCACAGAATTCCAAAGATTCACAACCCTTTGAATGAAAAAATTAGTGGCCTAGAACCAGTACAATTTTCCTATTGGTGCCTTGTGTGGACTTTATTCAGTCAAATAGATATTTGATAGATAAACCAGAACATATTACTATCATTTAGAATGTAATCTGTTTATATTTGAACATTAAATAGAAATATATAACTTCTGACTATGCAAATATGTCAACATTATGGAACTGTGCTAGGCACATTTTGTACAGTTTTAGATGACTCCTGTTTAATAAGACATTGGTGTATTGCAGAGGATTCATAACGTGACAGGAGCAAGAGGTGTACAATATGAGGAGAGGTATGAAATCAAGCTTACTTACATTGACGATGAAAAGAAAGCTGGAGGACAAAGAGACTTGTATAACATGATCTATATAGGTTATCTGGCTGACGGGGAGTATAGAACTAGTTCAAAATCTACCAGCCCTAAATGAGACTCGAGGTCAGAAAATGTGCTCCATTAACTCTCGCATACATGCGACATACACTTTCAGCTTGATCAAAAACTCAATTGTTGATTATCGCCTGAAGACAAATTGAGCTGGGTAAATGGCTAAAAATGGGATTAAAGATTAGAAGGAAAATATAGTTTGAATAATCCTTGAGGCTGGCTAATTCATGCCGGGTTAGTTTGGGTTAGGAAGATTGTTTTGAGCATGGAACCTGTTTTGGGGTTAATGGAAGGATAATATAGATACTTCAGATATTTTCAGGATTACCTTTGAGGCCACGGAATTGTGTTCAGAATGTTTCATTTTTGAGATTGGGGATATAGCTCAAAATTAAGAGTTGATAATGAAAGGAATGGGCTGTGGTAGTGGCCAGAATGAATGGGAAGAATTGATGAAAGTATGTAGGTACAGTGCTGCCCACATATGTTTTACATAATGACAAAGCAAGAATCTTCATAAGTACCGGCAGTCCAGGAAGCACTGTTCCAAGAAAATGAGACAAGGAGATCTATATCACTGTCTTTGTTGTGAGGTTGTTGTGTAGGTGAGATTCAGAGAGTAATTCTCTGTGCTGCTTTGTATTATTACAGTGCATGCTTCCATATGTATGAGTCCAAGTGGTAACCTAACCTTTGGCGCCTTATAGTTGTTGTTCTGCTGTTCCACCCTGTTTCGACTCTTCTGCACAAATCCTCACCCTTCGTTACCTCCAGACTTGATTGTTCTAACATACTCCTGGCCAGCCTCCCGATTTCTACACTCTGTAAATGTGAGGCCATCCAAAACCTTGCTACCCATAACCTAAGCCGCACCAATCACCCCTGCTTGTTGACCAACTCTGGCTCCTGCTTATGCAATACCCTAATTTGAAAATTCCCATTCTTGTTTTCAATAATCTGGCCCCTCCCTATTTTTGTAATCTCCTCCAGCTCAACAATCCTCTTCATCCCTGACTTCAATTGCTCCACGATTGGTAGTAGATATGCTCTCAGTTGCCTTGGTCCTACACTCTGGAATTCCCTCTATACACCTCGCTTTTCTCCTTTAAGAAATTCTTTCAAGCATAATTCCTTGATTAGTCTTTTAGGTCATTTGCCCTAACACCTTTTATGTGGTTCACGGAATCCCCACAGTGCAGAAGGGGGTCATTCGGCCCATCAAATCTGTATCGACCCTTTGAAAGAATAGTCCACCCATGCCCACTCCCCCCTATCCCCATATGCTAACCTGGACACTAATCGGTAATTTAGCATGGCCAATCCACCTAACCTGCACACCTTTGCACTGTGGGAAACCGGAGCACCGGAGGAAACCCATGCAGACATGAGGAGAACATGCAAACTCCATACAGACAGTGACCCAAGGCCGGAATTGAACCCAGGTCCCTGGCGCTATGAGGCAACAGTGCCACTGTGCCACCATGCCGTCCCATGTTCAGTATCATGTTTTGTTTTATAATGCTCCTGTGAAGTGCCTTGGGACCTTTTATTATATTACAGCACTATATTAATACAAGTTATTTTTGTTGTTGCTTGACTCCATGGCTGCCAGGTCTTCTCTAGCATTTTTGAGGGAAGTTTTAAAATATTATTTCACAGAATGTGGGTGTCACAGGCAAGGCGAGCAATTATTGCCCAACCTTAACTGCCCTTGGGAAGATGGCAGTGGGCTGCTGCAGAACATGTGATGTAGGTTCACCTACAATGCAGTTAGAAAGGAGTTCCAGGATTTTGACCCAGCAACAGTGAAGGAGGAGGGGTATAAAGTCAAGTAAGTATTATGATGCACTTTTGAGAGTGGCATAGCTATTTCCAGAGGGATGCTGAGGTTTTATGTGGCTGACAGCTTTTCAAGTGGCTCAGGTTCTGTTCTTGGTACTGAGCAGGGATCATTGGGAATGCCAGTACGAAGGTGGTCAATGTGAGGTTTCAGTTTCAGCCTATTTAACTGATAAGCTGGGAAAATATTTGTGCTTAGCTTTGTGGCTTCAGGCCTGCAGAGAAACAGACAAAGTTAAAAGTTGTACATTGATATGTTCTTTGATTTCAAAATCGATGTGGCGCAGTAATGTATGATAATGTTGCTGGGTGACGTGCCAGGACTAATGATCCAGAGACATGAGTCCAAATCCCAAAATGATAGCTGGAGAATTTAAATTCTGTTTGAATAATTTGGAAATAAAAAGGAAGTATTAGTGATGGTGGCTGTAAAACTACTAAATTGTCGTAAAAAACAATTCTGATTCTGCACTGTCATGATAGGGAAGGAAACCTGCCATCTTTGACTGGTCTAGCCAGTATATAACTGCTGGCCCACAGCAATGTTTAACTGCCCTCTGAAATAGTCTAACAAGCTAGTTGGTTGTATCACATGCCAATGGAAAAAAAAGTCAGATAAGAATAAAACCAGACAGTCCACACAGCATCGAGCTAGACATTGAACACAACAAAGGCACACCAATGCCAATCTACCCTGAGATGTCCTCCTCACTAACCTGTCCAGCAACAGCCTGACATAGTCATACTCTCAGGATTGTACCTTTCAGCCACCATCCTCCATCACTATCCCTGGCTATGCATTGCCCAACCGACAGGACAGACCCACCAGAGGTGGCAGTACTGTGGGGGAAAACAGACAGAAGGGAGTGGTCCTGAAATTCTTCAACATTGACTCTACTCTCCATGAGGCCTCATGGCATTAGGCCAAACATGGGCAAGGAAACCTCCGGCTGCTTACAACCAACTGCTCTGCCTCAGCTAATGAGTCAGTACACCTCCATGTTAAATACTGCTTGGAATAAGCACTATGAGAGTAGTAAGGGCACCGATGTACTCTAAGTAGGAAACTTCAGTGTCCCTCTATGGCTCAGCAGCATCATTACTGACCGAGCTGGCCGAGTCCTAAAAGACATAGCTACCGGCCTTGGCCTGTGGCAAGTGACAGGAGAACCTACAAGTAAAAGTCTACTTTACCTCGTCTTCACCAGTCTATCCAAGGCAGTGACAACTCGTCCACACTGAGAATATTGTCCTACATGTATGACACTATGCTTTACTAAATGGGATCAGTTCTGATCTAGCAGTTCAAAACTGTACATCCATGAGGTGCTTTTGGCCTTCAGCAACAGCAGAATTGTATTCATCTAGTTTTTAAGCATTGGGCCTAACATATTCCTGACTCTAGCTATTAACCCTGGCTTAATGAAGAGTGTAGAAAAGCATGCCAGGAGCAGCAGCAGGCATACCTAAAAATAAACCGCCAACCTGGTGAAGCTAAACAGCAGAAACAGCTTGCGACACGACAGAGCTAAGTAATCCCAGAACCAGCAGATCAGACCGAAGCTCTGCAGTTCTGCCATATTGAGTCATGAATTGTGGTTGCAATTAAACAACTAACTGGAGGAGGATGCTCCAAAAATATGCCCACCTTCAGTGATGACAGAGCCCAGCATGAGAGATCATACTGAAGCATTTGCAAACACATTCAGCCAAAAGTGCTGCGCCACTGATCGGTCTCTGCCTTCTCCTGAGACCCCCACCATCACAAATGCCAGACTTCAACCAATTTGACTCACTCCGTGTGTTATCAAGGACTGGCTCCGGGAGCAAAGGCTAGGGCCTGACAATATCCAGGCTCTTAGTGGTGGATACCCCGCTCCAGAATTAATCATGACTCTAGCCAAGCTGACCCAGTGCAGTTACATCGTTGGCACCCAACTGACAATGTGGAAAATTGCCCAGCTATGTATCTCTTGTCCACCAAAAGCATAAGTCCAACCTGGCTAATTACTTTCCCATCAGCCTTTTCTTAATCCTAAGTAAAAGAAAAATAACTTCTAGTGACTAACTTAAAGGAATCAGACAACAAAGTTTTAAGACTTTTAACAAACTGAAATCAACATCAACAAACATTACTCCGACAACTAATACTGTAAACTATAGAAAGATAACCATTACTAATGACTTAACACAACGACTAATCTCTCGCTATATAATACATTTCAGTGCACTCTGCACAGAATTGCAATTTCTGCAGGAAATTGTCCACAACCACTCCTCTTTCAATGGGTTGAATTCTCCCAATTTTGCTGAGTTGTAAGAACCCTTGGCCGCCTAAGGTCCTTTCCCTCGGTTTCCTGAGATTTCCCAAATCTGGTGATTCCTTCCCCTGGCAAATCTTCCAGTCTCCTTAAATTGCTGCAGGTTCCTTCTCTTTGACCTGCTGGCAGGTTTTCCCAAGTGTTCTAGCTGGAAACCAACAGATAAATGAGCCTCTTCCCTCTGCAGACCGCAGCAGTTGTGTTGTTGCTGTTCCCCTGTGTCTGACCCTCTTCCCAGGATTTTTTTATTCAGACTGCCTGGGAGTCTGAAAGTCTACACAAAAGCAAGAACAGCTGCCTCAGAGTCTGTAAGTCTCCCCATAGCAGAACAGCTGCCTCTGTTTTGCGGTCAGGTGTGAAATAAGTTTCAATAGCATTTGACCTGGGCCTCTGGTCCCCATGGTAACCATGTCATGCAGACAGGTTGTCAGGCAGAATTTGTCAGGCTGACATTGCTCCTTTTGCCTTGCATGAAAAAGACAGCCCAAGCCATAATAATCTTGTAAAATCTCACATTCGTAACATTATCCATCAACAACCTGCTCATGGGAACACAGTTTGGGTTCTGGGCATTACTCTGCTCCAGCCCTCATTACAGCCTTGGTCCAAACACAAGAGAAAAGATTTGAATCAAGAAGTAAGATTAGAGTCATTGCCCTTGACATCATGACAGCATTAGACCTTGTGTGGCATCAAAGAATGCGTGTTAAATTTTGTCGTAGAAATTTGGTGGGTGGTAGGGAGACTGGTTAGGATCATACCTAGAACAAAGAAAGATGGTGGGGGTTGTTAGAGTCCAATCACTTTAGCCCTAAGACATAGCTGCAGGAGTTCCTCAGGATAGCATCCTATGCCCAACAAGTTTTAGCTGCTTCTTCAATGACCTTCCCTCTATCATAAGGTCAGAATTGGGTATTTCTGCTGTGGATTTCACAGTGCTCTGTTTTCTTGCTTTCCTCAGATAACAAAGCAGTCCATGTCTGCAAAGAACAAGATTTGGGCAACATTAAGGATTGGCATGATGAGTGTGAGCAGCATTTGTGCCACACAAATGCCAGGCAATGACTATCTCCAACAGGAGAGTCTAACCAGCTCCCCATGACATTCAATGGTATTGCTGATGCTGAATTGCCCAGCATCAACATCCTAGAGGTCACCATTGATCAGAAACATGACGCAAAAATACTTTGATTGCAAGAACAGGTCGCAGGCTGGGTTAGGAGTAACTTACCTCTTCACCAGCTTCCTCTCCCCCCTTCCCCCAACTCTAACCTGTCCACCATCTACAAAGCACAAGTCAGGAACTTGATGGAAAACTGTCCATATACCTGATTGTAGCACCGACGCATTTTGAAGCTTGACTGCACTCAGGACAAAGTAGCCTGCATTATTGGCACACCGTCTGCCACATTACACATTTACTCTCTCCACCACCAATGCATTATGTACCATCTGCAAGATGCATTGCAGCAACTCACCAAATCTTAAATAGTATCCTCCAACACAGAGGTCTCTATCAGCTCGAAGGATAAGGGCAGCAGATACATGGGAATAACTCACCTGCAATTTGCCCTCCAAGTTGCACTCCATTCAGACTTGGGACTGTATTGACGGCCCTTCACAGTCATTGTTCTGGAGCTCACTAGTTTAATACCACTGCGGCTGCACCTTCATGAAGATTATAGTGGTTCAAGAAGCTGACTCGCTACCACCTTTGAGGGCAATTGGGGATGGGCAATAAATGCTGACCCTGCCAGTGAAATCTACCTCCCAATATTCCTGTTGCTCCTCAGTTGATCTGTTGGGAGCTTTGAGAAAGGGCAGTGTTGCTTCCTTATGGGATGGGGAAACGAGTGTAATGTCTTGCAAGTCCAATATCAACGGAGGCTAGAATTCAAACTGGACTCCATGGAAAGTGCACCAGAAACATTATTGCAACAAAGAAAACTTTTTCTTTGTCTCTAGCAACATTTTGGTAATTAATTATTGTTATTTATTGATTTGTCTAGATCTTTATTTCCCACTGATAACATGGCCGATGTTGCCAAAAGACTGCAATTTCTCAAGAATTCAGCTTTCCAGCTGAAGGAAACATGTCCAGCGGAGGCGCGCTACCTCTTGTAAGTAATGTACAACTGGATCATTTCAACCAACAGCTTTCACTACTGCTGTTACCATATTACTGATCAATTGAATTTAAAAATGCAATGTGGAGATTATGTCCTGCCAAACTGAGACTTTTTTGATTGATCCAACTGAAATGAAATGTAATGAAAATAGCTTATTGTCACAAGTAGGCTTCAAATGAAGTTACTGTGAAAAGCCCCTAGTCGCCACATTCTGGCGCCTGTTCGGGGAGGCTGGTACGGCAACTTTGGGAGTGACCAGATAATCTGACTGGTTATGCCTGTCTATTCATAATACCTGTTTTTAAATGGCTAAAAATATTAAACAAGTACCGTATAATATAAATTAAAACTGATTTGTGATGGCACTCTGTGATTTTGACATTTATTTCCCTCTTCAATCCTTTTATCTGTATTATCAGGATTTTCTCTCTTTTTTAAATTTATAGTACCCAATTCATTTTTTCCAATAAAGGGGCAATTTAGTGTGGCCAATCCACCTACCTTGCACATCTTTGGATTCTGGGGGCGAAACCCACGCAAACACTGGGAGAATGTGCAAACTCCACACGGACAGTGACCCAAAGTCGGGATTGAACCTGACCTCGGCGCCGTGAGGCAGCAGTGCTGACACACTGTGCCGCTGTGCTGCCCACCATTGTTAGGATTTTCAATAGTTACTTGCATTTGAGTGAGGGAGCTTGTGGCAAAAAGGAAACATGTAAGCAATCTCCATGTATGTGTAATCGCCATTTTAAACTAAAGGGTAAATTTGTTTTAAACCGAATCTTGACCACATTCGTACAAGGGAATAGTGAAAATCCAATTTTGCGCATTTTGGTGGAATGTCTCCAGAATTTGGCCATGAGTATGTTAATGATCCCCACCATGACCTATCTTGATACATTTAGCAGTAGTCTCTTTCAATATACTATTTCCCATATGGAGATGTGGAGGCTGTGTACAGATAATTTCTTTAAGTTGACCTGGAGAGAACGGTTACGAAGTGCACCCATCTCCAGCTCCTCAGAAACCGCGTTAGGGTACTGGAGCTGCAGATGGATGAACTTCGGATCATTCGGGAGGCAGAGGTGGTCATAGATAGAAGCTTCAGGGATGTAGTTACTCCGAAGAATAAAGATAGATGGGTAACGGTGAGAGGGGCTGGAAGGAAGCAGTCAGTACAGGGATCCCCTGTGGTCGTTCCCCTTAATAACAAGTATACTGCTTTGGATACTGTTGGGGGGGGGGGACTTACCAGGGGTAAGCCATGGGGTACAGGTCTCTGGCACAGAGTCTGTCCCTGTTGCTCAGAAGGGAAGGGGGGAGAGGAGTAGAGCATTAGTCATTGGAGACTCCATAGTTAGGGGGATAGATAGGAGATTCTGATGGAACGAGAGAGACTCGCGGTTGGTGTGTTGCCTCCCAGGTGCCAGGGTGCGTGATGTCTCGGATCGTGTTTTCGGGATCCTTAAGGGGGATGTACGTAAGGGGGATGTAAGGCAGGAATTCAGGGAGCTAGTGTGGAAACTTAGATCTAGGACAAACAGAGTTATTATCTCTGGGTTGTTACCCGTGCCACTTGATTGCGAAACGAGGAATCGGGAGAGAGAGGAGTTCAACACGTGGCTACAGGGATGGTGCAGGAGGGAGGGTTTCAGATTTCTGGATAATTGGGGCTCATTCTGGGGTCGGTGGGACCTCTACAAATGGGATGGTCTACACCTGGACCAGGGGGGTACCAATATCCTGGGGGGGAAATTTGCTAATGCTCTTCGGGAGAGTTTAAACTAGTTCAGCAGGGGCTTGGGAACCTGAATTGTAGCTCCAGTATACAGGAGGTTGAGAGTAGTGAGGTCATGAGTAAGGTTTCAAAGTTGCAGGAGTGTACCGACAGGCAGGAAGGTGGTTTAAAGTGTGTCTTCTTCAATGACAGGAGCATCCGGAATAAGGTGGGCGAACTTGCGGCATGGATTGGTACCTGGGACTTCGATGTTGTGGTCATTTCGGAGACATGGATAGAGCAGGGACAGGAATGGTTGTTGCAGGTGCCGGGGTTTAGATATTTCAGTAAGCTCAGGGGAGGTGGTAAAAGAGGGGAAGGGTTGGCATTGTTAGTCAAGGACAATATTACGGTGGCAGAAAGGACGTTTGATGAGGACTCGTCTACTGAGGTAGTATGGGCTGAGGTTAGAAACAGGAAAGGAGAGGTAACCCTGTTAGGGGTTTTCTATAGGCATCCGAAAAGTTCCAGAGATGTAGAGGAAAGGATTGCAAAGATGATTCTGGATAGGAGCGAAAGCAACAGGGTAGTTGTTATGGGGGACTTTAACTTCCCAAATATTGACTGGAAATGCTATAGTTTGAGTAAATGGGTCCTTTTTTGTCCAATGTGTGCAGGAGTGTTTACTGACACAGTATGTAGATAGGCCAACGAGAGGTGAGGCCATATTGGATTTGGTACTGGGTAATGAACCAGGATAGGTGTTAGATTTGGAGGTAGGTGAACACTTTGGTGATAGTGACCACAATTCGATTACGTTTACTTTAGTGATGGAAAGGGATAGGTATATACCGCAGGGCAAGAGTTGTATCTGGGGGAAAGGGAATTATGATGTGATGAGGCAAGACTTAGGATGCATCGGATGGAGAGGAAAACTGCAGGGGATGGGCATAATGGAAATGTGGCACTTGTTCAAGGAACAGCTACTGCATATCCTTGATAAGTATGTACCTGTCAGGCAGGGAGGAAGTGGTCGAGCAAGGAAACCGTGGTTTAATAAAGCAGTTGAAACACTTGTCAAGAGGAAGAAGGAGGCTTATGTAAAGATGAGACATGAAGGTTCAGTTAGGGCGCTCGAGAGTTACAAGTTAGCTAGGAAGGACCTAAAGAGAGAGCTAAGAAGAGCCAGGAGGGGACATGAGAAGTCTTTGGCAGGTAGGATCAAGAATAACCCGAAAGCTTTCTATAGATATGTCAGGAATAAACAAATGACTAGGGTAAGAGTAGGGCCAGTCAAGGACAGTAGTGGGAAGTTGTGCTTGGAGTCCGAGGAGATAGGAGAGGAGCTAAATGAATATTTTTCGTCAGTATTCACACAGGACAAAGACAATGTTGTCGAGGAGAATACTGAGATTCAGGCTACTAAACTAGAAGGGCTTGAGGTTCATAAGGAGGAGGTGTTAGCAATTCTGGAAAGTGTGAAAATAGATAAGTCCCCTGGGCCGGATGGGATTTATCCTAGGATTCTCTGGGAAGCTAGGGAAGAGATTGCTGAGCCTTATGCTTCGATCTTTAAGTCATCTTTGTCTACAGGAATAGTGCCAGAAGACTGGAGGATAGCAAATGTTGTCCCCTTGTTCAAGAAGGGGAGTAGAGACAACCCCGGTAACTATAGACCAGTGAGCCTTACTTCTGTTGTGGGCAAAATCTTGGAAAGGTTTATAAGAGATAGGATGTATAATCATCTGGAAAGGAATAATTTGATTAGAGATAGTCAACACGGTTTTGTGAAGGGTAGGTCGTGCCTCTCAAATCTTATTGAGTTCTTTGAGAAGGTGACCAAACAGGTGGATGAGGGTAAAGCAATTGATAAGGTTCCCCACAGTAGGCTACTGCATGGGATTCAGGGTGATTTCGCAGTTTGGATCAGAAATTGGCCAGCTGGAAGAAGACGAAGGGTGGTGGTTGATGGGAAATGTTCAGACTGGAGTCCAGTTACTAGTGGTGTACCACAAGGATCTGTTTTGGGGCCACTGCTGTTTGTCATATTTATAAATGACCTGAAGGAGGGCGTAGAAGGATGGGTGAGTAAATTTGCAGATGACACTAAAGTCGTTGGAGTTGTGGACAGTGCAGAAGGATGTTACAAGTTACAGAGGGTCATAGATAAGCTGCAGCGCTGGGCTGAGTGGTGGCAAATGGAGTTTAATGCAGAAAAGTGTGAGGTGATTCATTTTGGAAGGAATAACAGGAAGACAGAGTACTGGGCTAATGGGAAGATTCTTGGCAGTGTGGATGAGCAGAGAGATCTCGGTGTCCATGTACATAAATCCCTGAAAGTTGCCACCAAGGTTGAGAGGGTTGTTAAGAAGGCGTACGGTGTGTTAGCTTTTATTGGTAGAGGGATTGAGTTTCGAGCCATGATGTCATGTTGCAGCTGTACAAAGCTCTGGTGCGGCCGCATTTGGAGTATTGCGTGCAATTCTGGTCGGCGCATTATAGGCAGGATGTGGAAGCATTGGAAAGGGTGCAGAGGAGATTTACCAGAATGTTGCCTGGTATGGAGGGAAGATCGTATGAGGAAAGGCTGAGGGACTTGAGGCTGTTTTCGTTAGCGAGAAGAAGGTTAAGAGGTGACTTAATTGAGGCATACAAGATGATCAGAGGATTGGATAGGGTGGACAGTGAGAGCCTTCTTCCTCGGATGGTGATGTCTAGCACGAGGGGACATAGCTTTAAGTTGAGGCGAGATAGATATAAGACAGATGTCAGAGGTAGGTTCTTTACTCAGAGAGTAGTAAGGGCGTGGAATGCCCTGCCTGCAACAGTAGTGGACTCACCAACACTAAGGGCATTCAAATGGTCATTGGATAGACATATGGACAATAAGAGAATAGTGTAGATGGACTTTAGAGTGGTTTCACAGGTCGGCGCAGCATTGAGGGCCGAAGGGCCTGTACTGCGCTGCAATGTTCTATGCACTGAGGGTTCTGGGTCTGAGTGAACCCTCAAAGATCATTTCTCTTTGTTTAAATTTGCTTTGCGATATTGGGCATCGTAGAAATTGAAATGCTCAAAGCTGCTTGGGGGAATCGAAACATGTGCTGATCCACTTCTGTTTTGTGGTTCTTCACATACTCATCCACTGGGCCTCAGCTTTCCCCGTTGGCAGCAAGTTAAACTCCTTTCGGAGGCTCCGGCGCTCCTTCAGCAGCCCCTCTTCGGGGATTCCGCGTATCTCCTATCCACCCTCAGTATCTCCCCCACCAATCTCTCCCTCTCTAGCCTCTCCCTCTTCTCCCTGTGAGCCCTGATTGAAATTAGCTCCCCCCTGACCACTGCCTTCAGCACCTCCCAGACCACACTCACCGACACCTCCCCATTATCATTGGCCTCCACATACCTTTGGATGCACCCCTGAACCCTCCTGCAAACTTTCTCGTTATCAGATTACCTGCCTCTAGATCCAGGATCTGGCTCAACATCAGCTTCATGAACCCTGCATCGTCCCAGTTTGGGGCATACACATTCACCAGCACCACCCGGGTTTCACGTGATCAGCCGGATTTGGGGACTACCCAACCTCCTCTCTCTCTGTCTCTGTCTCTGTCTCTGTCTCTGTCTCTGTCTCTCTCTTCTCTCTCTCTCTCTCTCTCTCTCTCCCTCTCTCTCTCTCTCTCTCTCTCTCTCTCTCTCTCTTCCCCCCCCCCCGCCAACTAGCCATCTCCTTTTTTAGGCCAGCCACGTGCCCATGCCTCCCGCGCTCTCCAGGCGGAGGCTCCCTGCCCCGACTCTCCCTCTGGCCTTCAACTCCCCCTCAGTCAGCACAGCAGCAACCCAGTTATCACCCCTCCACCGGCCAAGCAAACTGCTTAACCCCCCTGCTCCCCCCATTGCACTCCCGTAAGTCAGCTTACTCCTGCTGACCCCGGCCGCGCCTGCCTCTGTCTTCGATCCCCCTATTGGATTCCCTCTCGAAGTCTCCAGCCCTCCCCCCACAAAAGTGGGGTGGCCAAAGGCCACCCCTCTATCCCCCCCCTATAAACCGATGTGGACACCAAGCCAGTACCGCCCCCCCCCCCCCCCCCCCCCCCCGGCCTCGGGGCACCCCCTCCCTCTCCCCTCCCCCCTTTTTCGTGGGAAAAAGCCCACGCTCCCTGCCTGTGCCGACCCCGCTCCCTGTGGCGCAGCTCCTTCCACCTGCAGCCTCACCCCAATCCCCTAAGGCCCAGGGCCACAGGCCCACACAACCCCAAGAAAATGTGGGGGACAACCCCCCCCCAAATAAGCCCACATATAGAAAAAACCACTCCCCAGCATTCCCCATAACATGCTACAAACCATTAATTTGAGTCCAACTTCTCATTTTTGATAAAGGTCCACGCCTCATCCACCGTATCGAAATAGTGGTGACGGTCCTGGTACGTGACCCATAGCCGCGCCGGCTGTAACAGCCCGAACTTCACCCCCTTTCCGTGGAGAACCGCCTTGGCCCGGTTGAACCCTGCGCGCTTCTTGGCCAGCTCTGCACTCCAGTCCTGATAGATGCGGATTTTGGCATTCGCCCACCTACTGCTCCGCTCCTTCTTCGCCCATCACAGGACACACTCCCTGTCGGTGAAGCGGTGGAACCTCACCACCACAGCCCTCGGCGGCTCATTCGCCTCGGCCTCCTCGCCAGGACCCTGTGTGCCCCATCCAGCTCCAGGGGCTTCGGGAAGGCTCCCGCGCCCATCAGCGTACTCCGCATCGTAGCCACATACGCCCCAGCATCCGACCCCTCCACGCCCTCAGGGAGACCCAGAATCCGCTGGTTCTTCCTCCTCGACCTATTCTCCAGGTCCTCGAACTTCTGCCATTTTTTTATGCAGCGCTTCATGCGCTTCCACTTTGACAGCCAGGCCCAGGATCTCATCCTCGTTATCAGAGGCCTTCTGCTGCACCTCCTTTATCGCCGTCCTCTGCATCTTCTGGGTCTCCACCAGCCTTTCAATTGACGCCTTCAGAGGGGCCAACATCTCTGCCTTCAATTCCGCAAAGCAGCTTCTCAAAAACTCCTGCTGCTTCCGAGACCACTGAGCCCACGCTGCCTGGTCCCCGCCCGCCACCATCTTGCTTTTTCACGCCCGTTCTCCTCTCTTCTCTAGTGCCACTTTTTTGACCGCTCCGCTCCTGGTCCACTCCATACATGTTGATTCCCAAATTTCTTTCTCTGTCAGTCTGGCCTCAATAAAAGTTGAGATGGATTTGCACGTAAAAAGAAGTTATTTATTTAGCTTGCAAGCTTAATTCATCTTACAGAAACATAAGAGACATCCAGTCTCTTACACTCCAGAAAGCGACTGAACAAAGAGACAAAAGGATCTCTGCAAAATCAATTCAAATGGTATCAAGTTTCACATACTCGACGCCCATAGGTCAGCCTATGTCCCTCCTGACCTATTTGATCTATTCTGATTGGCTCACTTCCAATCCCTTTCTCTGGCCCCTATCAATGCAGCATCACTCTCATAGACACACCTCTTCCTGTTTTTTCCATGCGGTCTCAAATCCCTTTGTCCCTAACTGCCAGAATCAAAGTGGCTTATTTCTACATTACATTAACTAGTATCTCTAAAGTAACTATTTTATATCACATTCGTCATTCCCTCCTTTTATCATTCCATGATAACCGAACTATCCAATCCATAGCTACGGTTCCTCATCTAAAAAGATCCGTCGCTGCATTTCCAATTCCTGTCTTCATCTGCCTCACCCTCATGGATTTTAACAGTTAAATTTTTTTTTTGGGTGATTGGGGCGGTGATCTGATCCAGTGCACCCCGCATTCTACCCATCACACATTTAAGGATGGCCAGGCCCACAAAGATGCAGCCGATAGCTACTACTAGATACATGGCCATATTTATCAACCAGTCCTTCCATCCTCCAAATCCCCAGTTACCCCAAGAGCCAGGATCCTGCATCCCGTCCAAGTGATCCCGTATGCGATCCATAAATTTAGTGATGTTAGTGGTCAAGTCCTGAACTCCCATGATACACTTGCCCTGTACTATGGCGCATACCCCACCCTCACGGGCCAGAAGATAGTCAAGAGCATACCGGTTCTGCATTGCAAACAACCGTAGCTGAGACAACTCCTTAGTTATTGCCCCGAGGGCTCCCAAGGTTTCATTTCCCAAGATGGTAAGGCCGCAAATAAAATAATTCCGATCACTGACAGCCAAGGAACCCCCCACACCTCCCAGTGTCGATACGCTCAGAATGCCCCACCTGGCTGAGTGGCCCCGGTTGGGTGCAAGAACCTGAGGTTTTTTCCAGTTCTCGCAAAATTCAGCAGAGACTGCCCGGCGTGCTAACTGATTATGCAGGTTCCACGCCGAAGGGCAGGGGACTGTGGTAGGGACTAGAGTCCCTATAGCAATTCGGCGGGGAAATGGGGGTGACAAAACGTTGGTCGCTGTACCATTAAATAAAAAGTAGTATCCTTGTTCCGTGTGGAGACTAGCATCACAATCAGCATATCGGTTGCGTAAGGACCTCCCAGTAGCCAGTTTATCCAACTTTGAAATGCCCATTCGGGCCGCCCAGCAATGCGGAAAGCCCTAGTCCCAACAGTGATATGAGAGACATTCGCCCAGCCACAGAGGAGCTGGAGGCCGGCGTTCAATGGAACGCAAGTGGTGTTGTAACAAACGCATTGGCCAGACGCCTGGGTGATATGGCACCTCCTGTCCGTACAGGTGGGAACCAGACATGTTATATTTGTGTCCACCTCTACCAGCAAACAGCCATATCCTTCACTGCTGAAGCAATTCTCGTACGACCGGGAATCCCTATTGGGAGTGAAGTGGCTAGGTATGTACGCCCTCCACCGTCGCAGCCTATCGTACTGTGAATGGGAATTATCCCGAGAAAGGGGAAGGCAAATAGCCGATGGTGCTGAACCCGGATCGTAAGGAAGAGTGACCTGATCGGGCAGTGGTTCGGAATGCTGACAATGAACCACCGTTTGGGGAGTGCCCCAAAGCGGTGAAACAGAAAATAACCTAGACACCGCTGCGGGGTTTGGGTAGCAGACAACCCGTCCCTGGCCATACAGACGGTGGTAAATCTGGTAGAAGAGATTCATACTACCCGGGTTTTCCTCAGTTTGGCCTTTAATTAACTTAAGTGTATCTCCCGGTAACCTACGTTCTAGCTGTACTTCCCTTCTCATACGCCCCGTCCTCTCTCTAGTCCCTTTCTCTTTCTCATAGCCTCTTCCTACACTCTTCTGACAGCCTGATTTTACCTTTATTGTACCACTCTTAACACATTCAAAATCAAATTTACATGTATTCCAAAAACAAGGCAATGTCCATATAATGTTCCCTTCCCATCGCCGGGACCGGTGCAACTGCTTCATGACTCCTGCATTCTCCTTAACTTTGATGACCTTCCATGAGTCGATACCATGTCCTCGTATATGGGGGCAGCGAAGAACATCACCTTTGCATAGGTGATGTATCCTTGTAGATTGGTTGGGGCTACACAGATACATAATATTCCCCTTTTCCATGTCCATCGCCAATAACACGCCAAGTGAAGTGAGGCCAAATATCAGACAGACGATGCGTAGCCACTCCATCATGCTCCACACCTGTAAAATAGCACTGGAGAGGGAGGCAGGTTAGTATCCGACCTTTTACAGTAGTGGAGATGGACTCAATTTGCAGTGATGTAGGTGGACCCAAGCACTTCGCCCCTCCACTTTAACTGCTGTGGGGGTGGTAAGGAGAACTTGGAAGGGCCCGTCCCATCGCGGCTCCGACCCCTTCCTAGTCCAATTTTTGACCATGACATAACTACCGGGCTGGACTGAAAGTGAGCTAGGTACTGGGGGCAATGGCTGGTGAGCCGCGCGGACTTGGCCATGGAGTTCCTTGAGCACTTGCGTAAGGGCTAGAACATAGGTGGTCATTTCTTCAGTCATCTGATGAAACTGAACCCGTCTGGGAACCTGCAGGCTCCAAGGATTTCTAAGAGGCCTGCCATAAAGAATCTCGGCGGGAGAGAGCCGGGCTGGTCCCGCAGGTGTAACCCGCAGCTGGAAGAGGGCAACGGGGAGCAACTTAAGCCATGTCAGTCCCGTGTCTGCTCTTAATTTAGCCAATTTAGTTTTGAGGGTCTGATTGTGTCTCTCAACCAACCCGGCCGCCTGCGGTCTGTAAGCACAGTGTAACTGCTGGCGTATGCCCAACTGGGAGCAAAACTCCTTGTTAATTTGTCCAATAAAATGAGGCCCATTATCAGAACTTAACTGAGCTGGTATACCGTACCGGGGAATGATTTCCCTCATCAAGACTTTAACCACAGTAGCAGCTTTATTATCGATAGTCGGATACGCCTCGACCCATCTGCTGAACACATCCACAATGACCAAAACATATTTGTAACATTGACACCTTTCCAACTCAATGTAATCCATTTGGAGCGTCTCAAAGGGACCACTGGGCAATGGGGTTTGCCCCTTCCCACAAGGGATACCTTTTCCGGTGTTATATTGCTGACAAATCAAACACCGATTACTGATACTTTGGGCCAACCCCTGCATTTTAGGGTGCCACCAAGTGTCCAGCAACAAATCACTAGTCCCTCGAGCCCCACAATGAGTTGCAAAGTGTACACATTCAATGACCCATAAAGCCAGCACACCAGACATACAAGTCTGATGTGCAGGCGTGGTCCATAAAGAGGAAACAGAATCATATGTACAACCTAACCGTTTCCACATTTGTTTATCACTCTCAGGAGCGTCCTCCTGTAACCTTATGACGTCTTGGATGGTTGGCATTGACTTGTCAGAAGCAGACATATTTATAGTAGATCGTTTAGTCTGACTTAACATTTTAGGCACCATCACTTGCTGAATTTGTGCGGCTGTTCGCGCTGCACGATCTGCTCGTTCATTACCAACATCAACTGGGGTTGTACCATTCGTGTGGGCAGCGCATTTAATAACGGAAATCTGCGCTGGCAGAAGGAGGGCCTGCAGTAGGTCATTAACTAAACCCCGGTTGGATATTTCTGTGCCTGCCGAGGTAAGGAATCCCCTATTCTTCCAGAGTTGTCCGAAGTCATGAACTACCCCGAAAGCATATCGGGAGTCAGTGTAGATATTTACCCGGCGATCTCCCCCAAGTATACATGCACGGGTGAGGGCAAAACGTTCGGCTTGTTGTGCTGAGTAAGGGGTCTGGAAAGCTGCCGCTTCTAAAATCAGACCATCCTGATCTACGATTGTGTAACCGGCCAGTCTCCGGCCAGTGGGGCTTACTAATGCACTGCCATCAACATACATAATCATGTCAGGTTGTTCTAACGGAATATCACTCAGATCGTCCCTTATTGTTGTAGTTTCCCGAATCAAGGCTAAACAGTCGTGACCAGGCGCATCCTCATGGACAGGGGGACCGCTAAGAAAACAGGCTGGATTGATAGTGGTACAATATTTAAATGTCAGACGTGGATTGTTCAAAAGGTATATCTCATACCTATTCTGACGAGCTGCGGTAAGATGCTGAGTCTGCAGTTGCCCCAATAGTGCGATTACCGAGTGGGAGCTATACACCGTAATATCCTGTTGGAGAGTGATGTTGGCAGCAGCCTGCAAACTATTGTATATCGCTGCCAAGATCTGGGTGCAAACAGGGTGGCCCAACGCCACTGGGTCGAGTTTGGAAGAGTAATATGCTACAGGCCGGTGCTTGTCCCCATGTTGCTGGGTGAGTACCGCTGTTGAACATCCTTCCAGAACAGTACAGTATATCTGGAATGGTCGGTCGTATAGGGGCCTACCAAGGGCCGGTGCTTGTAGCAAGGCCTGCTTCAGGCAACGGAAGGCCTCGAGTGCCTCGGTGGTGAGAATAAAGTTTCCCTCTTTACTCGTGTAAGGCGTCAGCAGCTTTGTATAGACAGCGATATTTGGTATCCACTGCCGACAATAATTCACCATACCCAGCCAATGACAAACCTCCTTGGCTATTGTAGGGACGGGGAATTGGCATATTGGTTCAATCCTACTGGGTTCGAGACTTCTTTCTGTGGCTGTAAGTAAAACTCCTAAGAACTTAACTTTTCTCTGAGCCACCAAGACCTTTGCTTGTGAAACAACATTAACCAACGAGGATAGGTGGTTCAATAATTGGATCACATCATCCCTATTACTGGGCTCGTCAGGACTTGCCACCAATATGTCATCTACATACTGCACTAGAGTGGAACCATGCTCCAATGTCAAGGCCTGGAGTTGGGTCTGCAGACATCTGGAGAAGAGTGTAGGTGAATTGACGAACCCCTGTGGCAGTCGGGTCCAGGTATACTGCTGTCCATTGTAAGTGAAGGCAAACAAATATTGACTTTCAGTCGCAAGTGGGAGGGCAAAGAAGGCGTGCTGAAGGTCAATTACGGCGAAGACCCGGGCTTGAGCTGGAATTTGAGCCAGTATGTGGGCAGGGTTAGGGACGAGAGCATGTAACGGCTGTGCGATGGCATTAATTGAACGTAAATCCTGTACTAATCGGTACTGGTCCGGTTTGGCTGGTTTAGGCACAGCAAGTATTGGGGTATTACATTCTGATTGGCAAGGGACCAAAATACCCTGTTTCAACAGTTCTTGAATTAATTTATCTATTGATGGAGCAGCTTGAGATTTCAGGGGGTATTGCCGAATGGAAGGTAGCTTTACATGATCCTTAATCATTACCTTGATAGGTGTAACATTTGTCTTTCCCACTTGTGATGGGTATTCCGCCCAGACCTGTGGATTGACATATTCCAACACATCATGTCCCCTGTGATGCTGCAGTCGAGTGTTAATCGTTTCAGGGACCTCAAAATATTTTATGGTAGTGCCGTCCGGCATGACTTGAAGTGCGTAGTCTGTTGGATCTGAATGATCCACTGCCCTCCTGACCATTCGCCCCATATCCCTGGCATGGTACTGGTCATGGACCTGACGTGTAATATGAGGGCTTACCGAAGCTGACTGTGGCCATAAATGTGGTGATATTGTAACAAAATCGGCTGTACCTTCTTTTCCCGTGACTGTGGCTGTAACCTTGACTGGCCATTCGGTCTCAAGTAATGGCCGGTATTTGTCCTCCAACTCCCTGTTTCATCCAGTTCTGTCATAGGCCAGGGTAACGTGATGCAGTGACTGTTCAACGTCTAACGTCCACCACTGGGGGGTGATAGAAATATAGCACTGTTGTCTCATCCTCCATGATGTAACCGTTACCCCCTCATCTCCGCATTCTAGCTGTAGCTGGAAGATACACAGTAAATCTCGGGCCAACAAGTTACAGTCCAATCCAGTAGTCACTACAAACTGATGCTCTGCAGACGTATTCTCGTAAGTGACTGTCACAGGTTCAGAAATAGGATACTCACACACCTGTCCTTGGAACCCTGACAATTGCTGCGTGTGGTCGGATATTGGTAATTTAAGTGTTGATTGCACAGAAGACATAGCTGCCCCTGTGTCGATTACAAATGAGTGATGTTGATCTCCTATCTGCAGAGAGATAATAGGTTCCCTGTCGGATTGGAGAGTCCTTATGGCTAAATTAGCTAGTCAATCCTGTGTTGGGAAACGGTTTTCCTGGGAGAAGTCAGTGTATCTCATCTGTCCTCCCCTTGGTGGGTACCCTCTCCTTTGGGTCGAATAATCTCCTTCTACTGTCTGTCTTTTAAAGGGGCATTCCTGTTGCCAGTGATCTACACGGCCGCAATTAAGACATGCATTGCTCCCTCTATTTCTGCCCCGTCCTCGTCTTCCAGTAGACCAATGGCCCCTCAGAGGGGGCTGCGGTTGTAGAGCTGTTGATTCGTTCGGTGGGCCATAAAAATGGGGTGAGGGTCCCTTTGGGTGGGTTTGGTATCCTCCTCTTCGCTGATCCACCCACCCAAAGTCACTATATTGGGGCTCCTGCTGGTAAACTACCATTTCTGCCGCTTGTTGGGGTCGCAGATCATCCTTTTTCATTACATACTCAGTCTTAACCTTTGTAACTGAGCCTCCTTCTTGGCCTACACCCTCCTTCCAGTAAAATCTGACTGCCCTTGCCATCTGGGAAGGCTTGTTCTCTGTCCAATTCATGTTATTACATTTCACAGCAGTAACCACAGAAGGTGGTAGGCAATGCATTAACATAGCACAGTATTGAGGGGAATTCTGACCATTTTGATACAGCAAATCGCCTGACTGCCCCCGGTAGATTTCATTAAAACGCTCCAGAAATTCCTCTGGATCTTCAGTCTTCTTAGGTTTTAGGTCTAAGATAACAGAAAGATTTATGGGCCTTTGAAATGTGCTATTCAACGCATTCAAGATCTGTGTCCTTCTATCGTCGTCTAACGCATAGGCCTGCTGGAGTGCGGCATGACTAGCATAATTCAGGTGGTTAAGATAATTGCGGTACTCTGCTGGGGTTAAAATCTGCTGGACTAGGGCCCAGAGGTCCCTTGAATCAGCTTGATAAATTGAGATGGTAGTTCTCAATGAATCCACGAAGGCAGCAGGAGATTTTTTTCTATCTGGGATTGTAGCCATAATAGCCATCATCTCACTGGGTGTCCATGGGAAGTAAACGTCTATCGTGGGGTTCGCTGCCGCAGTCCCTGGGTCGGGGTTTCGCATCTTCCTAATCGGTAACTGTCTCCGAATGTCACCAGGGGGCACTCTAGCTATTTCCCCTGTTTGTTCCAAGACTTCAACGTCTCTCCCTGTCACTAGGGGGAGTTCTTTCTCTTCAAACGAAGTTGTTTCAGCTTTCTTTGTTCCCAAATCTTGTGATTTCTCCTTAGTTTGGGGAGACTTAGGTGATATGCTTAATTGTTTCTGGTGAGCGTCAAGCCCCTCTCTCGCTGTCCGAGATCTTGTCCTAGAGCTAACTGGGCTTGTGGGACAGAGTTCCTTTTGCTCTTTCGGTTGTGAAGTTGGTAAATCAGGACCCACACTATCACCCAAAAGGGCTTGAGTTTCTGGCATATTTGAAATCTGGGGAGCAATGGCTGGGTATATATTATTGTACTCTGGTGGTTCTGGAATGAGCGCAGACCATACTATGGGTGCAGACGGAACTTTTACTGACTTTTCCAAATTATTGAATTTTTCTTCTTCTGTCAATTCAAGGCCAGCCATTGAACTACGTAGTTCGTCTCTTGTGTGACCCGGGTCCTTCCTGTCTCTATTTGCTCTTTTTTTAAATGCACATTCCTTTTTCAAGATCTGTAATGTTTTTAGGTTACCCTGTTCACTAATTGAAATCCCCATTTTAAGGGTGTTATCCTGCCAGCTGGACAACATAAACTTATCTTTTTCCTCTTGACAATATTGCCTCCATAATCCAATTAATTCTTTAGTTTTCATACCTTGATTTTTTTCTCCATATTTGTCCCTGGATTTTCTTAACCATTTCTAGGTCTTTGGTTCCCCCTAGTGGCCATTCATCTCCCATTTTAGTTCTTAACTGTGCTGACAATTTTCTAAAATCCTTCGCTTTGTCCGGATACTTATCACATAATATTTGCAGTGGCATGCCTGGATCATTTGTGCTATCCAAGGAATTTCCCATAATCTCAACTCGTCCTTGGAACTGCGTTTTTTCGCCACTACAGTCCAAAGAGAAAATTTTAGCTTTATCAACTATATTTTTAACACACAGACATATAGAGGTGAACCATTTTCAATTTCAAATGTTACATCTACCTCTCATAACGTAACCCAACCGAATTAACTCACAAATAAAGTTGAACCATTTATATTTTAAATGTTACATCAACAATACAGCCTACCCCAGCCGAATTAACTCACAAATAAAGTTGAACCATTTATATTTTAAATGTTACATCAACAATACAGCCTACCCCAGCCGAATTAACTCACAAATAAAGTTGAACCATTTATATTTTAAATGTTACATCAACAATACAGCCTACCCCAGCCGAATTAACTCTATGAAATCCCATCAATTAAAATGCTAATCCCCAGACTGACCTGTGATTTCGTCGAGGCGGTCTTTCTGTGCCAACCGCGAGTGACCAGACTAATCAGACGATAAGAAGAGGGGAACAATCAATGCGCGGTCGTTTTCCAGTTCTACATTGAGGGCCCTTTGTTCCCCATCCTCCTGTTCATAATCAGTCTAATTCTGATTTCGCAGTTGGATCAGGATCGCCCTGAGAAATCCCGGTTTTCGGCACCAAATGTTGATTCCCAAATTTCTTTCTCTGTCAGTCTGGCCTCAATAAAAGTTGAGATGGATTTGCACGTAAAAAGAAGTTATTTATTTAGCTTGCAAGCTTAATTCATCTTACAGAAACATAAGAGACATCCAGTCTCTTACACTCCAGAAAGCGACTGAACAAAGAGACAAAAGGATCTCTGCAAAATCAATTCAAATGGTATCAAGTTTCACATACTCGACGCCCATAGGTCAGCCTATGTCCCTCCTGACCTATTTGATCTATTCTAATTGGCTCACTTCCAATCCCTTTCTCTGGCCCCTATCAATGCAGCATCACTCTCATAGACACACCTCTTCCTGTTTTTTCCAAGCGGTCTCAAATCCCTTTGTCCCTAACTGCCAGAATCAAAGTGGCTTATTTCTACATTACATTAACTAGTATCTCTAAAGTAACTATTTTATATCACATTCATCATACAGTGCTGGGGGAACCTCACTGCTTCCTTCCCACACCGGGAACCGTCGTCCAAGTGCCGCTGGAGCTCCTTAAAAGGGCCCAAAAGTCCGTTCTCAGCAGGAGCTGCCGACCGTGCGTCCTACCCAGGCATAGCCGCAACCGGCTGCGATCTAACTACTGTTGTGTATAATTTCAGCATAACCTTCATGCTCTTGTACTCAAAATATATTCTGCAATGCTAGCATTATTTTTCCCTTGTGTCGTTGTCTTTGAGTTCTGAGTGGGCCTATATGGGCAGACGTTTCAAAGAATGTGTCGGTATTGCAAAACGTCAGCAGGGGTATGTCATTGTTTGCCGAGGGACGAGGTACCTGGGTGGCATGTGTTGTCACCTTTCTAAACCACAGTGTGTGTTTAACCCATATACGGTGGACAAACGATCACACAAGTTGTTCAGTATAATAATAGTTTATTAATAAACACAAAAGTTAAATACTAACTTTTTAACTCATGCACACGTTCATGCACATTGGACTGTAAACTAATACCCTTAAAACGACCTTAACTTAACTTCCTGGTGACTGGCAAGTACAGAGCAGATATGGCCTTATCTGGATCTGGTCGTCTGGCAGTGCTGGAGTTCTTGTAGCTGGTCGTCAGTGTCCTCTGTTCTGGTCCCTCTGTGGATGGCGTGGTTGGTCTTCTCTTGGCTGGTGATGGATTCACCGTTGTTGTTGGCTGCCGAAGCTGTTGTCTGGAAGGCGGCTGTCAAGAGAGCAAGTGGTGGGCTACACACCACCCTCTATCCCTCTAGCTTTCGGGCCCTTTTGGGCGGTCCCAGATGAGGTCCAATGGATTGATTGGGTCTCGGATCACCCTGATCGATCCTGACCAATTAGGGACGGACACCATGACAGCGGGGCGGGTCACATTTGGCCATGGCCGTTAGTGTCCGAAGCACGTGGGCCTTCCCAAATAAGAAAAGCAGGTGCTGCTGAGTCTGCCACTTATTGTCAGTTTCTACCTGGAGCCCATTGTCCCGTGAAGATCTTATAATGGCCTTTCTCCTGTGTTAGTTTCTGCATAACTCTCTGAGCTGCAGCTTTTGTACATTAAAAAAAAAAAAAAATTAGAGTAGCCAATTATTTTTCTTTTCCAATTAAGGGGCAATTTAGCATGGCCAATCCACCTAACCTGCACACCTTTGGGTTGTGGGGGTGAAACCCACGCAGATATGGGGAGAATGTGCGAACTCCACAAGGATAGTGACCCAGGGCCGTGATTCAAACCCGGGTCCTCAGCGCCGCAGTCCCAGTGCTAACCACTGCGCCACATGCCGCCCTCCAGCTTTTGTATATTTGCAGGCTGCAGCCTCTCTGTGCTCAGGCTTGGCCAAATTTCCCATCACTCTTTGCGGGCGGCCACTTTCGATGGCCATACATGGCAGTACGTTCACAAGATTTGCTGGAATGTGCCAATATTTGCAAGTCTCTTCAAGAATATACCAACATATGTTGGGATATCGGGGAATGTATTAATTGCATGAAGCGGATGCCACCAGTTTGAGAATCAAGAGTATTAAAGATAAATATAGTATTTTAAACCAAACTCTCTGCTGTACAAGTATTCATACCCATAGAATCACTACAGTGCAGAAGAAGGCCATTTGGCCCATTGAGTATGCAATGACCCGCTGAAAGAGCACCCTACCTAGGCCCACTCCACCACCCTATCCCCATAACCCCATCTAATCTGCACATCTTTGAACACTAAGGGACAATTTAGCATGGCCAATCCACCTAACTTGCACATCTTTGGACTGTGGGAGGAAACCAGAGCACCCAGAGGAAACCCATTCAAACACTGGAAGAACATACAAACTCCACACGGTCACCCAAGGACGGAATTGAACCTGGGTCCCTGGTGCTGTGAGGCAGCAATGCTAACCACTGTGGCACTATGCTGCCGCTGTTTCCTCCGGGTGCTCCGGTTTCCTTCCACAGTCCAAAGATGTGCAGGTTAGGTGGTTTGGCCATGCTAAATTGCCCCTTAGTCCAACGGTTAGATGGGGTTATGGGGATAGGCCGGGGATGTGGGCCTGGATAGGTTGCTCTTTCGGAGTGTCACTGCAGGCTCGATAGGCCAAATGGCTTCTGCACTGCAATGATTCTATGAACACAAATCCAAAAAATATCAGATATTACAAGGACAGTAACAGCAAAAAGCCCTGGGCGCTTTAACATCTTATGACCATAATCTAAATTCAAACATACAAACACTTTTAAGTATGCCACAGGTAAAGTTTTTAAAAATAAATTTAAAGTATCCAATTATTTTTTCCAATTAAGGGGCAATTTGGTGTGGCCAATCCACCTAACATGCACATCTTTGGGTTGTAGGGGTGAAACCCACGCAGACACTGGGAGAATGTGCAAACTCCACACAGGCAGTGACCCAAGACTGGGATCGAACTCGGGTCCTCAGCGGCGCAGGCAACAGTGCTAACCATTGCATCACCGTGCCACCCCCAAAGTTATATACTAATATAGTACAGATTTAAATAGTTCCACAGATTTAAAACAAATAACCAAACCTATGTTCACTTATAAATAAACACCTTTAATCATAAATTACTTTAACAACAACAGTAATGCCTGTATAAAAGAAAGAGCAAAAAATAAGTTTTTCACTTCTACATACCTTTAAAACATTTGTTAAATACGTTGAATCTAAATCTGCTGTTTAAATGCATGCCCTCAATGGACGTTCCCAAGCTTGCCCCGTCATAAGGCGGCGGGGTTGCACGCCTCTGCACTAGAGCCTGTGCGGATCGGGGTGCAGAAGGCACGAGGCTGCCGCACCAAGAGGAAGGTGAATGCGATATCCGAGCGCAGGTAAGTGCAATATTGTTCCTTCTAGAATCGACGGCCAGTGGTTTCCTACCGCTAACCAGGCAATGGTTCAGGTCACTGACATTTAGTCATTTATCTGTGCATAGATGCTGCCGGACTTGCTGAGTGTTTTCAACATTTCCTATTTGTATAATAAAGTCTGTTGGTTTAAATACATTTTGATTTTTAAGAAGTTTTGTTCTGTTTCAGGTGGATTCATCAGTCTGTAACAGGTCAGTATAAAACATGGTGCTGCTTCATTTTTGGATTAATATGCAAATTTTGAACCAAATTTCATTAACCATGCCTTTTCCTTGCAGGTATGAAAGTTAAACCAGAAGGAGTGTGTAGCCACTGCTTTGAGTGCTTTCTTCCTGGAAACCACAGAGTGCGACTGAAATCCAAAAGGAGGATGACGATGCAGATAAAAAAGCTACTGCAACGTGAAGCAGCCAATTGGAAACTTAATCTCAAACAAGTGCGACAACTGCAGAAATACAGAAACTCTAGGAGCACGTTGGTACGGTTTGAAACAATCCTCTCGATGTGTAAGAAAAGCTCCTATAACGTTTACTCTGATTTATCTCTCCTTTTTCATTGCATCTCTGAGCTTCAACAGCCGAGAGCAAATTGTGGTTTCCAGGTCATATAGAGCTGTCAGACACTGAATTAACACATTCTTATATATACTAGAAAGCCATGTGCAATTTACAAACATTGCAGAATTCAATGATTGCAACTGTGTATAAGTGGGTCCAAAGAGTGATTTTCTTTTTAGAGCAGCAGAATCTATTTGCGAGACACTGCAGGTCACTGTGCTGCACTGCAGAGCTTCGACAACATGGTACTCTCAGATCTTTCTGGAGTTTATATTTAAACCTTGGCTTCTTTTCTGAAATGCTAACCAACTCTATTAAATCCCTCACCCCTGCCCATTTTTCATTACATCAAGAATGCCAAAAACTGTGTTCATATAGCACCTTTATCATAATAAATATCTTCAGGCACTTCATGGCACCATTGGGAAACAAAATAATACAGAACCACATATGGCAATATTGGGGCTGATTACCTAAAAAGATAGACTATATAGAGTGTCTTAAAGGAGGATGACTGGGTTCATGAAGAAAATTCCAGAGTTTAGCCTGTTGAAGGCATGACCACCAATGGCAGAACATTTAAAATCAGCGGTGCTAAAGACAGGTTGCTAGAGGTGTACAGAAATATTAGTGGGTTGTGGGATTGAAGGAGATAACGGGGTTAGGAGGGGAGAGGCCATGGAGGAGTTTGAAAACAAGAATGAAAATTTTTTAATTGAGGCATTGTTTTGCTGGGAGGCAGTGTAGGTCAGCAAGTATGGGGGTGATAGTTGATCAGGAATCGATGCAAGTTAGGACATGGGCAGCAGAGCTTAGGATGACCTCAAGTTTACAGTGAGCAGAACATGGGAGGCAAGCTTGGAGCGATTTGATAAAGGTAAGCCTAGAAATAACAAAAGCATGATTGAGGGGTTCATCAGTAAGTAAGTAGGGGAGGGTGGAATTGAGCACTGTAAAGGAAGTGTAAATAGGTGTTCTTCTTGATGATGTGTACATGTGCTTGGAAACTCATCTCGAGGTCAGATCTCTAACAAGATCAAGATCTCTTGTGGAGCTCATGGATTTTGACCTCACCACGATAAGCACCCACAATTCAGCGTTCCATTATGCTTCTCTCTTGCTCATCAAGCCTCTCCATATTGGGGTGTTAATTATAATTTTAGTAGCAGCATCTTGAGTCCTAATTTTGTTCTTGGGTCTTCTGACACAGTTTCAGATGCTGCCTGTTAATCCCTAATCTGAACATTGACATCATTGCTTGTCAATATTTAGAGATAAGTATATAATTAACACACAGATGTACATTAACAAGTTAGTGGTGAATGTCAAAAAGAAAATCAATGCTCAGGTTATGGGTGGTGTGGTAGCACTGCTGCCTCACAGCGCCAGGGACCCAAGTTCAATTCCGGCCTTGGATGATGGTCAGTGTGGAGTTTGCGCATTTAATGATAATCACAAGTAGGCTTACATTATCACTGCAATGAAGTTACTGTGAAAATCCCCATGTCACCACACTCCGGCGCCTGTTTGGGTACACTGAGGGAGATTTCAGAATGTCCAATTCACCCAACAAGCATGTCTTTCGGGACATGAGAGGAAACCAGTGCACCTGGAGGAAGCCCACGCAGACACGGGGAGAATGTGCAGACTCTGCACGAACAGTGACCCAAGCCTAGAATCAAACCCGAGTCCCTGGCGCTGTGAAGCAACAGTGCTAACCTCTGGGCAACCATGCCACCCGTTGCCCCTTAATGTCCGAGAGTTAGGTAGGATTATGGGGTTGTGGGCCTGGGTGGGGTGCTCTTTTGGAGGGTCGGTGCAGACTCGATGGGTCGAATGGCCTCCTGCACTCTAGGGATTCTATAACTTCTATTGTATGAGTTAGCATTCTCTTTTCCTCCCCCTTTTGTCTTCTGAATCATGAGGACTCTGATTTTTACTGGGGTGAGTGTCAGCAGGCTTATGTGATTTAAAAAAAATTATTTCACGGGTTATGTGCATTGCTGGCTAGGCCAGCATTTATTGGCCATCCCTAATTGACTAAGACATTTGAGTCTGAGTTGGTCCTCACTTGACACTCAAGAATACTTTTAACTTTCCAGGAGAGGCCACTGGCTCACGATCACGTGTGAGAACCCTATTTGTTTTCCTCCTCCCTAGCCTAGGCACACTAAGGTTAATGTGCTAGTTATGGTGGTCAAGGGTTGGAGCATAGGGGATGCTTGATAAATGGTTGGAGTCACCACAATCCAGAAGATACCATGCAGGCCGTGCATACGTTGTCTTGTCTATGATGTGGTGCAAAGCCACTTAAATTTTTAAAGGTACGATGTACTAAAGAGACGAGGCCATGTATAATGAAAGAAAATTAGAGGGAACATTGGTGGGAGTCCTAGTGAATTCCCCTACGAGTGCTTGAAAAGCTGCAGATCTTATTTAAAATTTTGCTCTGAAGATCCCTCAAATGTAAGGATTGTATTTTTAATTTTATAGAGAGCCCTTCAGTTTGGGCTTTCCATCAACAAGCAGAATTTTGAATTAGTTGACCAATGACAGTATATCGATTATACCTATAGCGCTGTTACTTTATTCTCAGCCAGAATTGAAAATCCTAACAATTGTGATCATCATAGAATCATAGAAAATCTACGATTGAGAAGGAGGCCAATCGCGACCGTGCTGGTCTTTTTACAATATTGATGATTGGAGAGCTACGAACAATCAATAATTGCTCTGAGACTTTTTTATTCTCACTCATAATCATAAATTTAGTTGTGGTTTTCATGCCTTTTACAATCCTTAGAAGCATTTACTGCAGATCAGGGTGTCATTGCGGTCAGTTCCCATGCCACCGACAAGCCCTGGCAATCCAACTGTAACTCAATCCTATTGTACTTATATATTTCATATTTACTGCACTGTCCAGGTTGAGTTTTGAGGTTTGGAAAGAACTGTTCTTACCACCGTTACCACATAAACCAGAACATCACGATCTGTTGCAGTCAGTACCTTGAAACATTTGCAAATTATTGAACAAAAAGCTGGGCGAAGCCTTTATGAAGGAATATTCCAAGATGAAGTCAAAGGTATCTTGAGCGGGATTCTCCGACCCCCCCCGCCGGGTCAGAGAATCGCCGGGGGCTTGCGTGAATCGCGCCGCGCCGGTTGGCGGGCCCCCCCTGGCGATTCTCCGGCCCGGATGGGCCGAAGTCCCGCTGCTGGAATGCCTGTCCCGCCGGTGTGGATTAAACCACCTCTCTTACCGGCGGGACAAGGTGGCGTGAGCGGGCTCCGGGGTCCTGAGGGGGGGTGCGGGGCGATCTGGCCCCGGGGGGTGCCCCCACGGTGGTCTGGCCCGCGATGGGGGACCACCGATCTACGGGCGGTCCTGTGCCGTGGGGGCACTCTTTTCCTTCCGCCTTCGCCATGGTCTCCACCATGGCGGAGGCGAAAGAGGCCCCCTCCACTGCGCATGCGCGGGGATGCCGTGAGCGGCCGCTAACGCTCCCACGCATGCGCCGCCCGGCAATGTCATTTCCGCGCCAGCTGGCGGGGCACCAAAGGCCTTTCCCGCCAGCTGGCGGGGCGGAAATCAGTCCGGCGCGGGCCTAGCCCCTCAAGGTTAGGGCTCGGCCGCTCAAGATGCGGAGGATTCCGCACCTTTGGGGCGGCGCGATGCCGGTCTGATTTGCGCCGGTCGGCGGACATCGCGCCAATTACGGAGAATTTTGCCCATGAAACTTTTCAGTGCTTTGTGGAGGAGATTCCACACATCCCACTCCATATCATTTGGAGTACTGTGTACGGTTCTGGTCGCCTCATTTTAGGAAGGATGTGGAAGCTTTGGAAAAGGTGCAAAGGAGATTTACCAGGATGTTGCCTGGAATGGAGAGTAGGTCTTACGAGGAAAGGTTGAGGGCTAGGCCTTTTCTCATTAGAACGGAGAAGGATGAGGGGTGACTTGATAGAGGTTTATAAGATGATCAGGGGAATAGATAGAGTAGCCAGTCAGAGACTTTTTCCCCAGGTGGAATAAACCATTACAAGGGGACATAAATTTAAGGTGAATGGTTGAAAATATAGGGGGGATGTCAGAGGTAGGTTCTTTATCCAGAGAGTAGTGGGGGCATGGAATGCACTGCCTGTGGAAGTAGTTGTGTCGGAAACATTAGGGACCTTCAAGCAGCTATTGGATAGGTACATGGATTCCGGTAGAATGATGGGGTGTAGATTAATTTGTTCTTAATCTAGGACAAAAGTTCGGCACAACATCGTGGGTCGAAGGGCCTGTTCTGTGCTGTATTTTTCTATGTTCTATATCAGTTCCAAAATGTCGCATAGTATGGCTAACCTTCCATTTGATGAACACTTTCAAGATGGGAAAATGTGATGGTTAATTACTTGGCCTCAGATTTTGTCAAATCCTCTACCTCTTTCAAATCAGTGGGCAGCTGTGGTTTGTGTGTGGCACGATAGAAATGCCAGATTACATTCTGCCTCTGCAGTTGTTGACCTTCACACTCTGAAAAGCCCCTCATCCATTTGTTCAAATTGATTTTTTTATCCACAAAATTATTGTTGTTTATTTGGAGTTCCTAATTTTCTTTTCTACTCCCATGCTCTATAAGTCACAGGAAAGCACTTTAACCCAGGACAATATTGGGGTCAGGTGATCTGCCTTTTGAAGAGCCTGCTGCCACACACTGTTGAGGCTTACTCACAAATAATGGTCACATGGGTCAGATACCACGAGCAGCTATAACTAAGGCGTGAACAGTTGGTTGAAAAGAGAAATTGGCAGGTTTTTTCCCCGCACATTTAGGATTTTGAAAAGTTAGGGCTCAAAATGAGATGTAACGAAAAGAAGGAAATAATTTGGATCTGTACAGCACTTTACCACACCCATAGGGTGTCCCAAAGCACTTTGCAAACCATTGGTAATTTTGAACAGCAGTCACTGTTATAGGCAAATTAGCTGTCAATTTATCCTCTCACAGACAATGAGTTAATATGTAAATAAATAACTAGATAATCTGTTTATTGTGGTGAAAGTTGAGGAAGAATGTTGCTCCTCTTTTGAATATTTCCCTGGGAAAGCTTACATCCATCTGAGCAAAAAGACTGAAACTTTATTTAATGTGTCACCTGAAAGGTGGCATTTCCAATACTGCAGCAGTTCTTCAGTAATAAATTGAAAAACTTTCTAAATTACGTTCAAGTTTGTGGTGGTACTTGAATCTACAACCTCTGACTGCAAGGCAACAACTGACCCTAGTTCACAAAATGGAAATATTTGGCCTTCATTGCTGCCCCTAACCTTTTTCTTTTGCGATCTGTTTTTTCCCCCCTGTAAATTTGCATCCTGCTCTTATCAGTTTTCTCTTTTCTGCTCTCCTGAAGATATTTTACAGTTTCATGAAGGCAAAAGAGCATCTAATCCAAGCCCAATTTGTGCTTCCCTGCTGTATCATTTCATGTTGAAAGATTAGGAACAGTAGAGGGCAAAAAGATTTAGAAGTCCGTGTACATAGATCACTAAAATGTAGCATTCTGGCACACTAAACAGGCATGTTAACGTTGTAGCCACCTGAGTTGGCCACTTCCCGACTTAAAATGGAGAACCGCAAAGGCTGAAGGGAAATTCAGCCAACACAGGCAAAGACTAGCAAATACAGAAATCATGTGTATTGAAACCTGTAAGGAACCAGACAGCACCGAAACCAGCAGCCATCTGCATAGTAATGAGCGATTCCAAGGCACAATCGCAACAGTTAAGGTGAATAAAGCCAAGCCAGACTCCTCGGCGCCAGCAGGAGCCAAGACAAAGGGAGGCCAACGGACATTTAGGGACCGCCCAACGATCAGGGAACAACTCCAGTATTGGAGAAATCGATCCAAGTGATCGGAACGCAGTCCAATCACTTGGAACCAGGTACGGGGTCCGCCCCGAAGGGTGGGAAGCCCCTGGGGACTATAAAGTAAAGCCCCCAAGTTCAAATCGTCCTTCTTTGGCAGGGTCACTCGGCAACTTGAACCAACCCTTGACAGTGACCTGCCTCGCTGCCGCCAACCTAGTAAGTCTCAAGTCAACGCTCGCTACGAGATAGGCGCTCCTAGCTACCAGTCCATACCAGCTTTTGAATCCTGCAGACTCAGGACCTGAACGAAAGGCCATTTGTTCCCCTGACCTGGTGGGCCAGTCCGAAGCGAAGTATAGGCCTTTTAGTGATAGGAATAGCCTAGAAAGTAGAGTTTATGCATGAGTAGTGATTTACTGTGTATAATAAATGTGCTTTGAATTGAATCTTACTAATTGGTGTGTTGAATTATTGATGATTACTTGAACTTGAACCTCGTGGCGGTATCATAAAGATACCTGGCGACTCTAGAGCAAAGGTTAAACAAACAGAGCAAATTACGATTTAAGAGCCAACCAAAAGTTAGCAACAACGTTTCTAATGAGAGATCTGGAATATATTGGCGAGAAAATTTTGCTATAGCAGAGAAGAGATATATTTTGGTAGAATGACGAAGAAAAGAGTGGGGCACATTTTAAAAATGTGAGATTCTACTGCGCATCTTATATATAGTAGGCACTGCTACCGCTATATGTTGGTGGTGGAAGGAGTGAATTTTTAGGTTTGTGTTGAGGGCTTTGTTCTGGACCACCTTTACTGTCATGGGCAGATACATCTGTGACAGATAAATTTGCATGGATAAGGCCAAATTAGTTTTCAGTCTGGCACTTGCATCCTTCACGACTTTGTCAAAGCTGTGCTACTGAGCCATTCTTTGTGATGCATTGAGTCCCCGGCCCAGAGTACATTTTGTGTACTTGTCACCTTGCTATTCTCAGTGCTTCCTCCAAGTGATGTTCAATATGGAGGAGTATTGAATCATTAACTGAGTGGGGTGGTAATGTGGTGGGTCATAATCAGCAGGACGTTTCCTTGTCCATGTTTGACCTGATGCCATGGAGACTGCATGGGGTCCAGAGTCAATGTTGAGCACTTCCAGGGCAACTCCTTCCTGACTGTATGCTGCTGTGCTGCAGTCCCTGGTGAATCAGTCTTGCCAGTGGGACAGGGCATGCCCAGGGACGGTAATGGAGGTGTCTGTGACATTGGTTGTAAGATATGATTCTGTGAATATGACTAGATCAGTATGTTGCAAACTTGTAGGACAGCTCTCCCAATTTTCTCACAAGCCCCCAGATGTTAATAATTTATTCCAAAATGGTGCAGGAACAAAGAGACCAATGGGTATATCTGCACAAATTATTGTCAGCAGCAGGGTAGGCTGAACTACTGGTCAAAAAGGTATACAGGACTTTATAAGTAGAACCACAGTGTCCAAAAATAAGAAAGGTATGGGTAATCTTTTTAATATGCTAATTTAGCCTCAACTGGAGTATTTTGTCCAAATCTGGATACAGCATTTTCGGAAAAATGTGAAGGCTTTAGAGAACGTGCAGAAAAGATTTATGTGAATAATTCTAGTGATGAAGAACTTAACAGTTACGTGGAGAAAGTAGGGTGTGATACTTGGAGAAGAGGGGATTGAGAGAAGAATTGACAGAAGTATTCCGAATCATGATGGGGTTGAGATCGTGCTTCGGGGGAAATTTCTTCTGTTGTTTAAAGGATTGAGAACGAGAGGACATCAATTTATGGTGATTAGCAAAAATATCAATGACGGTGTGAAGAATTGATTACACACTGGTGAGGAGAGGGAATGCGCTGCCTGAGAGTGTGCTGGAGGCAGTTTCAACTGAGCTTTCAAAAGGCAATTGGATAAGCACCTGAAAAGAGAAAGATTTTATGGTTGCGAGTGAGTCAGACTAGCTGACGTGCTTATAACGTGAGTCAGCGTTAACACAGCAGACCGAATAGCAACTTCCAGCGGCGGATGTGAGCGGAGGACACGCAGCGGGAGGCGCTCCGACTCTACCTGACTCGTAAATAGCGCTAGTAGTCAAAAATTAAATTTAAAGGGACACAAGGGGAAATATACAGCTTCAAATCAAAACATGTCAAAAAATAAGAACAAGAGAAGGGGGAGCCAGATGTGCTCCTCAGACTCGGAGGCTTTGTTAGAGTCGGGAGGAGCCAAAATGGTGGCAGCGTGCTCCTCCTGCTCCCAGATGCCCCCATTGGCCATCAATTGAAGACATCAGCCGCATCGGGGCGGCTAAATTTAAAAAACATCATCGGGACTTAGCCGGAGAAATAAAAAGGTCAGTGGGCGAGTCCCCAAGTTAAATCTTGAGCTAGTTAGAAGGGCTGGATAAAACATTGGAAGTGTGGGGTGACACGGTCCAGAATGTGGAGGTGGCCCTCACTGACCACAGTGAGAGGATCACATTGCTGGAAAAAAACCTGTCATTGGTCCTGGATGTGAATGCGTTTTTAAAGAATAAAATAAATGACCTGGAGAACGGGTCTCGATGGCAAAACAGCACTGTCGCTTCACAGTGCCAGGGTCCCAGGTTCAATTCCCGGCTTGGGTCATTGTTTGTGCGGAGTCTGCACGTTCTCCCTGTGTCGGTTCCCGGCTTGGGTCACTTTCTGTGCGGAGTCCGCACGTTCTCCCTGTGTCTGGGTGGGTTTCCTCCGGGTGCTCCAGTTTCCTCCTACAAGTCCCGAAAGATGTGCTTGTTAGGTGAATTGGACATACTGAATTCTCCCTCTGTTCCCGAACAGGCGCCGGAGTGTGGCGACTAGGGGATTTTCACAGTAACTTCATTGCAGTGTTAATGTAAGCCTATTTGTGACAATAATAAAAATTATTATTATCTGCCTCGCGGGTTTGCCGGAGGGAATGGAGGGCAGCACCCCCACAGAATTCATAGCCGACATGCTTTGTAAAATGGTGGGTGAGAAGGTACTTAAATCCCCCCTGGGGCTAGATCGGGCTCATCATTTGCTGCGTCCAAGACGTCGAATCCCCTCAAACAATGATCTTGAGGTTCCACAACTTCGAATAAAAACAGCAGATCCTGCGATGGGCCAGGGAGCAACATGACGTTAAATGTGGGGGGTCACCATTCCGGCTTTACCACGACCTTAGCGTAGAATTAGCGAAGAAAGGAGCAGCATTTAATGGGGGGGAAATCTGCCCTATTTAAGAAGGGTGTCCAGTTTGGGCTACTTTATCTGGCCCGTCTTCGGGTTTCGGTCGAGGGAAAGGATCTCCACCGACTCTCTGAAGGAGCATCCTACCTTGGCCCTAACTCCACCTAGGGCCAATATAGCATGGCCAAGCTACCTAACCTGCACATTTTTAGACTGTGGTAGGAAACCCACGCAGACATGGGAACAAAGTGCAAACTCCACACAGTCAGCCAAGCTCAGAATTGAACCCAGTTCCTGCCGCTCTGAGGCAGCAATGCTAGCCACTGTGTCATCGTGCCGCCCACAGTTCAGGAACACGATGGAAGGAAGCAATTCAATGTGCACATCCTAATGGGTTTTGTTTGAGTAGAGATAGATTTTTTTGTCAGGTTCTTAAATTTTCTTTGTCTCAATATTTTTTTTCAGCCTATCTTGTTTAAATTGAGAAATCCATCTGAAGGCACCAGAAAGCAGAGAGGTTTCTGGATGGTTAACAAAAAACTGTCCTGTGAAAATTAATATTCGAGAATCTTGTACATTCCAGTTTGCATTGCAGATTGGTGCAGCAGATGAAACTTGTTGTTTTGTGACATCTGAGCTATGATAGTTGAGCCTGTAACGACTATAAATTTACAGTGTGTCAAGTTGCTGTTCACTTATTCATTTACAGTTTGATAAATCACTGACAGCTTTATAGCCAAAGCTACAATGTAATGAGACATTTACGTTTCCTGCCAAAGTCAAGTAACGTCACGATATAGCCAGTAACCAAAGTCCTGTGACAAGTAATTTCTTTCCAACCACTCGGGCCTGCTGGATATTGGGCAGGAACAACGTTGTTGTGGTTCATTTGGTTATCTGACCTCATAGTCTTATATGGTTAGGTGTCATTTTCTGCTTTATAATTCTGCAATTAAGCGCTTTGGGACGCCTTATTACACTAAAGGTGCTTTATAAAAATATAAGTTGTTGTTCATAAATGTTGGCTTACCTATGGAAGTGGTGTGTGACACTGGGTCTGTGACACTGAATCCAAGTGAAATTTATCATAGAATCAAACCTTGTGTAAAAGCCAAAAAAATGTAGCCCCTGTAACATTGATGAGCAATGGTCATTCCTACCTTTTAAGTACCTCAAATGATCAGTTAAAAAATTAGAAATTGGGGCTTTCATCTTGAAAATATCCTAGTGTTAAATATCTGAGCAGTGACTGAGAGAAACATTTTTGTCGGATTATTTTTTTCAAGATAAGCTTTAGTTTTGCGACCTAAATTATTAAATTAGGTTATTTGGTAAAGCAGTACATTGTATTGCAAAAACCTGCCCTGGTTTAAATTACTCTCTTTATAGTGGTTGAGTCATTATCACAGTTACATAAATTTGTCACTTTGTGTAAATCTGCTCAAGGCTGATGCTTTGCACCGTTCTCTGTATCCCTCTATGCTAATTAGAATACAGAACACCATGAATGAATTGATGATCCTCCCTTGTGGCAGGGGATTGGTTCAAAATTCAGTGAAGAGCTAACAGTGGCTACAACTAGCCCCACCCAAATCAGTACTCCAGTCTGACTAGAAGCGAATGCGTTTATCTGCCCTCATCAGAACCATTGTTCAGTACGATACAGCTGTACAGTTTGTAAATCGTAAATGTCAAGTTTCTTTTGTTATGGCCGCATTTGTGTCAGTAAGTATTCAATCTTTTTAAAATTAGTGTATTTAAAGTATTCAATCTTTTTTTCAAATTAGTGTATTTAGTTATTTACAATTACCTGTAGATAGATTATGGTATTTATGTGAGCTAACACTATAATTAACAAGCCGCCTGATAGAAACCTATATTTTAAACTGATCTGTTTAATTGTACATGAAAAGGTTCAAGTAGAATCTAGTTCGGAGCTTAAAAATGGAAATTTGGTACTCTGTGCTGCTAAATAAAATTGAACTGACCTTCAGATGTAAGCATGCAGTGCACGTCTGTTCATCCAAAGCATCCCGGAGAAACCCGTTGGGTTGAGATAACAAGAAGTGCATCAAGGAGTTTGACAGGCTGTCAGTAGCATGCTGCGTTCATAGATTCTTTGCCAGAAAAAATAGAAATCTGCCACAGGAATATTTATGGGATTTTTGTACGATCGTGCTTGTGCAGTGCTAATGAGCTTGTGTTTAAATAAAACTGATTTTTTTTTTCTGTGTAGCCCCTGGATTAGCTATATAATGCCAGTCTTGAGGCCATTTAATAAATGCTGCATATTTATACTGGTAACCTAGATATACTGTACTTTGATTTACCATTTGGCACTGAATTGTGATCGATCCTTTCTTTATAGTATTATATTGCTTAATATGACATCTGTATAATAGGGCTGTTTAGTATGCATGTTGCATGTCATGTATAAGTAATTGTTTCTCCCTGTCAAGATGTCTCTGATTTCACTCTATGTTTGGAAAGGAACAATGGTTAATGCTATGTCATAAAACAGAGTCATAGAATATTATAACCCAGAAGCAGGTCATTCAGTTAATCAGATCTGCATTATCTCCTTATGAAGTACCCAATATAATCCGACTATATTGCCACATTCCTATACCCTTTAGTAGTCCTCCTTTTCAAACGTTTTCTCTCTAAAATGGATTCTGCATCAGCAACTATTTGTGACAAGAGAATTTCACATTCATCCTTGAAATCTATAAATATTTTCCCCTATATTTTCTGATTAAATATAAAATTATTAAATATAAATTGTGATGATTCCATTTGACATTTTACCTTAAACGCTGTTTGGCTGTTATCCATTCGACATCCAAGTATATCACAATTTCCTAATTTTTATTTCTATCATTTTTGTTGTACCTCACTGTACAAAACCTACTTCACTGTTTATAAGTACTATATTCAGTTATGCAACAAATCTTGTAGGCAGGGGCTGTGGCTTAACAAAGGAGCAGTTATAAGCTTGAGTTTATTTCAAGCCATCTAATATATAATAAAATAAGTCACTAAAGGAAAATTATGTTCCCAGCCTTTCATAATAATTCTTCAGACTAATCTTTTGGTAATGACACCTTGTTAACGTTCAGGTCATACGCTCTGGTCGCCCTTTGGTAACACAATTCATTAGTGCGTGAGACTTGGCGTTATTTCAACAGACTATTTATATAGGAAGAGCATCACCATTGACTACTAATATGTAAATACCTGCATTTCCAAATGTATTTCGCAAGCGAGCAGTTACCAATTTTCCCCCTTCCTAGTCAGAACGTGTTGAGGCTAATTGTAGCATTCCTGCTGACACTTTTAAGAGAGCAGTCCAGAAGTAATTCCACTGTCCTCTCTTTCTGCCTTGACTCTATCCGTTGTCTGTTATCTTCATCTGGTTCAAATATTTATGTCATTTTTTTCTTAATTTTAAAAATTCTTTCATGGGATGTGTGCATTGCTGGCTAGGCCTGCAATTGTTGCACATCCCAAATTTCCCTTGAGAAGTTGATGGTCAACTGCCTTTTTGAACCGCTGTACTCCATCTTGTGCAGGTACACCCATAGTGCTGTTAGGAATGGAGTTCCAAGGGTTTTGATCTAGTGACAGTGAAGGAACGGCGATATAATTCCAAATCAGAGTGGTGTATGACTTTGAGGGGAGCTGCCAGCGTCAGCGGATGGTAATGTTCCTATGCATCTGCTGCCCTTGTCCTTCTAGGTGATCGAGGTCACGGGTTTGAAAAGTGCTGCTGAAGGAGATTTGGTGAGGTGCTGCAGTGTATCTTGTAGATAGTACAAATTGCTGTCACTGTGTACCTAGTGGTGGAGGGAATGAATCTTTACAATGTTGGATGGGTGCCAATCAGTTGGGCTGCTTTGCCCTGCGTAATATCGAACATCTTGAGTGTTGGAGCTGCACTCATCTAGGCAGATGAAGAATATTCCACCACACTTCTGGCTTGTGCCTTGTGGATGTTGGACAGGCTACGAGGAGTCAGGACGTGGGTTACATGCCTCATAACTCCCACCCTCAGCCTTGCTCTTAGAGCCACAGAATTTGGGCACCTTTAATTCCAAACCTGCGAAGTTCTGCTGACGCACTAAAGATTAAAATATGTATTCTACTGTTTCTTGGCAATGAGTTGGGTTTTTCAGCTGGAATTAATCTAGTATAAAATGAAGACGCAGTGGGGAGAAAAGAACAAGCAATAATGAAGTTTATAATGGAGACATGAATCCGGTGGTCCTTCAAAGTTATTCTGTTATTTGAAGGACTTGTATTAAATTCAGTTTATGAATTCTCATGTGCAAAACAGATTTTAAAAAAAATCCATTCAAGAGATGTGGGTATTGCTGGTTAGACCAGCATTTATTGGCAATCTCGAATTGCCCTTGAGAAGCTGCACCCTTGAGCTGCTGCAGTCATTCTAGTGAAGGTACACTCACAATGCTAACATAGAAACATAAGAAATAGCAGCAGGATTAGGCCATTGAGACTGTTCTGCCACGGAATAAGACCATAGATTTGAGGACAATCCCCAGAGACTGGACCACTGTTTTTCTATATATGATTTGTATGCATAAAAATTAGGTGTCAACCTGATGAAGTTACAAAATAAGGCAGCATGCATGCTAAATAGCAGAAGCCGTATGCGGTAGGGCTAGGTCATCCCACAACCAATGGCTCAGATCAGAGCTCTGCAGCCCTTCCACATTTAACCGGAAGAGCAGGCTCCACATAGGGAAGCCCAGCACATCAGTGCAAAAGACAAAGCTGAATATTTTGCATTCATCTTTAGCCAGAAGCGCCGAATGGATGACCCACCATGGCTTCCTCCTGAAGCCCACAGCATTAGAGCTACTCGTCTCAACCAATTTGATTCCCATCACATGATATCAAAAAACTGCTGAACGCACTGGATACTGCAAAAGTCATGGGCCCTGATAAAATTGCAGCAGTAATGCTGAAGACTAGTGTGGCAGAAATAGCCGTGCCCCTAGCCAAGGTGTTTTAGTACAGCTGCAACACTGACATCTACCTGACAATGTGGAAAATTGCTTTGGCATATCCTGTCCACAAAAGGCAGGCTAATTAGTGCCTCATCAGTCTACTCTCAAATCATCATCAAAGTGACAGAAGTACAATCGAGTGGTACTCAGCAACAACTTGTTCACCAATCTTTTTGTTTAAATTTTTAAAAAAATCTTTGCATGTTAGGTGGATTTGGCAACGCCCTGTGTCCAAAGTGTTAAGTGGGGTTACAAGAATAGGGCCTCGGTAGTATGCTTTCAGGAGAGTCAGTGCATACTTGATAGACTGAATGGCCTCTTTCTAGAATCATAGAATTTACAGTGCAGAAGGAGGCCAATCAGCCCATCGAGTCTGCACCGGCCCTTGGAAAGAGAACCCTCCACCCTATCCCCGTAACCCCACCCAACCTTTTTGGACAGTAGAAGTCTTACAACACCAGATTAAAGTCCAAAGGTTTGTTTCAAATCATTAGCTTTCGGAGCACTGTCCTCTGTCTTTCTGCCTTGACTCTATCCGTTGTCTGATATCTTCATCTGGTTCAAATATTTATGTCATTTTTTTCTTAATTTTTAAAATTCTTTCATGGGATGTGTGCATTACTGGCTAGGCCTGCAATTGTTGCACATCCCAAATTTCCCTCGAGAAGTTGATGGTCAACTGCCTTTTTGAACCGCTGTACTCCATCTTGTGCAGGTACACTCACAGTGCTGTTAGTAACGGAGTTCCAAGGGTTTTGATCTAGTGACAGTGAAGGAACGGTGATATAATTCCAAATCAGAGTGGTGTATGACTTGGAGGAGAGGTGGCAGATGGTAATGTTCCTATGCATCTGCTGCCCTTGTCCTTCTAGGTGATAGAGGTCACGGCTAAATCTCCAAAACAATACAGATGGATTGGTGGAGTGGCGATAAAGTGGCAGATGGAATTTAACACAGAGAAGTGTGAGATCATGCATTTAGGGAGGTCAAACAGTTATGGGGAGTACACAATAAATGGGAATATACTAAGAGGGGTAGATGAAGTGGGAGTTACTGGTGTACAAGTACACAGATCCCTAAAGGTAGCAGTTCAAGCTGTCAAGTTGTAAAGAAAGCATATGGAATGCTCTCCTTCATTGGCAAAGGTATAGAATATAAAAGTAAGGATATAATGCTTGAATTGTATAAAACACTGGTGAGGCTACAACTGGAATATTGTGTGCAGTTCTGGTCACCACATTACAGGAAGGACATTATTGCTCTGGAGAGAGTGCAGAGGAGGTTTACAAGAAGGCAGAAAAGTGGCTACATGAAGAGATTGGATAGGTTGGGGTTATTTTCCTTGGAACGAAGAAGGCTGAGGGGTGACTTAATTGTGGTGTACAAAAATATGAGGGGAGAGATAGGGTGGATAGGATAAAATTGCTTCCCTTGGTGGAGAGTTTTAGAACCAGGGTCATAGATTCACGATAAGTGTCAGAAGGTGTAGAGGGGACATGACCTTTTTACGCGGAGAGTAGTGGGAGTCTGGAATTCTCTGCCCGAGTTGGTGGCGGAGGCAGAGACCCTAAACTCTTTTTAAAAAGTGCCTGGATCTGCACCTTAAGTGCTCTAAGGTACAGGGCTATGGACTGGGTGCAGGAAGGTGGGATTAGAAAGGGCATCTGGGTGTCATTGGGCTGGCATGGGAAAGATGGGCCGAATGTCCTCCTGTGCTGTAATTTTCCTATGATTCTATGAATTAAATATGATTATCTGGATCTTGCCCAGCAAGGGTATGATTCAGATCGCGCAGGTGCCGTTGGTTAGGTGACTCGCGTGCGGTTCAGTGTGTGGCGCAAAGCTTCTTTCGGGCCTCTCCCGCGATGCTCCCAGTGCAATGGGATCAGCCCCAGGCACAACGGGGTGGTAAGTTGTGCCATGCCCCTGATCTGTTGGTTGTGATGTCACTTCGCATTGTCTAGCATGGATGTAGTCTTGTATTGTAGCTTCACATTGGTGTGATTTGCAGTTGTGGCTGATGCTGCTGTTGGAATGATGTATCAAACCAGACTTTGGTGGCGTAATCTGATGACGAATGGAAGCGTGAGGGATATGCTGGGCCACAGGTTTGAAGATTTTGGTGGAGCACAGTTCTGCTGCTGGAAGTCCAGTTTTGAGTGCTGGGTCTGTTCTCAATCTATCCCATAGAGCATAATGGTAGATGGAGGATGCCATTATGTCAAGATGTGACTTTGTCTCCCTAACGGTAGTGTTTTTTCTTATATAAATTTAGAGTACCCAATTCATTTTTTCCAATTAAGGGGCAATTTAGCATGGCCATCCACCTAGCCTGTACATCTTTGGTTTGTGGGGGCAAAACCCACGCAAACACGGGAAGAATATGCAAACTCCACACGGACAGTGACCCAGAGCCGGGATCAAACCTAGGACCGCGGCGCCGTGAGGCAGCAGGGCTACCCCACTGTGCCACCATGCTGCCCTCCTAACGACAGTGTTGTACTCCTTTCCAAGAGTGTTGTCATGGACAGATTCAACTGCTAGATTGAAGAGGATGACGCCTAATAGGTTTTTTGGCACGAACTATGTCCTTCGGGACTCAAATCAGCTTGGTCAGTTGTGGTGTAACAAGCCACTCTTGATGATGGAGATTTGATAAAAGAACAAAGAAAACTACAGCACAGGAACCGGCCCTCCAAGCCTGTGCCGACCATGCTGCCCGTCTAAACTAAAATCTTCTGCACTTCTGAGGTCCGTATCCCTCTATTCCCATCCTATTCATGTATTTGTCAAGATGCCCCTTAAATGTCACAATCGTCCCTGCTTCCACCACCTTCGGCAGCGAGTTCCAGGCTCCCACTACCCTTTGTGTAAAAAAAAAAAAAACTTGCCTCGTAATCTCCTCTAAGCCTTGCCCCTCGCACGTTAAACCTATGCCCCCTAGTAATTGATCCCTCTACCCTGGGAAAAAGCCTCTGACTATCCACTCTGTCTATGCCCCTCATAATTTTGTAGACCTCTATCAAGTCACCCCTCAACCTCCGTCGTTCCAGCGAGAACAAACCGAGTTTATTCAACCTCTCCTCATAGCTAATGCCCTCCATACCAGGCAACATACTGGTAAATCTCTTCTGCACCCTCTCTAAAGCCTCCACATCCTTCTGGTAGTGAGGCGACCAGAATTGAACACTATACTCCAATTGTGGCCTAACTTAAGGTTTTATACAGCTACAACATGACTTGCCAATTCTTATACTCAATGCCTCGGCCAATGAAGGCAAGCATGCCGTATGCCTTCTTGACTAACTTCTCCACCTGTGTTGCCCCTTTCAATGACCTGTGGTCCTGTACACCTAGATCTCTCTGACTGTCAATACTCTTGAGGGTTCTACCATTCACTGTATATTCCCTACATGCATTAGACCTTCCAAAATGCATTACCTCACATTTGTCCGGATTAAATTCCATCTGCTATCTCCGCCCAAATCTCCAAACAATCTAAATTCTGCTGTATCCTCTGACAGTCCTCATCACTATCCGCAATTCCACCAACCTTTGTGTCGTCTGTAAATGTACTAATCAGACCAGTTACATTTTCCACCAAATCATTTATATATACTACGAACAGCAAAGGCCCCAGCACTGGTCCCTGCGGAACACCACTAGTCACAGCCCTCCAATCAGAATAATACCCTTCCATTGCTACTCTCTGCCTTCTATGACCTAGCCAGTTCTGTTACCATCTTGCCAGCTCCCCCCTGATCCCATGTGACTTCACCTTTTGTACCAGTCTGCCATGAGGGACCTTGTCAAAGGCCTTACTGAAGCCAATATAGACAACATCCACTGCCCTACCTGCATCAATCATCCTTGTGACCTCCTTGAAAAACTCTTAGCAAGTTAGTGAGACACGAAATCCCCTTCACAAAACCATGCTACCTCCAAATGGAAGTAGATCCTGTCTCGAAGAATTCTCTCCAGTAATTTCCCTACCACTGACGTAAAGCTCACTGTCCTGTATTTCCCTGGATTATCCTTGCTACCCTTCTTAAACAAAGGAACAACATTGGCTATTCTCCAGTCCTCCTGGACATCACCTGAACAGTAACGATCCAAAGATTTCTGTCAAGGCCTCAGGAATTTCCTCTCTAGCCTCCTTCAGTATTCTGGGATAGATCCAATCAGGCCCTGGGGACTTATCTACCGTAATATTTTTGAATCTCAATGTGACTCAGGCTATCTACACACCCTTCTCCAGACTCAACATCCACCAATTCCTTCTCTTTGGTGAATACTGATGCAAAGTATTCATTTAGTACCTCACCCATTTCCTCTGGCTCCACACATCGATTCCCTCGCCTGTCCTTCAGTGGGCCAACTCTTTCCCTGGCTACCCTCTTGCTTTTTATGTACGTGTAAAAAGCCTTGGGATTTTCCTTAACTCTATTTGCCAATGACTTTTCGTGACCCCTTTTAACCCTCCTGACTCCTTGCTTAAGTTCCTTCCTACTTTCCTTGTATTCCACACAGGCTTCGTCTGTTCCCAGCCTTCTAGCCCTGACAAATGCCTCCTTTTTCTTTTTGACGAGGCCTACAATATCTCTCGATATCCAAGGTTCACGAAATTTGCCATATTTATCCTTCCGTACAGGAATATGCCGGTCCTGAATTCCTTTCAACTGTGATTTGAAAGCCTCCCATGTCTCAGATGTTGATTTACCCTCAAACATTTGCCCCCAATCTAGGTTCTTCAGTTCCTGCCTAATATTGTTATAATTAGCCTTCCCCCAATTTAGCACATTCACCCTCGGACCACTCTTATCCTTGTCCACCAGCACTTTAAAACTTACTGAATTGTGGTCACTGTTCCCAAAATGCACCCCTACTGAAACTTCTACCACCTGGCTGGCTCATTCCCCAATACCAGGTCCAATATAGCCCCTTCCCTAGTTGGACTATCTACATATTGTTTTAAGAAGCCCTCCTGGATGCTCCTTACAAACTCTGCCCTGGCCAAGCCCCTAGCACTAAGTGAGTCCCAGTCAATATTGGGGAAGTTAAAGTCTCCCATCACAACAACCCTGTTGCTTTTACTCCTTTCCAAAATCTGTCTACCTATCTGCTGCTCTATCTCCCGCTGGCTGTTGGGTGGCCTGTAGTAAACCCCCAACATTGTGACTGCACCCTTCTTATTCCTGATCTCTACCCATATAGCCTTGGTGCCTCTGAGGTGTGCTCCCGCAGTACAGCTGTGATATTCTCCCTAACCAGTGCATCCCCCTCTATCCCGCCTAAAGCATCTAAATCCTGGAACGTTTAGCTGCCAATCCTGTCCTTCCCTCAACCAGGTCTCTGTAATGGCAACACCATCATAGTTTCAAATACTAATCCAAGCTCTACGTTCGATGTTCTTACTACTTGCAGTGCTTCTTCCAGGTTGTGTTCACCATGGAGAAGCGATGATTCATTAGCTCAGGAAGGGCAGTATGTGGTAATGAATAAGAGGTTTCCTTGCCCATCTTTGACCTGACACCATGAGATTTCATGAGACTCAGTTTGCTGGGCTATTACAAGCACTGTTAAGAGTCAAATACATTGTTGTGGGTTTGGAATTGCATATCAGACAGACTGGGTAAGGATGGCAGGTTTCCTTCCTTAAAGGGCATTAGTGAACTGGTTCGGTTTTTCCAATGGGTTGGTAGCTTCAAAACTAATTTAATTACAAGAAATACATCTTCGTCCTCATGACATCAGTCATCGCCACAGTCACAATGCTCACTCAAGTAGTACACGATTCGGAATGAGTGATGTCAACGAGCATTTTTTGTGGAGGGGAAAGAGGGAAATACATCACATTGTGATGCCTTTCCAGGAGATCACAGAATTTTTACAGTGCAGAAGGAGGCCATTTGGACCATTGTGTCTGCACCGGCCCTCTGGTTGAGTGCTGATTGCAATCAATATTGACAGTGAGGGCCCTGTGCTCCCTCTGCATCTGTTCAAAACATAAATATTTATTTTGTTTTTATCATTTGAAGTTATGTTTTATTAATGCAAGAATGTTTAAGCATTTTCTATAATTTGCTGTGAAATATTCGGCATGTATTAAATGTACTCAATCTTATTTGTGGAATCATGGTTAGTCAACATGCCCATTTAAATTTTGTGGCCCACTGAGATGCCAGAGGGCCACTCATGTGGTCCACTGACTAGCCTAGGTTGCTCATCACTATTCTACGCTGTCCTTTACAGTTTACAATATTTCCACGTTTTGTGTAATTCGCAAGATATGCTCTTGAAATGCATTTAAGGCCATTCTTGTACTTGGAATAGGAAAGCTACAATCATAGAGAATTCAAGACAGAGATAGGGCTACAATGTTGTTGATTAAAATCGCCAAACCTTGCCCCCTGTTAGCACAGCTTTCTATCAGAAATACAGTTAGCCCTATAATGCACACGCTCAAAAACGGATGTGGTTTGTCCTTCGGCATTGGTGAAGTCAAAAAGTAATCTCATTGTAATGTAATTCTGTTCCGGCAGCATACACCCAACCAATGCACCAGATGCATTTTATCTTCAAAAGTGTGTAGATGCTGTATATAATTGGTGAGCAAAAATTAAAATTTTGCTGTAAAGGTCCCAGGATTTCGTGGATAGACTTTGAAGTTATGTCTGTGGATTTCTGCATCTCTGCAGTAGTTTGCAGGACATCAAACTTTATCTGCAGTTGCTCAAAACTAAATGTATGAGTCTAAGCATGCCTGTGTATTAACTGTATTTTTTTTTAATTCACGCAGTTGGTTACATGTTATACATGTAAAGAAGCTTCAAGATTCTACGGAGCAAATAGGGCATCTCTTCCTGTAAGGCCCCGCATCCCCAGAAGCCTAAGCAAGACAAAAACGGATATGAAGACGCTTGAAGCAAGAACGCCACAGTCCACACGGCAAGAAACCAGCTATTCCCCACTTCTGAATAAACCCGGTTCTAAAAGCAAGAGCCCAGCTATAACTCCCCGGTAAATTTATTTTATAAACTTCATCTCCTATGTGTTTGTATTTGGATCTTTGTTTCCTGTTGCTGTAACTTATTCATCAAGTCAATTAATATTCTGGAGAAATAATGAGTTAATTTTTGTCAGAACCTTTTATAGTAATTTTATAATTGTGGGCAAGTCCCTGTAGACTCTGTTTGTTCTGGTGTGCTCAATTCACAGCAAGTCAGTCTGTTGGAAAATGATGAGGTGCTGATGGAAATCCTGGCTAGTGGGACCCAGGAGCAACTGACCTTAAATCTGTTTGAACGTTTTTGTTGTTTTTCATATTATTCAGTGGGCGTCTCAGACGACCGAGATTTTGGTCTTCATCGACTGCCCAGGTGTTGTGGAGCTTTGGGTTCCTGTTAATTTGCTGATAGGATATGCAGATAAAGTTAAATGAACAGCGTTTGAGGAGGCTCAGGTAGAACATAAATTCTGCTGTGGATGAATTGAATTTGGCTCAGTTGTGCTTCAAATTCTGTGTAATTCTATGTGTTTCAACTTGTTGATGATGATGGATCTTGGAGTTTTGATTGGAGATTTGTCCAGTAATGAGGCAACAGTGCTAAAAACAGCAAATAAAAATAGAATGAAGTTAACTGGATTTTGAGGGTCAGGTGGGCTGCTATAAGAAAATGTAGGCGAAGTCTGATCCTTCTGCCATCATGCCAATCATCTCAACAACAATCGACATTTTCGAGGCCTCATCAGTGTATTTGCTGACGCAACTCGCTGTAGACTAGGCTCCTTGCCTCCACCACCTGGTCCACTTCAGCTTGAGTGACAGGTGTAATATACTGGATCTAGCCACACTCTTTCCATGTTGCTGCTTTCACTAGCCATTTCTTTGTATACAGGTGAGTACAAAGAGTAGGCTTTCAGACTCTCATTGGTATTCAGAGCCCCACTAATCCCTGCCGTTTGTGCTAGCAGCGATCAAAGGAACAAACAACGGAGTCCTTAACAGTAGTGGTAGTGATAGGGTAGCAGTCGATTGAATGAGGCGAACGATGACATTTGAATTGGGCAAATGGATGGCAAAGAAAGGAAGAGGGGAAAGGTTGGTAACAAAAGCACGGTAACTGAGGAAGTGGAGAAGAGTAACACCAAGGTGCAGAAGGAAGACATTCGGCCCTTCATGTCTGTATCTGCCAGAACAGAAAAAAATGAAATAGCCGCTTATTTTAATCCCACTTTCCAGCACCTAGTCCATAGCCTTGCACATTACAGCACTTTAGATGCAGATCCAGGTTTTGAGTTGAACATTTCAACTTCAACCATCATGAATCTTGGTATGGAGAGCAGACTGATGCCAGCTGGGTTGAGGGCCAATTTGAACTGGGAAGCTGGGTGCAAGCTTTACTGAGTCATACTGTCAAGTTGCATTCATAGCGGAGTGAGACAAAGGCCAGAACTTGGGGTGTTAGCAAAGTGCCTTAGTGAAAGGATGCGGAGTTGGATAAGCTTCAGTTTCTCAGAATTGTCACTAATGCACTAGTGTGTTTAGGAATTTGAATGTGGAGAATGAACGTTAATGTAAATGATGGTCTCGTTGGTCTACTAAAAATCCAAATGTAACTTTGTTCCTTTAAAATGAACCAGAATTCATGCTATTTAATGCAAAAAAAAATCACACTGTTTCCATTCATGATGTCTCAAAAGAGGGAAGTCTTTCATAAATTGTTTGTTTCCCCCAAGTCATCTCTATCCAACAGTTTAAAAACATAACATTGGACAAATAGGTAGCAGAGATTATGAATAATTGCAATAGATATAATTAATACCCCTTTTAAAAACAATAAGCTGCATTTATTATACTACTTTTATGATGGAGAGGTATTCCAAGGTGGGTGTAAGGAAAAAAATGGATACTGGGCTGAAACAGGCAGGAGGAGTGGCTATAAAGTTGGTCAAATAAGTGAGGTTTTGACGAGACTTCCGGTGGCAGCCATGAGCTGATCGGTCTCACACAAGATAGCACCTGCTTGGAGGCTTCGATTTTGGCCCTTTCTGCATGGGTGATGGCCGCTTTTGTTGGAGATTGTGCAAAATAAGTGGTGGGAATTGAATTCTCCTCCAAAGTGGAGTGTCGGCAGGTTAACGCACCCGGCCAAAATCGAATAAGGCAGTGGCTCCAGAGTTGGAGGATCTGTGTGACGCAGTAACAGAAACCATGGCAGAGTCAGGAGCATCGTCATCGTCCACCCCATTGCTTGTGGAACAGTTGATGATGTTGATAAGGGGGAGCTCTGGCAATATCAACAAGAGATGCAAGAGGGCTGACTCAAGGCAAAGACCGCGGGTCTTTGGAGCAGGTGGAGAAGCGTCTGAAATCGCAAGGTGTAATGATCCATGAGGTGGAAAGCGCGGTGACGGATCACAGTGATTGGATTGTGGAGTTGGAGGCAGAGGTGGCGATGTTGGGAGCAGCCTGTAAGGAGTAGACAGTACAGGTGAGCGATCACAAGAATCGGTCCAGGCAGCAGAATTTAATAATCGTGGGCCTGCCGGAGGGGGTGGAGTGAAGCAGTGCCACGGCTTATGTTTCAAATATGTTGTGAAGCTGGTTGATGAGGGGGTCCGCGAGAGGGCCGGAGGTGGACTGGACACAGCGAATGCTACGGCACAGGCCAAGAGCTGGGGAACCGCCACGGGCGGTGATAATCCAAATGCATTAATTCCAGGAGAAGGAGAAGATTCTGAGATGGGCGAGGGCAACGCGATACTGCAGTTGGGAGGGTCATTGGTTCTGAATATATCAGGACATTGGGACCAACGTGGCCAAGCGGCAGGAGGGTTTTAAACAGACCAAAGTGGTGCTTTTTTGGAATAAGGTCCAGTTTGGGATGTTTTACCAGACCAAACTCTGGGAGACGTTTATGGGGAAGGAACACTATTTTACTAAGCCAGTGGAGATGAATGACTTTATTAAGGAGCATGGTTTGGAGGATGGATAATGGTGAGAATGCCTTGGTTTTTGGTATGTTTGTACAATGTTTGCAAGTGTTTTGCCTTTGCACATATTGTCCTTTTTGGTATTATTGTGGTCGACGAGGGTGTGGTTCTGAGTACTAGGTGTCTTTCTCCTGTTGGCAGGGGAGGACAAGAGTTCGGGAGGGGGAAACAGTGGCAGGGAATCGTCGAAGAGTGGAGAGGGGAAGGCATTGTGGGGGAGGGGCAGTTTTGGCGGTATGGATAGAGACCTTTATGTCGACCTCCAGGTGGAAGTTGCCACGCTAGCTGGAATGCTGGTAAACAGAAGCAGTGTGGGGGACGGGTAGCCAGAGAGGTTGGGGGGCATGGTTAGGTAGTTTGATGGAGGTAGAACTTGGGAACGGGGAGGGGGAGATTATACTGGTGACGCAGGTAGCCTGTTGGGTGGGTCGGGGAGAAAGGAGGGGGTGGCCATTTTGTGTGGGCCTGGACAAGATAGGGAATTGAGGGCAGGGATAGTTTTGCAATGGATTGGGATGACGGACCCAGATGAAGGATTAGGTCAGGTTAAGAATAGAAATGGGTGGGTGGGGCATATGTTTCACTTGGGTTTGATTCCAAGTCGAGAGGGGTTGCGATCCTATTTATTAAAAGGGTGGAGTTTGTGATGGCCAGCAAGGTGCGGGATCCAGGGAGTTGGTACATGATGGTGAGCAGGGTTTTGGAAGGAGCGCCGGTTGTGTAAGTAAATGTCTATGTGCCCAATTGGGATGATGCAAGTTTGTCAAGACGATGGTGGTGACAATTACAGACCTGGACTCTCATCAATTAATAATAAGAGGCGATTTCAACTGTGTGTTAGAACCTCGGATGGATGAATCATAGAATTTACAGTGCAGAAGGAGGCCATTCGGCCCATTGGGTCTGCACCGGCTCTTGGAAAGAGCACCTTACCCAAGGTCCACACCTCCACCCTATCCCCATAACCCAGTAACCCCACCCAACACTAAGGGCAATTTATCATGGCCAATCCACCTAACCTGCACATCTTTGGACTGTGGGAGGAAACCGGAGCACCCGGAGGAAACCCACGCACACACGGGGAGGATGTGCAGACTCCGCACAGACAGTGACCCAAACCGGAATCGAACCTGGGACCCAGGAGCTGTGAAGCAATTGTGCTATCCACAATGCTACCGTGCTGCCCTCTATCGAGCCCAAAGTCACTGGTCAGGTCGGGAATGGCGAAGGAACTGGAGGTGTTTATGGACCAGATGGGGGTGCTGATCCCGTGGAGGTATAGGCATCGGGAGAGGGGGAGTTTTCCTACTTCTCCCATGTGCACCGTGTATATTCCTAAGTAGATTTTCTTGTGGTTGGGAAATCGGTACTCCCAGGGATAGTGGGGGTGGAATATGCGGCGATCGTGATCTCGGACCATGCGCCGCACAATATGGATGTGAGGCTTGGTATGGGCTGGGCACAGAGGGCCTCGTGAAGGATGGATTCGGCGTTGCTAGCGTATAAAAGTTTTTGTGGAGAGGCGACTTAATTGATGTAGAAATATGTGGAGTTCAACCACCACGGGTAGGTCTCGCCCTCCACGTTTTGGGAGGCATTAAAAACAATAGTGCGGGGTGAGGTGATATCTTGCAAGGTTTGCAGAGATACAGTGGAAAGAGCAGAGACAGAGATTGGTGGGGGCAATTTTGGAAGTGGACCGGCGGTATTCAGCCACCTTGAACAGGGAGCTGTTGGCAGAGTGGAAGAAATTGCAAGGGGAATTTGATTTGCTGACGATAGGGAATCTGGTGGGCCAGCTTCGGCAATCGGGGGGGGGGGGGGTCGGTCGGTTCTCTATGAGTATGGGGAGAAGATCAGCCGCCATTAGTTGAAGACGACAAGCGACTACGCAGGAAATAGTTCAGCTGAGGGATGGGGGGGGGGGGGAGGTGACGACGTTGGAGAAAATTAACAAGGCATTCGAGGCCTTCTAGGGAGCTGTACAGGTCTGGGCCCCGGCTGGAGGAGACTAAGATGGGGAGCTTTTTGGATCAACTAGTGTTCCCAGAGGTAGAGGGGCGGCAAGGGGCATTGATGGCAGGCCCCACTGGGCCGGGCTATAGGAGGTAGAGTCGATTTGATTCATGCAGTCGGGGAAGGTGCTGGGGCCGGATGGCTTCCTGGCTGATTCTTACAAACAGTTTTCAGCGGAGTTGGCCCCACCTCTTTTGGGAATGTTTAATGATTTGTTGGAGCTGGGGAGCTGCCAGCCCTGTTGGCTCATGCATCGATTTCTTAGTCCCCAAGAAAGCTTTGTGGGTCATACAGGCCCCATCCCCCTGTTAAACACAGACGTGAAGGTGCTGGCTAAGGTGTTGGCGAGGCGGCTGGAGGGGTCTGTGCCGGAGGTGGTCTCGGAAGACCAGAGGGGTGTGGTTGTGAAAGGGCGGCAGCTGTCCAGCAACATTAGACGTTGTTGAATGTGATTATGACTCGAAGGGTAAGGTGCCGGAAGTTATTGCATGGATGTGGAGAAGCGTTTGATAGGGTAGAGTGGAGGTGGCTGTCCCAGTCCTGGAGAGGTTCGTGTTTGGGCCTGCGTTTAACTCCTGTGTGCGGTTACTGTATGCTGCCTCCACGGCTAGTGTAAGGCCAAATTCGATGAGTTCAGGAGATTTCCGGCAGAGGGGCACGAGGTAGGGATGCCCACTGCCCCCGCTGTTTGCGTTGGCTATCGAACCTTTGACCATTGCACTCTGGGTATCGAGAGAGTGATCGGGCATTGTTAGGGAGGCAGTGAACATAGGGTCTCGATGTATGCGGGTGACTTGTTGCTGTACATTTCGAATCCATTGGAGTGTATGTGTAAGATCATGATACAAATTGCATGTGGCAAAAAGTGAAATGTTTCTGGTGAACGGCCAGGGGAATAGTGTGAATTTGAGTGCCCTATCATTTAGGCTTGCCAGATTCAAGTTCAGGAACTTGGGTATTCGGGTGGCCCACAATTGGGCCACCACGCGTAAGTGGAACCTGGCCAACTTGGTGGAGGGGGCGAAAGGGAAGCTGAAGAGCAGGCATGCATTTCCGCTGTCACCAGCAGGGAGGCTGCAGACAGTCAAGATAAAAAGTCCTTCCGAAGTTTTTGTTTGTTTTTCAGTCCCTCCTGATGTTCCTGCCAAAGGCATTCATCCAAAAAAGTGGACAGATTATTTGCATTTGTATGGGCTGGCAAAACGCCGCAGATTCTGAGTTTTTTTTAGACGAGACGGCGGGTGGGCGGGCTGGCGGTCCCAAATCTACTATACTGCTACTGAGTAGCGAATGTGGAGAAGGTGCAGCAGTGGTGGGGGGAGCGGAGTTGGGTGCAGGTGGAGGAAGATTTGTGCGTGGGGGTCTGTCTAAGGGCCTTGGAAACGGCCCCGTCCGTCCTCCCTGGTTAAGTATACTTGTTATCCCGGTGATGGGATCATCCCTAAAGGTTTGGAACCAGTTGAGGCGGCACTTTGATGTTGGGAGATATGTCAGTGCTGGCACCAATTTGTAGGAATCACAGATTCGCTCCAGCGGAGATGGATGCGACGTGTAGGTTTTGTGAGAGGGAAGGAATGGGGTGGGTTAGGGACCTGCTCGTGGAAGGGAGAGTTGCAGGAGAGATGCCAGTTGCCGAGGGGGACTGAGTTCAGGTATATGCAGGTGTGGGACTTTTTGCAGAAGGCGCTACTCTCGTTCCATCAACTGCCTGAGCATACCTTGCTGGACAGGTTGCTAACACAAGACAAGCTGGGGTTGGGAAGATTGCGGATATGTAACAGGTGATTGGTGAACACAGAGGGTGCCAATTGAGGAGAAAAAGTGGAAGGAAGAGCTGGGAATGGAATTGGGATGGGGGAGGTCTGGAGTGAAATTATGCACTGGGTGAATGCGCCATCGTCCTGTGTTAGGAAGAACCTGGTACAGTTTAAAGTGGTGCATAGGGCTCATATTAGCGGGTTCTTCCCAGAGGTAGAGGATAAGTGTGAAAGATGTGGAGGGGGGGTGCCGGAAAACTATGTCCATTTGTTTTGGCCGTGTCCGAGATTAGTGGGTTTTTGAGTCCGATTTTTGAACCACTGTCGGATATCGTGGGGGTGAAGATGCCGCTGTGCCCGTTGGTGGCGATCTTCGGTGTGTCGGAGCTACTGGAGGATAGGGGGGTCGATGTTGCGACCTTCGCCACTCAGATTGCCCGGCGGTGAATTCTACTGGGCGGTGGAGGTTGGTGGAGCCACCGAGGGTGTTGGCATGGTTGGGAGATGTGGCAGAGTTTCTTAAGTTAGAAAAAATGAAGTCAGAGGGTCAGAGGAAGGGTTCTTTGTAAGATGGAGGATGTTCTTATCCCTATTCAAGGACCTATTTGTGCTCAGCAAGGGGGCAGGGAAGCGGGGGGGTTGTTGGGAGGGAATGAGGGGTGTTAAAGGGGGGGAAATATGACAGACTGATTGTGTTTTGTTTACTGTGGTTTGGAATAAAAATATTTTAAAATGTTTTTAAAAAGTGAGATTTAAGGGTATATTCTTAAAGGAGAAAAGCAAATGCGTTAGAAAGGAAAAATTTACATGGGGTCCAGGTGGCTGAAGTTATAGCTGCAAATGATGGGATGAAGGAATCGAGTCTGCACAAGAATTCAGAATAAGAGGCTTGGAGAGTTTAGGGGAGGGGTTACCGAGGCAAGAGGGGTGAAGCAGTGGGACAATTTAACAGAAGTATGTGAATTTTCTATTTGGGAAATTGGGACACCATGGACAATGTAGGTCAATGAGGACAGAGGGTGATGGGACAGTTGGGATTTGGATAAAGACGCGCTGTTTGGTCACTTGGACATTCTGAATTTTCCCTCTGTGAACCCGAACAGGCACCGGAATGTGGCGACTAAGGGCTTTTCATAGTAACTTCATTGCAGTGTTAATGTATGCCTACTTGTGACAATAAAGATTATTAAAAAATGAACTGAAAAACAAAAGCAGAAAATGCAGGAAAAGCTCAGCAGATCTGGAAACATCTGTGTGAGAGAAACAGTTAACATTTCAAGTCGAATATCACTTCAGTTTCCCCACTTTGTGCATCAATTTTCTCTTTTCACCATTTCAGAACCATAGGCACAATAGCCCCAGTGCTCAAATACTGCAATTACATACTGGACATTGCCCCCTGTGGTTTAGAAACGAATCATACTTCACTAATCCAAGGAAGCCAATGGTCCAACACTAATTGCACATAACAGCAGCAGCACTGGACTAAAATAACATACTTCCCCAAACATAGTGACCCAAGCTTTATTTAAATTCCACCCAGATGGATAAATGTATTAATCCTTTCCAATCTAGCCAATTCCTTTCTGATTTACCATGAACAATGATCTGAAATTCCATTTTCCATTACAGACCAGAGGAAAAGCCAGCACAGGCTGATTACAGGATAGTGGCATTTGATGTAGTCATTTATTCCCTCATATTTTCACATAGCATTAAATGATTATACTTCTCAATCATATGGCACAGAAACACCGTAATTTACCCAATCATCTGTGCCAGCCAAAAAAAGTGATCCAGCCAATTCCCACTTTTCAGCTCTTTGTTCATAGCACTATTGTTACAGTGCTTCAAGTGCATTTCCAAGTACTTTATAAATGCGATGAGCATTTCTGCCTCGACCACCCTTTCTAGCAATGAGTTCCAGACTGTTCTGGGTGAAAATAATTCTCCTTGGCTCCCCTTTAATCCTTTAGCCAATGACTTTAAATCTATGCCCTATCAACCTCTGTGCTAAAGGAAATCAGACCTTCCTATCCACGCTAGGCTGTTCATAATTTTGTACACCTCAATTAAATCACCCCTCAGCTGCTACAAAGGAAACAACCCCAGCCAACCCTGTCTTCTTCATAGCTAAAATTTTCTATTCCTGGCAAAATACACAAATCTCCTAACTACCCTCACTCGTGCAATCATATCCTTTCAGCAATGAGGAGATCAGCTCTATGCACAGTATTCTAGTTCCCATTCATCTGCTGTATCCCGGAACCTGCAAGTTTATTTCCATCAAGTGCCGATTCAGTTTTCCTTGAAATCAGCTCCTCTGTGCCATAATGGCTCTGGCTTCAGCGAATAAAGCAAAGTATCCTCTATGCATTCTTAATCACCTTATCTACCTGTCCTGCAATAATATGGGACCATACTCTCCAAGATCTCTCTGTTCTTCCCCGCTTCAGTACCCTACCATTTATTGTGTATTCCCTTGCCTTGTTTGTCCTTCACAAATGCATCTCTTTCTGCAGTATACAGATTTTGTCCCCATTATCATTCAAAGGACCATGTTGTGATTGGTGTTCGATGTCCAAGGAATCTACCAAATAACTTGTGACTTGTCCAAACCAGGATCTTTATTAAATCACACATGGTAAGATAGCGATCTGTTACAGAGCAAGTTATCATGGAGTTTCTTTGGAACTACCCTTGGGCACGATTGTCCTCTTGTACGCCTTATAACCATCTCTCGATCACCAGATGTGCCTGCACTTATATCGGAGCGTTGTCACATGACCTCTGTCTTGAGACCACATGGTGGGTGTGTACCGCCACCTGTTGGTTGGAGGTCGCACCACCATATTGGAGGTCGCACCACCAGCCATCTACAGTATTGCTTACAGGCATATCACCACAGACCAATTCTTACGTCATCTGTAAATTCCTTCTTCGTGTCCCTACATTTAAGTGTAAATCGTTGATAACACGGACAAAGGGACCCTGAATGAAACCCATGGAACAGCTTAGTCACAAAAACATCTGTTGACCTTTTCTTTCTGCCACGGAGCCAATTCTGAGATCCAATTTATCTCTTTCCTTTGATCAATTTTTCTGACTAGTGTGCCATGTGGAACCTTGTCAAAAGCCTTACTGAAATCCTATATAAAAATTGAAAGCCTTGCTAAATAAACTTCATGTAGAAAAATGAGACTCCGTATGAAAAAATATTAAAGCCTGCCTCCCTCTACTCCAAAAGTCTAAAAATGTGTCAGCTTCAACATCAGCTTCTGAAACAGCTCAAGCTTGAAGCACTGGAAAAGGCTGACTTCTAATTGGTGCAAAAAATACTGCGCTCTGGTCAGAATCCACTAATCCAATCTTTTGCAATTCTTGAGGTCTGAGATATTTCACTTGAGTTGAAAATGAAAAGCACCAGCAACAGCTTTGTGGGGCAGGGTGAGAGGAAGTTGTGAGTTGGACTTGGTTCAAAGGCATCTTTAGATCATTACTAAGTTCATTTTTCAAACCCCAAGAACTGTTAAAACCAACAAACAAAGCACTTTTTGGTCTTGCTTAGTTGGAAAGCAGCTTCTTTGACCGGTTAAGACAAATTATGTCTGACATTTGGTTCTGTAAAGAATACTTTTTTTGAAAGCACTAAGCCACTTCATAGCAACATTTCATAGCAATTTCCAACCACAATTACTATTGTGAATGCAGCAAAACAACCGCATTTATCAGAGAGCCATTCTGTTGGTTGAAAAAGTGTTCTGATGAACGTTCACAGACCTGAAATGTTACCTGTTTCTCTCTACGACCTATTGAGTATTGCTACAATTCTGTTTTTATTTCAGAATTGCATCCCAGTCATTGTGCAAAACCTGTTTTGATCTCGAGCATAATGAATTAAAACAAATAGATTATTTCACCAACGATATTTTTTCAAATAATTTATTAACGCTACTCTTTAATAAGAAAATTAATGAATGATGCCGAGACTTCTGTTAAATGTTGAAAACGAGCAGTAGGTTAATCAGTCTTTGAATAAAGTTTTAGCTTAAATTGAGTTTCAATCTCTGGAGTCAGACTTGAAACCACAACCTTCCAAATCGGAAGGAAAGGTGCCACCCTAGCCAAAACTGTTACGCAAGTGAAAAGAAGTTCCAACATGACGAGTATTTATGCCAAGTAACATACAACATATTATTGTAGTACTAAAACTTTGTTAAAGTTGTCAGGTCCAGTGAAGATCACCAGGCCCAATCATAGGCACATCCTGAGTTCAATTGTAGTCTAGTACCTGCTGATATATTCTGAGGTCAGTTAAAGGGTAAGTGTTCTAGCTTGGCATGTGCTTTTAAATTTCTAGCCCTCCAAATTTTGAGAACAAACCCGCAAGCAGTAGGAAGTGGCTGATATTCTGTTTTTATATTTATTTCTAAAATAATTTTGCACCTGTGTCATATCAACTGTGCCACACTTGTCTCAGATAAGTGTAAATGTTATTTCATCAGTAGACCAGTGTGGCGTTGTACATGGGGAGTAAGGATCCTTCGTTTTAAATATCTGTCAAGTAGTTTCTTTTTCATGTTTTCTTTAATATGGGAACATTTGATTAAATGCATACATTTACGTATTTTAGTATTTTCCAAGCACAGACTGGCAAATGAAGTTATCATAGAATTTACAGTGCAGAAGGAGTCTGCACTGGCTCTTGGAAAGAGCACCATAACCAAGGTCAACACCTCCACCCTATTCCCATAACCCAGTAACCCCACCCAATACTAAGGGCAATTTTGGACACTAAGGGCAATTTATCATGGCCAATCCACGTAACCTGCACATCTTTGGACTGTGGGAGGAAACCGGAGCACCCGGAGGAAACCCACGCACACACGGGGAGGATGTGCAGACTCCGCACAGACAGTCACCCAAGCCGGAATCGAACCTGGGACCCGGGAGCTGTGAAGCAATTGTGCTATCCACAATGCTACCGTGCTGCCCAAGTAAAGTGTGAAGATTTGATTAATCAATTTGCAGCTGTAGGGAAGGAATCGTATAGTTATTTTTTTTGGCAAGTGGGTCATGAAGTGTTGGTGAATAAATTTACATGTTGAGTGGTACATTCAGTACTCTATTAAATTTTATATTTGCAGATTTCACCAGCAGTGAAAATCTACAGTGGATGAAATTGATATGAGTGGTTTTATGAATAAATCTGTATCTCAATATTTTTAGAAAAACAATACTGCAATACTGCAGACTCTCAAAATCGAAACTAAAAACAGGAATATTGTAAACACTCGACAGGTGAGGGAGCATTTGTGGAGAGAGAGAGGGACAGAGTTAATGTTTCAGGTCTGTGACCTTTCATCAGAGCTGAAAAAAGTTAAGAGATCTAAAATGTTTGAGCAAGTGGGTGGGTGGTAGAAGGACAAGGGAAAGGTCTGTGTTATGTTGCTACTTGGTTTATTGCTGGCATAAAGAGCTAGGAACTGTCATGCAAATGTACATCCAGGGTGCTGCATTTACTGCTATACAGCAGTCAGGAGTTGAGCAACAATGTATCATCCACTAGCCACATGCAGAGCTGTAAGAAATGCACTTGATGAAACTCCAGCATTTTGAGTCTAAAAAGTGTGATTATTTTGAACTTCGGGGAACAAGAAGACATCACAGGTGGAAGACAGGAGAGATTGAATGACAAAAGAGCTAATCTTGCAAGGCCAAAGGGAATGGTGATGGGAAAAGAACATGAACAAAACAAAAGATGTGACTAGAGCAGGCCAAAGACAGAGGTGACGCCCTGCACTTTTGCAGCATACGGCATCTGATCTTTCGATCAGGCACTTTATTACTGAGTTTCGTCAGTAACTCTGCCCCCCAATTTGTTTCCTTTGCATGTTTTGATTTTTCTTTTAATTTTGCTTTCAGTACATTTGCTGTAAGCACGTCTTTGATTATTTCCTTACCCCATTATTTCCTGTAACGCTTCTATCATTGAATCCCTGTTGGGTTCCACCCTATCACAAACCTTCCTTTGTCCCAACATTTCCCAATTCTTTTTTTAATATAAATTTAGAGTACTCAATTCGTTTTTTCCAATTAAGGGGCAATTTAGCGTGGCCAATCCACCTAACCTGCACATCTTTGGGTTGTGCGGGTGAAACCCACATAAACACGGAGAATGTGCAAACTCCACTCGGACGGTACCCAGAGCCGGGATCGAACCTGGTATCTCGGCGCCGTGAGACAGCAGTGCTAACCACTACGCCAATGTGCTCGCATTTCCCAATTCTAATGAAAGGTCATGTACCTGAGAAATTAATTTAGTTTCCCTATCCACAGAATGTTGCCCAAGCTTCGGAATATTTTCAGCATTTTTTGTCTCCTGTTTGTAGTGATTGAATTATTTAGCTTCAAGTTTGTGTGTAGTGTGGAAACATTATCAATTGTATGGTTTGCATTACATTGCCAACTGTTAGTTAATATAATTTTCATTTCCATTCTAAATATTTACATTGGAAGTTTCATTGTTAAAATTATATGAAAGTAATCCATTGGGATGGCGGGAAATATGCACATGGAATTTTTTTTTTTAAAAATCGAGTACCCAATTCATGTTTTCCAATTAAGGGCCAATTTAGCATGGCCAATCCACCTACCCTGCACATCTTTGGGTTGTGGGGGCGAAACCCACGCAAACACGGGGAGAATGTGCAAACTCCACAACGGACAGTGACCCACAGCCGGGATCGAACCTGAGACCTCGACGCCGTGAGGCAGCAGTGCTACCACTGCGCCACCATGCTACCCTTGCACATGGAATTTTAATCTGTTGATGGAGGAGTGATGTTACAAATTGTACTGACAGAAATGGTGAGAGATAATAGAATAAAGAAATCAATAAAAGCTGGGAGAGTAAAGGAATTAATATTCTGCAGAGATTTATTTAATTATGTCCCTCACCTAGTTCCTCAATGCGAAAATAAATTACTAACATTTTAGAAACGGTGGTAGAATTAATTACTGACCAGGAGAGAGATTAACATCCTGAAAAGGGGTATCGCATTGACACAGGCAACGGGCTAGCTATCGACAGGCAGAAGAATGACATGGGTGAGTAGATGTAAAGTCCGGGAGTGGGGAGGAGATCAGAATGGAGGCAAATTGTCTTGCGGGATCAGAATTGGCCATAGTGGGGGGTTAGCAGTGGTATTAAATCATCTGAGGTGTGCTGTGTGCTTCACATTTTAAGGTGGCTTGAGGTAATGGGTGGATCTGGTAGAGTCTAACAAGTTGCAGCGTTCAAGGCAGACCAGAGGCAACAGCTGGGCAGCGAGTGTTGTCACTTAGCCTGTGCACCTGTGAGGTTACACTGGTCTTTAGCAGAAAACATGAACACCCACCCTACACATCCTGGATTCCTGCTATAATATCATTGACTTTTTTTAAATCATCTGGAGGCATTTGAGGTCAGAGTCACAATGTAAACAACAAAGTTTTTAATGCTTTGTAGACTGAGCATGTGGAGGCGTTACATTACAATGAGTGACAGAAAATCTGTGCAACTGCTTGAAGAGTGATTTATGGTGTTGCAGGAAATTGTTACGTATCGGGAAGCAGACTAACATTGGAAATCTAATTTGAGCAGAGAAACATTACCTGGAAACTAACATCTACCTGCAGACATTTTAACGAGAGATTTCCCACAGGAATGTTTAAATAACACTTTGAATGGAATATGTGACCCAAGCACTAATTTTAATATGTAGATTTAAGATTTTTATGGCACTCCCCATGGTAAGTTGAAAGAAAATATGTTTTTAAAGGGTGGAATCTTTTTTAAAAATGTATTTTATTACAAACATGTATCAAAGCTGGTTGCAGCCAATAAACACCCCAGGAAACATACTTCCCAACAATCAACTATACAGTCTGTACAGATTTGTCCCCTTTTTCTTTCAGGGTGGAATCTTATATAGTATGTAAAAACCCAGTGGGCTTATTTTCTTCTACATTGTTACCTGGGTTACACATATGTTTCATTTTCAACGTCGATTATAAAGGGACCACATCTCCAGTCCTTCTGTGTTACTTCCAAGGGTTTCTCTAAGGAGCACCAGCACCTGCTGTAGGTACAAGAATTTAGAGGCTATGGTAATGAGACAAGAGTAAGAACATAACATAAGAAATAGAAACAAAATTAGGCCATGCTGTCCCTTGAGCCTGCTCTTCCTTTCAGTAAGCCTGTGACAATCTCAAAGGTATACTTGCCTTGTGGGTGCAACAAAGGTTTACTGGATTGATTCCGTGGGATGAGAGGGTTGTTCTGTAAGAGATTGAGTAGAATAAAACCTAACCCTCTCTAGTTGAGAAGAATAAAAGGTGACCTCATTGAACCAAATAAGATTCTTGGAGATCTTGACAAGGCACATTGCATGCTACGGAACTGTTTCCCCTGGCTGGTGATTCTAAAACTGGGGCATAGTCTTCAGATAACAATAGATGAGCAGGAGCAGTACACAGCGTTGTGAATAGTGTTCTTACAGGGAACAAATCAATCTGAGGGGGAGTCATTGAGGAGTCTTGTAGCTGTGGGGAAGAAGCTGTTCCCATGTCTGCATATGTGGGTCTTCAGACTTCTGTATCTTCTGCCTGATGGAAGGGTCTGGGAGAGGGAAAAGCCTGGGTGTGAGAAGATGTAGATAGTTAGTACATGGACACACACTCTTGTTTTCAGGTGCAGCACCCTGAATCTCTGGGGTTTGACACCTATAGTTACTAATTTTGGGTACCAACCAACTAGAATGATGTTAAGCCAATGGCCATTAATGTTGCTTCAGGCCTCCCTGTCATGCAGCAGAATTTGCCTTCCCTGCCCATTACTGCCACAGGTTCCCATCAGGCAGATGATTTTGCAATTGAAAATCAAGAAATGGCACACTATAGGCAGTCCCCATCAAATGAGAAGCCTCGGTTTGGGGCCTCAGCCCTGGGGTGGGGGGTCACGCTTGAGAGACAGGTGGGGCGGGGGGTTTAAAGATGGTGACATTGGTGGGAGGCTGTTTCCAATGGGCTTGGGAGCCCTTGTCCGACACCTGCCTGCACAGCTAACCTAAGGCTGTCAGGCTTCCTGACTGGCATAGACCTCCCCTTACCACAGCGGTCATCGGCACTTGGCCTCAATGAGCACTAGGGTGATAGGCGGCAGATATGGCACCCACTAGAATTTTCATGTCCTCCATCTTTAAACTCCTCTGTTGGGGAGCATAATTGCTGAGTGACCACGGTCCGGAATCAAATATTCAAGAATACTTTTTTAAAATAAATTTAGAGTATCCAATTCATTTTTTCCAATTTAAGGGGCAATTTAGCGTGGCCAATCCACCTAGCCTGCACATCTTTGGTTGTGGGGGCGAAACCCATGGAAACACGGGGAGAATATGCAAACTCCACACGGATAGTGACCCAGAGCCGGGATCGAACCTGGGACCTCGGCGCCGTGAGGCAGTAGGGCTAACCCACTGCGTCACCGTGCTGCCCAATTCAAGGATACTTGACTTGATTTAAGAGATTAGCGTCTAAAATTAAAGTGCATGGGGTAAGGGGTAGTGTATTGAGATGGATAGAAAGCTGTTTGGCAGACAGAAAACAAAGAGTAGGAATTGACGGGTCTTTTTCAAATTGGCCGGCAGTGATTAAAGAGGTACCGCAGGGATTGGGTGCTAGGACCCCAGCTATTCGTAATATATATTAATGATTTATATGAGGGAACAAAATGTAATGAGCTGGATTCTCTGGTCGCCGACGCCGAAATCGCGTTCAGCGATTGGCCGGAGAACCCATGTTTCCAACTGAATCGGGGGCGGTGCAGCTTTTACGATGCTCCGCCCCCTCGTATGCCGCGGGACGGCTTCAGGACATTGCCTGAGGCCCGCCCCCCCGATGCTCCGCCGCCAACCAGCCATGTTCCAGACGGCGTGGGTTGCATGTGGTCACATCCATCTGGAACTCGGTGTGGCAGCTGCGGATTCAGTCCAGCGCCGCCACAGTCGGGGGAGGGACAATCCGTGGGCAGAGGGGGACATTATTCGGGGCTGGGGGCACTGTGGGTGGTGGTCCGGGGCGCGCCAGCCAGCAAAAGAGGGGGCACTATTTCGGCGGCTGGGTCCCCGAGCGGCTTCCTCCATGTATCAAGGCGCGGCGCTGCAGGCCACCGCCGTGTGCATGCATGATAACGGACCCAGCAATTCTCCAGGGCATATCGGCAGCTAGATCCAGGTGCTCTACGCTGCCAGCATGCTAGGCCCCAGCAAAACGGGGAATCAGTGGCCGTTTTGCGCCATTTTGTCTGGCTTAAAACGCCACCATTCCCATTCCGGCAAGGGGACATAGCCGCAGAATCGGAGGATCCAGCCCAATATCTCCAAATTTGCAGATGACACAAAGTTGGGTGGGAGGGTGAGCTGCCAGAAGGATGCAGAGATCCTTCAGTGCAATGTGGACAAATTGACTGAGTGGGCAAACGAATGGCAGATGCAGTATAATTTGGAGAAATGTGAGGTTATCACTTTGGTAGCCAAAATGGGAAGCAGACTATTATCTGAATGACCATAAATTCAAAGAGGGAATATGCAACAAGACCTGGGTGGCCTTGTTTTTAAAATGTTTTAATTCATTTATGGGATGTGGGCGTCGCTGGTTGGGCCAGCATGTATTGCCCATCCCTAGTTGCACTTCAGAAGGTGGTGGTGAGTTGCCTTCTCGAACCACTGCAGTCCTTCAGGTGTAGGTACACCCACTGTGCTGTTAGGGAGGGAGTTCCAGGATTTTGCCCCAGCGACAGTGAAGGAACGACGATCTATTTCCAAGTCAGGGTGGTGAGTGACTTGGAGGTGAACCTCCAGGTGGTGGGGTTCCCAGGTATCTGCTCCTCCTGTCCTTGTAGATGGTAGTGGTCGTGGGTTTGGAAGGTGCTGTCTAAGGAATCTTGGTGACTTACTGCAGTGCATCTTGTAGATGGTACAACAAGGTTGCCACTGTTTGTCGGTGGGTGGAGGGTTTGAATGTTTGTGGAAGGAGGAGCAATCAAGTGGGCTGCGTCGTCCAGGATGGTGTCGAGCTTCTTGAGTGTTGTTGGAACTGCACTCCAGGCAAGTGGAGTGTATTCCATTACATTCCTGACTTGTGGATAGTGGACATGCTTGGGGGTGGCGGGGGGGGGGGAGGGGGGAGGGGGGGTGTCAGGAGGTGAGTTACTCGCTGTAGGATTCCTAGCCTTTGATCTGCCCTGGTAGCCACAGTATTAATATGGCTAGTCCAGTTCAGTTTCTGATCAATGGTAACCCCCAGGCTGTTGATTGTGGGGAATTCAGCGATGGTAATGCCATTGAATGTTAAAGGGTGATGGTTAGATCTTTTCTTGTAGGAGATGGTCATTGCCTGGCACTTGTGTGGCACAAATGTAACTTGCCACTTGTCCTCCCTAGCCTGGGTATTGTCCGAGTCTTGCTGCATTTGGGCATGGACTGCTTCATGTCGCGAATGGTGCTGGACATTGTGCAGTCATCCGCAACCATCTCCACTTCTGATGTAAAACAGGTAATTGATGAAGTAGCCTACCCTGAGGAATTCCTGCAATGATGACATGAGCTGAGATGATTGGTCTCCAACCACCACAACCATTTTCCTTTGTGCCAGATGTGACTCCAAACAGTGGGGAGCTTTCCCCCTGATTCCCATTTACTCCATGCTTGGTCAAATGCTGTCTTGATGTCAAGGGCAGTCACTCTCACTTCACCTCTGGCATTCAGATTTTTGCCCATGTTTGAACCAAGGCTGTAATGAGGTCAGAAGCTGAGTGACCCTGGCGGAACCCAAACTGAGCATCCGTGAGCAGGTTATTGCCGAGTAAGTCCCACTTGCTGAGTAAGTGCCGCTTGTACACCAGTCACCGAAGGTAAGCATGCAGGTGCAGCAGGCAGTAAAGAAGGCAAATGTTATGCTGGCCTTCATAGAGAGAGGATTTGAGTACAGGAGCAGGGATGTCTTGCTGCAATCATACAGGGCTTTGGTGAGGCCACACCTGGAATACTATGTGCCTTTTTGGTCTCCTTATCTGAGGAAGGATGTTCTTGCTATAGAGGGAGTGCAGCAAAGGTTTACCAGACTGATTGCTGGGATGGCGGGACTAACGTATGAGGAGAGATTGAGTCAGTTAGTATTATATTCGCTGCAATTCAGAAGAATGGGGCGGGGGGGGATCTCATAGAAACCGATAAAATTCTAACAGGACTAGACAGGGTAGATGTGAAAACGATGTTCCCATTGGTGGGGATGTCCAGAACCAGGGGTCACAGTCTGAGGATATGGTGTGGACCATTTAGGACAGAGAGAGTGGAAGTCGCTATGGAATTTGTTACCACAGGAAGGAGGTGAAGCAGAAGTTCAAGAAGAGCTGGCTTTTAAAGCAGACCAAGGCAGGCCAGCAGCGCGGGTTCAATTCCCGTACCAGCCTCCCCGAACAGGCGCCGGAACATGGCGACTAGGGGCTTTTCACAGTAACTTCATTTGAAGCCTACTTGTGACAATAAGCGATTTTCATTTCATTTAATTTTTCATTTTTAAGCTATTGAGTTGGATGATCAGCCATGATCATAATGAATGGTGGAGCAGGCTTGAAGGGCCAAAAGGCGGCCTCCTGCTCCTATTTTCTATGTTTGTACAGGAGATACCGACTAAATGTCTTTTAGGGAAGGAAATTTGCCATCCTTATCTGGTCTGATCTACATGTGACTCCAGACCCACAGCAATGTGGTTGACTCTTAAATGCCTCTGAAATGCAGGGCAATTGGGATGGGCAATAAACGTTGGCCCAACCAGTGACACCGACGCTGACGTAAATTAATTTTCAAAAGGCAAAATAGGAAAGGAGGCTGGTTTGCAGTTGATGAACGCTGGGATAAAGACATCAAGAAAAAACATCTTAGCTCAGAAAATCAGAATAAAGAATCAGTTTGGGTGGACCTAAGAAGCAACAAGGAGCAGGAAAGCCCTGCTGCAAGTTGTTCATAAACCCACTGAAAGTACACGTATAGTGTACAGAGTGAATTAGACATGCATGTAACAAGGGCAATACATTATTCATCATGGAAATTTAAATATCCATACAAACTGGGCAAACAAAATTTACAGTGATAGTGTGGAGTGCCTTCAAAGTAATTTTCTAATTTGATATGTCAAGGAACCAACGAGGTAACATGCTTTTTAGATTTACTGTTTTGTAATCAAACATGATAATTAATAGCAGTCAAGGAACCTGTGGGGAAGAGTGATCTCAGTGAGGTTTATATTGAGTTTGAGAGTACAAAGCTCGGGTCTTAAGTCTTAGTGAGGAAAAATCATAGTTATCAGGGGTGAGCTGGCTAATGTAGATTGGGATACTGCTTTAAAAATGTTGGTAGCTGGGCATTGGCAAACACTTAAAGGATTAATTAATAAATCACAATGATTATACCTTTCCTGAAGGAATTAAAATCCCATGGGAAAAGTGGCCAACTGTTAATGAGAGAAGTTAAAGATAATAGATAAAAGAAAGCGACTTTCATGTGACCAAAGAATGTAATATTTCTGAGGATTCAGCAAAGAAATTCATGTTAGGAAGAGAAAATAGGGTAAGAGTATGCCAAGTAGAGTTTAGAAAAGCTTTAATGGACATGTAGAAGGGAAGCTATTAACAAGAGTAAATGTGGGTCCCTTATGGCAGTGACAGGAGAAATTTTAATGGGGAATAAAGAAATGAGAGAAACAATAAACAATAGCCCATAACTTCCTGGTTCCCCAGCATTGCATTTAGAGGGTACCCAAGGATGCCATGGAGAATCCCTCTTGGAAGTTCCCACGTAAGGGTTCACCTGGAAATTGTCCTGAAGTGCTAACTTCCCCTGGACAATTGTGCTCAGCTGGGAACCATCCAACAGAAGTGATTTAAATTGCTAACTTCAGATGGTTCTGCCAGTTTAACCCTGATAGTTACTCTGCAAGAGTCCGAAGAAACACCCAGACTGAGCCCCGCACAGGACAGCCAGCAAATACACAACCCCCCCCCCCCCCCCCAAGGAGACCCTCACACCAACCCAAGCAAGTACACCCTCAGGCTGACCCTACACCGGACACCCACTTTTCCACTGGTGCAACTTCTCCAACCACCTCCTCTCCTCCTCCCTGCCCGGCCCACCTCCCCTCTTTCTTGGTCCAACCCCCCATCTCACTGACCCTGTCTCATCCAGCCTGAGTGTGGACGGTTGAGCGAGTCAGGGGCTTTGGAATTTCAACATGGGCAAGCCCATCCAGAGTTGGTATCCGCTGGAAATTATGGGCCAATCTTCACAATCAAATACACTATAAACATTGCAGAACCAAGTGAGCACCTCAAGGTCTAATGAAAATGAAGAAATTGGGGACTAGTTGAGAAATTGTAGTGCAGAAGGTTAATGGGAATAAAAGCCAACAATCCATAGATATGATGGTCTACATCTTACGGTTTTGAAAGGGATGGTTACAAAGATAAGTAGATGCATTGGTTTTGATCCTCCAAACTTCCTAGATTCTAGATTAGTCCTCATAGTTTGGAAGGTGTATGGTATTTGAAATATCTGGGGAATGAGTGTGACATATCCAGACTTGCTGAGGATAAAAGTTAGTTGGGAAAGTAAGCTTTGAGGAAGATGCGTAGAGGCTACTAAAGGATTTAGACCGTTAACTGAATGGGCAAGAACAAGACAGATGGTATATATTGTAGAAAAGTGGCTTATTTTTTTAAATGATGAGAGACTAAGAGATGCTGGTATTCAGAGGGACCTTCGACCTCACAAAATCAGCATGCAGGTACAACAAGCTATTAGGAAAGCAAATGATATGTTAACCTTTATGCCAAAGGAAGAGAAAAGCTACTGCAAATGTCTAAGACCTTGCTGAGACCACATCTGCAGTACTGCTGTGTTAATTTCCTTACCTTTGTTGTTTCTCTGATCTAACTCACACTGAAAATGAGAAAGATGGGAAATACCCTTAGAGATAGCTTGTGAGCCTCCTACTTCCCCAGGTACATTCTGGCATCCCAAACACACTACCTGGTTCCCATTGCCCAAGGGATCAGCTTTTTCAAAAAACAATAAGTTATTGCATTTTTTAAGAAGTGTTTAAGAAATTCAAAACAGTAAGCCTCAGGGTGGATAATTGCCCACAGAATTAGCAGCTTCAAGGCACAATCTTGGGAGCCAGAAGGACTGGAATGAAAGAGAAAATGCTGGAAAATCTCAGCAAGTCTGCCAACATCTGTAGGGAGAGAAAAGAGCTAACGTTTTGAGTCCGATGACTCTTTGTCAAAGCCACCAGACAGAGAAAGTGGGAAATGTGGAGTGAGAATGAAAGATGAGTCATAGCCACAGAAACCCAGGGAAACCGGGTGCTAATGGCTACAGAAACCAAGGGGAAAGAGTGCAAATGGCAGTCCCCAGGGAGAACAAAAGATGTGAAAGGCCAAACAGCAGAGAAACTCACAACAGAGGATGAACTGTAGATGTGGGAGGAGGCGAAGGGGGAAGCAAAGAGGAGAAAAGTGTGTGTGGGGGGGGGGGGGTTAAATATATATTAAGAAAGAAAGAAATAGTAAAAGACAGTTAAAATGAAATGGGATGAAAACAAATTGGTCGAGGTGGGGTAGAGCTGATCATCTGAAGTTGTTGAATTTGATGTTGAGACCGGAAGGCTGTAGCGTGCCTAACCGGAAGATGAGATGTTGTTCTTCCAGTTTGCGTTGAGCTTCACTGGAACATTGCAGCAGACCAAGAACAGACATGTGGGCATGGGAGCAGTGTCTTTTGTTAAAATGTCAAGCAACGGGAATGTCAGGGTCCTGAATGCGCACAGACAGAAGGTGCTCAGCAAAGCGATCACCCAGTCTGCGTTTGGTCTCTCCGATATAGAGGAGACCACATTGGGAGCAGCGAATGCAGAAGGACTGGAAGATGTATGTAAATAAGTACACACAGGAGATCAAGTTCAATGTGTGATAGAAACAGTATGATGTGACCTTTCTGTAAGTACATGAAGACTTTTTATCTAAAACTATATTGAAGTGAGATTGGCAACAGATTTTTAGTTGTTTCACTTATTTTTATTTGTTGGTTAGCAATGGCATTTTTCTACTAAATGCTGATTTCAGATTAAAGAATTTAATGTGTTAGAGGCCTTTCACTTGCCTCTGGTATAATGATCCTTATTAATGTAGTGCTTTAATATTATAATTTTCACATTTATCTTTTCAGAACATCTGTCTCTACGCCTTCCACATCATCGCCTTCATTGAAATCCGTTAAAGGAAAAAAGCTACACTGCTCTCGTCTAAAGATGCTTTTGAATTGTGAGCAGAAACACCAGGACAATAAAGGGACTCTTCGAGATTTCCTATCTTCAGTGTAAACTGCAATTTATGTGATCTTATCTTATTTGTAATGCTTAAACTTTGTGTCTGCACAAGTCAGAGCAAAAGTAGTAAGTGGGAAAAGGTGAATTGCCTTGGCAATTCGCATAATCAGTTGGGTGCATGACCATAACAGCTTTATGCATTTTGTGATGTTGCCATAAAATAAATTTTTCTTTGCTGTTTATAAACAATTATCAGAAATATTAAAAGAGCAAGCATGTTGGAGCTCTGACCGACAACAGTGTGTCTGCGGTACTGTGATTAAACAGAAGCATGTGCACAGCCTGGTAAGTGGTCAGCTAAGCTGCCATTTGGTTTTCTCTGAAGCATACTGCTATCTGCAGAAGGATAGAAATCCATTAGACTTCTACATGCAAAGGTTCAAATGGCAGCACCTGCCAGGACATAAATGGTTAATTAATAAAGCACAGGTCGGATATGTTATTGCGAAAGGAATGATGAACTTTACTATCTTAATATTTTCAGCTTCTCTAATTGTGTACAGTGTTCATGGAATTAAGTATTTTTTTCTCCTACTTGCCCCTGAAAGAAGTCTCAAGCAGAGAGTAGGTGGGAGAGGTCAGACTGATGACTGGCCAGTTACAGTGGAAAATAACATTGAATTTGAGTATGGTTGGAATAAGGTTGCAAAGGGTCAGGACAGATGGACACGGAGAATAATTTAAAGTTGCAGCAAAACAGGAAACTTCATTAATAGATGTAATAATATTGATATTGTATAATAAGGTTATATGTCTACTTCATGAAATGTACTTGAGCAAACATCTTGGTAAAGATGTAATTTATTAAAATACTGTCAAGTCTTGTGTTTCCGTTTAAACAGAAATTGATGCTTACAGAGGCAAAATATTGTTATGCTAGAAAATGAAATAATTTCTTAGTCCAGTGCCTGGGCCAGATACAATACAATTTTATCCCTTACCCAGTTTACTGTGCCGGAGTGATGTATTTATTTCCCACACCAGTTTGAGAGAGATTGTAACACTAGTTGACAATCAACATCCCTCTGCAACAACCTGGACGTTCCTGTGCAGGCTGAGCACCAGTCAGCCCCTTTAAGTAGCACACCTGCGTGACCGCATAAACAAATACAGGTCCCATACACTTAAATGAATAGGCTGTGCACACCAACAGCAAATGAGGGAACATTGGTTACAGTTGTGGTAGTTTTGCCTGACTTAATTTGACAAACAGTTCTTGTAGTCTGAGAGAGGATGGAATTTTCCCCCAAATTAGGCAGAGTGACGCAGTGGGTGGGAAAAATGCGGCTTTCCCCACTGTATCATTTGGCACCTAGCTGGAAAAATTATTGAGCCCATCCCACCAGAAATTTAAAGGCACCCCTATACAAGAAATTAAAATGGCATTCACCCAGGCCCCAGGCTTGACTGTCTCCCACCTGAGCAAAGCATTCACCTGAACCCCTCTGCTGAGTTCTGCTTGCCAGGTGCATGCTGTGCGAGACTTGTCGTGATTAATGTCTGTGTGCCAACGTGAATGGACAATCTATCAGGCCTCATAATGAAATTTAAAAGATTCAAATATTCATCAGGATTCCCAATATGTTAAGGGCGAGGACAATTGCTATGGAATCCTGCCAGAATTGCGTTTGGGAACCCCCAAGGGATTTTCAGCTCCCATCGTCAATCCTGCCCCTGAAAAATGTGAGAGGAAAATCTCTCTTTCTCCCCCCCCCCCCCCCCCCCCTCAACCATAGACTTGTGTCTCATTAGTCTGTTCTGAATCTGAGCCTATGTCAAAGTTGAAAAGGCAGTGTGATCCCCTGTCCTTTATTTGTAAAGCTCTTCTTGAGATAAATTTACAAATATTAGTCTCTGATGTTCTGTCTTGGCTTGGAAAATGTTTTAATACCCGAGAACATTGAGGGCATTTAAAAGTTTATTGGATAAACATATGGATGATAATGGTATAGTGTAGGTTAGATGGCTTTTGTTTTGGTGCAACATTGTGGGCCGAAGGGCCTGTACTGTGCTGTATTGTTCTATGTTCTAACAACAGATTTTGCCAGTTTCAATTTGTCACTATATCTTACAGGGCAGTGTTACTGACTGAACGGCTGTGAAATCTTTAAAAGTGCAGATTTCATTCATGCCCAGTATGATCCATATTTAAACAGTATGAGTCAATTGTACATGTAGAAAAGATGACCAAACACACTCGCCTCAGTATACTGTATATGCTTAAGTCTGCACAAACAATTAAAATGTTTCTACCTTTATTGCAGTACTGATGCATCACTGGGGGCGCTGCCTTTTCAGTGAGACTTTAAACTATGATTTGTCTGTCAGATGGACGTGGATTCAATAATAACTTTCAAAAGGAAATTAGATAAATATCTGAAGGGAAAATGTTTGCTGCAGTGCCAAAATGGCAGGGGAGTAGTGCTAATTGGATAGCCATTTCAAAGAACTAGCATAAAAAGTGATGGGCTAAATGGTCTTCTATGTTAAGGAAAGATTGAATAGTACCAGTTGAACAAGAGCAAGGAATTCTCCCAATATCCTTGTCAACACTATTCCTTCAAACATCACCTTGAAAACAGGTTCATTGCTCTAATTTACTGTTTGGTGGCCTAGGCTGTATACAACATAGAACATAGAACGATACAGCGCAGTACAGGCCCTTCGGCCCACGATGTTGCACCGAAACAAAAGCCATCTAACCTACACTATGCCATTATCATCCATATGCTTATCCAATAAACTTTTAAATGCCCTCAATGTTGGCAAGTTCACTACTGTTGCAGGTAGGGCATTCCACGGCCTCACCACTCTTTGCGTAAAGAACCTACCTCTGACCTCTGTCCTATATCTATTACCCCTCAGTTTAAAGCTATGTCCCCTCGTGCCAGCCATTTCCATCCGCGGGAGAAGGCTCTCACTGTCCACCCTATCCAACCCCCTGATCATTTTGTATGCCTCTATTAAGTCTCCTCTTAATCTTCTCTCCAACAAAAACAACCTCAAGTCCATCAGCCTTTCCTCATAAGATTTTCCCTCCATACCAGGCAACATCCTGGTAAATCTCCTCTGCACCCGCTCCAAAGCCTCCACGTCCTTCCTATAATGCGGTGACCAGAACTGTACGCAATACTCCAAATGCGGCCGTACCAGAGTTTTGTACAGCTGCAACATGACCTCCTGACTCCGGAATTCAATCCCTCTACCAATAAAGGCCAACACTCCATAGGCCTTCTTCACAACCCTATCAACCTGGGTGGCAACTTTCAGGGATCTATGTACATGGACACCTAGATCCCTCTGCTCATCCACACTTCCAAGAACTTTACCATTAGCCAAATATTCCGCATTCCTGTTATTCCTTCCTCACACTTCTCTACATTAAACTCCATTTGCCACCTCTCAGCCCAGCTCTGCAGCTTATCTATGTTGTCTATGGGTTGTCATATTTCCCTATGCAACATCACTTCAAAAAAAAGCTTGGACATTCTGTGAACATAGAGGTTCTATATAATTGCAGGTTATTTTCTTTAGTGTGTTTTCCTTTCTTAAAAAAAAATTGAGTACCCAATTCATTTTTTCCAATTAAGGGGCAATTTAGCGTGGCCAATCTTACCTAGCATGCACATTGTTTTAGGTTGTGGCGGTGAAACCCATGCAAACATGGGGAGAAAGTGCAAACTCCACACGGACAGTGACTCAGAGCCGGGATCGTACCTGGTACCTCGGTGCCATGAGGCCGCAGTGCTAACCTACTGAGCCACCGTGCTGCCCTGTTAGTGTGTTTTCCTGAGACACCATACCGCAAACATATATTGCACCTCACATGTTTCTCCAGAGCATTAAAAAATTATGATTGGATCAAATGTAATACTGATCCAAAGTTAACAAATTTGATGGAACAAACAACCAAAAGCACTTGGCATTCCCATGCTTGATCACTTTTCTATGATCAGCGATCAGCAAATTACCATGAAAAACTACCAATCAAATAGTTGAATTGCTCTAGTTACTCTCCAGTTAGCAACCAGTTAGCTTTCCCTGAGCCAAGTATGCAGAACAGACAGCTGGAAATTACCATCTTTAATGTAATGAAATGTCCCCAGGTCCTTTTTTTATTAAAAAAAACATTTTATCAAGGCATTTGTAATTTTTAACAACAATTTCAAAAGCAAACATAACACAGTGAATAGCCCCCCAAAATCCATACCCAGCCAACATGGCTTACACACACAGTTCACTAGTACCCCCATCTCCACTATGTCGCCAGGTACTTAACAGAAATGTTATTGAGCAAAATTTGACACCACGTCACATAGTGATGTTAGGGCATGTGATGAAAAGGTTGGTTGAAGACATAAAGGAGGAAAGAAAAGCAGAGAGGTGTGGGGAGGGAATCCCAGAGCCCATGGCCTTGGTGGCTAAAGGCACAGCCACCAAAGTTGAAACATTTTAAATCAGGGGTTCTTCAAGAGGCCAGAATTAGAAGAACACAGATCTTGGAGGATTATGGACTGGGGGGGATTAGAGAGATGAGGTGAGGCCCCAAAGGGATTTGAAAAGGAGGATGAGATGTTAGAAATGAAGTATTGCTTAATTGGAAGTTTATGTAGGTTAGCAAGCTTAGATGACAGGTGAACGGGACTTAGTGTAGCAATGTTTTTGGATGAGCTCAAATGTTTAGAGTTTAGAATGTGGCAGGCTGTCTAGGAGTGCATTGGAATTGTCGACGTCAGATGTAACACAGGCATGGATGACAATTTCAGTGACAAATGTGCTGAGGCAATGATAAAGTTGTAAGATATTGTGACGGTGAAAATAGCAGTCTTAGTGACGGTATAGATATATGGACTGGATCTCTGCAACCCTAAAATATTTATGAAATAAAAGTATTCATTAGTTCTAGAATAAAATGCTAGAGTTTGCCTCAGTTCCTTAAAAACATTTTCAGAAGTGTCCTCCACCTCAAACATGGCAACAACTAACTACATGGCAAGGTTCCACAAATAAGTAACTGAATGAATTTAATTCATTTTTGCTTGTGTTTGTTGAGAGATCATTGTTGGTCAAGACACAGAGAACCCTTACTCATCTTCAAAAATGTAGCATGGAATCTGTTATGTCCAATGGAGAGAACAGATAGGTCCTTGGTTTAACGTCTCTGAAAGACAATTCCTCTGACAGCAGCATTGCCTCGTCGCTGCACCAGAGTGTCAGCGAGACTATACTCAAGTCCTGAGTGATGCCTCAAACTGCTGACCGAGAAGGGAAACAAGAAAGGAAAAGGTTTAAGATGTTGGAGTCTAGCCTTTAAAAATTTAACAGTACACAATTGTTTTGATATGCATATGAACACTGATTTATTTATTTTACCAGCGCTAACACCTGGGCAATGGGGAGGAAAAGGACCCTTTTGAAGATGGGAAGATGGACAGGAAATGGAAAGAGAGCAATCCGATTGCAGGGAGGGACCCTCTGGGACTGTTGGATATGAAAAGGCCTGCTGGTGTTGGGGTTTAGGGGGCTCATGCTATAAAACAGCATTCTATATACTAGGTTCACAGTGAGCATCATCTACTAGTATTAAATTTAAGAATGTTTACCCTTCTCGCCTTGTTTTGCAAATGGCAATAATTCTGTAAATCTATGGCAACAAGGCAAAGCTCCGTCATGCTGTAACGGAGTGGATCATTTTTATATGAGGCCAGGTATTAAAACTGATCAAAACAGAAAATGCTGGATTAACTCAGCAGGTCTTGTAGCATCTGTAGAGAGAGATGACATTTTGAGTCCGTATAACTGGTCTGTAGAAGGGTCAAAATATTGACTCTGTTTCTCTCTCCGATGATGCTGCAAGACCTGCTGAGTTTATACAGCATTTTCTGCTTTTATTTCAGATGTACGGCATCTGCAGTAATTTGCTTTTATTAAAACTGATCAGTTAGCTGGGGTTGAAATGTCGAAATCCACTTCAATTCCATTAGCGATGTTTGAAAGGATTGTGACTTAGTTCCTTGTACAGTCCTCAAAAAAGTAGAAAGCTGAGGGAGTGGATTTTATGTGGGATCTGTACTCCAGTTCAAGATATGTGCAAGGAAAGGTGAATCATTGAGTAAGTCATTATCTATGCTATTCCTGACAATAAGAAATGGGTTATTGTGGTTGTTCCAGGCATTTCTGGAGCTATTTGCAGACAATATTGTCTTGTTAACGGGTTATATGGAAGGTATTGGTTGGTTAAAATTGTTGAAGTAATTGCAGTGGAGAACATTTCAAAAGGAAGACAACCATGTCAAATTAATACCTATAAATCCCAATTGCCTATTAAAAACTTTCATTGGTTCTTCAGCGAAACCAGAATTGTCTTGATGCAGATTTGATGGGCCGAAGGGCCTCTTCTGCACTGTATTTTGAAGAATCACAATAATATTGGCGTATATCTGGCCAGCGGTATTCTAGGGCTTTAAATTTTCCTGCTATGTACTACCCATTCCAGTTTCGGCATGTTAGGAACATGTGCAGTAATTGTCATGTAAAAATTTATCAGAGACCGAATTAAACAGTTACTGAAAGGTACTTTAAAGATTCCGAACTCTGTTTATTTAACTGTTTATGCATTAAGTAAATCAATTATTGTACTACCAGTTCCTTGTGAGTTTCTACATCTGTAATTCATTTATTGTAAATTTTGGCTATTAGGTTTATCATCGATGTAATGGTCCAGTATTTATGAGCTGTCAAATGAACTGGAATGCATGGTAGACAGTGTAACAAAAATAAACATTTTGTTTATACAGCATGTTATGTTATTTGCGTCCTTTCTTCTAACCCTAACCCCACTGAATTTGCTTAATCAATTAAATAAAAGATCCATTTCGCTGATACACATAAATGCAAGATCAGACAAATTGGAGATAGTTTTAAACCAGCCTACCTGTTGTGAGACTGGAATGTTGGAATGAGGAAAAGCTTTTATTCTGCATCAAGTGGGTATGCTCTTTAATGCACTGCCTAGAATTTTTGAGGAGGGCAGACTCGACCATGCCTTTCAAAAGGGAATTGGATACACATGAAAAAGGGAGAAAAATGTTGCATGGATACAGGTAATGGAACAAGCTATGTCGCTCTTGCAGCATATGCTTGGGCCAAATTGTGTCTTCCTGTGCTCCATCTATTCTATAATTCACTACCTTGGACCCGTTTTTTTAATCGTTACGGTTCACTTGCTTATTGATTGTCCATAAATTTGTTTGGTATGTATTATCTCGGCCATTGCCTGATTTCTTTACCAACATTTGAAGTTAAGGATGAGGGCACATATCTAGTAAACTGAATAGATTAAGAGGAATCCCTATTCACCCTTGCTTGCTGCAATTACCTAGATATGGGTGTGGGTAAAGGCAATCTTAATTCAGAGCGAGTGATGGCTAGATTGTGAGATTGGTCTTTGGCACTAACCTGATATAAAGTTACAGGTCCCAAAGAAAAGCAACTTGTACGGTCTCTTGTAAGATTGAGAGAGTCTCAGTCTCTTGCTCGAGCTGGTTTAGCACAGTGTGCTAAATCGCTGGCTTGTAATACAGAACAATGCCAGCAGCGCGGGTTCAATTCCTGTACCAGCCTCCCCGAACAGGTGCCGGAATGTGGCGACTAGGGGCTTTTCACTAACTTCATTGAAGCCTACTCCTGACAATAAGCGATTATTATTATTAGAAGTGTAGCGGCAAGTGATATGAAATTACATAATAGAGCTAGATTCTGCTCAAAGGAGCCATAAATCTCCCAAAGAAACCTGCTGCTTGATAGAATTTCAAGTGTTGGAAGATATCCCACGTTAACCATTCAGATCACTTTCAGTTTTAAACTTAATCATTTGTTTTGTACTTTGCATTCGGAGTGAGATTAATGTTCACAAAAGACATAATAGCAACTTCTTCATGTTCACTAATACGGTATAGAAAGCATCTAATCTTGATAGTCTTTCCCCAAACATTATGGCCTACAAACTGTTGGATTGAAAAGATAGAAGACGTGTTTACCAGTTGAGTTATAGAATCCCTACAGTGCAGAAGGAGGCCATTCGGCCCATCAACCCTTGGAAAGAGCACCCTATCTAGGCCCATGCCCCCACCATATCCCCGGAACCCAGTAACTACACCGGGCAATTTAGCATAGCCAATCCACCTAACGTGCACGTCATTGGAGTCCATTGTAGCCACCTAAAATGGCTGATTCCCTATAAATTTGGCCAACACCCGATATAAAATGGCTAACCGAAAAGGCTGATGGGAAAAGCAGCCAACAGGACACAAACGGACAGCTGCAGACAGAATAGCGTATTCGGCTCTGGGGAAGTCGGCCCAGATCGATACCTACGACTATTAGCAGCACGTCAACACAGACATCTGCAGTTTAATCGGCTAGCCCCGGGAACAATTGCAATATATTAGCAATTGAATGCCGGGCCAGACCTCTCGGCGCCTGCAGTGGCCGAAACAAAGACAGGTGAACGACCACCCCCCGATCGAGGAATCGCCCCATTATTGGAGCATATCGAACCCAGTGATTGGGAACAAGTCCAATCACTTGGGACTCGGGGTCAAGGGCCGCCCCGAGAGGCGGGAAGCTCCTGGGCCCTATATATTGAGGGGCCAAGTTCAGATCTCTCTCTCTCTCCCTTCTTCTCCTGCTCGCAACCTTCGCAAGAACATCAACCAGAAACTGTAAGTTTGACTCCAGCGATCGCTACCCGATAGAGACTCCTAGCCATCGACCCGTATCAGCCTTTTTGAATCCCGCAGGCCAGATCCAATTCGATAAACCATTCGTTTCCCTGACCTGGTGGGCCATCCCCAAAAGTTAAGTATTGGCCAGTAGTGGTAGGTTTTGATATAGATAGTAGGATTATTGTGTAAGTATTGCTGTACATAATAAATGACCGTTGATTTCAATCTTACTAAGCGGTGTGCTGACTTATTAATCATAACTCGAGCTTGAACCACGTGGCGGTATCAGAAAGATACCTGGCGACTCGTGAGCAAAGGTGACATAATTAGAGCTAATAAAACTAAGGCTAATAAGAGCAACACCATGCAGATTATTTCTAATATATTTCTGCTTCTTCAGCACCTCAACAGAATTCCATCAAACAAGTCATTTTACACTAAATTCTGCATGGGACAAATTGACTGCAGCTCTACTGTCTCGATTGTTTCCAGGTTCCTTAATCATCATTCTTGTACAGATGTAAAGAATATACCTTTAAAGGTAACCCTGCTTCCTGTAAAAGGATATTTGTTTCAAATATTTGGACCGTAATTTGGAAATATTAGTTTATGCCAACAATATTTGGGGTGAAACAAAACATTTAATCCAAGGAAAGATTTCATTATGACCAACTCTATTTAGGTAGATCTCTTTTTAACTGGAATATGAAGGATGAGAAATAATAAGTTCCACCTGTTCTGACATTTAGTTTTCTATTGGATTGAATTTGAAGTCAAACGGAAAAATAAAGTAGACATTATCAGGGTCCAGTACTTCATTCCTTGACTTCCCATAACATTTAATCATTCATTCATATGACTGCTCATGCTTAACTAACTTAGTACAACAGCAACTTGTATTTTTATAGCACCTTTAACTTAGTAAAATATCCCGTGCACTTCACAAAAAAGTATTGACAAACAAAGTTTGAACATGAGTCACATAAGGAGATATTGCACAGCTACATACATTCTATAAAGAGCTGGTTGAGCCTCAAATGGAGTGTTGTGCCCTGTTCTGGGCACCACGCCTTAGGAAGGATGGTAAGGCATTAGAGGGTGCAAAAGCGATTTACAAGAATGTTCCAGGGATGAGGAACTTCAACTACATGGATAGATTGGAGCTGTTTCCCTTGGAGAAAAGATGGTTGAGTGAAGATTTGACAGAGGTATTTAAAAATCCAGAGGGTCTTGGTGATAAACTGTTGTTGTTGCAGTAGGATTGAGAACCAGAAGATTGATCAAAGATGATAAACAAAAGAAGCAACAGCAACATGAGGAAAATTTGTTTTGTACAACGGGTTGTTGGGAATTGGAATGCACTGCCTAAGATTGTAGTGGGGATGGATTCAATTGAGACCTTCAGAAGAGAAACCGATAATTATCTGAAAAGGAATTTGCAGGACTACAGGAAAAAGGCCGGGTGGGAGTAGGGGCGTTGCTCTTGAAGAGAGCCGGAGTAGACGGTTGCAGGCTCCCGGATGGCACTGCCAGGATAAGGCCTGGAGTGTCCTTCTCTTATGAGGTGGTGAGGGGGGCTCAAGGACCCCCTAATTGTTAAATTGGAATGGGTCCAGGGGTTACAATGGAAGGTTGAGAGATACAGTGCATAGGTGAGTTGAGCTTGAGGCCTTCCTTGCCAAGGCCCCAAAAAAGAACAAAATCCCGTTTAATAGTGGGGTCGTTCTCAGCGCCGCAAACGCCAGGAAACTCCCCACTGTGTGGACTCTTTTTCCACTAAATCGTGCCCAATGGATCACTGACCTGAAATATTAACTCTTTCTCCAAAAATGCTATGATGTGGAGATGCCGGCGTTGGACTGGGGTGGGCACAGTCAGAAGTTTTACAACACCAGGTTAAAGTCCAACAGGTTTGTTTCAAATCACTAGCTTTCAGAGCGCTGCTCCTTCCTCATTCACCTGAGGATGGAGCAGTGCTCCGAAAGCTAGTGATTCAAAACAAACCTGTTGGACTTTAACTTGGTGTTGTAAAACTTCTGACTGTCCATAAATCCTGCCAGACCTGCTGAGTATTTCTGGCATTTTCAGTTTTTATTTCAGATTTCCAGCATTTGCAGTAATTTATCACTGTTCTGAAAAACCTGTCTTGTTATGAATGGCTCACAATGCCATTTTAAATTACTGTAACAGAAGCTTGAAGGTGGACATTTGAACCATTAAGAAGATAATATGGGTTCATCTGAAAGCTTCTCAACTGCACTTCAGAATTATACCTGCCTCGCTGAGACTTCACTTGTCTTGCCTGTTGACTGAAATAACTGGATGAGCACCTCCTTTCAAAACTACCAAGGAACAAATCAAAATAAAGCAAGGCTTTTTGAAAGGGAAGAAATAAAAGGCTCTAACTTTCCGATCTCTCAGGCATAATAGCTATCGTGTAGCTGAATAGAAAGGTCTGAACCACTCATCACTGAATGCCTTTGGTCACTTGGTCTTCAAAATCTCTTTAATAAAATATTTTGATTCAGAATTTTTGTCATTATGACAGTAGAAACACAAAATAATTACAATCTCAAACTTATCCTTCCCCACCCAAAAAATAGAAATCATAACCAGAGCCGCCCCCCCCCCCCCCACCCCCCACCTCCCCACTCACATCTGACAGCAGGCTGCCACCTCCAGGGCAGCACGGTGGCACAGTGGGTAGCACTGTCGCTTCAGAGCTCTAGGGTCCCAGATTCGATTCCTGACTTGGGTCCCTGTCTGTGTGGAGTCTGCATGTTCTCCCTGTGTCTGCATGGGTTTCCTCCCATGGTCCAAAGATGTGCGGGTTAGATGGTTGGCCATGCTAAATTGCCCTTAGTGTCCAAAAAAAAGATTAGGTGAGTTTCTTTTTTTTAAAATAACATTTTATTGAAAATTTTTGGTCAACCAACACAGTACATTGTGCATCCTTTACACAACATTGTAACAATACAGATAATAATGACCTTTTTTAAATTTAAACAAAAACAACAAATAAATAAATATTAAATAACAAAAAATAAAAACTAGCCCTAATTGGCAACTGCCTTGTCTCAGGCCACACCCCCCCCCCCATCCCCCCCCCCATCCCTCCCCCCCCCCCCCCCCCCCCCCCCAAGTCCTGGGCCGCTGCTGCTGCCTTCTTTGTTCTCCCCTATCTATCTATCTATCTTTCCGCAAGATATTCGACGAACGGTTGCCACCGCCTAGTAAACCCTTGAGCCGACCCCCTTAGGACGAACTTAATCCGCTCTAACTTTATGAACCCCGCCATATCATTTATCCAGGCCTCCACCCCCGGGGGCTTGGCTTCTTTCCACATTAGCAATATTCTGCGCCGGGCTACTAGGGACGCAAAGGCCAAAACATCGGCCTCTTTCGCCTCCTGCACTCCCGGCTCTTGTGCAACCCCAAATATAGCCAACCCCCAGCTTGGTTCGACCCGGACTCCTACTACTTTCGAAAGCACCTTTGTCACCCCCATCCAAAACCCCTGTAGTGCCGGGCATGACCAAAACATATGGGTATGATTCGCTGGGCTTCTCGAGCACCTCGCACACCTATCCTCCACCCCAAAAAATTTACTGAGCCGTGTTCCAGTCATATGTGCCCTGTGTAATACCTTAAACTGAATCAGGCTTAGCCTGGCGCACGAGGACGACGGGTTTACCCTGTTTAGGGCATCTGCCCACATCCCCTCCTCAATCTCCTCCCCTAGCTCTTCTTCCCATTTCCCTTTTAGTTCGTCCATCATAGTCTCCCCTTCGTCTCTCATTTCCCTATATATATCCGACACCTTACCGTCCCCCACCCATTTCTTTGAGATGACTCTGTCCTGCACCTCTTGTGTCGGGAGCTGCGGGAATTCCCTCACCTGCTGCCTCGCAAAAGCCCTCAATTGCATGTACCTGAATGCATTCCCTTGGGGCAACCCATATTTCTCGGTCAGCGCTCCCAGACTCGCAAACTTCCCATCCACAAATAGATCTTTCAATTGCGTTATACCTGCTCTTTGCCACATTCCATATCCCCCATCCATTCCCCCCGGGGCAAACCTATGGTTGTTTCTTATCGGGGACCCCCCCAGTGCTCCGGTCTTTCCCCTATGTCGTCTCCACTGTCCCCAAATCTTCAGTGTAGCTACCACCACCGGACTCGTGGTATAGTTCCTTGGTGAGAACGGCAATGGGGCTGTCACCATAGCCTGCAGGCTGGTCCCCCTACAGGACGCCCTCTCTAATCTCTTCCACGCCGCTCCTTCCTCCTCTCCCATCCACTTACTCACCATTGAAATATTAGCGGCCCAATAATACTCACTTAGGCTTGGTAGTGCCAGCCCCCCCCTATCCCTACTACGCTGTAAGAATCCCTTCCTCACTCTCGGAGTCTTCCCGGCCCAAACAAAACCCATGATACTCTTTTCTATCCTTTTGAAAAAAGCCTTCGTGATCACCACCGGGAGACACTGAAACACAAAAAGGAATCTCGGGAGGACCACCATCTTAACTGCCTGCACCCTCCCTGCCATTGACAATGCTACCATATCCCATCTCTTGAAATCTTCCTCCATCTGTTCCACCAACCGCGTCAAATTTAGCCTGTGCAATGTGCCCCAATTCTTAGCTATCTGGATCCCCAGGTAACGAAAGTCTCTTGTTACCTTCCTCAACGGTAGGTCTTCTATTTCTCTACTCTGCTCCCCTGGATGCACCACAAACAGCTCACTCTTCCCCATGTTCAATTTATACCCTGAAATATCCCCAAACTCCCCAAGTATCCGCATTATTTCTGGCATCCCCTCCGCTGGATCCGCACATATAGTAGCAGATCATCCGCATATAAAGATACCCGGTGTTCTTCTCCTCCCCTAAGTATTCCCCTCCATCCCTTGGAACCTCTCAGCGCTATCGCCAGGGGCTCAATCGCCAGTGCAAACAGTAATGGGGACAGAGGACATCCCTGCCTTGTCCCTCTATGGAGCCGAAAATATGCCGATCCCCGTCCATTCGTGACCACACTCGCCACTGGGGCCCTATACAACAGCTGCACCCATCTAACATACCCCTCTCCGAACCCAAATCTCCTCAACACCTCCCACAGATAATCCCACTCCACTCTATCAAATGCTTTCTCGGCATCCATCGCCACTACTATCTCCGTTTCACCCTCTGGTGGGGCCATCATCATTACCCCTAACAACCTCCGTATGTTCGTGTTCAGCTGTCTCCCCTTCACAAACCCAGTTTGGTCCTCATGAACCACCCCCGGGACACATTCCTCTATTCTCATTGCCATTACCTTGGCCAAGACCTTGGCATCTACATTGAGGAGGGAGATTGGTCTGTAGGACCCGCATTGTAGCGGATTCTTTTCCTTCTTTAAAAGAAGCGATATCGTTGCTTCTGACATAGTCGGGGGCAGTTGTCCCCTTTCCTTTGCCTCGTTGAAGGTCCTCGTCAGTAGCGGGGCGAGCAAGTCCAAATATTTTCTGTAAAATTCAACTGGGAATCCGTCCGGTCCCGGGGCCTTTCCCGTCTGCATGTTCCTAATTCCTTTCACCACTTCTTCTACCGTGATCTGTGCTCCCAATCCCATCCTTTCCTGCTCTTCCACCTTGGGAATTTCCAGCCGATCCAAAAACTCCATCATTCTCTCCCTCCCATCCGGGGGTTGAGCTTCATACAATTTTTTATAAAATGTCTTAAACACTTCATTCACTCTCTCCGCTCCCCGCTCCGTCTCTCCATCTTCGTCTCTCACCCCCCTATTTCCCTCGCTGCTCCCCTTTTCCTCAATTGGTGTGCCAGCAATCTGCTCGCCTTCTCTCCATATTCATACTGTACACCCTGCGCCTTCCTCCATTGTGCCTCTGCAGTGCCTGTGGTCAGCAAGTCAAATTCCACATGCAGCCTTTGCCTTTCCCTATACAGTCCCTCCTCCGGTGCTTCCGCATACTGTCTGTCCACCCTCAAAAGTTCTTGCAACAACCGCTCCCGTTCCTTACTCTCCTGCTTCCCTTTATGTGTCCTTATTGATATCAGCTCCCCCCTAACCACCGCCTTCAACGCCTCCCAGACCACTCCCACCTGAACCTCCCCATTGTCATTGAGTTCCAAGTACTTTTCAATGCATCCCCTCACCCTTAAGCACACCCCCTTATCCGCCATTAGTCCCATATCCATTCTCCAGGGTGGACGCCCTCTTGTTTCCTCCCCTATCTCCAAGTCTACCCAGTGTGGGGCATGATCCGAAATGGCTATAGCCGTATATTCCGTTCCCCTCACCCTCGGGATCAATGCCCTACCCAACACAAAAAAGTCTATGCGTGAATAGACTTTATGGACATAGGAGAAAAACGAGAACTCCTTACTCCTAGGTCTACTGAATCTCCACGGGTCCACCCCTCCCATCTGCTCCATAAAATCCTTAAGCACCTTGGCTGCTGCCGGCCTCCTACCAGTCCTGGACTTCGACCTATCCAGCCTTGGTTCCAACACCGTGTTAAAGTCTCCCCCCATTATCAGCTTTCCGGTCTCTAGGTCTGGGATGCGTCCTAGCATTCGCCTCATAAAATTGGCATCGTCCCAATTCGGGGCATACACGTTTACCAACACCACCATCTCTCCCTGTAATTTGCCACTCACCATCACGTATCTGCCCCCGTTATCCGCCACTATAGTCTTTGCCTCGAACATTACCCGCTTCCCCACTAATATAGCCACCCCCCTGTTTTTCGCATCCAGCCCCGAATGGAACACCTGCCCTACCCATCCTTTGCGCAACCTAACCTGATCTATCAGTTTCAGGTGCGTTTCCTGTAACATGACCACATCTGCTTTAAGTTTCTTAAGGTGTGCGAGTACTCGTGCCCTCATTATCGGCCCGTTAAGCCCCCTCACGTTCCACGTGATCAGCCGAGTTGGGGGGCTTCCCACCCCCCCCCCCCCCCCCCCCCCCCCCTTGCCGGTTAGCCATCATCTTTTTCCAGCTTCTCGCCCAGTTCCCACGCGGCTGTATTTCTCCCAGACGGTGCCCCCCCGCCCATCCTTTCCCGCACCCACTCCCCCCTTTCCCCAGCAGCAGCAACCCAGTAATTCCCCCCTCCCCCCCCCCACCGCTAGACCCCCCGCTAGCGTAATTACTCCCCCCATGTTGCTCCCAGAAGTCAGCAAACTCTGGCTGACCTCGGCTTCCCCCCGTGATCACGGCTCGCCCCGTGCGGCGCCCCCTCCTTCCTGCTTCTCTATTCCCGCCATAATTATCATAGCGCGGGAACCAAGCCCGCGCCTCTCCCTCGGCCCCGCCTCCCATGGCCAACGCCCCATCTCCTCTCCCTCCCCACCTCCCCCCATCACCACCTGTGGGAGAAAGAAAAGTTACCATACCGCAGGATTAATCATACAATCCCTCTTCGCCCCCCCCCCCCCCCCCCCCCCCCCCCCCACTCGTCCCACCACTTTGTCCAAACGTTCATTTTCGTAGTCCAATCATTCCAATTTTTCTTCTACAATAAAAGTCCACGCTTCATCCGCCGTCTCAAAGTAGTGGTGCCTCCCTTGATATGTGACCCACAGTCTTGCCGGTTGCAGCATTCCAAACTTTATCTTTTTTTTGTGAAGTACCGCTTTGGCCCGATTAAAGCTCGCCCTCCTTCTCGCCACCTCCGCACTCCAATCTTGATAGACGCGGATCACCGCGTTCTCCCATTTACTACACCGAGTTTTCTTCGCCCATCTAAGGACCATTTCTCTATCCTTAAAACGGAGAAATCTCACCACTATGGCTCTGGGAGCTTCTCCTGCTCTCGGTCCTCGCACCATAACTCGGTATGCTCTCTCCACCTCCAACGGACCCGTCGGGGCCTCCACTCCCATTAACGAGTGCAGCATCGTGCTCACATATGCCCCGACGTCCGCCCCCTCCACACCTTCAGGAAGGCCAAGAATCCTCAAGTTGTTCCTCCTTGCGTTATTTTCCAGTGCCTCCAACCTCTCCACAGATCGTTTCTGGTGTGCCTCCTGTATCTCCGACTTCACCACCAGGCCCTGTATGTCGTTTTCATTCTCTGCTGCTTTCGCCTTCACGACCCGAAGCTCCTGCTCCTGGGTCTTTTGTTCCTCTTTCAGCCCTTCAATCGCCTGTAATATCGGGGCCAACAACTCTTTCTTCATTTCCTTTTTTATCTCCTCCACGCAGCGTTTCAAAAACTCTTGTTGTTCAGGGCCCCATATGAAACTGCCACCTTCCGACGCCATCTTGGTTTCTGCTTGCCTTCCTTGCCGTTGTTCCAAAGGATCCGCTGCAATCCGGCCACTTTCCTCTCCTTTTTCCATCCGTGTCCAGGGGGAACACCCTTCTGGTTTACCGCACGGTGTTTTCAGCCGTTAAAATTGCCGTTGGGGCTCCTATCAAGAGCCCAAAAGTCCGTTTCACAGGGAGCCGCCGAAACGTGCGACTCAGCTGGTCATCGCCGCACCCGGAAGTCGATTAGGTGAGTTTCTAAAAAATATTTTTTATTCTCCTTTTTCACATTTTCTCCCAAATTTACACCCACCAACAATAAATAATAATCAGTAACAAATATGTCAATTCCCATATCAATAATAACAATCCCATCCTCCCACCAAACCCCAAACATTAGCCCACATGTTTACATAAACAAATGACAAAAAGGAATCAGGAATCACCCATAGTCACCCTTAATACACACAGCCCCCCTCCCCTCTCCCAACCCTCCCACCCACCCCCCCCCAACTAATGTTCGATGTTATCCAGTTCTTGAAAGTGCATAATAAATAGTGCCCATGACTTGTAGAACCCCTCCATCCTTCTCCTCAGTTCACACTTAACCTTCTCAAAAGTCAAGTATTCCAACAGGTCCCCCCGCCATGGCAGGACACAGGGTGGAGAGGCTGCTCTCCATCCCAACAGGATCCGCCTTCGGGCGATTAACGAGGCGGATCTGCCTCAATATCTGCCTCTGCACCCGTTTCCAACCCTGGCTGTTCCGACACCCCGAATATGGCCTCCCGGGGACCCAGGTCCAGTTTCACGTGCACCACCTTGGAAATTACACTAAAAACCTCCTTCCAGTAATCCTCTAGCTTTGTCAGGACCAAAACATATGAACGTGATTAGCGCCCCCCCCCCCCCCCCCCCCTCCCCCTCCCGCCCCTCCCCGGAACGTTCACACACATCTTCTACTCCTTCAAAGAATCGGCTCATCCTCGCCCTCGTGAGGTGTGCTCTGTATACCATCTTCAGCTGTATCAGCCCCAACCTCGCGCACGAGGTGGAGGCATTCACTCTCCAGAGCACCTCACACCAGAACCCCTCCTCCATAACCTCTCCCAACTCTTCCTCACACTTTGCTTTGATCCCTTCCAGTAGTGCCTTCTCCTCTTCCAAAATAGCTCCGTAAACCGCTGACACTACCCCCTTCTCCAGTCCCCCTGTCGTCAGCACTTCCTCCAGCAATGTGGAGGCCGGTTCCTCCGGGAAGCTCTGTATCTCCTTTCTGGCAAAACCCCGAACCTGCATGTATCTCAACATTTCTCCCTGCTCCAGCCCATACTTCGCTTCCAGCTCCTTCAGCCCTGTAAACCGACCCCTAAGAAACAAATCTTTTAGCGTCTTAATCCCCTTCCCCTCCCATTTACGAAAATTTCCATCCCACCTCCCTGGCTCAAATCTGCAGTTCCCCCGAATCGGCATTTCCCTTGACCCTGCCCCCAACCCAAAGTGTTGGCGAAACTGCCTCCAAATTCTCAATGAAGCTATTATTACCGGACTCCCTGAGTATTTCCCCGGGGCTATCGGGAGTGGCCCTGTTGCTAGTGCTTTCAATCCCGGCCCCCTGCACAAACTCTCCTCCATTCTGACCCACTGGGAATCAACCCTTCTGACCCTGCTCTGCACCTTCTCTACATTCGCCGCCCAGTAGTAGTACATTAGGTTCGGAAGACCCAAACCCCTTGCCTGCCTTCCCCTCTGTAGTAGCACCTTTCTAATTCTGGCCACCTTCCCTCCCCATATGAACAAAGTAATCCTTCCCTCAATCTCTCTGAAAAAAGCCTTTGGCAGGAAAATCGGTAAGCATTGAAAAATAAACAGAAATCGCGGCAACACATTCATTTTAACTGCCTGTACCCGACCCGCCAGTGACAGAGGGAGACCATCCCACCTTGCCAGATCGGCTTTCACTCTCCCCACCAAACTAGAGATGTTGCACCTGCGAAGCCCCCCCCGCCCCACTCCCGGGCAACCTGCACCCCCAGATACCTAAAGTGAGTCCCTGCCCTACGGAATGGCAGCCCCCCACACCTGCCCCCACCCCCGGCCGAGACATCACAAAATACTCATTCTTGTCTAGATTTAGCTTGTACCCCGAGAAAGACCCAAATACTCGAAGCAGCTCCAATATTCCCCCTATTGACACACTCGGTTCCGACATGTATAACAGCAAGTCGGCGGCGGCATATAAGGACACCCTATGCTCTATCCCCCCCCCCCGCACTATTCCTTTCCATGCTCCTGAACTTTTTAATGCGATGGCCAATGGCTCAATCGCAAGTGCAAACAGCAGGGGGGACATAGGACATCCCTGTCTCATCCCACGGTGGAGAGAAAAGTATCTCGAGCTGATGTTGTTTGTGCGGACACTCGCCCTCGGCTCCTTATTTAGTAGCTTTACCCAGTTCACAAATCTTGGTCCAATCCCAAACCGCTCCAGCACTGCCATCAAGTACCCCCATTCTACCCGGTCAAACGCCTTCTCAGCGTCAAATGCCACAACCACCTCTGTTTCCTTCCCCTCCGCCGGTGCCATGACGACGTTCAATACCCTCCTAATGTTCGAAAAGAGCTGCCTCCCTTTCACAAACCCCGTTTGATCCTCACCTATCACCTTCGGGAGGCACTCCTCCAGCCTACCCGCCAGTACCTTTGCCAACACTTTAACGTCCACATTCAGAAGTGATATGGGCCGATACGACCCACACTCCGTCGGATCCTTATCTTTTTTGAGCAACAGTGAAATCGATGCCTGCCCCAACATTTGTGGCAACACCCCCTTCCCTATCACCTCTTCAAACATCCCCACCATCGGGCAGCACGGTGGCACAGTGGGTTAGCACTGTGGCCTCACGGCGCCAAGGTCCCAGGTTCGATCCTCACTGTCCGTGTGGAGTTTGCACATTCTCCCCGTGTTTGCGTGGGTTTCACCCCCACAACCCAAAGTTGTGCAAGGTAGGTGGATTGGCCACGCTAAATTGCCCCTTAATTGGTAAAAAAAAAAAAAATGAATTGGGTACTCTAAATTTATAATGAAAAAAAAAAAATGTTTTTAAAAAACATCCCCACCATCAGGGGCGCCAGCGTATCCTTGAATTTTTTATAATATTCCACCAGAAACCCATCCGGCCCTGCCACCTTTCCCGACTGCATCTGCCCAATCACATCCTTTATCTCCTGCTCCACTATTGCTTCTTCTAATGTAGCTCTGTCCCCCTCCCCTAACCTCGGGTACTCCAACCCATCTAGAAATTCCTGCATCTCACGGTCTCCCCCAGGTGGCTCTGACCTGTACAACCTCTCATAAAACTCCTCAAAAACCTTGTTAATCAGATTCGGAGCCACCACCAACTTCCCTGCCCTATCCCTCACCTGAAGAATTTCCCTTGCCGCTGCTTCCCTCCAGAGCTGACCTGCTAACATACGTCCTATCTTATCTCCATGTTCATAAACTGTACCCCTTGCTTGTCTCAGTTGGCGCACCGCCTTCCTGGTAGACAGTCGGTCGAAGTTCGCCTGTAGTTCCTTTCTCTTGTTCAGCTTCGCTGGGTCCCCATCTCCTATCTACCTCCAACATCTCACCTATTACCCTCTGCCGCTCCAACCTCTCCTCTTTATCTACCCTGGCCTTAAACACAATTACCTCACCCCTCACCACCGCCTTTAGAGGCTCCCAGACAACTGCCTTCGACACCTCACCTGTACAGTTGAAACCTACATATTCCTTAATTACCTTTTCAATTTTGTCACAGAACACTTGGTTTCCCAAAAGTCCCACATCTAATTTCCACCCCAGCCTCTGCGCTACCCCCTTCTCCAGCACCATATCCACCCAATGCGGAGCATGATCTGACACTGCAGTTGCCGAGTATTCCGACCCCTAACCCCAGCCAGCAAAGCCTTCCCAACCACAAAAAAGTCGATCCGCGAGTATACCTTATGGACATAGAACATAGAACATAACAGCGCAGTACAGGCCCTTCGGCCCTCGATGTTGCGCCGACCTGTGAAACCACTCTAAAGCCCATCTACACTATTCCCTTATCGTCCATATGTCTATCCAATGACCATTTGAATGCCCTTAGTGTTGGCGAGTCCACTACTGTTGCAGGCAGGGCATTCCACACCCTTATTACTCTCTGAGTAAAGAACCTACCTCTGACATCTGTCTTATATCTATCTCCCCTCAATTTAAAGCTATGTCCCCTCGTGCTAGACATTACTGCTGAGAAAAAAAGTACTCCCGTTTCCTCGTGTGCAGAAACCTCCAAGGGTCCACCCCTCCCATTTCCACCATTAGCCCAGCCAGTGCCTTTGCACCCCCCCCCCCCCCCCCCCCCACCCCCGGATGGGACCAGCGAGCGCGGCCGTGACCTGTCCAACCTTGGCTCCTGCACCAAGTTCCAGTCCCCCCCCCACAATCAGTTTGTTGGTGTCCAAGTCGGGGATAGCCCCGAACACCTTCCTCGCGAATCCCACATCGTCCCAATTGGGACCGTATACACTTAACAGTGCCACTAATCTCCCCTCCAGCATCCCTGTCACAATCACATATCTACCCCCTTGATCTGCCACCACCTTCTCCATCTGGAAGCATACTCTTTTGCTGACCAACACCGCTACCCCTCGAGCCCTTCCATCTAATCCAGAGTGAAACACTTGAATAACCTGCCCTTTTTAAGTCTTCACCCTCAAGTGAGTCTCCTGCAGCATTGCCACATCGGCTTTCAAACTTTTAAGATGCGCAAGCACCCTTGACCTCTTGACTGGACCTCCTAACCCTCTCACGTTCCACGTGACTATCCTAACTGGGGGTCTCTCACCACCCCCCCCCCCATCCTTCTTATCCACCATCACCATACCACCGGGCCCTGCCCCATAAGCCTGACCCGCCCCTGTCCATTATTAACATCGAACCCCTTCCCCCCCTCCCCTACATTTCCTCTTGGAAAAACATCTCTCAGCATCAATCCCTTCACCCCCTTCTCGCTCGCCTCGTAGGCCCATTGAAACCTGCTATCCAGGCTCCAATGTCCACAGCCCTCCTCTCATCTCACCTCCGTTCACTAGCCGACTTTAGTTAGCTAGCACGGGTGACTCCCCCCGCCACGATATACCGTCCCCTCCCACCCAGTCCCAGTCAAAGAAAAAACAAAAGCAACACTCCAACCCATACAATTCACTAAAATAAGATATAATCGTCGCAACACAGAACGCCAATCAACCCAACCATTAACTTGAACTCTGTAACAATGTGAAGAGAAGTAAATTACAATACATGTCAGTAAAAAGAAAGTTGTAGCATTTATACTTTTTCCAGCTCCCCAAACACAGTCCACAGTCTCTCTTCCAGCTCCGCTCCTCACGCCTGTCCCAAGCCTTCTGCCCTCACAAACGCCTCAGCCGCCTCCGCTGCCTCGAAATAAAAGTCTTTGGCATTAAAAGGTTAGGTGAGTTACTGAGTTACGGGGATAGGGTGGAGGTGTGAGCTTGAGTGTGGTGCTCTTCCTAAGGGCCGGTGCAGACGTGATATGCCGAATGGTCTCCTCCTGCACTGTAAATTCTATGATTCTAACCCTTTTGCCGACCCTCTCAGGATGTACTTGACCTTTTCCAAGTACAACAACTCCACAAGGTCACTCAACCAAAGAACTTGACGGAACCGGAGTCCTCCACCAAAGCAGAACTCGCCTTTGGGCTATTAACGAGGCGAAGATGCATCCGCCTTCACCCTGGTCTATAGCTCTGGCGGGGCTGAGACCCCAAAAATAGCCACCAGCGGGCAAGGCTCAAGCTCAATCCCAAGAAGCCTTGACATGGTGCTGAAGGAGGAAACCCAAAAGCTCACAAGTTTAGGACATGACCAGAACATATGTGTATGATTCGCCGACCCCCGTGAACAACACTCGCACTTATCTCGCACGTAGGGGCTGGTTTAGCACAGTGAGCTAAACAGCTGGCTTGTAATGCAGAAGAAGACCAGCAGCGAGGGTTCAATTCCCCTACCGGCCTCCCTGAACATGTGCCGGAATTTCACAGTAACTTCATGGAAGCCTACTTGTGACAATAAGTGATTATTATTATTATTATCTTCCACTCTTGGAAAAAAAACACTCATCCGCGCCCTGGTCAGATGTGCCCTATGCACCACCTTGAACTGAATCAAACTGAGCCTGGCACATGAGGGGATGGAGTTGTCCCTGTGAAGAGCCTCATTCCACTCTCCCCGCTCATCAAAACCGGACCCAGCTCCCCCTCCCACTTCCTCTTTACCTCATCCAACGGAGCTTGCTCCACTGACAAAATCTGACCATAAATATCCGTTATCTTCCTTTCCCCTAACTCAGCCAGTGAAAGGACCTTGTCCAACAACAGAGAGGGCGAGCTTGCCAAGTTGAAGGAAGGAATCACTTTGTGCAAAAAGTCACGCACCTGAAAAAAATTAAATAGATTAGACTTCGGAAGTTGGAACTTACCCAATAAATCTTCAAAACCAGTAAACGTCCCCTCTATAAACATGTCCCCAAACCGTTTCAACCTCTCTTTCCCCCATGACCCGATCGATGAATCCAAACTGCAGGAACAAAGCAATGATTTCTGCAGATTGTGGCTGACATTGACATGGGACCCAACTTAAAATGTTGTCTGAACTGTCTCCATGTCTTCTGCGGTAAAAGGCCTCAAAAAACTCATTGATCTTCTGGTGTGGAGACTAACCTGCCACTCGAGTCCTTCACCTGTATTATGTCCCGAGAGGCAGCCTGCCGGCTCAGCTGGTGCACTACAGGCAACAGGCCTTCTCCCCTAAATGCCCCCCTCGAGCGTCGCAGCTGGAACACCACCTTGCCCGTCGACAGCAGCACAAACTCTATCTGTAATTTCTTCCTGCTCACCAACAACTCCGGTGTCGGGGCAAGCAAGTACTGGCGGTCCACCTCAAGGATGGGATGCACCAACCATTGCCTCTTCACCCTCTCACTGTTCTCTTTATGTGCCTTATAGGAGATTTTCTCCCCACTAATGACCATCTTCAGAGCCTCCCACAAGGTGGAAGGTGAGATAGTCTCACTCCTATTAAAATCAATGTACTCCCCAATAGTGGAGGACACCCTCTCACAGAATCCCATGTCCGCCAGCAACGTGGTATCCAACCTTCACAGAGGATGCTGAGCGGGGCCCAACCCCAACCCCAAATCCTCAAAATGTACAGTCTGATCCAAAATAACTATTGCTGAATACCCCGCCCCCACCACCCCAGGAAGGAGAGTCGTAACCATCACAAAAATGTCAATCCGAGAGTAGACCCGATGTACCTGAGGAAAAAGAAAAGTCCTTTCCGCTCGGATGTAAAAATTGCCATGGATCTGCCCCCCCCCCCCCCCCCCCCCCCATCTGTTCCATAAATTCCAATAGTACCTTTGCTACCCCCGAAGGATTTCAAGGACTTAGGTCTCGATCTGTCCATCCAATCTGTCCAGTACACAGTTAAGGTTCCCCCCAAAATCATTTGGTGCGAGACCAGATCAAACCAAAACTGTATCATCCGTGTTTGGTGCAAGCAAATTAACTAGAACCAGCGGAGTACCCACCAACAGCCCACTAACAATCACATCCCCCCCCCCCCCCCCCCCCCCGCAGCCCCCCAGGCCTCACTATCAAATCTCTAATGAAATGGACGGTATGTGGTGCAGTGGTTAGCACTGGGACTGTGGCGCTGAGGACCCGGATTCGATCCTTGCCCCGGATTACTGTCTGTGTGGAGTTTGCACATTCTCCCCATGTCTGTGAGGGTTCCACCCCCACAACCCAAAGATGTGCAGGTTATGTGGATTGGCCACGCTAAATTGCCCCTTAATTGGAAAAAGAGTAATTGGGTACTCTAAATTTTAAAAAGAAAATTCTGAATTAAATACTTGCCCCACCCAGCCCTTCCATAACCTTGCCTGATCTTTAATCCACAAATGGGTCTCCTGCAAAACCACCACATCAGCATTCAAGCTCTTAAGGTGCACAAGCACCCTAGATGTTTTTAATGGGCTGTTCAACCCCCTTACATCCAGGTGACCAGCCAAACAGGGAGCCGTCCACAGCCCCGCCCCAGAATTAGTCATTCTCCAGCATGTGGTGCAGTCCAGCGATTACCAGGCCCACCCAAGATGGCCGCCTCATCCAAATCCCTCATCTAAACAGAATGAAGAAAAGGTTATGGCCATCATCAGAGAGCTAACCCCCCACCCCCACCCAATCCTCCTCCCATCAATACCACACCCAAATCAACCAGCAAACAACAACAAGGCAAACAAAGGCCCCTACCCTCCCTCTCCCAAGCTTAACCCCAAACAAAATGAAAACAAAAATCCTAAGCTCATCCTTAAAAAATCCTCACAGTATGAGCTGCAGTTACCCTTACCACTCTGCTCCAGTTAATTAACTATACAGTTAGCAGGACGACCCCCGCTCAGAGTAAAAAACAGAACAAGTAACCATAACACCCATATTCAACTTTAATAGTTAGAAATAACAGACTAATGAAGAACTATACCCATCCCACAAACCAGCAGTAAAAATACAAATGCAAACTCCAATATGGCCAACAAACACACCAACAAATGCCAAATATCACCCACCCACATTCCAAAGAGACATCCTTGGGTGACTGTGTGGAGTTTCCACATTCTCCCCATGTCTGTGTGGGTTTCCTCCGGATGCTCCGGTTTCCTCCCACAGGCCAAAGAAATGTAGGTTAGGTGGATTGGCCATGATAAATTACCCCTTACTTTCCCAAAGGAATGGTGGAGTTACGGTGGGGGCGTGGGTTTAGGTGGGTGCTCTTTCTAGGGGTTGGTGCAGAGTCGATGGGCTGAATGGTTTCCTTCTACACTGCAGGAATTCTAAGAGGAAGAAGCCCAGACAAACCCGTGCTATGTAGGAGGTCAACAGTGTTGATGTTGACTTCCGGTTGCGGCGATGCATTGCTAAGCCGCACGTTTCGGCACCTCCCGTTTCAACGGACCTTTGGGCTCTTATCGGGAGCCCCAACGGGAACTTCTTTTCGGCCAAACCCACTGTGAGGTGACAAAGGAAGGAGTCCCCCCGGGTGTGGATGGAAAGGAACGGCAGTAGTGGCCAGATTGCGGAGATCCTTTGGAGCAGCGGCAGAGAAGAGAAGGGAGAAGCAAGATGGCGGCCGAGGGAGCCCAGATGTTATGGAGCCCGGAACAGCAGGAGTTCATCCGACGATGTGTGGAGGAGCTCAAGAAAGAGGTGCTGGCGCCAATGTTACTGGCAATCGAGGGACTAAAGGAAACACAAAAGGTCCAGGCGATGGAGCTCCGTGGAGTGAAGGCAAAGGCAGCCGAGAACGAAGATGAGATACAGGGCCTGGTGGTAAAAACGGAGACGTACGAGGCACTACATAAGAGGTGCATAGAAAGGCTGGAAGCCCTGGAGAACAGCTCGAGGAGGAAGAACTTACGGATTTTAGGTCTCCCCGAAGGAACAGAGGGAGCTGATGCTGGGGCGTATGTGAGTACGATGCTCCATACTCTAATGGGAGCTGAGGCCCCAACGGGCCCCCTGGAAGTGGAGGGAGCGTACCGGGTCCTCGTGAGAAGACCAAAGGCAGGGGAACCACCAAGAGCAATAGTGGTGAAGTTCCATCGCTCCAGGGACAGAGAGATGGTCCTGAGCTGGGCTAAGAAGACACGGAGTAGCAAATGGGAGAACGCGGTGATACGCGTGTACCAGGACTGGAGTGCAGAGGTGGCGAGAAGGAGGGCGAGTTTCAACCGGGCCAAGGCGGTGCTCCATAGGAAGAAAGTCAAATTTGGGATGCTGCAGCCGGCGAGACTGTGGGTCACGCATCAGGGCAAACACCACTACTTCGAGACGGCGGAGGAGGCGTGGACATTTATTCAGGATGAGAAATTGGACTAGACTTGAGAAATTGATGTCCGGAGGAAGGTAGCGAGGTGGTGGTACAGAAATGTAAAGTGGGGAGAGGGGAGGGCTACTGTATAATAATGTTGGACGGGGAATTTTTCTCCCCCACGATGGGGGACACACGAAGAAATGTGGGTGCCGGTGGAAAAGGGGGCAGGGAAGGGGAATGAGGGAACTGCGCCATTAGGGGCGGGGCCGAGAGGAAAGCACGGGTATTTTCCCGCGCTATGGAAATTATAGCGGGAAAAGGGGCGCAGGAAGGAAGGGAGCCTCATACGCAGGGAGGTCAAAGAATGAACGGGGGAAGCCGAGGTCAGCCAGAGGTAGCTGACTTCCGGAAGCAATATGGGGGGAGTAATCAAGCTAGAGGGGGATCTAGCGGGGGGGGGTGGGGGGGGGGGGATTAACTGGGTTGCTGCTGCTGAGGGTAAGGGGGAGCTGATACGAGACGAGGTGGTCGGGACGGGAGGGCGCCGTCTGGGGGACAGACGGGTGCGTGAGACCTGGGTGAGGAGATGGCCTAAAAAAGGGGATGGCTAGTCGACGAGGGGGGGGGGGGGGGGGGGTAAATGGCCCCCCAGTTCGGCTGATCACGTGGAATGTGAGAGGTTTTAATGGGCCGATTAAGAGGGCAAGGATGTTTGAGCACCTAAAGAGACTGAAGGCGGACGTAGTTATGCTCCAGGAGACACACCTGAAGTTGGCGGATCAGGTTAGACTAAGGAAAGGAAGGGTGGGACAGGTATTCCACTCAGGGTTGGACGCGAAAAGCAGAGGGCTGGCAATACTGGTGGATGAAACGTGTATCGTTCGAAGCTAAGACCATAGTGGTGGATAGTGGGGGCAGATATGTGGATGGTGAGTGGCAGATTGCAGGGAGAGGCGGTTGTGCTGGTGAACGTATATGCCCCGAACTGGGATGATGCGGGATTCATGAAACGAATGCTGGGACGTATCCCGGACCTGGAAGTGGGAAACTTGTTAATGGGGGGGGACTTCACACAATGCTGGACCCAGGGCTGGACCGGTCCAGATCCAGGACCGGGAGAAGGCCGGCAGCGGCCAAGGTGCTTAAGGGATTTATGGAACAAATGGGGGAAGTAGATCCGTGGAGATTCGCCAGACCGATGGGTAAAGAGTTTTCCTTTTTCTCCCACGTCCATAAGGTATACTCCCGGATAGACTTTTTTGTTTTGGGAAGGGCACTGATCCCGAAGGTGGCAGGAACGGAGTACTCGGCTATAGCCGTGTCAGATCACGCCCCGCATTGGGTGGATCTGGAACTAGGAGAGGAAAGGGAGCAGCGCCCACTCTGCCGATTAGACATGGGACTTTTGGCGGACGAGGGGGATGCGGAAGGGTGAGGGGATGTATCGAAAGATACCTGGAGGTCACTGACGATGGGGAGGTCCAGATGGAGGTAGTATGGGAAGCGCTGAAGGCGGTGGTTAGAGGAGAGCTGATTTCCATCAGAGCCCACAAGGGGAAACAAGAGGGTAAAGAAAGAGAGAGATTAGTGGGGGAAATTTTGAGGGTGGATAAGAAGTATGCGGAGGCCCCAGACGAAGGGCTATACAGGGAAAGACGAAGATTACAGACGGAGTTTGACCTGCTGACCACGGGAAAGGCAGAGACACAATGGAGGAGGGCACAGGGGATACAGTATGAATATGGGGAAAAGGCGTGCCGGCTGCGCCTAACAACTTCGGAAGAGGGGGGGCGGCGAGAGAGATCGGAGGAGCTGGGACGAAACGGGAAAGATGGAGCAGAGAGTAGGGAAAGTGAACGACGTGTTCAAGACATTTTATGAGAGGCTGTACGAGTCCCAACCCCCGGAGGGGAAAGAAGGAATGATACACTTTTTGGATCAGCTAGAGTTCCCGAGGGTGGAGGGGCAGGAGGTGGCAGGTCTGGGGGCGCAGATTCAGGTGGATGAGGTGATCAAAGGAATAGGGAACATGCAAGCAGGGAAGGCCCCGGGACCAGACGGGTTCCCGGTGGAATTTTATAGGAAGTATATGGACCTGCTGGCCCCGCTCTTGGCGAGAACCTTTAATGAGGCGAAGGAAAGGGAGACATTACCCCCGACAATGTCGGAGGCGACGATATCGCTAATCCTGAAACGAGACAAGACCCGCTGCAGTGCGGATCATACAGGCCCATCTCCCTCCTAAACGTAGATGCCAAACTGCTGGCCAAAGTGATGGCGACAAGGATAGAGGACTGTGTCCCAGGGGTGGTACATGACGACCAGACAGGGTTTGTAAAGGGGAGACAATTGAATGCCAATGTACGAAGGCTGCTGGGGGTGATGATGATGCCCCCACCGGAGGGGGAGGCAGAGATAGTGGTGGCGATGGATGCAGAGAAGGCATTCGATAGGGTGGAGTGGGACTATCTGTGGGAGGTGCTGAAGAGATTTGGGTTCGGGGAGGGGTTCATTAGATGGGTTAGACTCTTGTACGGGGTCCCGGTGGCAAGCGTCCTTACAAACAGACAAAGATCGGGATACTTTCGATTACATAGGGGTACAAGACAAGGGTGCCTCCTGTCCCCGTTACTGTTCACGTTGGCAATTGAACCATTGGCCATAGCACTGAGGGACTCTAAGAGGTGGAGGGGGGGTGCTTAGAGGGGGAGAGGAACATCGACTCTCACTATATGCAGATGATTTACTGCTATATGTGGCGGACCCGGTAGAGGGGATGCCAGAGGTAATGCAGATACTCAGGGAGTTTGGAGAGTTCTCGGGATACAAATTAAATATGGGAAAGAGCGAACTTTTTGTGATGCACCCGGGGAACAGGTCAGGGGGATAGATGCTCTGCTGCTGAGGAGAGTGGCAAGGAACTTTCGATACCTGGGGATGCAGGTGGCCAGGAACTGGGGAACCCTACATAAACGTAACCTGACGCGACTGGTAGAGCAGATGGAGGAGGACTTTAAGAGGTGGGATATGGTGCCCCTGTCATTGGCGGGCAGAGTACAGGCGGTTAAAATGGTGGTCCTCCCGAGGTTTCTTTTCGTGTTTCAGTGCCTCCCCATCCTGATTACAAAGGCCTTTTTCAAAAAAATAGACAGGAGTATTATGGGCTTTGTGTGGGCGGGAACGACCCCGAGGGTAAAGAGGGGGTTCCTGTAGCGCAGTAGGGACAGAGGGGGATTGGCACTGCCGAGTCTGAGTGACTACTATTGGGCCGCCAATGTGTCGATGGTCTGTAAGTGGATGAGGGAAGAAGAAGGTGCGGCATGGAAAAGGTTGGAGATGGCGTCCTGTAAGGGAACGAGCCTAAAAGCGCTGGTGACGGCTCGCTACCGTTCTCCCCGAAAAGGTACACCACAAACCCAGTGGTGGTGGTGACCTTGAAGATCTGGGGGCAGTGGAGACGACACAGGGGAGTGACGGGTGCCTCGGTGTGGTCCCCGATAAGGAATAACCACAGGTTCGTCCCGGGGAGGATAGATGGGGGATTTCAATGTTGGCAGCAAGCGGGAATTAGGAAGCTGAAGGACCTGTTTGTAGACGGGACGTTTGCGAGTCTGGGAGCATTGGAAGAAAAATATAAGTTGCCACCAGGGAATGCTTTCCGATACATGCAAGTGAGGGCATTTACGAGGCAACAGGTGAGGGAATTTCCGCAGCTCCCGACGCAAGGGATCCAGGATAGAGTGATTTCGGGGGCATGGGTTGGAGAAGGTAAAGTGTCCGAAATATACAGGGAGATGAGAGACGAGGGGGAGGCAATGGTAGAAGAGCTGAAGGGAAAATGTGAAGAGGGGCTGGGGGAAGAGATCGAGGAGGGGCTGTGGGCAGATGCCCTAAGTAGGGTAAATTCTTCGTTCTCGTGTGCCAGGCTTAGCCTGATTCAATTAAGGTTCTACACAGAGCGCATATGACGGGAGCAAGACTGAGCAGGTTTTTCGGGGTGGAGGATAGATGTGGAAGGTGCTTAGGAAGCCCGGCGAACCACACCCACATGTTCTGGTCGTGTCCGACACTGCATGAGTTCTGGGAGGGTGTGGCAAGAGTGATTTCAAAGGTGGTGGGGGTCCGGGTCAAACCAGGCTGGTGGTTAGCTATATTTGGGGTTGCAGAAGAACCGGGAGTGCAGGAGGCGAAAGAGGCCGACGTCTTGGCCTTTGCGTCCCTAGTAGCCCGGCGAAGGATTCCACTTATGTGGAAGGAAGCGAAGCCCCCGGGCGTGGAGGCCTGGATAAACGACATGGCAGGGTTCATAAGACTGGAACGAATAAAATATGCGTTAAGAGGATCGGCTCAGGGGTTCACCAGGCAGTGGCAACCGTTCCTTGACTATCTCGCGGAACGATAATGGGAAAATAGAAAGGACAGCAGCAGCAAGCCAGGGGGGAGGGGTTGGGGGGGGGGGGGGGGGGGGGGGGGAGTATTATCCCGTGTTTTTGTTTTTTGCCAGTTGTTGATATTTGCCTTTTGTTTATTTCTTTTTTCATTTGTTGTTAGTTTAATATATTATTTAAATAACGTTTAATGTATATTCCTTTATTAAGTTGTAAAAACGGAAAATTTCTGTTTGAAATGATGAGGTTGGCAAGGGTGAGTATTGCATCAGTATGTGCAATCTTGGTCCATTTTGAGTGATACAGGTCTTATTAGCGAATGTAGAGGATAATTAAGATTAGCTGTCCCTTAAAGATTATATGATTCTGCAAGGACACAGCTTTCCTGGACCACACCATTGTGCATGTCAAGCAATGCTCTAGTTATAAAGCATGTGGCTGGCAGGATCACATTATGACACATGAATGTAGGCTTCAGTTCGTCATGCACTGACCTGCTAGTTCGAGGCATCCCAAATGTATTAAAGTTTTGATTAAACCTCTGTCTCAATTTCTTTCAGGAAAAGTGATGCCACAATGCTTACAAGAGGGCCCATATAGGCAGGGTATAACCATGTAAATCCTCACTCCTTATGAGGAAGGAGAAAGTGCTGGCCCTGCTGGGGCCCAACTTTATCCTTATCCAGGAATATAGGCAGTAGTGAGATTGGAGGGAGGCCCTCGTTCCGATGAGATGGCCAAAGTATCAGACTGGTTGATAAGAGGAAATGGCTAGTGAGGGTTGGGAAAGCAATGCGTCTGGTGAATAGAGTTCACACACTGGTACCTTGAAAAGCTTCATGATCAGAAGCTACAGATAATCATTCAAAGGTTCATTGTGTCTGCGGAGTTCATTCACTCATGTCGGACTGTGAAACAGTCTATGTGTATCATGTGATAGGGCTGATATGTCAAGTGTTTAGACACCAGACTACCCACTCACATTTCTATCTGTTCTCGCTCTACACCCAGTACCATAGCAGTTACTCATACTTCAACAGGATATGGCACGTTGCGACGGGCCTTGTACACACTGGTGAGGGCAATTCACAGTCACACGTGCAGCTGCTGGAGACTGTGGTGGAGCAGACCTCGGGCAGTCGGAGGAGTGTCCAGGGTGTCATAGAGACTCATTCTGAGACGGATGATGAGCCCCTGGAATCGTCCGTGAGGTGGCCGATGTTAGAGCTCCTGCACGGGATCCATGAAGATTTGGTGGGTATATCAGAGGGATTCCATGCTCTGCCCCGGACTGTGGAGGTGTCCAACCAGGCTGTGAGTGCTGCGATTACCCAATCTTCAGAGAGCCAAGTTTCTTCTGTACATAGATCGGCGACTGTCCTGCAGACACAATCATTGGGATGCGCTCTAACCTATGAACCATCAGCCTAACTCTGAGCTCGGCCCAGAGCCAAGAGAACTGGGAGCTTGGTCACGTATCTCAGCAGTTGACAGTGAGGACCAACTGGTATTTGTGGTGGAGAATGAGCAGCAGCTGTCTCCATCTGGAAATTCCTCTCAGGGCACTTATGATGGAGGCAGCATTTCCTCTGTTCATCAGCCATTGACCCAGGCCTTGACCATTGACAGAAGACTTGCTTGCATCTCAGCAAGAGTGCCCTGGAGTGGCTGGCTGCTCACAGCTACAGCCACACAGAGGACGCCCACCAAACGTCATCCAGGGCAAAGAAGGTGGAAGATGGGCGGCACGATGGCGCAGTGGTTAGCACTGCTGCCTCACGGCGCTGAGGTCTCGTGTTCGATCCCGTGTGGAGTTTGCACATTCTCCCTGTGTCTGCGTGGATCTCACCCCCACAAACCAAAGATGTGCAGGAAAAGTAAATTGCCCCTTGATTGAAAAAAAAGAATCGGGTACTCTAAATTTATATTAAAAAAAGGTGGAAGATCTGACACCTCTCTCTACCACAGCCGCAAATGAAAGGGTGTGGAGAGCCGGGACACTCAAACACATCAGTAAATATCCACATTAGTCATGAATAAAGGTGTGGTAGTCTGTGTAGAGGTATTACGGTACCTGGTAATGCTGGAACACCATTGGTAGATATTGTATGTTTCCTATTGGCCAAGCTGTAAGGTAGCTCCGCCCTGCAAGGCGGGGTATAAGAGCCCGGCCGCCCCAGCAGCCTTCTTTCTGTACCTGAGCTGCTGGGGGAAACATCCAGCTTATTAAAGCCTTCAGTTGGACTGCAACCTCACTTTAGTAGTCATTGATCGTGCATCAATTTAATAAGCTAGATTTAAAAGGATGGAGCTCCGAATCAAGCCGGAGTGTCTGCAACTCAGCCCCCACGCGGCAAACTCAGCGGCAAACCTTCAAGCACTGGCTGGCGTGTTTTAACGGATATCTCGGAACGGCCAAAAACATACCCACGGGAGAACAGAAATTGCAAGTCCTGCACTCAAGGGTATAAGAATTGGCAAGTCATGTTGCAGCTGTATAGAACCTTAGTTAGGCCACACTTGGAGTATAGTGTTCAATTCTGGTCGCCACACTACCAGAAGGATGTGGAGGCTTTAGAGAGGGTGCAGAAGAGATTTACCAGAATGTTGCCTGGTATGGAGGGCATAAGCTATGAGGAGCGATTGAATAAACTCGGTTTGTTCTCACTGGAACGAAGGAGGTTGAGGGGCGACCTGATAGAGGTATACAAAATTATGAGGGGCATAGACAGAGTGGATAGTCAGAGGCTTTTCCCCAGGGTAGAGGGGTCAATTACTAGGGGGCATAGGTTTAAGGTGAGAGGGGCAAGGTTTAGAGTAGATGTACGAGGCAAGTTTTTTACGCAGAGGGTAGTGGGTGCCTGGAACTCACTACCGGAGGAGGTAGTGGAAGCAGGGACGATAGGGACATTTAAGAGGCATCTTGACAAATATATGAATAGGATGGGAATAGAAGGATACGGACCCAGGAAGTGTAGAAGATTGTAGTTTAGTCGGGCAGTATGGTCGGCACGGGCTTGGAGGGCCGAAGGGCCTGTTCCTGTGCTGTACATTTCTTTGTTCTTTGTTCTTTGAGGATGAGCCCGGAAATTTACACCCTCATCGAGGACGTGGACGACTTTGATGCAGCAATGGAGCTGCTAAAAAGACATTATATTCGCCCGGTAAACCAGGTCTACACCTGACATCTGCTAGCAATGAGGCGACAAATCCCTGCGGAATCGCTGGAAGAATTCTACCGTGCGCTCCTCGTCTTGGGGAGAAACTGCAGCTGCCCGCAAGCTTCGGCGAGCGACCACACAGAACCTTTGATCCGGGTGCTTTCGTGGCAGGTTTGCTGTCCTCCCAAATCCGCCAGCGATTGCTGGAAAAAGAAACCCTAGGCCTCAAGGAGGCACTGGCCCTTGCAGGCTCCCTGGATGTGGCCTCCCGAAATGCCCGCGCTTACGTTCCCGACCGCGCGGCAGCCCCCTGGGCAGCATGGAACCCCTCTGCAGCTGACCCCGAGACATCCGCCATCCCCCCACAAGCTTGTGATGCAAGGCGGCCTGGCAACCCCGGGGGGCCCCGCTGCTACTTTTGCGGGCAGGCCAAGCACCCCCGGTGTTGCTAACTTTGGTTGGCTCTTAATTTGTTGCTCGTTTCGTCTTTACTTAATTTGCTCTGTTTCTATAACCTTTTGTAGCCACCTAAAATGGCTGATTTCCGATTAATTTGGCCAAAACCCGATGTAAAATGGCTAACCGAAAAGGCTGATGGGAAAAGCAGCCTACAGGGCACAAACGGACAGCTGCAGACAGAATAGCGTATTCGGCTCTGGGGAAGTCGGCCCAGATCGATACCTGCGACCATTAGCAGCACATCAACCCAGACATCTACAGTTTAATCGGCTATCCCCGGGAACAATTGCAACATATTAGCAATTGAATGCCGATCCAGACCCCTCGGCGCCAGCAGTGGCCGAGACAAAGAAAGGTGAACGACCAGCCCCCTATCAAGGAATCGCCCCATTATTGGAGCATATCGAACCCAGTGATTGGGGACAAGTCCAATCACTTGGGACCAGGGTCAAGGTCCGCCCCGAGAGGCGGGAGGCCCCTGGGACCTATAACGATAGGGGCCAAGTTCAGATCGACCCTTCTCTCCCTTCGTCTCCTGCTCGCGACCTTCGCAAGAACCATCGACCAGCAACCGTAAGTTTGATTCCAGCGATCGCTACCCGATAGAGACTCCTAGCCATCGACCCGTATCAGCCTTTTGAATCCCGCAGGCCAGACCCAATTCGATAAACCATTTGTTTCCCTGACCTGGTGGGCCATTCCCAAAAGTTAAGTATTGGCCAGTAGTGGTAGGTAGTGATATAGAACGTAGGATTATTGTGTAAGTATTTATTGCTGTACATAATAAATGACCGTTGATTTTAATCTTACTAAGCGGTGTGCTGTCTTATTAATCATAACTAGAGCTTGAACCACGTGGCGGTATCAGAAAGATACCTAGCGACTCGTGAGCAAAGGTGACATAATTAGAACTAATAAAACTAAGGCTAATAAGAGCAACAAATTGGCGACTCCGCCGGGACCTGATATAGAAGTGGAAAACCACTCCGGGAGAACCCCAGGAATTTGAATAGAATCCAATTGGAAACAAAACCAAAAAAAACCACAAGTGTTCAAGCGATTCTGGTTAATAATTCACAATTTGGAAGTGTGTGTATGCATGCGTAACTAACAGGGTTATAAGGTAAAACTGATAGATTTTGTTGCGTCAGAACTGTCGGAAGCCGGTATTTTCGGAAATTAGCGCAAGCCGTACCTGCATCTACAACACCACCTTAGCCCCCTGTTCCAAATTCAAACAAAGCAAGCAGATAAGAGAGATGGCTATGCAGGCAACGCAACGCCTCAAGAATCCCGAAGAATTTACGGTCGCAGCGATCAGCAGCATTAAAGTGGGACAGTGTCCCATTTGGGCAGTGGAAATTCGCAAATTTCTACAGGGCAAAGGATGGCCCATGTGGAATGATTTCTGCAATAATGGCGACTCAGGTCCCGGAAGTATAGGGCATACTTGGTGGGAGAACATGAGTGAAATCCATAAGAAGAGCTTAGCAAAAGCGGGCAAGCCGATGGCAATTGTGTCCTGTCTGGCACAATTGCGAGGCACAGAGGAGGTCGTCAGGACGCTCCGGAAAGAAATAGAAGGCATACATCGTATGAGTAAAATCGATGTATGCGAGGTTCAGAAAGAGAACCTGGAATTAAAAAGGAAGTTAGCGGCAAAGGACAAAGAGATGGCTGATGCCAAACGGGGTCACCAGTCTTGTCTGGCGCATTTGAGTAGTTTCCAGTCCCAGTATGAGAAGGCTTATCAGGACACGCAGCGTGCAGTCCTGGTAAAGAAAGAGACAGAGAAGCAGGTGGAGACGCTACAGAAGCAATGTAGTGATCTCAAGGCAGCCTTGAGAGCGCTCCACGCTGCAACCACGGAACAAAGACAGAGCACCATAGACCATGCGAAGTGCCGAAAGCAAATTGCAGACCTGCAATCACTGCTTTCTGTCCAAAAGGGATTCTAAGAAACCTTTGGGGAAAGTTTAGAACAGGAAGACGGCCCTGATTGGGAAGAACTGCAGGAGACAGCGCAGAGATATGTTCAGGGAACATGTGCGCAGGGAAAGCCCCAAAGGAGGAAAGCACCCCCACCCCCCACACAGCAGGTAGTTCAGGCTCCCATGAACCCTGTCACAACCCACCACACAGCCACAGCAGACGAGGCGAAATTCCTATATTCCACCCCCCTCACAGTGAACCAATTATGGGACGCGTGTGCGAAAATCACACCGTTCCTCCCCGCTTCAGACCCACGCCATTTCTTTGCCACCGTCAAACACCAGGCGACCTTGTACGGCCTGGATGAGAAAGAGCAGGTAACGCTCATGGTCCTAAGCTTAGACCCATCGGTCGCAGCAGCCCTTCCCGAACCACAGAACGTAGGAGGAGGCACCCTTGCAGAAATGCATACCGCGATCCTGGATGCGATCGGGTACAACCGGGATGACCCCGTGGATGGCCTAAATAAGTGCAGACAGAAGAAGTCTGAACACTCCACAGCGTTCGCAGGACGCTTGTGGATTCACTTTGAAGCCGTTTTCGGCAACGTAGATCATGCCCATTTGTCCGCAGACAATATGGCCAAATGGACCCGCACCCTTATCTCCCATGCCACGGAAGCAGGACAGAATGCCTGTAGTAATTATGACCCCTCGGAGGAGGCTCATAATGAGAAGTGGGTGGTAAAAAGATTGTCCCGCGTTTGGGAACAGTCTGCTCACAATAAAACTGCCGCTAAAACCCCCGAGGAAAAGCAAGCCGCCGCAGACGTGCAGGCAGTAAGAACCACTCTTCACAACCCCGCCTGGGTAAACGAGGGAAAGAACAGCCCCCCAGCCAACCCGCAAGAGTGCTACAATTGCAGACAGTTGGGACATTTTGCCAAAGAATGCAATGCCCCTAAAAAACCACAGAGAGCCCAACAGACAGGCACTCTCAGTAAGAAAAAGGCAGAGCCCATACATAGCGTTAGCGCCCGGTCGGATCAGACAGACTTGACCGGAACGGACTGATGGTGTACAGGCTCCCCCAGTTGGGTCTGCGATACCCTTTGGGATAGGTCAGGACGACCCGTAGTCGCAGCGAAAATTCGGGGACAGCCGATCGAGCTTCTTTGGGACACAGGAGGGTCCCGCACCACCTTAAATTCCTCCACCCTTGGTCAGGACACGTGGCCCACTACAGCCACTATCACCCTCAGCGGCTTCACAGGCCACTCACAACAGGGACACATCACCGCCCCTGTACCCATCCAAATCGGAACCATTAACACAAAACACCCCGTAGTTTTAGTTGACCTGCCCCAAACAGCAGAACACATTTTGGGAATCGACTTCATGAATTCCCACCACCTCTCTTTCGATCCAGTCAACCAGTGTGCCTGGAAAATGGCGAAATCTGCTAGAGCCCCCGCAACGCTCAACATTGGGGACTATATGAACAAAATTAGCGCAGTAGGCGAGTTTTGGTTCAACCCCACCACACTCAGCACGGACAGACAGGTTAGGGCAGTCCTGCAAAAGAACAGGGCAGCATTCGCGACCCACAAGCACGACTGTGGACGGATGACTGGCTCCGTACAAATAACAGGACCGGACCCTAGACCCCAAAAGCAGTACGGATTCCCCCTGGAAGCAGAGGGAGAAATCCTAAAGGTTATAGAGAGCTTATTAGAGCAGGGCGTCCTAAGATCGGTAGCCTCAACTAATAATGCCCTGATTTGGCCAGTAAGAAAGCCCGACGGATCATGGCGCTTGACCATTGATTATCGGGAACTCAATAAAGTCACCCCCTCAGCAGCCCCCACCGTAGCAACAAGTCCCGAGACCATGCTCAAACAGGGACTCCATGCCCGATATTTCACGGTTTTGGACGTCAGTAATGGGTTCTGGTCCATTCCATTGGCAAAGGCGTGCCAGTATAAATTTGCCTTCACTTTCCGAGCGCAGCAATACACGTGGACATGCCTGCCACAAGGCTTCCACAACTCCCCCTCCATTTTCCACCGACAGCTGGCAAATGGACTAGCGAAATTTTCTCACCCCGAATGTCTGGTACAGTATGTAGATGATCTACTACTGCAGACAGACACAAAGGAAGAGCACATTGAGCTTCTGTCCGAACTCCTGGAAATATTACATTCCATTGGATGTAAAGTCAGCCCCAAAAAGGCCCAGATATTGGAAGAGAAAGTGGTATATTTGGGTACTATTATCACACACGGCAAACGCGAGATCGAGCACAAAAGAATTGACTCGATCGCTAAATTGCCCCTTCCCCAAAACGTTTCAGCCCTCCGGTCATTTTTAGGACTGGTTGGCTACTGCCGAAACCACATTGACGGTTTTGCCAGCAAGGCAGCACCCCTCTTGGACCTCTTAAAGAAAGGAGCCCCCTGGGAGTGGCTTCCGCAGCATACGGATGCTGTGGAATCATTAAAACAGGCGCTCATAGCCGCCCCCACACGACAAGTTCCAGACCCGTTTTCCCCTTACGCCATAGAGGTAGCGATCACAGACCGCACCCTTTCAGCCGTGCTCCTGCAGGAACGGCACGACCAGCTAAGACCCGTGGCTTATGCCTCCCGAATTTTAGATGCTGTGGAGCAGGGATTCTCAGCCTGTGAGAGGCACCTGCTCGCAGTTTTCTGGGCAGTCCAGTACTTTACATACATTACCGGACTGAACCCCATCACCATTCTGACCGAGCACACCCCCACACAACTTTTACTAGACGGACGACTTAAAGACGGTACCGTCAGCCAAATCCACGCTGCTAGGTGGACCCTTCTCTTGAAGGACGGGACATCACAGTCAAACGGACCAAGACTCACACATACTTAGCGGACAATTTACAGTACCCCGGAACCCCCCCATGAGTGTGAAATCATCTCGCCCCACCATAATACAGGCCCCTTTATAGCTAAAACACCCCCCAGAAAATTAGCCACTCCATCTCAGAGCCCCCCTCACCCGGATATGTGTGACCCCATTAGGATCTGTGTGGATGGATCTTCCACAGTCCTAGATGGGCAACGCATAACAGGTTGTGGGATTTATGTGGAGGACGCGCAGGGACGCGCCCTCGAGGAAATCGCATTAAAATTACCCGGACACTTAGGCGCGCAGGCAGCAGAGCTTGCGGCCATCGCTTACATCGTAGACCACCCAGATTCCTTCCCCAGCCCAGCAGACATATACTCAGACAGTCTATACGTCTGCAACAGCCTCACCGAATTTCTTCCCCTCTGGAAACAAGAGGATTTGTTTCCGCGGATGGGAAACCCCTCCCTCAGCCCCATTACTCCGCCATATTTTGCAAAAAGCCAAGGACAGGACTTTTGGCATTATAAAAGTCAGCAGCCACCATCGTTCTTCCCCCCCTGGAAATGTAAAAGCCGACGCGCTGGCTAAGGCAGGATCCAGGCATGGGTACTTTTGGAAGCCCCCCGGGAGCGCCCCAGTGAGTGCGGCAGTGAGTGCAGTTCAGGTCACGCAGACGAGGATCGAAGATCTAGTAGAGGCCCAGAAGCAAGATAGCGCTCTCACTGAGATTGTGAAAGGGAAGTTTCCAGCCTCATACGAGAGGTACAGAAATACGATGACCACACATGACGGTCTGGTGTTAAAGGACACCCTTTATGTAGTTCCTGAGCAGGATAGGAACCAATTAATCTGTTTATTCCATGATGGTCATGGACACCAGGGAATCGATCCCACCGCAGCCCACCTCAAACAGCTTTGTTGGTGGCCAAGTCTCAAGGAAGATGTATCCCATCACATTGAGAATTGCCTCATCTGCGCACAGAACAACCCAGATAGATATGCCAAAAAGGCACAACTCAGCCACACCCGACCCATTAACGGCCCCTGGACTAACCTCCAGATCGATTTTATAGGTCCATTGCCCCCTTGCTATAAAAATGTTCTGGTGGTCATAGACACTTTTACAAAGTGGGTGGAAGCATTTCCAGCCCGCACCAACACCACGGAAACACAGCCAAAATCCTAACCCACCACATCTTTACAAGATGGGGACTCCCTCGCAGTATTGAATCGGACCAAGGTTCTCACTTTACGGGATGGGTCATGCAGAACGTCCTCACGATATTTGGCATAACCCAAAAATTTCACATTGCGTACCACCCACAGTCGAGTGGTATAGTGGAGCGCATGAATCGGACCCTAAAAACCACCCTCCGAAAAATGGTCCAGCAAAACAACACCACTTGGGATTCTGTCCTCCCCTTTGCGCTGATGTTTTTGCGTAACACTGTTTCCACCTCCACAGGTTTCACCCCACACACCCTCATGACCGGACGCCCCATGAAAGGGACAGAATACTTGTTAGGTCTAGACCTGACCAGCCCTGAAGTTACGGCCCTCACCCACGAGAAAGCCGTTGAACAATTAGTTGCTAATGTTAAAACGGCTCAGGTAGCAGCCGCAGTTAAATTGGGCACCAAAAGGAAACAGAGCAAGGGCTGTTTTGATAAGGCAGTACATGCAATGGAGTATGATATAGGACAACAAGTGATGTTGTCTGTGTATAACCCCAGCACATTTCTGTCTCCAAAATACTCGGGTCCGTACTCCATTACGGATAAAGTAAGCCCATTGGTATATAAAATCAAATACCCAAATGGTAAGACTGCGTGGTTTCACTTAAACCAGTTAAAGGCTTATGGAGCTCAGTCAAACCATGCCCACCACGTCATGCTTGACGCAGCAGACCACACCCCGCCCACAGCCAACGTAACCAGACCCACCCCCACCACGTCCAGCCCAGACACGGACTCGACCCCGACTCCACCCCCAAAATCTACACTCCGCCCCGGAACGCCCACAGACTGCAGCAGCAGAGACAGCGACTGTGACTCTGACGATAGCCACAGCACGCCTCCCTACTATCCCCATGCAACCGGACCCACACCCAGCGAATCCGATTTAGACTCCAGTGATCCCTTCATGATCATTTTCCTGAACAAACCACACCACCGACCACCAAACCACACGGACGACCCCGATCTTGTCCCCACACAACTCGACGAAACTCATTGGCACTGCGACAACTCCTGCAGACTCGTCCGCAACGACGAAAGCAACCCCAACTCACACCACGCAGCCCTCTCAACATTAATTCACTCCAGAGTTTGGCACCCGGGAGAAGGGGACGACCTCGAGTCGGACCCCCAATGCGCCAACCCAGTTGCGACCCTGTTCGCAACAGAGAACTGAGGTGTCCACATGATGATTTAAAGGAGACACTTGGGAGAAGTGTTGTCCTTCCTGATGGAACCTGCAGGATGTTTTATGTTGTTTGTACATTTGTTTAAGTGTTGTTCGTCCGACAGGAGAATGTTTCTCACTGTCACACGCCCATTCACCTGAAACTTCTGAGCTCTTTCCCACAGACACCCACCGCGGCCAGACGCTTGTTCAGCGGTACCAACTTGTCCACAGATACCTGGTCAACAGACCAGACGTTTGTTCAGCTTATCTGCAGATACCTGGTCAGCAGAACACACGCTCGTTCAGAGGAACTAGCTTTTCAGCTGGTACTGGTTTGGGTATCAGACGCCCGTTCTGATTCGAGGGTAAAATCACAGCAGCAACCTCACCATGATGACTACATTTTTGCCCGTTCTTGTCGGTTGCTCAGGCAGTGGAGAAACGGCGTGAGACCCGCCCTGCCTGGAGACCCCCTCCGTTGGTCAAACACGCTCGGGTAGGGGAGATACGGCATTGGTAGCCATCCTACCCGGGGACTCCATCCAACTCTTACCCGTCGCGGCCCATACGCACCTCATTTGACATTTCATTTCAAAAAGTTTATTATTTTTTTGGCGACCTTTAGGTTGCTGCCATATGCTATTTACATCCTAGAACATTGGGATGGTGAATCAGTCCCTCACTGGGAAGTGTGTCGTGTCCTAAAATTTGTTTTGAAAAAAAAATGAGGGAGTCACACATAGTGACCAATTATAAGGGTATAATTGGCCCCAAAAAGGACACAGTACGAAGTCTTACAACATCAGGTTAAAGTCCAACAGGTTTGTTTCGATGTCACTAGCTTTCGGAGCGCTGTCTCCAACATCTGTGAGTAAAACACTTTCTTTTCTCCCCCTTTCTATTTCTTTTCTCATTCTCACCTTCAATTAGTCACTTGCAGCAATTGAAGGGAAAGGAAGTGAATCCAGCGAGGGTGCAGGCTCTGGAAAGCTTGGCCCAGGTCTCTCTCTCTCTCTTAAAGACATTCTTCATTACCACTATTACACGAGAGAACACCACCCACCAGGTACGCGGTACATACTCGTGCGACTCGGCCAACGTTGTCTACCTCATACGCTGCAGGAAAGGATATCCCGAAGCGTGGTACATTGTCGAGACCATGCAGACGAATGAACGGACATCGCGCAACAATCACCAGGCAGGAATGTTCCCTTCCAGTTGGGGAACACTTCAGCAGTCAAGGGCATTCAGCCTCTGATCTCCGGGTAAGCGTTCTCCAAGGCGGCCTTCAGGATGCGCGACAACGCAGAATCGCCGAGCAGAAACTTATAGCCAAGTTCTGCACACATGAGCCTCAACCGGGACCTGGGATTCATGTCGCATTACATTCATCCCCCACCATCTGGCCTGCGAAATCCTACCAACTGTCCTGGCTTGATACAATTCGCACCTCTTTAACCTGGGGTTACCCCATCTCTGGATCTGTAAAGATTTAATCACCTGCTAATGGTCGCATTCCTAGCATTGTTTGGCATCTTTGAATCTGTCTATATATATGTTTCTGGAACATACCTCTTCATTCACCTGAGGAAGGAGCAGCGCTCCGAAAGCTAGTGACATCGAAACAAACCTGTTGGACTTTAACCTGGTGTTGTAAGACTTCGTACTGTGCTCACCCCAGTCCAACGCCGGCATCTCCACACCAAAAAGGACAGACACACTAACATACCGGATATTATACCAAGGTAGTTACAGATACTATGCTTGTTTTACAGAACTCCAGAAGCTCCAGGGCCGGAGAAAACAGAGAACACAAAGAAAGAAAAAGAAAGAGGACAGCCATGAGGACTTCGTTCATCGTGCTCAACATTTTCTTTACAAACATTTGGTTGCGCGGGAACACGGACCCCATTACTCCAAACCCCCCTGCCGTTAATGTTTCACTGCCCCGCAGTACACAAAGCCCAGTCACCAGCGACACTGCATCTTCCTGGTGTGCCAGGTTCATAACCTGGTACTCCATGTCTTACGTAATTGAAGCACTGTTAGCGTTGGCGATACTCTGCTGTGCAGTGCAGACTATGCGCCTCCGCAAATGGAGAAGGAGAGCGTACCGCGCTCGAACCCCGATATATTGGATCCGATCCCCTATATTCGGATATGACCAGACCCCCGACCCCCGCGACCTATAATACAATAATAAAGAACATGCACTTGCGTTTTTCTGTAAATACAAAAACTGTACAAAACCTCCATATTCAAAAAATGTCTGATCCTGAGCTTGGCTGCGAAGCCAGTAAAGAGTATATTGAATGTTATGATTGTTGTTGTATGTTTAGAAAGATAGGATAATGCAATGTTTGATGAGTATAGTGTATTTAGGTAAAATTAGAGGTTCCAAGTTTTTATTTTGTAGATACATGCCTCTGCCTGACATAGCGCCCTTAGAATTGTTTAGGTAAACTTTTTGTGCATAGCTAGGGTCAGAGTAGTGGCCATGTAGGAGGTGTCCCCCCCGGTCAGGGAACGGAAAGGACAAAATTTAGGTGATCCTTCACGCTTCGCGTTAGGATCACAAGTAGTGAATGTAGCCACCTAAAATGGCTGATTCCCGATTAATTTGGCCAAAACCCGATGTAAAATGGCTAACCGAAAAGGCTGATGGGAAAAGCAGCCAACAGGGCACAAACGGACAGCTGCAGACAGAATAGCGTATTCGGCTCTGGGGAAGTCGGCCCAGATCGATACCCGCGACCATTAGCAGCACATCAACCCAGACATCTGCAGTTTAATCGGCTATCCCCGGGAACAATTGCAACATATTAGCAATTGAATGCCGATCCAGACCTCTCGGCGCCAGCAGTGGCCGAGACAAAGAAAGGTGAATGACCAGCCCCCGATCAAGGAATCGCCCCATTATTGGAGCATATCGAACCCAGTGATTGGGGACAAGTCCAATCACTTGGGACCAGGGTCAAGGTCCGCCTCGAGAGGCGGGAGGCCCCTGGGACCGATAAAGAACTTCTCTCCCTTCTTCTCCTGCTCGCGACCTTCGCAAGAACCATCGACCAGCAACCGTAAGTTTGACTCCAGCGATCGTTACCCGATAGAGACTCCTAGCGATCGACCCGATTGGCCAGTAGTGGTAGGTTTCTATATAGATAGTAGGATTATTGTGTAAACATTACTTGTTGTATATAATAAATGACCGTTGATTTTAATCTTACTAAGCGGTGTGCTGACTTATTAATCATAACTAGAGCTTGAACCACGTGGCGGTATCAGAAAGATACCTGGCGACTCGTGAGCAAAGGTGACATAATTAGAGCTAATAAAACTAAGGCTAATAAGAGCAACACTTTGCTCTAGAATCGCCAGGAATCTTTATGATACCACCACGAGGTTCAAGTTTAAGTGCTGATCAATAACTTAATACACCAATTAGTAAGATTCAAATCAAAACACATTTATTATACACAGTCAATCATTACCCATGCATAAAACTCTACTTACTAGACTATCTCTAACACTAAAAGGCCTATACTTAGCTTTGGGACTGGCCCACCAGGTCAGGGGAACAAATGGCCTTTCGTTCGATTCTGAGTCTGCAGGATTCAAAGCTGGTATAGACTGGTAGCTCGGAGCGCCTATCTCGTAGAGTGCATTGACTGGAGACTTACTTGGTTGATGCAGCGGCTAGTCAGGTCACTGTCAAGGGTTGTTTCGAGCTGCTGAGTGACCCTGCCAAAAAGGACGAATTGAACTTGGGGACTCTACTTTATAGTCCCCAGGGGCTTTGCGCGTTCAGGGCGGACCCCGTATCTGGTTCCAAATGATTGGACTAGGTTCCGATCACTTGGATCGATTTCTCCAATACTGGAGCCGTTCCCTGATCGCTGGGCGGTTCCTGAGTGTCCGTTGGCTTTCCTTTGTCTTGGCTCCTGCTGGCGCTGAGGAGTCTGGCTTGGCCTTATTCACATTAAATGTTTCAATTGTTCCCGGGGATCGCTCATTAATATGTGGATGGTTGCTAGTTTCAGTGCTGTCTGGGTTTCTGCAAGTCCTAATACACAGGAAACTTTGCACCTGCTAGTTTTTCCTGGCTTGATTGAATTTCCCTGCATTCTTTGCGGACCTCCATGTTAAGTCGGGAAGTGGCCAACCCAGGTGGCTACACCGGCAGCGCTTCCCGGCCTGCGCATCCACCTGCAAAGGATGCGGTAAAAAGGGCCACTTTGTGATGGTATGCCAGGCCCGTGCGGTCTCAGCGGTCTCCGGTGCCGAATGAGGACCGCCACCACAACCCTCTCCACGGTCCCCATGCAGCCAATGGGCGCAGCCATCTTCCTCCTCCAGGGCCACGTATGGCCCCCGGGCGCTGCCATCTTGTCCCACGGACGCCACGTGCGATGGATGGGCGCCGCCATTTTGTGCACCCTCAGCCATGTGCGACCAATGGGAGCCGCCATCTTGGATGGACTCCCAGGACCCCAGCTCGGCTGACCGCACACCGCCCAAAGAGAACACTCAACTGCTGCGATTAGCCTCGGTGACTCTGGACCAGTCCCGGCCTTGAACACTCTCAACTGCTACAACAACAGTACTAATCAACGGGCACGAGACGTCCTGCTTAATCAACTCTGGGAGCACGGAGAGCTTCATACACCCCGACACGGTAAGGCGCTGTTCTCTCCTCGTCCACCCCATTAATTAAAAAATCTCCCTGGCCTCTGGTTCCCACTCAGTAAAGATAAAGGGGTTTTGTGTAGCAAACCTCACGGTCCTGGGAAGGGTGTTTAAAAATTACCGGCTCTATGTCCTTCCCCACTTCTGCGCGGCCACTCTCCTATCTCCAATGCAATCTCCAAAGTCTAACTTTCAAATTCGACGGCCCTATATCCCCTCTCACTGTCTGCAGCCTCGCGACCCTCAAGGTCGATCCGCCTTCCCTGTTTGCGAACCTCACCCCGGATTGCAAACCTGTCGCCACCAGGAGCAGAGGGTACAGTATCCAGGATTGGATCTTTATTAGGTCAGAGGTCCAAAGGCTACTGAGGGAAGGAGTCATTGTTGCTAGCAACAGTCTCTGGGGAGCTCATGTAGTGGTGGTAAAGACCGGGGAGAAGCATAGGATGGTCATCGACTACAGCCGGACCATCAACAGGTTTATGCAGCTGGACGCCTACCCTCTCCCCCGCATATTGCACATTACAAGGTCTTCTCTATGGTGGATCTTAAGTGCTCCCCATCCGCACCAGTGACCGCAAATATACTGCCTTCGAGGCAGATGGGCGGCTCTACCACTTCTTAAGGGTTCCTTTTGGTGTTACTAACGGGGTCTCGGTCTTCCAGCGCGAGATGGACCGAATGGTTGACCGGTACGGTTTACGGGCAACATTCCCGTATCTCGATAATGTCACCATCTGCAGCCACGACCAGCAGGACCACGACACCAACCTCCGAAAATTCCTCCAGACCACAAAGATCCTTAACCTTACGTACAACAAGGATAAATGCGTGTTCAGCACCGACCACCTAGCCATCCTCGGCTACGTAGCGCAAAATGGAGTTATAGGCCCAGACCCTGAACGCATGCGCCCCCTTATGGAGTTATCCCTCCCTCACTGCTCCAAGGTCCTTTCTCTTACCATGCCTAGTGCGTCCCCAACTATGCGGACAAGGCCCTGATCCAATCCACAATTTTTCCACGCTTACATACACAGTGATAGGGGTCCTCCTTTATGAGCAATGAACTGCGTCAATTCCTGCTCAGCAAGGGCATCGCCTCGAGCAGGATGACCAGTTACAACCCCCGGGGTAACGGACAGGTAGAGAGGGAGAACGGAACAGTCTGGAAGACTATCCTACTGGCCCTACGGTCCAGGAATCTCCCAGTCTCCCGCTGGCAGGAAGTCCTCCCGGATGCCCACACTCCATCCGGTCACTGCTTTGTACCATGACCAACCAAACACCTCACGAACGTCTCCTTGCCTTCCCCAGGAAGTCCTCCTCTGGGACCTCGCTCCTGACCTGGTTGGCAGCTCCCGGACCCATCCTGCTCCGAAAACACGTGCGGGTGCATAAGTCGGACCCGTTGGTCGAGAGGGTCCATCTTCTCCACGCTAACCTCCAGTACACCTACGTGGCGTACCCCGACGGCTGGAAAGATACGGTCTCCCTACGAGACATGGCACCTGCCGGATCCCCACGCACACCCCAGCCACCAGTCCCACCCTCCCTCCCATTGGTGCACCTTACAGCCGCCCCCTTCCCAGGGCGACCCACCAACGCACCCCGCAGATGCTCCCTTTCCATGTCAACCGTTTTCCCCACCAGCGCTGTCTAGGGGTGTCGAAGCTGCCACAGAGATCGAGGCCACACTCCCGGAGCCACAGACGGCCGAGCCTCCACCGGCGTCCCCACCAAAGCTTCGACGATCATAGAGGACGACCAGGGCCCCTGGTCGACTGATTGCTTCATTTTAAAGTGTATATAGTTAATTGTGAATCTGTAAATAGTACGACAATAAGACAAAAACACTGTACGGAGGTATTACGGTACCTCCATAACTATAGTTTCTACCACGTTACCATTTTGTAATATCAAGCCACCACCCCTGCCGGACTCTTTTTTTCACAGGGGGTGAATGTGGTAGCCTGTGTAGAGGTATTACGGTACCTGGTAATGCTGGAACACCATTGGTAGATATTGTATGTTTCCTATTGGTCAAGCTGTAAGGTAGCTCCGCCCTGCAAGGTGGTGTATAAGAGCACGTGCTGTCCCAGCAGCCTTCTTTCTGTACCTGAACTGCTGGGGGAAACATCTAGCTTATTAGAAGTCTTCAGTTGGACTACAACCTCGCTTTAGTGGTCATAGGGGCAGCACGGTTACATTGTGGATAGCACAATTGCTTCACAGCTCCAGGGTCCCAGGTTCGATTCCGGCTTGGGTCACTGTCTGTGAGGAGTCTGCACATCCTCCCCGTGTGTGCGTGGGTTTCCTCCGGGTGCTCCGGTTTCCTCCCACAGTCCAAAGATGTGCAGGTTAGGTGGATTGGCCACGATAAATTGCCCTTAGTGTCCAAAATTGCCCTTAGTGTTGGGTGGGATTACTGGGTTATGGGGATAGGGTGGAGATGTTGACCTTGGGTAGGGTGCTCTTTCCAAGAGCCGGTGCAGACTCGATGGGCCGAATGGCCTCCTTCTGCACTGTAAATTCTATGATATCAAAAGGCACATAGATGAGGTTATTATTTATTGATGCTGTTACGACTTGAAAGTTTGTGGATAAACACGAAACTCACATTCCGTCATACTGTTGTTCTCCCTGATTGCTGAGGCTTTGTGACGAGTGTCCGAAGGTTGAGGGAAGAAAGCAAAGTTTGGGGGGATGGGGAGGAGAATTGTGATAGCGAACGTTTGGACACAAAGGCTACAGATCTCTCTCACTGCAACTGGGAAAACGAAGGGCGAGATTTTACTACACCCCTTTTGTAGATATAGCAAGAGACTCTATAGAAACCTTTGCCAGATTAAGACAATACTGGTGTTACGGCCATCCACTCAACCATGGCCTGGGGTATCTGTAGGTGCACCGCTGTGGTCCCTTAAATCATCATCCTCAGAGGATTGTCTCCCATCTGGCCCATCTTCACCTTCCAGGGCATCTCCCCTTTTTATGGCATAGCTATGTGGTGGGATTCTCCACTGGCTGACGCCGAAATCGCGAAACGTGATTGGGCAGAGAATAGGTTTCAACGCCAAAATCGGGGCGGATGCCGATTTGACGCCAAATTGCTGCTCTCCATCACTTCGACGTCAATGCATTCCGGAATGCACATATAGAAAAAAACATTTGCATTACATTAGCGGGCCCGACCCTGTATTCTCTGGGGCCTCCACGATGCTCCACCTCCAATGGGCCGAGTTTCCATCGGCACGGTTCACGTGTGCTTTTAAAAATCGTGAAACCGACTTCCGGTTGCGGCTATGCGGAGCTAAGTTGCACATTCGGCAGCTCCCGCAAAAAACGGACTTTTGGGCTCTTTTCAGGGCCCCCAACGGAATTCTTTCGACGTTTCCCGCTGTGGGAAGGAGAGTACAATAGTTCCCCGACAGTATATGGCTTTTACCAGGAGCGGGGCGACTAAAAGAATGGTGGTGGACCCGAAGAAGGTGCGAGGGAAGAAGAATAAAATGGCGGCAGGCAGAGACCAGGCAGCGTGGATGCAGTGGGCGCAGGAGCAACAGGAGGGTATCCAGCGCTGCTTCAGAGAGATTAAAGCGGACCTGCTTGAGCCGATGAAGGCTTCTATCGACAAGCTGCTGGAGACACAGACGGCCCAGGGGGTGGCGATCCGCGAGGCCCGACAAAAGATCTCCGACAACGAGGACGATATCTTAGGCCTGGTGGTAAAGGTGGAGGCGCACGAGGCGCTCCACAAGAAATGGCAGGAGCGGTTCGAGGAGATGGAGAATCGGTCGAGGCAGAAGAATCTGCGGATTCTGGGCCTCCCGCAGGGGCTGGAGGGGCCGGACGTGGGGGCCTATGTTGAACTCGCTAATGGGAGCGGGGTCCTTCCAGGGGATCCTGGTGCTGGAAGAGGCCCATAGAGTGCTGGCGAGGAGGCCCAAGCCTAACGAGCCTCCACGGGTGGTGCTGGTGTGGTTTCACCGGTTCGCTGATCGGGAGTGTGTGCTCAGGTGGGCCAAGAAGGAGGAGCAGCAGGTGGGATAACGTGGAGGTTCGAATATACCAGGACTCGAGTGCGGAGGTGGCGAAGAGGAGGGCCTGGTATAACCGAACGAAGGTGGTGCTGCACAGGAAAGGGGTGATGTTTGGCATGTTGCAGCCGGCGCGACTGTGGGTTACCTACAAGGACCGGCACCATTATTTTGAGTCTCCGGAGAAGGCGTGGGCCTTTGTTCAGGCCGAGAAGTTGGACACAGATTGAGGGTCGGGATGGGCGTTTGGGGATTGCGGTTGATATGTTACTTTTTGAGGGGGGGGTCCTTTGCTCTTGTTTTTTTCTTTCTGGTTTGGTGAGGGTGGTTATGGCGAGTTGGGCACTGTTTTGATTGGTTTGGTCGGGGGGGGCTCTTGGAGGGGGGTAAGCAAATGGTACAGGGGTGGATGGCCGGCAGTGTGATGGGGCCCCACGGGGGAGGGGGAGGCCCGAGTCGGGGGTGAGGGGGCTGAGCCTGTAAATGGAGCTGCGTCAGAGGTGGCGGGGCCGGGTAGGTGGTAAGCGCGGGCTTTTTCCCGCGCTGAAGCCTGGAGGGGGCGGGGCCGGGGCGGGGAAGCAAGGGTTGTTTCCCGCGCTTGGGATGGAAGGGGGAGGTGGAGAGCCTGCGGATGGGGAATGGAAGAGGAAGGTGTGCCACACAATGGGAGGAGTCGAAGGAGAGGTGGGAATGGCTGAGGTCAGCTGACTTGCGGAAGTGCAATGGGGGGAGTAAAGCAGCTAGGAGGGATCCTAGCAGGGGTGGGGGGTGGGGGGATCGAGTTGCTGCTGCTATGGTCAAGGGGGAGCTGGAGCGAGTGGGGGGGGGTCGAGACAGGGGTCTGCCGACGTGGGGAACGGGCCGGGCGTGGGGTGCGGGCGCGTGGCTGGCCGAGGAGGGGTTATGGCTAGTCGGCGGGGGATGGGGGCGGGTAGCCCCCTGATCCGGCTGATAACCTGGAATGTAAGGGGACTGAACGGGCCGGTCAAGCGGGCCCGTGTGTTCGCGCATCTGAAGGGGCTGAAGGCGGATGTGGTCATGCTCCAGGAGACACACCTGAAGGTGGCAGACCAGGTAAGATTGAGGAAAGAGTGGGTAGGTCAGGTGTTTCACTCGGAGCTGGATGCCAAAAATCAAGGGTGTGTGATCTTGGTGGGAAAGAAGGTGTCATTCGAGGCGTCGAGCATTGTGGTAGACAATGGCGGTAGATACGTAATGGTAAGTGGTAAGCTGCAGGGAGAGAGGGTGGCACTGGTCAATGTGTATGCCCTGAACTGGGACGATGTGGGTTTTATGCGGCGCATGTTGGGTCGGATACCAGATATGGAAGTGGGGGGCCTGATAACGGGGGGAGACTTTAACATGGTGCTGGATCCGCCACTGGATCGCTCCAGGTCTAGGACGGGTAGGAAGCCGGCGGCGGCTAGAGTGCTGAGGGGGTTTATGGACCAGATGGGAGGGGTGGACCCTTGGAGATTTGCAAGGCCGGGTGCTAGGGAATTTTCATTCTGCTCACATGTCCATAAGGCTTATTCCCGGATCTACTTTTTTATTTTGAGCAGGGCGCTGATAGCGAGAGTAGAGGATACTGAGTACTCGGCGATAGCCATTTCGGATCACGCCCCGCATTGGGTGGACTTAGAACTGGGGGAGGAGAGGGACCAGCGCCCGTTGTGGCGCTTGGAGGTGGGTCTGTTGGCAGACGAGGAGGTGAGTGAGCGAGTCCGAGGAAGCATAGAGAGGTACCTGGAGGCCAACGATAACTGGGAAGTCCGACTGGTGTTGGTATGGGAGGTGCTGAAGGCGATGGTTAGGGGAGAGCTGATCTCCATTAGGGCCCACAAGGAGAGGAGGGAGCAGAGGGAGAGGGAGAGGCTGGTGGAGGAGATGGTGAAGGTAGACAGGAGGTAAGCGGAGGTGCCTGAGGGAGGACTGTTGAGGAAGAGGCACAGCCTCCAGGCCGAATTCGACCTGGTGACCACCAGGAAGGCAGAGGTACAGTGGAGGAAGGCCCAGGGGGCGATTTATAATATGGGAAAAAGGCAAGCCGGATGCTGGCGCATCAGCTTTGGAAGCGGGACGCAGCTAGGGAGATCGGGGGAGTTAAGGATAGGGGAAGGAGTGTGGTGCGGAGTGGGGATGGCATCAATGGGGTCTTCAGGGACTTTTATGAGGAATTGTATCGGTCCGAGCCCCCACTGGAGGAGGGAGGGATGGGCCACTTTCTGGACCAATTGAGGTTTCCGAAGGTGGAGGAGGGACTGGTGGCGGGATTGGGGGCCCCAATTGGGCTGGAGGAGCTGACCAAAGGGATAGGGAGCATGCAGGCGGGGAAGGCACCGGGGCCGGACGATTTCCGGGTCGAATTCTATAAGAAATATATGGACCTGTTGGGCCCGTTGCTAGTCAGGACCTTCAATGAGGTAAGGGAGGGGGGGCTTTGCCCCCGACGATGTCCCGGGCAATGATCTCCTTGATCCTGAAGCGGGACAAGGATCCCCTGCAGTGTGGGTCTTACAGGCTGATTTTGTTGCTAAAGGTAGATGCCAAGGTGCTGGCGAAGGTCTTAGCCACGAGGATTGAGGATTGTGTGCCGCAGGTCATCCACGAAGACCAGACGGGGTTCGTGAAGGGGAGGCAGTTGAACGCGAATGTGCGGAGGCTTCTGAACATTATCAAGATGCTGGCGAGGGAGGGGGAGGCGGAGATTGTGGTGGCGATGGATGCTGAGAAAGCCTTCGATAGGGTAGAGTGGGCGTACCTGTGGGAGGTGCTGAAGAGGTTTGGGTTTGGGGAGGGGTTTGTCAGGTGGGTCAGGCTGTTGTATGAGGTCCCGATGGCGAGTGTGGCCACAAACAGGAGGAGGACTGAGTACTTTCGGTTGCACCGAGGGACGAGGTAGGGGTGTCCCCTGTTCCCCCTGCTCTTCGCACTGGCGATTGAACCCCTGGCTATGGCACTGAGGGAGTCGAGGAACTGGAGGGGGTTGGTGCGGGGTGGGGAGGAGCATAGGGTGTCGTTCTATGCGAACGACTTGCTGTTATATGTGGCGGACCCGGTGGGGGGAATGCCAGAGGTAATGAGGATCCTCAGGGAATTTGGGGACTTGTCGGGGTATAAGCTCAACATGGGGAAGAGCGAGCTGTTCGTGGTTCACCCAGGGGAGCAGGAGAGGGGGATTGGCGAGCTCCCACTAAAAAGGGCGGAGAGGATCTTCAGGTATTTGGGGGTCCAGGTGGCCAGGAGCTTGGGGGCCCTGCATCGGCTTAATTTTACAAGGCTGGTGGAGCAAATGGAGGAGGAGTTCAAGAGGTGGGACGCGTTGCCGCTGTCCTTGGCAGGTAGGGTGCAGTCAATCAAAATGACGGTGCTCCCAAGGTTTTGTTCCTGTTCCAGTGCCTCCCCGTGTTTATCCCGAAGGCTTTTTTTAGGCGGGTTAACAGGAGTATAATGGGGTTTGTGTGGGCACGAGGGACTCCGAGGGTGAGAAGGGTGTTCCTGGAGCGGAGTAGAGATAGGGGGGGACTGGCGCTGCCCAACCTCTGTGGGTACTACTGGGCCGCCAATGCGACGATGGTGCGCAAGTGGGTGATGGAGGGGGTGGGGGCTGCTGTTATTGGGAACAGCCATGTTGATGGCATAAACGGTGTCCGGTGTCATCAGGCCAAGAATACACTTCACAAATTGGCCAAAGCTCCTGGCCTGGGAGCCAATTATTCAGCCCATTTAAAATCTGTTTCAAGTTGTAATCTACTCCATGTGCATCCATGTATTTAATTAGCCTTGCATAGGCTATGTTCAGTGAATAATCAGTTTTCCATGGTTCTGAATCAATATACATTATCATGTAGAAATATATTTTGATGAATGTAGGAAACGTTTATATATGTTATATTATATGTGTTTTGCAGTAATATTATTAATAGAACTTAGGTTAAGGTATGACTGCTAAAGCTGTGATTAAGGGTTTAACAGTTAGGCAGGCTGTGATGTCACACATGCGTCTGTTTTTAGTTTCAACCCTGCCCTGTGTCTGTTGTTCTTAGTTTCATTTTTAGAGTTCTGCTCTGGTTTCTGAGAAAAGCAACTGGGTTTCTCAGATTCACTCCCAAGGACTTTGTGCATACATTTGTCAGCCACTGAGTGTTGATTTTTATTAAGAATTGGCATTTGACTGTGTGTGTGGATTTTGCTTAATTAAAATGTTTTTAATTTTATTTCTTTTATATAAATTTCAAGTATTCAATTCTTTTTTTTTTCCAATTAAGGAGCAATTTAACATGGCCAATCCACCTACCTGCACATCTTTGAGCTGTGGAGGTGAGACCCAAGCAGACATGGGGAGAATGTGCAAACTCCATACGGACAGTGACCCGGGGCTAGGTTCGACCCCCAGGTCATCGGCACCATGAGGCAGCAGTGCTAACCACTGCGCCACCGTGATGCCCTGCTTAACTGAAATTTTAGAAGTAGTTGGGGAAGTAAGCTCAAAGACCTTTCTTTATTTTTCTGTAAGCACTGTTTAACTGTTGATTGAAAAGATGTTTTTTTCCTAGGATATTAATGAAGTTAATCCTGTGTTAATATTAAAGTTTCTTTTAATCTCAAACATCCCTGGTTGTCAGTGAAATCACTCCTGGAATGAGTTATCCTTTCCTCACAGTTCACAAATTGAAAAATTGCTGGGGCATTGTGTAGTTTCCTGATCTAAATTGAGGTCTAGTCTGGGTACCATAACAATTTATATATATACTTACCTTAAATTCCTTTCTTCTAATCCCACTTTCAAATCTTCACTTAATCACATAAATGGCTGTCATAGAAAAATTAGTGGTTAACACTGCTGCCTCACCGTGCTAGGGACCCGGGTTCAATTCCGACCTTGGGTCACTGTCTGTGCGGAGTCTGCACGTTCTCCCTGTGTCTGCGAGAGCTTCCTCCGGGTGCTTCGATTTCCTCTCACAATCCAAAAATGTGCAGGTTAGGTGGATTGGCCATGCTAAGTTGCCCCTTAGTGTCCAAAAAGGTTAGGAGGGGCTACAAGGAAAGGGCAGGGGATTGGGCCTAGTTAGGGTGCTCTTTCCGAGGGTTGGTGCAGACTCGATGGGCCGAATAGCCTCATGGGATTCTATGATTTTATGACAGGCATGCCATTCTCATATCGTTCGTGAGGTCTGTGGATAGTTTAAGAACAGGCCATTTGGCTATTCATAAAATATAAAAGGAAAATACTGAAGATGTTGGAAATCGCTCTTCATAGATGCTTCCAGACCTGTTGAGTTTATCCAGCATTTTTTGTTTTTATTATGGCTATTTATATTCACTAGCTCAAAAACAAAATGTTGTCAATGTATTGTTACCTTGACCTTGAAAATCTTCTGTTTCCAACAGAACAATGAAGCAAAGAGCCACCTAAACAATGCATTGTCTGCCGTGAACCACTTTGCAGGTGACTGACAAAGAGATAGATACCCATTCATCACAGTGGCACAATAATAAAGTAGATGCGGTATAGTGCTGCTTCAGAACATGAAACAAAATTAAACTGGACTAAACTTGTGAAATTTGACTGCCAGGAACCTTTATGCAAAGTATCGAAATTGAACTCTATCAAACAAAAGATTGTCCATCACTGCAAGAGGGGAGTCAGTTGTACTGAACCAGGGGCGCGATTTTCCGACCCCCCACCGGGTCGGAGAATCGCCGGCGGCCGGCGTGAATCCCGCCCCCGCCGTGTCGCGAATTCTCCGCCACCGGAGATTCGGCGGGGGCGGGAATCGCGTCGCGCCGGTCGGCGGGAATCCCCCGGCGATTCTCCGGTCCGCGATGGGCCCAAGTCCCACCGCTGTCAACCCACGCCAGCCAGCGTGGATTGAACAACCTTTGGGACGGCGGGACACGGCGGCACGGGCGGGCTCCGGGGGGGTGCCCCCACGATGGCCTGGCCCACGATCGGGGTCCACCGATCCGCGGGCGGGCCTGTGCCATGGGGGCACTCTTTTCCTTCCGCCTTCGCCATGGTCTCCACCATGGCGGAGGCGGAAGAGACTCCCTCCATTGCGCATGCGCGGGGATGCCGTGAGCGGCCGCTGACGCTCCCGCGCATGCGCCACCCGGCAAAGTCAATTTTGCGCCGGCTGGCGGGGCACCAAAGGCCTTTCCCTCCAGCTGGTGGGGCGGAAATCAGTCCGTCTCGGGACAACCCCCTCAAGGTGAGGGCTCGGCCGCTCAAGATGCGGAGACTTCCGCACCTTTGGGGTGGCGCGATGCCGGACTGATTCGCGCCGTTTTTGGCGCCGGTCGGCGGACATCGCACTGATATCGAGGAATCCCGCCCCAGATCTCAACAATGTAGAGAATTCAGAATGAGATATCATTAAAATATGTTCAGGAACCATGTTCCACTTATTATTAATTAGAAAACGTATACCAGCTTGGCTCTGTTGGCAATATTTTGGTTTGAGATGGCTCGGGCAGGATTCTCCGACCCCCCCGCCGGGTCAGAGAATCGCGGGGGGCTGGCGTGAATCCCGCCCCCGCTGGTTGCCGAGTTCTCCGGCACCGGATATTCAGCGGGGGCGGGAATCGCGCCGCGCCGGTTGGCGGCCCCCCCCCGGCGATTCTCCGGCCCGGATGGGCCGAAGTCCCGCTGCTGGAATGCCTGTCCCGCCAGTGTGGATTAAACCACCTCTCTTACCGGTGGGACAAGGCGGCATCCGGGGTCCTGGGTGGGGCGCGGGGCGATCTGGCCCCGGGGGGTGCTCTCACGGTGGCCTGGCCCGCGATCGGGGCCCACCGATCCGCGGGCGGGCCTGTGCCGTGGGGGCACTCTTTTCCTTCCGCCTTCGCCATGGTCTCCACCATGGCGGAGGCGGAAGAGACCCCCTCCACTGCGCATGCGCGGGGATGCCGTGAGCGGCCGCTGACGCTCCCACGCATGCGCAGCCCGGCAAAATCATTTCCGCGCCAGCTGGCGGGGCACCAAAGGACTTTCCCGCCAGCTGGCGGGGCGGACATCAGTCCGGCGCGGGCCTAGCCCCTCAAGGTTAGGGCTTGGCCGCTCAAGATGTGGAGGATTCCGCACCTTTGGGGCGGCGCGATGCCGGACTGATTCACGCCGTTTTGGGCGCCGGTCGGCGGACATCGCGCCGATTGCGGAGAATTACGCCCAGGTTGTGGGTTCAAGGTCCGGATGTGAGCTGCTAAAATAAATGGGCACAGTGCAATGAAATGAAATTAAATGAAAATTGCTTATTGTCACAAGTAGGCTTCAAATGAAGTTACTGTGAAAAGCCCCTAGTCGCCACTTTCCAGCGCCTGTTCGGGGAGGCTGGTACTGAGAATTGTCAGAGATGTAGGCTGGGATTTTCCGCTCGTGTTCTTAGGCTGGTTTGGTGACAGGAGTGGAAAATCTCTTGACTCTCAAGACGTATTTTACATCAATGGGAAGTCTTGTTGTGATTGCCCTCGTTCGCCGTCAATGACATAATCGGTATCCTGATGTTTAACATCAGGAACCTCGTTATAATACATTTTCATGCCATTAATCAGACTTCTGCGCCTGATCATTCCCTCTCACCATTAGATAATCCATTCAGCTTGGCGAGAATAGCAACAGGTCTCCCAACGTGCTCCTGGAGCTCCGGTGAGCGTATCGCCCAGGGGCGAGAGACTCATGACCAGCCAGCATCTGAGCAGTGTCCCCTGACACGGTGCTGGGGCAAGGTGTGACTTGGGATTCTATTTGACAATGTTTGCTGAAAATATTTCATTAGCCCACCTAATTTCACATTTAAATTCCTTCCTACTTTCGCTGTACTCCTCGAGGGCTTTTTCAATTTTTAGATGCCTAGACCTATCATATGTTTCCTTTTTCCTTTTGACTGAGTTTGTCAGAGAAATGGCAAATGGAATTTAATCCGTCCAAATGTGAGGTAATGCATTTTGGTACGTCTAACATAGGGGGGAAATATACCAGAAATGGCAAAACTCTTAGGAATATAGAAAGTCAGTGAGATCTGGGCGTGCAGGTCCACAGATCTTTGAAGGTGGCCACACAAGTGGACAAGGTAGTCAAGAAAGCATAGGGAATGCTTGCCTTCATTGGACGGGGCATCGAGTATAAAAACTGGTAAGTCATGCTGCAGCTGTATAGAACCTTGGTAGGGCCGCACTTGGAATACTGCGCACAATTCTGATCGCCACATTACCAGAAGGATGTGGCGGCTTTGGAGAGGGTGCAGAGGAGGTTTACCAGGATGTTGCCTGGTCTGCAGGTTGTTATCAATTTGGAGAGGCTGAATAGACCCGGACTGTTTTCACTCCATGTCTGATAGAGGTCTACAAGATTATGAGGGGCATGGATAGAGTGGATAGGCAGGCACTTTGCCCCAGGGTGGAGGGGTCAGTCACCAGTGGGCATAGGTTTATGATCCGTGGGTAAAGTTTAGAGGAGATGTGCGAGGCAGTTCTTTTACGCAGAGGGTGGTGAGTGTCTGGAACGTGTTGCCAGACGAGGTTGTGGAAGCAGATACATTAACGGCATTCAAAAGGCATCTTGACAAACACATGGATAGGATGGGTATAGAGGGATGTGGCACAAGGAAGTACCGAGGGTTTTGGCAAAGGTTGGTATCATGACCGGTACAGGCTTGGTGGGCCAAAGGGCCAGTTCGTGTGCTGTATTGTTCTTTGTTCTCTTTGTTTGTTCTTTGTCATTCATGGTTCCAGAATCCTGTCATTTCTATTCATTTTTGTAGAGACATGCCTGTCCTGCACTTCAATCCTGCAATCAACTGGCCTTTAAAGGCCGCCCATTAGTCAGACATGGATTTGCCCTCAAACAGCCGCTCCCAATCGACATTCCCCTGTCTAATTTGGATGTAATTGGTCTTCGTCCAATTATGCACCCACCTGCAGGCCATTCTTCTCTTTATCCATGACAACCCAAAATGCTTCCCCACTGAAACATTAATCACCTGGCCTGGCTCATGCCCCAATACCAAATGTAGTATGGCCCCCCCCTCCCTGGTTGGCTGGTTGGATTGTTTATAGTCCCTCGTAATATATGAAGACATGCAAAATTATTCCAAAACAAGCATTGTCACATATGCAAATATACATTGTCATGTGAGAGTGCCTTTAAGAAATGGATGTTTACGCAATGTACCTTTAAGAAATGCAGTGATGTCAGAGTGTGGGTGGAGCTGGTTTTAGCTCAGCCATTTTGCAGTTTTTAGTTTCAGTTTTGAGGAAAAGAGCTGTGTGTGTCTGTGTTTGCAGTGAGCTGGATCTGCTGTGATCTCTGACATGAAAGACTATCTCTGGATCATTTGGGTGATTTAAACTGATAATAGTAATGCCTTTAACCTGATGTGAATGAATGAAAATCGTTTATTGTCACAAGTAGGCTTCAAATGAAGTTACTGTGAAAAGCCCCTAGTCGCCTGTTCGGGGAGGCTGTTACGGGAATTGAACCGTGCTGCTGGCCTGCCTTGGTCTGCTTTCAAAGCCAGCGATTTAGCCCTGTGCTAAACAGCCCCCTTTCTGTTTAAAGGTGTTAAGTCTCTTGGATGTTGAAAGGAATAACTTAAGGATTATTTAGTGTTGTATTATTTTCGGGATTATCTTTGAAGTAAGGGGTGTTAAGTGATCCAATGTTTATTTAAAAGTTTAAGTTGTGTTCATGGAATAAACATTGTTTTGTGTTTAAAAACCCACGTGTCCATAATTGTAATACCACACCTGGAGAACAAGCCGTGTGCTTCAAAAGCAACAATACATTAAAGGGGGAGGTTGGTTGAACTCCATGATACATTTTGGGGTTCTGAAAACACCTCTCCCATAACAACAGCTATTTTTGATGTTGACAGTATGTTTAATTGATTGATATTTATACTTTTCACTGTACTTCGGTACATGTGACAATAAATATCAATCAATCAATCAAACATACACTCAATGTCCAAAATAGCTGTTTATTTGCATTTGTGACAATGACTGCTTCGGAATTATTTTGCATGTCTCCACATATTATGAGGGACTATAAATGGGATCCTAAATAATCCATATGGAAGCCATCCTACCATATATAATGTTGTAGAGATGCCGGTGTTGGACTGGGGTGAGCACAGTAAGAAGTCTTACAACACCAGGTTAAAGTCCAACATGTTTGTTTCGAATCACGAGCTTCAGAGAACTGCTCCTTCCTCAGGTGAATGAAGAGGTAGGTTCCAGAAACATATATATTGACAAAGTCAAAGATGCAAGACGATGCATTGAATGCGAGTCTTTGCAGGTAATTAAGTCTTTACAGGTCCAAACGGAGCAACTCGAGAGCGGGATAATCCCAGGTTAAAGAGGTGTGAATTGTCTCAAACCAGGACAGTTGGTAGGATTTTGCAAACCCAGGCCAGATGATGGGGGGTGAATGTAATGCAACATGAATCCAAGGTCCCTGTTGCACAGTGTTCTGGAGTACTTTCAAGCACCCTGAAGAACTAGAATATAATCTACTCTTGCACGATTTTAGCTTAATTAGAACATTATTTTTATATCAGGTTACCTTTTCTTTTTTTTAATCAATGTTTTTTCTTGGGTTTTGTGCAAGTTATAGATACAGGTAGATACCTTGCAAAGCAAAACACATCGGCTCTAGGAAATATAACTGGACGGGAGGGGTCTTTCCTCTCCTCTCCTCTCTTCTATTCTCTTCCTTTTAACCGAACATCTAACTAGGGTGGAGGGGGTACCTGAGTGGTGCCTCTAATGCTTTTTACATTCTTTTGTGCAGTTGCCCCGGCATCGGCCATTGCTCGTTTCCCCTTCCCGTTCCCGTTTTTCTTTGCGTTCTCTCGCTGTGCTTTGGTTGCTGCCACTGTTGTCTTCCCCTGTGCTCCCCGCCCCCCCCCCCACTGTTTTTGTTCTCTTATCTGGTCCCCTTCTGGCTCCCCTTTTTTGTTTCCCCCCCTTCCTCCCCGCCCTCCCTTCCCACCTCCTTGCTTCACTGTTGCCCCACATTCTTCCTTGCTGGGTTTTGCTACCTCACTTTGCTTCCCCCCCACCTTGCTCCCCCCACACCCGAGTCCTCCTTCGCTTTCCTCTTTCTGTCTTGTCCTGGCTATTTCCCCCTGGCTACTGGCTATTTATTTATTTATGTGTTGGCCTCAAACAGGTCTCGGAACAGTCGGATGAATGGCTCCTATGTTTTGTGGAAGCCCTCTTCCGACCCACGGATAGCGAATTTGATTTTCTCTATTTGGAGAAATTCCGATAGATTGGACAGCCAGTCTGCAGCTTTAGGTGGTGCTGCTGACCGCCAGCCGAGCAGGATTCTACGGCGGGCTATCAGGGAGGCAAAGGCAAGGGTGTCCGCCCTCCTCCCCAGGAATAGATCTGGCTGGTTTGATGCCCCGAAAACCGCCACTTTCGGCATGGCTTCATCCTCATCCCCATCACTTTGGACATTGCCTCGAAGAAGGCTGTCCAGTATCCAGCAAGTCTGGGGCAAGACCAGAACATGTGGGCGAGGTTGGCTGGGCCTCCTTGGCACCGTTCACATAAATCCTCCACCTACGGGAAGAACCTGCTCATTCGGGTTCTGGTCAAGTGGACTCTATGTACCACTTTTAGCTTTAGGTTGAGCAATAGGTTCAGCCTCGCGCATGTGGAGGTGGTGTTGACCCTGTGCAGTGCTTCGCTCTAGAATCCCCACCCTATTTTGAACCCCAAGTCTTCCTCCCATTTCCTCCTTGTTGTGTCCAGGTCAGTGGTGGTCCTCTCTAGCAGTTGTTCGTACATGTCACGACAGTTCCCTCTGCCTAGGATGTCTGCATCCAGTAGCTCTTCTAATAATGTCTGTCATGGTGGTCGCGGGTATGTCCTTGCCTCCTTCTGTCGCAAGTTTTTAAGCTGCAGGTATCTGAGTTTGTTGCCTTTAGCTAGTTGGAATCTCTGCGTCAGTTCGTCCAGTGTTGTGACCCTGCTGTCAGTGTCTAGGCCCCTGATTGTCAATGTCTCCCCGTCCTGTCTCCACCTTTTGAATGTGGCGTCGGTGAGTGCTGGTGTGAACCTGTGGTCATTGCAGACGGGGAGGTCCGGTTTTCTGATTCATTGTCAAGCTTTTTCTTTATTAGTCCCACTGACTGATAGCTGGTGATATTAACCTATTGACAAATACTTAATTTGGCACAGCATTTATTTATGGGCTTATTTATTAGATAAATAATCCCTGCAGTTGTTTTTTTCAAGGATGCTGTTGTTCATTTTGATGTTTCTGCCAGTGTTGTTTGGCAATTAATGAGGCAGCAGGTTGTAATTATTAAGAGAATTTGGTTGCATCGGTGACATCCTCTCGTGTAAATAATTTATTTTTATTTGTTCATTCATAGGATGAGAGCGTTGCCGACTGGCTTGCCCACCCCAAAGTGCCCTTGAGAATATGGTGGTAAGCCATCTTCTTGAACCACTGCAGGCCATGTGGTAAAGGTACACGCACAGTGCTGTTGGCAAGGGAGTTTTAGGATTTTGGCCCAGCAACAAGTGAAGGAATGGTGATACAGTTCCAAGTCAGGGTGTGTGGCTTGGAGGGGAATCTCCAGGTAGTAGCAGAGGGCAGCTGCTACCCTTGTACTTCTAGATGGATTGGAAGGTGCCGCCGGAGGAGCCTTGGTGACTTGTTACAATGCATCTTGTACATTGTAGACATTGCTGCCAATGTGCATCGATGGTGGACGGGGTGCCAATCAAGCAGGCTGCTTTGTTCTGGATGGTGTTGAGCTTCTTGTGTTGTTGGAGCTGTACTCATCCAGGTAAGTGAAGACTATTTCAGCACACTCCAGACTTGTAGACTTGTGGATGGTGGCTAGGCTTTGTGGAGTCAGGAAGTGAGTTACTCACCAGAGAGCTTCCAGCCTCTGGCCTACTCTTGTAGCCACAGCCCTTATACAACTAGTCCAGGTCAGTTTCTAGTCAATGGTAACCTCTGCATGTTGTTTGCTGAGGAACTCAAAATCAAGGGATGATAGATTCTCTCTTGTTGGAGATGGTCATCACCTGGCACTTGTGTGGCACAAATGTTACTTGTCATTTATAAGCCTAAGTCTGAATGTTGTTCAGCTCTTGATGCATATGGACATGGACTGCTTCAGTATGAGTTGCGAATGATGCTGAACATTGTTGGTTGATGTGTGCAGTCATTCCCACTTCTGACCTTATGGTGGAGTGGAGGTCACTGATGGTTTTGTGTATACTGTCATAACAGAATTACATTAAAATGGGATTACTTACTTTGTGACTTCTACAATGCTGAAGGACAAACAACATACATTTTCGATCATGTACATTATAGGACTAATAGTCTTTTTTAAAAATAAATTTAGAATGCCCATTTTTTTTTCCTCCCAATTCAGGGTCAATTTAGCGTGGCTGATTCACCTACCCTGCAGATCTTTGGGTTGTGGGGGTGAGACCCATGCGGACACGGGGAGAATGTGCAAACTCCACACGGACAGAGACCCAGGGCCAAGATCGAACCCGGATCTTCAGCGCCGTGAGGCAGCAGTGCTAACCACTATGCCGCCCTGCTGCCCTTCCTTTAAAGTCTTTTTCTTGGAATTTTCCATTTTTACAAAAATCGCCTCAAAACAAACAAAAGAGGAGGACAGCAAGCCACAGGTACAGCATACAACAGCAGTTATTGCAAAAATTGGAACAAATAAGGCCGGATGAATCAGGGACAAAATCCCTAATGTATTTTCCCTCACGGATATTGGACACATCTGCACCAAAATAGTATACAGCCAACATCATAGGCTTACATCATACCCATAGCTTCAAAACAAAATGATGGAAGGAAGAAAACAATATCCCAAGAACATCAAAACTAACGGGGAAATAGACTAACACTTAAAGCACAAGTTAAACTCTTGTCCAGGCCTGAACAGATCAGAATGACAATGAGAGGACCAGGCACCAACAAGCATCAACTCTCGCCAAACAAATCCCAGCCTTCCACAGGGTAACATGCAGTCTGCCTGGACCTGAAAAAGGAAAGGCTGCCTAACATAAAACAAACTAGATTTAGTGCGGAATTCAACCAAAACATTTCGAAGTGTAATTTTGAGTGAGTTTGGCAGGGTGTTTCCCTCAGGCATTTTGAGTATAATCCACACCGGTATTCACCCACCCTTCGTCATTTTAGGGCCTTGGGGAGTTTCTCCCTGGTCTCACCCATACTTAGAAATTCTTTCAGCAGTGGAGAGCTGAACTTGCCGGCGAGACCGGCTCCTCAGAGATGGGGCTGCCATTTTGAAAGGGTGCCTTGATCTCTAGGTGAGCTTGAGGGTCACCCACACCTTTCACCCACGGACAATGCCATCCCCCGCACACATGGATATTACCCCCCCCCCCCCCCCCCCCCCACACCCAAGTTAGAATGCCCTGCTATGGGGTCGCTGAGGACCCCCCTTTCCAGGCCTCCATACCCACCGTTTCAGGTCACCAACCTTTGAGACTTCCATCCTTCATCCCACCTCTGGCACTGCCACCTTGGAAGTGCCCCTTCCAGCCTGGCAGTGCCACCTAGGCACTCTGGCAGTACAATGGTGCCAGGCTGGTGGTAACAACATGCCCAAGTGCCAGTGGGAGTGTCAGGGTTACACATTGCCCTGTCCTTGATCAACCAGGGGACTCCAATGGTCTGGGAGACCCCTCCCCCCAGGGGCATGGACCAGAACTAAATGGCACCCTGGCAAGGTCTCCCAGGCACAGCCGTTAGGTCCTGAGCACCAGGAGAATTCTGCACATGCACATTTAAATCAGCGAGAGTGAGATCCGGATTGCGACTTCTCATGAGGTTCAGTTGGATCTCGCGAGACGTTTCGAGTGTCGCCAATCTCGAATGACCTTAAATACATTTTTTTTAAAAATCTATTAGAAGGGCATCGCAATGTGATTTCTTGTCCTCCTTCCTGTCCTCAAAAGATACTTGTTAACATCACTCATTCTGCATTGTGATGACTGATGGCATGAGGGAGAAAATTTCTTCCTTGTAATTAAATTAGTTTTGAAGCTACCAAAACAATGTAAAAACCCTAACTAGTTCACCAAGTCCTTTAGGGGAGGAAACCTGCCATCTCTAGTGGGTCCATTGAAGCTGTTGGCTAATCAGATTGGCCAACAACTCCCCAGCCCAGGCACAGCGCTGCAGTGGCCCTAAGAGGTACTGCTGTACCAACCTTTAGGGCAGCACGGTAGCATAGTGGTTAGCACAATTGCTTCACAGCTCCAGGGTCCCAGGTTCGAGTCCCGGCTTGGGTCGCTGTGCGGAGTCTGCGCGTTCTTCCCGTGTGTGCGTGGGTTAACTCCGGGTGCTCCGGTTTCCTCCCACAGTCCAAAGATGTGCAGGTTAGGTGGATTGGCCATGCTCAATTGCCCTTCGTGTCCAAAATTGCCCTTAGTGTTGGGTGGGGTTACTGGGTTATGGGGATAGGGTGGAGGTGTGGGCTTGGGTAGGGTGCTCTTTCCAAGAGCCGATGCAGACTCGATGGACCGAATGGCCTCCTTCTGCACTGTAACTTCTATGATTCTATGATAACCTGAGCCTAAGTCCCGGGAACCACAGTGCTGGTAAGTACCAGGTGTCCCAGGAGGAGAGGGTATGGATGACCTGGGCGTGGGGTGATGGAGAAAATCTTCAGTCTGTGAGGGCAGGGCGCCCCCAACCTGAAGAGGCCTTTCAATGAGAACTTTCTGTTTCCCACCCTCATCATCGGGTGCCCACCAGCCTAAAAATTGAGGCTGGGTAGGATAAGGGCCTTAAGTGACCATTCAGTGGCCACTTAGCCTTAATTGAGGCACAGGTAGGTTTCACACTACACCCCAACGTAACCTCCCGGTCGGGGCAGGCGGGATCACGGAGGGAATTGTTGCTAACTTTTGGTTGGCTCAATTGGCTCTGTTTTATAACCTTTGCTCTCGAGTTGCCAGGTATCTTTGTGATACCGCCACGAGGTTCAAGTTCAAGTAATGATCAATATCTCAATACACCAATTAGTAAGATTCAAATCAAAGCACATTTATTATACACAGTAATCGCTACTCATGCATAAATTCTACTTCAAAGCTAGTTCTACAACTAACAGGCCTATACTTAGCTTCGGACTGGCCCACCAGGTCAGGGGAACAAATGGCCTTTCGTTCGGGTTCTGAGTCTGCGGGATTCAAAAGCTGTGCGGTTTACCATCCAAAAGCTAGTAGCGCCTATCTCATAGTGAGCGTTGACTTAAGACTTACGGTCTTTTGCCGGCAGCTGAACCGGTCACTGTCAAGGGTTGGTTCGCGTTGCTGAGTGAGCCGGTCAAGAAGGACGATTTGAACTTGGGGTCTTAACTTTATAGTCCCCAGGGGCTTCCCGCCTTTCGGGGCGGACCCTGTACCTGGTTCCAGGTGATTGGACTTCGTTCCAATCGCTTGGTTCGATTTCTCCAATACTGGAGCGGTTCCCTGATCGATGGGCGGTCTTGAGGTGTCCATTAACCTCTTTTGTGTTGGCTCCTGCTGGCGCCGATGAGTCTGGCTTGGCCATGTTTATCCCAAATGTTTTGATTGTTCCCGGGGATCGCTCATTAGTATGTAGATGGCTGCTACATTATTATGCAGATGGCTGCTTCTATCGATGCTGTTTGGGCTTTTGCAGAGTTTAATACACAGTAAGCTTGCACCTGCTAGTTTCTGCCTCTGCTGGCTGAATTTCCCTGCAGCCTTTGCTGTTCTCCATTTTACGTCGGGAGTTGGCCAACCCAGGTGGCTACAGAATCCTGTCCATGATCTTATACTTACCACCCATTCCCCTCCGCACCTCCCCAGCTCAGAACCTGTGTGGGGACCAAGAAAATTCTGGCCCATGCCTTCCGGATCACCCAGGGTGTAAAGCTAAGTGAGCATTTCTGAATTTAATTCCTTTAATGTTTTATTTGCTCTTAGAACTTCCTCAACTGTAACATGTTTCATCCTAGCAGTGAATTCCAATACATCATAACTGATATCATGTCTATTCTGAGTGCACAATCATTTCATCTGTCCCCATTTTCTAAATAAGGCTGTTGATTAAAGGTCAGCCCCGGCTTATTCTACTTAATGTCTAATCTTATACATTAAAAGGCTCGGTAAACTGGACTTCCAATCTTCCTTCTTGATATGGGCGGCACGGTGGCACAATGGTTAGCAATGCTGCCTCACAGCACCAGGGAGCCAGGTTCAATTCCAGCCTTGGGTCTCTGTCTGGAGTTTGTACGTTCTCCCCTTATCTGCGTGGATTTCCTCCAGGTGTTCCGGTTTCCTTCCACAGACCAAAGATGTACAGGGTAGATGGAGTGATCATGCTAAATTGCCCCTTAGTGTCCAATAATAATAATATCTTTATTATTGTCACAAGTAGGCTTACATTAATACTGCAATGCAGTTACTGTGAAAAGCCCCTAGTCACCACACTCCAGCGCCTGTTCGGGTACACTGAGGGAGAATTCAGAATATCCAATTCACCTAACAAGCACGTCTTTCAGGACTTGTGGGAGGAAACTGGAGCACCCGGAGGAAATCCATGCAGACACGGGGAGAACATGCAGCCTCCGCACAGACAGTGACCCAAGCCGGGAATCAAACCTGGAACCCTGGGCACTGTGAAGCAACAGTGCTAACTACTACGCTATCGTGCCGCCTATTCACATCCAGGGATGTGAAGGTTAGGTTATGGGGTTGCAGAGATAGGGTGGGACATGGATCGGTGCAGACTCGATGCGCTGAATGGCTTCCTTTTGCACTGTAGGGATTCGATGATCTATTTTATATTATCTATCACCCATTGCTCAAATTCTGCAGATCCTTCTCACGGAAAATCATGAACGTGCATTATAAAAATGCCTGCTAGTTTCTCCTTGTGATACCAATAGAACATTGCTGGTGCTGCTTTTAGCTGAATACAACTGTTTCAACAAGACAGACCTAACTGAGAAATACCACACCCTTGGCACATTATTCAACCCATAAACACACTTGTCTAATTTTTTGTCCAAATATAACCTTTACTCGCGCTCCTCTCTTTCTGGACTACTGCTGCACAATTTCTCCATCCTATGATCAGAGTCCCTTTCGCAAGTCAATTACCTTTCCCTAGGATTGTGATCACTTCCCCATCTGCTTTGAGAACTTAAACTGTGTTCTGGCCTTCCAAATCTTTACCTCATTTAGCCAATCCTTGCGTTTTACCTTCTGTCACGTTCATCTAATGTTTGTACTTGCTGCTGGCTTTTCCAGTTCTCCCTCTAATGATGGTATCCCTGCATTCACTGGCCTCTCCTCTCATATCTTTTACTCCAGTGTCAACCTTGAGTAGTTTAACCTTATCCTGCACTTCAGTATCACTTTGTCCATATTCACTCAGCCCTTTAACTGCCATAATCTGCTACACATAATTATCCTACATTTGTAAAATACCTTTCTGTTACCTGTTCAGATTTTGTAAGTGTAAAATCAGCACCAATCAGCAATTTATTTCTAACGGCCTTACATGATGTGGTACGGTTCACTGCATTTTCTCAGAAACATCAGTCTTGATAAAAGCCTTTCTCCTTGCATGTAGGACACAGAATCCCTACAGTGCAGAATTCAGCCCATTGAGTCTGCACCAAGCCTCTGAAAGAGCACTCTATCTAGGCCCTGTGCCCCCACTGTTGCTAACTGTTGGTTGGTTCTTAATTTGGCTCTATTTAATCACGTTTGCTCAAGAGTCGCCAGGTATCTTTCGACACTGCCACAAGGTTCAGAACCGAATACTGATCAATGACTTGATACAACAGTTAGTAAGTTCAAAAGCATGCTCATTTATTTACACACAGTCAAATCTACTCATGCATAAACTCTACAAACTAAACTACCACTATTACTAAAGCCTATACTTAGCTTTGGGCACCCACTCAGTCAGAGGAACAATGGCCGTTGCTCAGTTCTGAGGCTGCTGGGTTGAGCTGTTTACAGGCTAGCAACTAGGAGCGTCTATCTCATAGCGTGCGTTGACTTGGAACTTACTTGGTCTGCTGTAGCTGCTAGGCTGGTCTCTCTCTTCGCTGAGAGCCAAAGCCAAAGGAGAGCGTTCTCCCTTGGGGGATACCTTTTATACCCAAAAGGGCTTTGTGCTCTTTTGGGCAGGCCTTGAACTTGGCCTCAACTAATTGGGTCTTTCCCAATCATCGGTATCGATTTCCCTCCAATAGAGGGGTGGTTCCCTGATCGCTGGGCGTGTCCTGGTGACTGTCAGTCAGCTTTGTCTTAGCTTCTTCTGGCGCCAGGGGGTCTGTCCTAACATTCTGTCTCTAAATGTTTCACTTTTGTCCCCGGAGATGGCTCATTAGTATGTAAATCGTTTTATAGTTTCTGTCCTGTCTGAGCATTTAAGGTTCTAATCAACAGACAGAGCTTGCACCTGCTTGTTTCTTAGCATTGTCCAATTTTCCCTGCAGTCTTTGCAAGTGTCCATTTTGTAATCGGGACGTGACCATCCCAGATGGCTACACCACCCTATCCCCGTAACCCCACCGAACCAGCTCATCTCTTTTCTAAATATTTTTATTCTCCTCCTTTTTCACATTTTCTCCCAAATTTACATCCAACAATAAAAAATAACGAATGTAATGTCAATCCCCATATCAATACTAACGATCCCATCCTCCCACCAAACCCCAAACTTTAGCCCGCAAGTTAACATAAACAAATGACGAAAAGCAATCAGGAATCACCCATAGTCACCATTAACACATACAGACCCCTCCCCCCAACCCTCCCAGCCCCCAACCCCCCTAATGTTCGATGTGATCCAATTCTCGAAAGTGCATAATGAATAATGCCCATGAATTGTAGAACCCCTCCACCTTTCCCCTCAGTTCATATTTGACCTTTTCAAGTGTCAAGAATTTCAGCAGGTCCCCCCGCCACGCCAGGGCACAGGGTGGAGAGGTTGATCTCCACCCTAACAGGATCTGCGTTCGGGCAATCAACGAGGCGAAGGCTACAACATCTGCCTCCGCACCCATTTCCAACTCCAGCTGACCTGACACCCCGCAAATGACCCCCTGTTGCTAATTTTCTCCTTGGTTCAATTGCTCTGTTTTATTACCTTTGCTCTCGAGTCGCCAGGTATCTTTGATACCGCCACGAGGTTCAAGTCCGAGTAATGATCAATAATCCAATACACAGATTAGTAAGATTTAAATCAAAGCACATTTATTATACACAGTAATCGCTACTCATGCACAAATTCTACGTCTAAGCTACTTCTACAACTAACAAGCCTATACTTAACTTCGGACTGGCCCACCAGGTCAGGGGAGCAAATGGCCTTTCGTTCAGGTTCTGAGTCTGCGGGATTCGAAGTTGGTACGGATTGGTAGCTAGGAGCGCCTATTTCGTAGCGAGCGTTGAATTAAGACTTACGATTTCGATCTTCAATTCTCCGGTCACGGTCAATGTTGGTTCGTTGTTGCTGGGTGACCCGGGCAGGAAGAAGAGCGTGAAGAGAGCGAAGAGGTGGAGAAGAAGATCGCGATTTGAACTTGGGGCTCAATTCTTATAGTCCCCAGGGGCTTCCCGACTTTCAGGGCGGACCCTGTACCTGGTCCCAAGTGATTTGACTTTGTCCCAATCGCTTGGTTCGATTTTCTCCGATGCTGGAGCGGTTCCCTGATCGATGGGCGGTCTTGAGGTGCTCGTTGACCTCCTTTTGTGTAGGCTTCTGCTGGCGCCGAAGAGTCTGGTTTTGCTTTGTGTGTCTAAATGTTGCTTATTGTTCCCGGGGATTGCTCATTAGTATGCAGATCCTGTTGTTTTGTTATGCTGATGGTTGCTGGTATCGATATTGTCTGGCCTTTCCAGAGGTAAATACACAGCCAACCTGCAGCTGCTGGTTTTGTCTTGTTGGCTGACTTTCCCATCAGCCTTTGCCGTTCGCCATTTTGAATCGGGAGTTGGCCATTTTAAGTGGACCACTTTAGAGATTACCCTAAAAACCTCCTTCCAGTAATCCTCCAGTTTTGGACAGGACCAAAACATATGAATGTGGTTTGCGCCCCCCCGGCAACCTTCACACACATAGTCTACCCCCTCAAAGATCCAGCTCATCCTCGCAAGGTGTGCTTCACTTGGTGAAGCAAGTGAAGGTTGCTTCTTCAGCTGTATCAGCCTCAACCTCGCACATGAGGTTGAGGCGTTCACCCTCTGGAGCACCTCTCACAACTCTTCCTCCAACTTTGCCTTGATCCCTTCCAGCGCCGCTTTATCCTCCTCCAGAATAGCCCCGTAAACCACCAATACTACCTTCTTCTGCAGTCCCCTTGTCGTCAGCACCTCCTCCAGCAATGTGGAAGCTGGCTCTACTGGGAAGCTCTGTATCTCCTTTCTGGCAAAGTCTCGAACCTACATGTATCTAAATATTTCCCCCGCTCCAGCCCATACTTCTCTCCCAGCTCCTTCCATCCCGCAATCGGTTTGAAACAAATATTTTAGTGTCCTAATTCCTTTCTTCTCCCATCTCCGAAAATTTTCATCCCACTTCCTTGGCTCAAATCTATGGTTCCCCTGAATCGGCATTTCCCTTGACCCTGCCCCCAACCCGAAGTGCTGGCGAAACTGCCTCCAAATTCTCAACAAAGCTGTTACTACCAGACTCCCTGAGTATCTCCCCGGGGCCGTTGGGAGTGGCGCTGTCGCTCGCGCCTTCGATCCCGACCCTCTACCCAAACTCTCCTCCATTCTGACCCATTGGGAGTATCCGGCACATCTTTGGACTCTAAGGGCAATTTAACATGGCCAATCCACCTAACCTACACATCTTTGGACTGTGGGAGGAAACCGGAGTACCCGGAGGAAACCCACGCAGACATGGGGAAAAATTGCAAACGCCACACAAGGCTGGAATTGAACCAGGGGCCCTGCCGCTTGTGAGGTAGCAGTGCTAACCACTGTGCCACCGTGACATTCAAATGCTCAGAAAAAAATTGAACTAATTGTAGTTCATTCCAAGGCTGGGAAACAAACTCACATCTCAGAAGATATTTTTCGATTTCTCTCATAGACTAATGGGCTCTGTCTGTAGTCCCTGCACCATTTGAAGTGAATTATTTGCATGGACTGTCCACATCTGTGAAGCATCTCATCAGTTACTCAGATTCCAGAGTGTTGTTGGAGCTGCATTCATCCAGGCAAGTGGAGAATGTTCCATCACATGCCTGACTTGTGCCTTGTGGGTGGTGGACAAGCATTAGGGAGTTAGGAGGTGCTCATTCTCTCACCCTCTGACCTCCTCTTGTAACCACCATCTTTATATGGCTAGTCCTGTTCAGTTTCTGGTCAATAGTAACTCCTAGGATGTTAATAAAGGGAAATCAGCGATGATAAAGCCATTGAATGTCAACGGGAGCTGTTTCAATTCTCTCTTGTTGGAGATGCCAGTTCTGTGGTGCAATGTTACTTGTCACTCAATCCGTCCAAACCTGAATATTGTTGCATCTGGACAGGGACTTGAGTTATTCCAGAAGATGCTGACTTCAAGAGGACGAGGTAAAGAAAAAAGGTAAAATGTATTCATATCGTACAAATGTTTTTCTCTGCATGACTGATCCAACACATCCCATTCAGGCTGCATTCATTTGTTGATCTCCTGGTATTTACCACATGGTTAATGATCAAAGCAAATAAGCAGTGAAAAATATAAAACTTTCCCCGAGACTTCAATGTATTGTCATATGTGATGTAAAAGTAACATTCTCGATGGAATTTTATAAGAAGTTCTTGGGGGTATTGGGGCCGCTGCTGGTAAGGACTTTAAAAAAAATATGTTTTTATTAAGAATTTTTCAATAACAATATTTTCCACCTTGCAAACAACCCCCCCGCTCGGTAACAAAGAAAAGAAAGAAAGCTCGTGTGGCAAGACATGAACATGGCAAGTCAATAAGATACAAAACTTTGTACATTGGATTCTTCCCGTACATGTCAGTTTCCGGATCATTCATGTGGTTTCTTGCTCAAATGCCCCCCAGAGAAACCCCCCTTCCCCCCCCCCCCTCCATGAACAATGCCCCTCCCCCCTCCCCCCCCTGGGTTGCTGTTGCTGCTGTACGACCTTCATCTTACGCTCCGCGAGATGGTCTAGGAACGGTTGCCACCGCCTGTAGAACCCCTGCGCAGACCCTCTCAAGGCAAACTTTATCCTTTCCAACTTGATAAACACTGACATATCATTTATCCAGGCCTCCACGCTGGGGGGGCTTTGCCTCCTTCCACATTAGCAAGATCCTTCGCCGGGCTACTAGGGACACAAAGGCCAGAATACCGGCCTCTTTCACCTCCTGCACTCCCGGCTCGTCCACTACTCCAAATAGTGCTAGCCCCCAGCTTGGCTTGACCCGGACTTTCACATCCTTAGATACTGTTTCCGCCACTCCTCTCCAGAACCCCTCCAGTGCCGGGCATGACCAAAACATATGGACATGGTTCGCCGTACTCCCTGAACACCTTCCACATCTGTCCTCTACCCCAAAGAACCTGCTCAGCCTCGCCCCCGTCATATGTGCTCTATGACCCACCTTAAATTGTATCAGGCTAAGCCTGGCACACGAGGAAGAGGAATTAACCCTACTTAGGGCATCAGCTCATAGCCCCTCCTCAATCTCCTCCTCCAACTCCTCCTCCCATTTACCCTTCAGCTCCTCTACCAAAGCCTCCCCCTCTTCTTTCATCTCCTGGTATATCGCCGACACCTTGCCCTCCCCGACCCATATGCCCGAAATCACCCTATCTTGAATCCCCTGTGCCGAGAGTAGCGGAAATTCCCTCACCTGCTGCCTCACAAACGCCCTCACTTGCATGTACCTGAAAGCATTTCCCGGGGGTAGCCCAAACTTCTCCTCCAGCGCCCCTAAGCTCGCAAACGTCCCGTCAATGAACAGGTCCCCCATTCTTCTAATCCCTACCCGATGCCAGCTCTGAAATCCCCCGTCCATCCTTCCTGGGACAAACCGATGGTTGTCTCTGATCGGGGACCACACCGAGGCTCCCGTCGCCCCCCTGTGCCGTCTCCACTGCCCCCAGATCTTTAGCGTTACCGCCACCACCGGGCTCGTGGTATACCTTGTCGGCGAGAGCGGCAGCGGTGCCGTCACCAGCGCCTCCAGGCTCGTTCCTTTGCATGACGCCATCTCCAGCCTCTTCCAAGCCGCCCCCTCTCCCTCCATCACTCACTTACGGATCATTGCCACGTTGGCTGCCCAATAATAACCACCCACATTCGGCAACGCCAACCCTCCTCTATCTCTGCTACGCTCCAAGAATGCCCTCCTTACCCGCGGGGTCTTGCTCGCCCACACAAATCCCGTAATGCTCCTGCTTACCCTCTTGAAAAAAGCCTTAGTGATCACAATTGGGAGGCATTGGAATACAAAAAGAAATCTCAGGAGGACCACCATTTTAACCGACTGTACCCTACCCGCCAGCGAGAGTGGCAACATGTCCCACCTTTTAAAATCCTCTACCATCTGTTCCAACAACCACGTCAAATTAAGTTTGTGCAGTGCCCCCCAGCTCCTAGCTACCTGAATCCCCAAGTATCGAAAGCTCCTTTCCGCCGTCCTCAACGGTAGGTCGTCTATCCCTCTTCCCTGGTCCCCCGGATGGATCACAAACAGCTCACTCTTTCCCACATTGAGCTTATAGCCCAAAAAGTCTCCAAACTCCCGTAGGATCTGCATGACCTCAACCATCCCCTCCACTGGATCCGCCACATACAGCAACAGGTCGTCTGCGTACAGCGACACTCGATGTTCCTCTCCCCCTCGGACCACCCCCTTCCATTTCCCCGACTCCCTTAACACCATGGCCAAAGGTTCAATTGCTAATGCGAACAGCAGAGGGGACAGGGGGCACCCCTGCCTCGTCCCTCAATACAGCCGGAAATACTCCGACCTCCGCCGGTTCGTGACCACACTCGCCACCGGGGCTTTATACAGGAGCTTAACCCAACTAATAAACCCTCCCCCGAACCCGAACCTCCTCAACACTTCCCAGAGATACTCCCACTCTACCCGATCGAAGGCCTTCTCCGCGTCCATGGCTGTCACTATCTCCGCTTCTCCCTCCACTGATGGCATCATTATCACATTTAGGTGCCTTCGCACATTAGTATTTAACTGCCTACCCTTTACGAATCCCGTCTGGTCCTCGTGAATCACCCCCGGGATACAGTCCTCAATCATCATGGCCAACATTTTTGCCAGCAACTTAGCATCTACATTAAGGAGCGAGATCGGTCTATACGACCCACATTGCAGGGTGTCCTTATCCCACTTCAAGATCAAAGAGATCGTCGCCTCCGACATTGTCGGGGGCAGGGTCCCCCCCTCCCTTGATTCATTGAAGGTCCTTACCATCAACGGGGCTAACAGGTCTACATACTTCCTGTAGAACTCCACCGGGAACCCATCCGGCCCCGGGGCCTTCCCTGCCTGCATGCTCCCCAGTCCTTTAACCAGCTCCTCCACCCCAATTGGCGCCCCCAAACCAGCCACCTCCTGCACCTCCACCCTTGGGAACCTCAACTGATCCAAGAATCGCCGCATCCCCTCTTTTCCCCCTGGGGGCTGGGACCTATACAGTTCCTCGTAAAAGGTCTTAAAAGCCTCATTCACTTTCCCTGCACTCCGCACCGTAGTTCCCCTGCCATCTTTGACTCCACCTATTTCCCTCACTGCCATCCTCTTACGGAGCTGGTGTGCCAGCAACCGGCTCGCCTTCTCCTCATATTCATATATCGCCCCCTGTCCCTTCCTCCACTGTGCCTCTGCCTTCCCTGTGGTCAACAGGTCGAATTCCGTCTGGAGACTTCGTCTCTCCCTGAGTAATCCCTCATCAGGAGCCTCTGCATAGCTCCTGTCCACCCTTAAAATCTCCCCCACTAACCTCTCCCTTTCCCTGCCCTCTCTCTTCACCCTGTGAGCCCTGATGGAGATGAACTCGCCCCTGACCACCGCCTTCAGCGCCTCCCATACTACTCCCACCTACACCTCCCCGTTGTCGTTAGCCTCCAGATACCTTTCAATGCACCCCCGCACCCTCCAGCACACTTCTCGTCTGCCAGCAGTCCCACATCCAACCTCCACAACGGGCATTGGTCCCTCTCCTCCACCAGCTCTAGCTCCACCCAGTGCGGGGCATGGTCTGAAATGGCTATGGCCGAATACTCCGTTCCCTCCACTTTCGGGATCAGTGCCCTGCCCAGAACAAAAAAATCTATCCGGGAGTAGGCCTTATGTACGTGGGAGAAAAAGGAAAATTCTCTGGCCAAAGGCCTGGCAAATCTCCACGGATCTACGCCCCCCCCCCCATCTGATCCATAAACCCCCTAAGCACCTTGGCCGCAGCCGGCCTCTTCCCTGTCCTAGATCTGGAATGATCTAATGCTGGGTCCAGCACCGTGTTAAAATCCCCACCCATTATCAAACTCCCTACCTCCAGGTCCGGAATACGCCCCAACATCCGTTTCATGAATCCAGCATCGTCCCAGTTTGGGGCATATACATTCACCAGTACCACCTCCGTCCCCTGCAACCTACCACTCACCATCACGTAACGGCCTCCCTTGTCCGCCACTATGTTCTTGGCTTCAAACGACACCCCCTTTCCCACCAGTATCGCCACCCCTCTATTCTTCGCATCCAGCCCCGAATGGAACACCTGTCCTACCCATCCCTTCCTTAACCTGACCTGATCTGCCACCTTCACATGTGTCTCCTGAAGCATGACCACGTCTGCCTTCAGTCCCTTTAGGTGCGCGAACATTCGGGCCCTCTTAACCGGCCCATTTAGGCCTCTCACATTCCACGTGATCAGCCGGATTGGGGGGTTACCTACCCACCCCTGCCGATTAGCCATCTCCTATCTTAGGCCAGTCCCGTGCTCGCGCCTCCTGCATCCTCCAGTCCCCCAGGCGGGGAACTCCCGCCCCGATCACCTCTTCCATTTTCAGTTCCCCCTCGGACAGTGCAGCAGCAACCCTAGAATCCCCCCCTCTCCCCCCCCTCCCCGCTAGATCCACATCTAGCTCTTTTGCTCCCCCCATATTACTTCCGTGAGTCAGCTGACTTCTGCTGACCCCGGCTTCCCCCGCCTTCCCGTTGATCTCCCCGTGTGGGAGTCTCTCCTCCTCCTTACCTTCCTCCATCCCCCCCCCACTTTTGGCGCGGGATAAAGCCAGTGTTTTCTTGAACCAGCCCCGCCCCCTATGGCGCAGCTCCTGTTGCGGCCATTATCCCAGTTCCCTCATCCCCGAGTCTCACCTCCCTCCAGCACCGACGCCCACATTCCCCACCATCATCATCTTGTCTACAGGGAAGAAAAAAGGAAATTTTAGGAATTTTAACCAGGACTCTACCCACATCCCCATCCATCATCCCACCCATGAAATATTCTTTACCCATATTTATAACCCCATATACAACCACATCCCCTCAGTTCGAGTCCAGTTTTTCCGTCTGAATAAAGGGCCAAGCCTCTTCTGGCGTTTCAAAATAATGGTGTCGGTCCTGATAAGTGACCCACAGTCGCGCAGGCTGCAGCATGCCGAACCTGACTCTTTTTTTATGCAGCACTGCCTTCGCCCGGTTGAAGCCAGCTCTCCTCTTTGCCACCTCCGCGCTCCAATCCTGGTATACTTGGATCACCGCGTTCTCCCATCTACTGCTCCGCACCTTCTTGGCCCATCTCAGCACACTTTCTTTGTCTGCGAAGCGATGGAACATTGCCACTATCACCCTTGGCGGCTCATCAGCCTTGGGTCTCCTCGCCAGGGCCCGGTGAGCCCCTTCCAGCTCCAGGGGGCTCGGAGAGGCCTCCGCACCCATCAGCGAATGGAGCATCGTACTCATGTACGCACCGGCATCAGCTCCCTCCACTCCTTCGGGAAGACCCAGAATCCGGAGGTTCTTCCTCCTCGACCTGTTCTCCAGGACCTCAATTCTCTCGGCCCACCTCCTGTGCACCGCCTCGTGCGCCTCCATTTTTACCGCCAGGCCCAGGATCTCGTCCTCGTTGGTATTCACTTTATCATTCACCTCACGAAGCTCCACCGCCTGGGTCTTCTGGGTCTCCTTCAGTCCCTCGATCGCCAACAGCATTGGCGCCAGCACCTCCTTTTTCAGTTCTTCCACACATCGCTTGAGGAACACCTGCTGGTCTGGCCCCATGCTGCTCGCTCTCCGCCCTCTGCCATCTTGCTTTTTTCCCCTCGTTTTGGTCTCTGCTCCAGGGCCTCTTTCCTCGTCGTTCCACCGCTGATCTCTGCCATATATTGTGAGGGGGGACCTCACTGCACCTTCCCACACGGGATTAATTCGAAAAAAGCTCCGTTGGGGCTGCTCTGGAGAGCCCGAAAGACCGTTGTCGCGGGAGCCGAAACGTGTGGCTTAGCTCCGCATCGCCGCAATCGGAAGTCCTGGTAAGGACTTTTAACGAGGCAAGGGAGGTGGGACTGCTCCCCCCAATGTTGTCGCAGGCTTCGCTCTCCCTCATTTGAAGCAGGAAAAGGACCCGGAACAGTGTGGGTCATATAGACCAATCTCCCTGCTAAATGTAGATGCCAAATTATTGGCTAAGATCTTGGCCTTGAGAATAGAGGATTGTGTCCCAGGGGTGATAGGGGAGGACCAGACGGAGTTTGTGAAGGGAGGCATCTGGCGGCCAACATCAGGAGGCTACTTAATGTGATCATGGTGCATCCAGTGGGACGAGAGGTGGAGGTGGTGGTGGTGGCCATGAACGCTGGGAAGGCCTTTGATCGAGTGGAGTGGGGCTATTTATGGGTGGTCCTGGGGAGGTTTGGGCAGGGTTTTGTGGACTGGGTCAGGTTTCTATACTAGGCACCGGTGGCGAGTGTGCGGATGAACCGGGTGAGTTCAGATTATTTCAGGCTGCACCAGGGGACGAGGCAGGGGTACCCACTCTCCCCTCTGCTGTTTGCCCTGGCTATAGAACCGTTGGCAATGGCACTGTGAATGTCAGTGGTATGGTTGGGGATAGTGCAAGGGGGAGGGGGGGGGGGGATCACAGGGTCTCGTTATACGCGGATGATTTACTTTTGTATATTTCAGACCCACTGGGGGGTTGGAGGGATTATGGGGATATTAATAATAATCTTTATTGTCACAAGTAGGCTTACATTAACACTGCAATGAAGTTACTGCGAAAATCCCCTAGTCGCCACACTCCGGCACCTGTTCGGGTGCACAGAGGGAGGATTCAGAATGTTCAATTCACCTAACAGCACGTCTTTCGGGACTTGTGGGACGAAACCGGAGCACCCGGAGGAAACCCACGCAGGCACGGGCAGAACGTGCAGACTCCACACAGACAGTGACCCAAGCCGGGAATCGAACCTGGGACCCTGGAGATGTGAAGCAACAGTGCTAAACACTGTGTCACCGTGTCGTCATTTTTCAGGCTTGGCCGGTTTTCAGGGTATAAATTGAATATGGGCAAGAGCGAGGTCTTTGCGATCCAGGCGAGGGGCCAGGAGAAGATTGGAGGAGATGTCGTTCAAGGTGGTAGGGGGGAGCTTTCGGTATTTGGGCATCCAGGTGGCGCGGGAGTGGGAGCAGCTGCAAAGCTGAATCTGGGTCGGTTGGTAGAATAGATGAGGGCGGACCTTCGGAGGTGGGATGCGCTCCCGCTGTCATTGGCGGGGAGGGTGCAGACATTGAAGATGACGGTCCTTCCGAACTTCCATTCGTCTTGCAGAGCCTTCCAATTTTTATCCCCAAGGCGTTCTTTAAAAAAGTGAATGCGGTGATCTCAGGGTTTTGTGGGCGGGTAAAACCCCACTGGTGAAGGTGTTGCTGGAGTGGGGGCGAGGGGAGTGCTGGCCCTTCCGAACGTTATAAATTATTATTGGGTGGCGAACATTGCGATGATCAGGAAGTGGGTATTGGGTGAGGGGTCGGTTTGAGAGTGGGTGGAGGTGGCCCCATGTAAAGACATGAGTTTGGGGGCACTGTTAACGGCACCTCTGTCATTCTCGTCAGCCAGATACTCCACAAGCCCGGTAGTTGTGGCAGCTCTGAGGGTGTGGGGACAATGGAAGCAGCGCATTGGGCTGGAGGGGGCATCAGTGTGGGCACCAATATGTAATAACCACCGGTTCACTCTGGGGGGCTTGATGGGGGGTTCCGGAGGTGGTAGCGGGTGGGGATCGAGAAATTTGGAGATCTTTTTATCGATGAGGGCTTTCCGAGCTTGCAGCAGTTGGAGGAGGAGTTTGAGCTGCCAGGTGGGAATGGGTTCCGTTATCTGCAGGTGAGGGACTTTGTGCAGAGGTAGGTTTCGACCTTCCCGCATCTGCCACCCAAGGGGCTACAGGATAAGGTGGTGTCGAGAGCATGGGTGGGGTAGGGAAAAGTTTCAGAGACCTACTAGGAACCGATAGAGTGGGAGGGAGCCCTGATAGGGGAGGTGAAGCGAAAGTGGGAGGAAGAGCTGGTGGGGAGCTGGAGGCTAGGTTGTGGGAGGAGGCCCTGAGGCGAGTTAATGCATCCTCGTTGTGTGCCAGGCTCAGCCTGATACAATTCAAGTTTTAAAGGTGGGGGTGGTTTTGAGTCCAGAGGTGGCGATCTTTGGCGTGTTGGAAGAGCCGGGAGCCCAATGGCCGATGGCCTGGTCTTTGCCTCCCTGGCGCCCCGGAGACGGATCTTACTAGGATGGAGGGACTCGGAACCCCCAAAGTCTGGGGTATGAGTTAGCGACATGGTGGGGTTTCTCAGACTCGAGAAAATCAAGTTCGCCTCGAGGGGATCGCTGCAGGGGTTTGCCCGGTGGTGGCAGCCGTTCACCGACTTCTTCGACAAAAATTAAGCTGTCAGCAGGGTGAGGGGGAGGGGGGGGGGTTGAGTACGGTTTGGAAGACAAATGGAAAGGGGGGCTGGGGAAGTAGGTCCTGTTTGTGTAAGCCTGGGGTTTGTCATCGGGTGGGTGTGTTGTTTATCTTGTTTTGTTCCCTTTGATACCTGGGGGTTAAAATTGTTAAAATTATAAATGCCTTTATAAAATATTTTCTTTAAAAAAAAAGTAACATTCGCGCACACAAGTGCCAGAAAATGACCATCTTCAACACGAGAGAATCAAACCATTGCCCCTTGACATTCATCACTGAATCCTCCACTATTAACATTCTAGGGGTTACCATTGACCAGAAACTGAACTGGCCTAGTCATATAAATACTGTGGCTACAAGAGCTGGTCAGAGGCTAGGAATCCTGCAGCGAATAACTCACCTCCGGACTCCCCAAAGCCTGTCCACCACCTGCAAGGTACAAATCTGTATGAGTGCAGCTTCAACAACACTCAAGAAGCTGGCACCATCCAGAACAAAGCAGCCTGCCTGATTGGCACCCCTTCCACAAATATTCACTCCCTCAAACACCAATGCAGTGGCAGCCGTGTGAACCATCTACAAGATGCACTGCAGGAACTCAGCAAGACTCCTTAGGTAGCACCTTCCAAACCCATGACTACTATCTAGAAGGACAAGGGTAGCAGACATATAGGAACACCATCACCTGGAGGTTCCCCTCCAAGTCACTCACCACCCTGACCTGGAAATATAACGCCGTTCCTTCACTGTGGCTGGGTCAAAATCCTGGAACTCACTCCATAACAGCACAATGGGTTTACCTATACCACATGGACTGCAGCGGTTTAAGAAGGCAGCTGACCACCACCTTCTGAAGGGCAATTCGGGATGGGCAATATATGCTGGCCTAACCCGTGAAGCCCACATCTCGTAAACATGGATTTTTAAAAAATGCCAGTCCATTCCAGTTAAATGTGTTCAGATATTTTTCCTGATCACTATGAAGTTTTTATGAGACAACTTGTTTTCTATCACAATGGTACTTAAAACATTGTTAAATATCCAAAGTGACATGTGACAACTGGGTTGAAACAAATAGTTAATGGTCATGTCAATGTTATGGGCCAGGGTTTAGAGAATCCCAAAGTGTATCATGGAGTTCACCTGACCCAGAACGTTTAATAGATTGTGGTATGGGGAGCACACGGCTCACTCTACAGGTATAGCATAGCAGAAAATGGACCAGTGGTTTTTAAACCAAAACAATGTTTATTCTATGAACTCAAGTTAACCTATTTAAAACAAACAGTGAATATCTTAGCGACCAGTAAATCAAATACACCCCCCCAAAGAATACAACACTAAGTAACCTGTATGCTGTCCTTTTAACCTCCAAAAGGCTTAACAAACCTTCAAAGAGGAGCACACTGTTTACACACTGAGATCATTTATAATTCTGAATTCACCAAATGATCCATAGATAGTCTTTGGATGGCAGAGATCAACAGCACTGCAGCTCACTGAAAAACACAGACACAACCAAAGCTTTTTTTCTAACTGAAACTAAAAAGCAGAAGTAGAGCTCAGCTCCACCCACACTCTGACATCACTCCAGTAACATAAGTAGCTCCATTTCTTAAAGGTACATTTCTTAAACACCCATTTCTTAAAGGGTACTCTCACATGACAGAAAGCAGACTGTCCCAAATGTTGAGTTAGCTCAGTTGGCTAGGCAGCTGGTTCATGATGCAGAGCAATGACAACAGCATTGGTTCAATTCCCGTACCAGCTATGGCTACCATGAGGTTACTGTCCTCTGGGCAGGGTGGAGCCTGGCACTGCAAGGTGCCCAGGTGGCACTGCCTGGCTAGCATTTTTCCAGTGCTGGGGATTGGGCCTGGGTGTTGTAATGACATGTAGAATATAATTTGTGTGGGTTTCCTCTGGGTGCTCCGGTTTCCTCCCACAAGTCCCGAAAGACGTGCTGTTAGGTAATTTGGATATTCTGAATTCTCCCTCTGTGTATCCGAACAGGCTCCGGAATGTGAAGACTAGGGGCTTGTCACAGTCACTTCATTGCAGTGTTAATGTAAGCCTACTTGTGACAATAAAGATTATTATTATAAAACATAATAACCAAGCTGTAGATAAACATTAGTGCCTGCATGCATAGATTACAATTCTAGCATCTGACCAAGGTGGCGTGGCGACAGAACGTTACTAGAACACAGCCACGTATGAAAGAGAATGTGGATTGCAGGCACACAGTCTAGTCGCATATCGAGCAGCTCCTGAGTCAACAATAATTAATAATAGTTAATCATGATTATTTGTATTTAGCCAGCGTATCCAACTGTAATCTTAGTAGACATCAGAGAAACCCTTTTATGTTTTAGTGAATTAATAAACAGTTTTCTTCATTTACAAAGCCTGATCACTTCAACTACAAAGACCTCGCCATCCGTGTATACAGAGAACATTACAGGGGTGCCCTGCCCTTATGGGTGAGTAGTGGTTCAGGGGTCGAGAGATTTCTTCCTGCACTGGGGCTCCAGCACGCGGAGCCCCTCAATGTAAGGCATGGGATTAAGTGCGGGCCTCAGTGACAGGGAGTTCTCAACTGAGGCCCTGGATTGCAACAATGGGCGTGATCCAACGGCCACGCTGTGCCAGAAAAGCAGCGTGGCACAGCTGGGAGATGTCGCTCCTGGGATCTACCCAGCTCGCAACACTTCGCGAAATTAATTACTTTTTAGCAAATCTGCATATTAGAGCGTGATCGCAAGTCTGAATCTAATGTGGAGATTCCCGAGGAACCTGAGACTTTAGGAGTCATCCCCTTTGCCTCAGAGTCCTCGGGCGAGCGCCGTTCAGAGCTGGGCCGACCGGTCCTTTGTCCCCTTCACTGTCAGGTCAGATTACCTGAAGGTGCTGGGGATATGGTTCGGAGCTGCTGGGGCGTGCACCAAAACCTGGGAGGAGCGCTTAGCAAAGGCAAGGCAGAAACTGGGCTGGTGGGAGCAACGCTCCCTCTCCATTGCGGGCAAAACCCTGGTCATCAGGTGTGAGGTACTCTCGGTGCTACTGCACGTGGCGAAGGTCTGGCCCATAACCCGACCCTACGCCGCAGCAGTCACCCGAGCCATCTTCAAATTCATCTGGAGATCCAAGACAGAACGTGTCCGAAGGGACACCATGTACAAACCTCTGGAGAAGGGAGGGCGGAATGTACCCAACGCCTCCCTCATCCTGTTGGCCACCTTTGTGTCCAGCTGCATCAAGCTGTGCGTGGACCCCCAGTATGCAAACACCAAGTGTCACTACATACTGAGGTTCTACCTGTCCCCGGTGTTACGAAGGATGGGCCTGGCCTCATTGCCGCGGAACGCTCCAAGTAGTTGGACCGTACCGTACCACCTGTCCTTCGTGGAAAAGTTTTTGAAGAAAAACACCTTTGACCACAAGGCAATGAAGCAGTGGTCAGCACGTAATGTCCTCGAGGCCCTCAGGGAAAAGGAGACCGTGGAGGACGTTGGATGGTTCCCTGAGCAGACTGCCAGAGTCATCTGGCAGAACGCCTCATCACCAGAACTTTCAAACAAGCACCAAGACCTAGCTTGGCTGGTGGTGACAAGGGCCCTCCCTGTCAGATTCTTCATGCACACCCGAAGGCTCTGCGCCAATGCACGCTGCCCTCGGAGTGGCTGTGGGGGAAATGAGACGGTCACACACCTCCTTGTGGAATGTGCCTTTGCAAAGAAGGTCTGGAGAGAGATGCAGTGGTATTTGTCAAGGTTTATCCCGAACAGATCTGTGACACAGGACTCTGTGCTCCACGGACTGTTTCCAGGGACACACACCGAGACAAATATCAACTGCTGCTGGAAGGTCATCAACTCGGTGAAAGACGCTCTTTGGTCTGCCCGAAACTTGCTGATCTTCCAGTGCAAAGAATTGTCCTCGACCGAGTGTTGCGGACTGGCGCATTCCAAGGTCCAGGACTACGTGCTGAGGGACACACTCAAGCTTGGGGCAGCTGCCGCCAAGGCGCAATGGGGAGAGACCACTGTGTAAGGTCTTTCCAGCAAATGTACACTGAGGGGCGGGTAACAGTGTAAACCCCCCTCGGTCTGGGCCACCAACACTCCAATGTACAAAAACAAACATGACAATGTAAATATTTAAGAAGGAATTGTAATGTAAAGAGTGATATGTGTATGATATCAAAATTGAATGAAAAAAAGTCAAGGCAATGTGTAACTCTGCCGGAAATGTACAGTCAAGACAATTCGAAATGCTCTGTAGTGCTTATGATAAATTTTATGAATAAAGTATATTTTTTTGAAAAAAAAACTGGTCCCCACAAACGGGGGCTAGACGGAACTGCACTTGTGGGGGTCTCCCAGGCCCCCAGCTGCAAGCCCTTTGGGTAAGGTGGTGCCCTGGCATCCAGGTGGCACTGCTGGCACCACCTGGGTACTCTGAGTGTCCCCTGGCACTGCCAGAGTGCCAGGTTGGCACTGCCAGAGTGCCAGGTTGGCACTGCCAAGGTGCCAAGCTGGCATTTTTTGCACACATGCGCAATAGGGGTGGGGCCCTCCCGTAGTGTGTCTGGGCTTGGGGTGGGGGGGAAGATCGGGGGCCTTGGAGAGTGGGTCACCATTTCTCACTACGCTGGGGAGTTCCGGCGAGCGGAGCTTCCCACTGTATAAAATGGGGCTATGTGGGGCCTTGGTGAGCGCCGGCAAACACGCGGCTAAATGCACTCACTGGGGGACTTTTTGTTCCCGTTTGGGTGGATGTCGCCAAAGATAGCGTGGGGTCTCTCAACGCGCTCGTCAAGGGACTTTGTTGCAAATTGGTTAGATCGCACTTTAGGAAATCTGTGTAATCTTCATGTAAATTCTGTCAATAACCGCTCTGTAATTTGAGTGCAATCCCGTGCGACCTGGGATTCTGACGAAGCAATGAAACCGATAATAAATAACAACCAATCACAGTCTTCTCTGATGCAGTTTTTTTTTCAGTAAAGCGAAACTGAGAGATAAGTTTCGTATTCCTGTGAAGGACACATCAGCATTGCTCCGGTTTTAGCTGATTGGTGAACAAACCAACTGCTCAACAGCAATTTGCTCACTGCCTGCAGAGAGTGAAGATGGAGTTTCTGTCCGGCTGCAGACCGGAACGATCAATATTTCTGTTTTTAACAGGTAATTTCAAGAGTGCTTTATAATTCATCTTTTTGCTCAAAAGTCCGTGACAGCTTTTGTTTTCCAGCAGCTAAGGTTTCGGCTCGCTGCATTTTGGATTAAGAAGTGTCCTTCAATGGTAGCCTGTTTATTTGTGTCTTGTTTTAGGAGTGCTGCTCCATCTGCATGCAGACGCTGTAACAGAAGTTTTCATAAGGCTGGGGGAAATTGCAGAGCTGCCCTGTGAGGCTTCCTATGTACCTGAAGTTCAGTACCGAGCGATCAGCTGGTACAAGGTAAAATAGATTTACTGTTGTATTTAAGGAAGATTTGGACCATATTTATGTGCAGCAGTCGCAGTTTGGGCTGAGGATGCAGTTATGGGGAACTTCTTGCGCACAGGTGGATTGAGCCTTCAGTTAAAATCGAAAAGATGATCCGTGTGGAGTTTGCACATTCTCCCCGTGTCTGCGTGGGTTTCTCCCCCACAACCCAAAAGATTGGCCACGCTAAATTGCCCCTCAATTGGAAAAAAGGAATTGGGTACTCTAAATTTATAAAAAATAAAATCGAAAAGGTGCATTGCTCCAAGTATGACACTAACCTTCAAACGTTGCAGTGTGAATAATGCCCATTGTGGGCGGGATCTTTTGGCAAATCTGACAGTTAGACTCACTTTAATACGTAATTTCCAGAGGCATTGCTTGGTCACACTAAGAAGTCTAACACCACCAGGTTAAAGTCTGTAGCGCACAATGACTTACGAGAGACGAATAGAGATGAAGTCGATGAGGCTTTATTAAGCGTGACTTGTTCCCCGCAGTTCAACAACAGATTGGAGCTGCGGGGAGAACTCCTGTTTCTTATACTCCGCCTTCAGGGCGGAGCTAGAGATCAACAGCCAACCAGGACCCGGGATCTGTCAGCCAATGGCATCATGGCTTCACAGTCCCACATGACCCCTAATGCATACTACCACAAAGTCCAACAAGTTTATTTGGAATCACTAGCTTTCGGAGCGTCGCTCCTTCAACAGGTGAGTGAAGAAGTAGGTTACACAAACACATATAGACAAAGTCAATGATGCAAGATGATACTTTGAATGAGAGTCTTTGCAGGTAATTAAGTCTTTACAGGTCCGGACGGTGCAACTGGGGAGCGGGATGATCACAGTTTAAAAAGGTGTGAATTGTCTCAAGCCAGGACAGTTGGTAGGATTTTGCAAGCCCAGGCCAGATGGTGGGGGGTTAAAGTAGTGAGACATGAATCCAAGGTCCCGTGCAGAACTTGGCTATCAATTTCTGCTCAGCGATTCTGCATTGTCGCACATCCTGAAGGCTGCCTTGGAGAACGCTTACCCAAAGATCAGAGACTGAATGCCCTGGACTGCTGAAGTGTTCCCTGACTAAAAGGGAACATTCCTGCCTGGTGATTGTCACGCCATGTCCGTTCATCCATTGTTGCAGTCTTTGTCCACCTTGGTGACCTCGGGCGAGTGCCAGTTCTGGCTCCACAAACGGGGGGCCAGATGGAAGGGCACTCGTGGGAGTCTCAAGGGGATTGGAGGCCCCCTGGTGCATGCCCTTTGGGCAGGGTCATACCCTGGCAGTGCTGGTGCCACCTGGAAACATTGGCCCTGCCAGCCTGGCACTTGGGTTAGATAGGGGGCCTTAATGAGGTCACACATAGCCTTGTTTTCTGTCCTGAGCAGCTCTGCTCCCTGGAACACCTCAGCGTAGCGAAGGACCAGGACTCTATTTTTAAATGGTGTCCTGATCTCTGGAGCCCCCTGACATGCCCCCCCCCCCAAATCCCCAACAAGGGGGTACCTGTGTCTCCACTGCACTCCCACTAATACCCATGCAGCGCAACCCCAGCCTGATCACCACTGTGAAAAATGCCAGCTTTGCAGTGCCAGCCTGGTTTTATGACAATGCCCTTGTCACCTGGATGGAGTCAGGCTGGCACCCCAGCTGGCACTGCCAGGGTGGCAGTGCCAAGGTTCCCAGGTGGCACTGGCAGTGTCAGTGTACCACCCTGCCCAAAGGACATGCAGCTGGGGGCCTCCGATCCCCTGGGAGACTCCCACAAGTGCCGTTCTGTCTGGTCCCCTTGTATGGAGACCAGTATTGAATGGCACTTGCCCGAGGTAACCAAGGTGCAGGGAGTAGATCACAACGCCTTGGGTGCCTCGGGAAACTGCATATATGTCCAACTCGAAAATGCAGATTTGCCAAAAATCCCACCCACAATGGGCGTGATTCACATTGCAAAGTCTTGCGAGATTGTGTTAGATCTTGCCAATGCGAGGTGTTGCGAGCTGGGTAGATCCCAGGAGCGAGGTCTCCCGGCTTCTGTCAGCCACGGTGCGCTGCTTTTCAGGTGCAGCATGGCTGTTCGATTGCGCCCGTTGTCGCCACAGGAAATAAAGTGCAATTCCCGCCGGGCGGATTGGCACAATCCAGATCACAATCCACCCACAGAACAGTTTTTGGAGTCGGGGCTGATTTGTATCGTAGGACCCGAAGAAGCCGGCAAGGCTGGATCCCATCTCGGAATGATACTACAGCCCCTCCCATAATGCTGGCAAGGTTCACCCCCAAATTGCTGGCCCCCCAAATCGCTGGCCAAGAACTGCCTAATTGCTGGCAAGGCCTCCCCCAAAGTGAATGACACTCCATTATGGGTTCGCCAGAAGGACCCCTCCATCCCAGTCCCCCCTTTAAGCCCGGGAGGTGCAGGCCACGAGACTCAACGGAGTTTGATGCCCGATGAGAATCCTGTTTTGGACCTCATGCCGAATTCAATGGGCCAGCAGGAGTCTTGGCTCGGGATACCCACCCCAGGGAATTGAAAATGGGAGGTTATGGCCCAAAACCCTCGGCAATTAAATCCACTTCCACCATAAACCATTCAGCTCCTCTTACCTTTTCACACTTGGGTGTGCGGTTGAGTCACAAAAATAATCAGTCAAATCATTTGCATTGAAAGGGAGGGAGTTTTTAAGAGGGGAATTTATGTGTTATTTTTTGGTTTCCTTCCTCGATTAACTATAGCAACCTTTTAGTTTCTAGAAGTGTCAGCTCGCCTTGCGGTCATCATAGATTTAAGGCAAAAAGGGCTGGAAATTTAGAGGGGATTTGAGGAAAAACCTTTTCACCCGTGGGAATCGGAAACTCACTGTCTGAAAGGGTGGTCAATGTGGGAACCCTCACAATTTAAGAAGCATTTCGATGAGCACTTGAGACACTGTAGCATACAGGCTGCAGGTCAATTGCTGGGAAATGGGATTAGAATAGAGTGGTGCTTGATGGCTGGCACAGGCATGATGGGCCAAAGGGCCTTTTTGCACTATTAAACTCTGACTCTATGAGTCTATTCTATCTAGGCCTGTATGCAATACTGAGGGAATGCAGAATTGCTCCAGTGCTGCCTCTTGTCCTTATGGATATAAAAGACCTCTAAACTTCTTTTTGAAGAACTGGTCAAATTAGTCTCTCAAACAATGGTTGAAATATTCTGTCCTCGCTCACTGCTGAAAGTGAATGGAGTTTTATCTGGAATGCCAAATTTTCATTTCACGGGTCATGTGATGGATGAAACCAGAGAATCCCACCCATAATATGCTAAACAAAAGAACTATTCTTTAATTTGATATTTTCTGTCAAAAAAAGAATAGCAACTAGCAAATCTCGGCTACTAAGCTGTTAAGGGAATTTCACTGTTCCATCTGAGTCCGGGGGAGATTTTTAATCTCTTTTCATTTAAATTCAGGTCTCTGTTACTTCTTAAATTGACCATGTGATGAAGAGTTTAAATAAGACCATCCGAATCCTCAATTTGAGTTTTAATTCATCCCGAATGTGTTAAATTCTATAAGGCATAAACATTTAGGTGGCAGTAACTGAATAATTCTGCATTAATAATCTAAAATTGCTGAGCATATTTGTATGTTGTGTTTTCATGTAAATTGTCGGAAGTATGTACATTGTAATATATCCATTTTGAACATTATATTCATCAGTATCCTAACATCTTCCTGACTGTAATTTTGAATGGAGTTTATAGTGACGTGTTTTCACAACTGTTAAAACCTGAGTTTCAACAAAATCATGATGCCTGATAGTTCATGTAGGCCTGCCTCCTCATCTTGCCCTACAGTTGTGGAGTGCTATCTCTCAAGCTATATATAATCAGTTGTTTGTCTCTAATGGAGACAGATGCCTATGTTTATGGCCTAAGGCTAATTACTTGCTAAACTAAATAAGAATTTCTGGGTTTGAAATCAAGCCAAACATATGTTTGAATATATTAAGAACAAACTTGGGTTAGAAGTACAACTAGAAGAAGTATTGGAGTTTACAGCACACATGGAGATTACAAAGCCCACGTCTGGGCCTGTACTCGATGGAGTTTAGAAGAATGAGGAGGGATCTCATTGAAACATACAGAATACTGAGAGGCCGAGATAGAGTGAACATGGAGAGGATGTTTCCACTAGTAGGAGAAACTAGAACCCGAGGGCACAGCCTCAGACTGAAGGGACGAACCTTTGACAGAGATGAGGAGACATTTCTTCAGCCAGAGGGTGGTGAATCTGTGGAACTAATTGCCGCAGAAGGCTGTGGAGGCCGAGTCACTGAGTGTCTTTAATACAGAGATAAATAGGTTCTTGATTAAGAAGAGGATCAGGTGTTATGGGGAGAAGGCAGGAGAATGGGGATGAGAAACATATTAGTCATGATTGAATGGCAGAGCAGACTCAATGGGCCGAATGGCCTGATTCTGCTCCGATATCTTATGGTCCATATCTCTAGCTGACTCTTTGCAAGAGCAAGCCAAATCTAATTTCAATCTTCCTCTTCTTCTACATCAAATGATTTTCCATATGTTGGTCTCCGGTTTAAGTACAGGAAGTCCTCTCTTTACGTTGCCCCTATTTAAGTTGTTTCACAGTTTAACTGACCATGGTTGAGGTGGGGGTTTACATTTAACATTGGGAGTTCGTTCAACCTTGTTTCATGCTCATTGTATTTTTTTAAAAAAAATTTTTTGAGGCATTTATATTATAAATTTTAACAGAGTAAACGACCAAATATCAAACAATTCATGCTCATTGTAGAGTCGCGTGATCCGATCTGCTCGATTTTGGAGTGGATGCATCCTCCCGCCCATCAACCCTCCCTCTTGCAGCTTACCTCAAACCCTCGCTCATAGGGGGGGATTGGGGAGAGGGAGGGGGGGGGTTGGGGAGAGGGAAGCAGCGAGTGCGAGAGGCAGTGACCTGGAGGGTTGTAGACTGGAATGGATGGTGGTGGCTCATGGAGCAGGATGTGCAGCATGAGGAGGTTTGGTGAGCACAATCAGTGATGATTGGGCAGTGGCAAAGATGAGGAGCGGTGAATGGGACATGGAAACTAATTGGAAAGAATGAGCATTTTTTTCCTTTTTAAAAAAAATTCATTTTATAAGTTAATTTTTGAAGATAGGAATTTAGCAATTATAGTAATTCAACTTACAGAATAAGAGATATGTCCTACTAGAGCCTTAACTATATGTTTTATATTACTTATAATGGGGAAAATCCGATTTGAAGTTACACATTTCAGGAATGCATCTACAACACGGTACGGCACAGTGGTTAGCAGGTTCAATTCTGGCCTTGGTACTGTGTGGAGTTTGTACATTCTCCCGTGTCTGCATGGGTTTCCTCCCACAGTCCAATGATGTGCAGGTTGGGTGGATGGGCCATGCTAAATTTCCCCTTAGTGTCCAAAGATGTGTCGGTTACAGGGAATGGGCGGGGTAGAGAGCCTAGGTAGGGTACTCTTTCAGACTCGATCTGCACTGTAGGAATTCTATCGGTTAAGCAAGGACTTGTTGTACTCCACGGTCCAAGGTATTGGCCATGCTAAATTGCCCCTTAGTGTCCAAAAAAGGTTAGATGGGGTTACAGAGATAAGGTGGAGGAGTGGGCCTAGATAGTGTGCTCTTTAGGAGTGTTGGTGCAGACACGATGGGCTGAATGGCCTCCTTCTCCACTAGATAGTCTATGATCCTCTAGGTTACAAATGTACTGTGTAGAAAAAAGAAACACTGTTTGATTCTCAGTGATTTACATACATTTTAATATTTTTCTAGGTAGCTGATGATGGGTTCAGTTTATCAGGAATTGTGCGAAGGGATTTCAGGGAGAACATTTCCAGGAAGTATCTGGGTTTTGACGGATCAGTTGAGGTGGCTAGTGCCAAGCCTTATGCCTTGACCATTCACAATGTCTCCGGTGAAGATATGGGAACGTACCGGTGTTCCATGTGGGCACCACTTGGAAAGAGAAACAAAGAGGCGGATATGAGACTGATGATCAAAGTGGGTCAGTATCTTAACAAAAGTTTAAAAGATAGCGTATAGTTTTGTTTTTTAAAATATTTTTTTATTAAGGTTTTTTAACAACACAATTTTCCCCTTACAAACAGTAGCCCCCCCCACCCCGTAACAAAATAACGCAAAATCTCCCTGAGCAAGATATATACATGGCAAGATGGTATATTTACATAGCTTTATACACTGGCTCTTGGCCGCACGTACCATTTCCCCCCACCCTCCATGATATCTCCCGCTCGTCCATCCCCTCGAACAATCTCTCGTTTTCCCCCCCCCCACCGCCCCCCCAGGGTTGCTGCTGCTACTGATCGACCTTCTTCTAACGCTCCGCGAGATATTCTAGGAACGGTTGCCACCGCCTGTAAAACCCCTGTGCAGACCCCCTCAAAGCAAACTTAATTATCTCCAATTTTATGAACCCCGCCATGTCATTAATCCAGGCCTCCAGGCTAGGGGGCTTCGCCTCCTTCCACAATAGCAAGACCCTTCGCCGGGTTACTAGGGACGCAAAGGCCAGAATTCCGGCCTCTTTCGCCTCCTGCACTCCCGGCTCATCCACTACTCCAAATATTGCTAGTCCCCAGCTTGGCTTGACCCGGACCTTCACCACCTGGGATATTACTCCCGCCACACCTCTCCAGAACCCCTCCAATGCCGGGCATGACCAAAACATATGGACATGGTTCGCCGGGCTCCCTGAACATCTTTCACATCTATCCTCTACCCCAAAGAACCTACTCAGCCTCGCCCTCGCCTCGTCAAATGCGCTCTGTGAACCACCTTAAATTGTATCACACTGAGCCTGGCACACGAGGAGGAGGTATTAACCCTACCCAGGGCATCCGCCCATAGCCCTTCCTCAATCTCCTCCCCCAGCTCCTCTTCCCATTTACCTTTCAATTCTTCTACTAGCGCTTCCCCCTCTTCTTTCATCTCTTGGTATATTTACGACACCTTGCCCTCCCCGAGATCACCCTATCTTGAACTTCTTGTACCGGGAGCAATGGAAATTCCCTCACCTGTCTCCTCACAAAAGCCCTCACCTGCATATATCTAAATGCATTTCCCGGGGGTAACTCAAATTTCTCCTCCAGTGCCCCTAGGCTCGCAAATGTCCCGTCAATGAACAGGTCCCCCATTCTTCTTATCCCCGCCCGATGCCAGCATTGGAACCCCCCGTCCATCTTCCCCGGGACAAACCGGTGGTTACCCCTGATCGGGGACCACACCGATGCTCCCATTGCACCCCTGTGCCGTCACCACTGGCCCCAGATCCTTAGCGTTGCCGCCACCACCGGGCATGTGGTGTATTTTGTCGGCGAGAGCGGCAGCGATGCCGTTACCAATGCCCCCAGGCTTGTTCCTTTACAGGCCGCCATCTCCATCCTCTTCCATGCCGCCCCCTCTCCCTCCATGACCCACTTGCGGATCATCGCTACGTTTGCTGCCCAGTAGTAACTCTCTAGGTTTGGCAAAGCCAACCCTCCTCGGTCCCTGTTGCGTTCCAAGAACCCTCTCCTAACCCTCGGTGTCTTATTTACCCACACATACCCCATAATACTTCTACCTACTCTCTTGAAAAAGCCCTTGGTGATCACGATGGGGAGGCACTGAAACACGAACAAAAACCTCGGAAGGACCACCATTTTGACCGACTGCACCCTACCCACCAACGAGAGCGGGAGCATGTCCCATCTTTTAAAATCTTCCTCCATTTGCTCCACCACCCTCGTCAAATTCAGTTTATGTAGGGCCCCCCAACTTCTGGCTATCTGGATCCCCAGATACCGAAAACTCCTCTCCGCCCTCCTCAGCGGCAGGTCCCCTATCCCTCTTTCCTGGTCCCCTGCCTGTAATACAAAAAGCTCACTCTTCTCTACATTAAGCTTGTAGCCCGAGAACTCTCCAAACTCCTTCAGAGTCTGCATGACCTCCACCATCCCCTCCATTGGGTCCGCCACGTATAGCAGCAGGTCATCCGCATATAGCGATACCCGATGCTCCTCTCCCCCACATTGAGGAGCGAAATCGGCCTGTACAATCCACATTGCAGTGGATCCTTGTCTCGCTTTAGAATCAAGGAGATTGTTGCCTCCGACATTGTCTGAGGCAGGGTTCCCTCCTCTCTTGCCTCGTTGGAGGTCCTCACCAGTAGCGGGGCCAGCAGGTCCACATATTTTCTATAGAATTCCACTGGGAACCCGTCCGGCCCCGGGGCCTTCCCCGCCTGCATGCTCCCCAAACCCTTACTCAACTCCTCCAACCCAATTGGTGCCCCCAAACCCACTGCCTCCTGCTCCTCCACCCTCGGGAACCCCAGCTGGTCCAGGAATCGCCTCATCCCCCCCTTCCCCCCCTGGGGGCTGGGATCTGTACAGCTCTTCATAGAAGTCCTTGAATACCTTATTTATTTTCGTTGCACTTCGAACCGTGGCTCCCCTTCCATCTTTGATTCCCCCTATTTCCCTCGCTGCCGCCCTCTTACGGAGCTGGTGTGCCAGCATCCGACTAGCCTTTTCCCCGTACTCGTAAGTCGCCCCTTGTGCCTTCCTCCACTGTGCCTCCGCCTTGCCCGTGGTCAGCAGGTCAAACTCCGTCTGGAGCCGTCGCCTTTCACCAAGTAATCTTTCCTCCGGGGCCTCTGCGTATCTCCTGTCCACTTGCAAGATCTCCCCCACTAACCTCTCCCTTTCCATTCCCTCTATCTTCTCCCTATGAGCCCTGATGGAGATCAGCTCTCCCCTGATCACCGCCTTCAACGCCTCCCATACCACCCCCACTCGCACCTCCCCGTTGTCGTTGGCCTCCAAGTACCTTTCAATACACCCCCTCACCTTCCCACACACCACCTCATCGGCCAGCAGTCCCACATCCAGCCGCCACAGTGGGCGTTGGTCCCTCTCCTCTCCCAGCTCCAGTTCCACCCAGTGCGGGGCATGGTCCGAAACGGCTATGGCCGAATACTCCGTCCCCTCCACTCTCGGGATGAGCGCCCTGCCCAGAACAAAGAAATCTATCCGGGAGTAAGCCTTATGCACGTGGGAGAAAAAAGAAAATTCCCTGGCCTGCGGTCTTGCAAACCTCCATGGGTCCACTCTCCCCATCTGATCCATAAACCCCCTAAGTACCTTGGCCGCCGCCGGCCTCCTTCCCGTCCTTGATCTGGAGCGGTCCAGTACTGGGTCCAGCACCGTATTGAAGTCCTCTCCCATTATCAGTCCTCCTACCTCCAGGTCCGGAATGCGCCCCAACATGCGCTTCATAAATCCCGCATCATCCCAGTTCGGGGCGTATACATTTACCAACACCACCCACGTCCCTTGCACCCTACCACTCACCATCACATATCTCCCTCCTTTATCTGCTACGACAGTCTTGGCCTCAAATGACACATGCTTTCCCATCAGAATTGCCACCCCTCTATTTTTTGCGTCCAATCCCGAGTGAAATACCTGTCCTACCCATCCCTTTCTTAACCTGACCTGGTCCGCCACCTTCAGGTGTGTCTCTTGGAGCATTGCCATGTCTGCCTTCAGTCCCTTCAAGTGCGCGAACACTCGAGCCCGCTTCACCGGCCCATTCAGGCCCCTCACGTTCCACGTTATCAGCCGGATTGGAGGGACTCTCACCCCCCCCCCACCCCCCCCGGCTGACTAGCCATCTCCTTTTCTGGGCCAGTCCCTTGTCCGCGTCTCCCTCACTCTCCAGTCCCCCAGCCGGGGGACCCCCGTCCCAGCCACCTCTTCTGTGTCCCGCTCTCTTTCGGCCAGTGCAGCAGCAACCCTTTTTCCTCCCTCCTCTCTCCCCACTAGATCCCCGTCTAGCTTTTTTGCTCCCCCCATATCCCTCCCGTAAGTCAGCTGACACCTGCTGACCCCGGCTTCCCCCGCCATCCCTTTAACCCCCCCCGTGCGTGAATCTCCCAATCAATGTACATTCCTTTGTTCCCCTTCCCGCCTTTTTTGCCGCGCGCGGGAAAGACAACCCCGCGCCTTCCAAAGCCTGCCCCGCCCCCATGGCGCAGCTCCTGTCGTGGCCTTGTCCCTCTTCCTTCTGGGCCCATTTCAGGACCCTCTCTCTGTCCGTAAACCAGTGAAATCTCACCACCATCGCCCTTGGCGGCTCTTTTGCCTTGGGCTTCCTCGCTAGCACTCGGTGCGCCCCATCCAGCTCCAGCAGTCCCGGGGGGGCCTCCGCACCCATCAGCGTCCCGATCATTGTGCCCGCATATGCCGCGACATCGGCCCCCTCCACTCCTTCTGGGAGACCCAGGATCCACAAGTTGTTTCTCCTTGATCTGTTCTCCAGGTCTTTGAGTCTTCCCGCCCACGTCTTGTGCAGCGCCTTGTACCGCTTCACTCTCTCCGCCAGGCCCACGAGCTCGTCGTCGTTCTTACTCACTTTTTCCTGGATCTTCACCTCTTGGGCTTTCTGGGTTGCTCCAAGTTTTTCAACCATTGCCAGTATAGGCGCCACCATCTCCTTACGCAGCTCCTCGAAGCAGCACTTGCTGAACTCTTTCATCTCCTCTCTGTCCGTGGGCGCCGCCATTTTGTTTTTTCCTTCTTTTTCTTCTTTCTTCTCCCGCTGCTCCAGGGCCGCTTTTTTCGCCGTTTCGCTGCGGGTCCGATCCATGCTGGTCTGTAGGGGACCTTTCTCCTTCCTTCCCCACGGGTTGGTTTTTTAAAAAAATGCCGTTGGGGCTCCCTTAGCGGGCCCAAAAGTCCGTTTTTGCGGGAGCTGCCAAATCGCGCGGCTTAGCTCCGCATCGCCGCAACCCGGAAGTCAAGATAGCGTATAGTTAAATGAACAGTACTGTATTTGTCACATCAAAACCATGGGGGGAGTTATGAATTGGCGCTTCTGGTGCTGAGCTTTGCATTACAGGAGCACAAACCAGGAATTGGTGAGAAATACTGCGCTTGGATGGAAAAATGTTTGGGATAGGAAGTGCTAATTCATCTAACCTATCCTCCTATGCAAAAGACGAAGTGTTAAGAATGTGTTCCTGTTTCCGTCCACAGATGGTGACTGACCCCCTGGGTATTTCCAGCACTTTTTTTTTGATTTTATTTTGCACTAACAATTTGATCACTTAGCAACGGGTCAAAGTGGTTCTGCGTTGATTAGATTGATTGTCCAGGGACAGACAATGCCGCGCGCGCACGGGCCACAGCCTGTGCAACCTGCATGGGTTCCTTTGGTGATTTCAATGAGGAAACTTATGCAAGTAATAGCCAGTGACACTGTCTCTGCCTAGCGACATCAACATAGAATCAACAGTCAACGCTTTGAAAAGGTGGTACTCCACACCTGGAATTCCAATGAAATCATGAGTGGGTAGTGATACCCAGAATTTACTTCTCTATCATGATATCATCAGAATCATGGGCGTCATTCTCCGCCGGCGGGAGTCTCCGTTTTGCCGGCGCCCGGGGGTTTCCTGACGGCGTGGGGCTGCCCCACAATGGGAAACACCATTGACCGGCCGGTGTAACGGAGCATCCCGCCGGCGGGTCGGGGCAGAAATGTGGCGGGGCGGGATGGAGAATTTTGCCCATTATGTTGCAATATGGGAGTTCCACACACAAGGCTGCTGTGTTGCTACCTTTAAAACAAGGCTGCATCAGACATGACTAGGAAATGCTGATAAGGGATCAAAGAGATTCAAGACAGTCCCTATCATCAAGAGTGACCTTGGGGGAGATAAAAGCAAAAATTCTGTAGGCTGTCAGCAGGCCAGACAGTGTCAGTCCCAAACACAAATCAGTTGACATTTCAGCATAAAAGCCTCATTGGAATTGCAAAATATCACAAACAACATTGAATCATAGAATCCCGAAAGTACAGAAAGAGGCCATAATAATAGGTGGAATGAGGGAGCAAACATACAGACAGACATAACATGAGTTAGTGTGTCACTGCAAGGATCAGGAAATGATTAAAGGACAAAAATGATGTGCACAAGAGAAAAAAGACATACATACTGAGAAAATGAGACATCCATAGAATTCCGACAGTGCAGAAGGCCATTTAGCCCATCGAGTCTGCACCAACCATCGAAAAGAGCACCCTGCCTCGTCCTGTTCCCTGTAACCCAATTTACCTGCACATCTTTGGACTGTGGGGGGGGAAACCGGAGCGCCCGGAGGAATCCCATACAGACCAAAACTCCACACAGACAGTCACCCAAGGCCGGAATTGAACCCGGGTCCCTGGCACTGATGCAGCAGTTACATCACTTCAATGAATTCAGGAAGAGACGTTTTTGGGAAAGAGTGCTTGGTGAATTATGTAATAAATTAATATCACATTGTGATCCTTTTTTTTACCACTGAGCAACAATTCATACTGGTGCCCTATCAGTAGCGCCCGAGATTATATTGTTGTGTATTCCTTTTTCCCCCAGGGCAGTTAATAATAGCTGAGTAAATATCTTGTCCCTTTGTTTTTTAAGCAGCACCAAGTCAATGAGCTCCCTCATGGGGTCTGTTGGAATTCCCATAACTGTAGAGAAGAGCAATCTGTGCAGTATTATCAGCTTCACACAATGTATCACAAGTGACAAGAGGAGCTGAATTTACATCCCCAATCGGCTGCCTCCTGACATCTGTGGCTGTTTTCATTGTTCTGTCCCTCATTGTCTTTGCTGATATGTCTTTAATTTTTAAAATAGTTTGGATTTGTTTCTAAAATAACTGTCCAGCTGCTCTGAGACTTTGACATCCAGTCTTTACATATTCACCTTTTGTGAATGGCCTTTATTTATTTCCCAATCCCTTGAGCTGCCACAGCAACAGCAGCAGGACTTGAGCGACTCGATGGTTTCATCCACTTAGTGAACATCGGCCTAGATTTATTTGCCTTGTCCTGCAGAACCTGGCGGATGTTGGCTTATCTGACCAGGGAACATCAGAGGAGGAAGGATCAGTGGCATCACGCGATGGTGTGGTCACGGGGAATTTGTTAACAAGTCAACTGGAGAGCTTTCTGCTGCAAGTAAGGCACCTGAATGACTGTGTCGAGGATTCCATCAGCGACAGGCTGCTCGCCTCATTTTCACCTGAAGTCTACTGTTGATGTCACTGGTGTTCAGTGTCTGCCTGGGGATCCCAGTGATATGTCTGAAGATAGACCACTGGATAGTACCTTCCCCAAAGTCGAAGTTGACCATATAACCTTTTAGATGCCCTGCTCACCTCATGTTAAACAAAGCACTGATGAAACCATTATGAAATGACGTTGCCTCTAAATGACTGAGGTTCATTGTTTTTTTTCCCAATTAAGGGGCAATTTAGCGTGGCCAATCCACTTGTCCTGCACATCTTTTTGGGTTGTGGGGGTGAGACCCACGCAGACATGGGAGAATGTGCAAACTTCACATGGACAGTGCCCGTGGCTGGGGTCGAACTCGGGAACGTGACGCCGTGAGGCAGCAGTGCTAACCACTGTGCCACCGTGCCGCCCTGACTGAGGGTGATTGTTGGTGGACATCAATTCCAGCATGTTATGGAATGGAGTTGTTTGCCTTTTAAAGGTATAACTCCATTGTTACCAGTCACTCAGCCACCATAGCATGTACAGTGGCCACTGTAAGAAAGCATTGGGTGTTGGGAGGGCATATCAGCAAATTAGTGCAAGGCCCAGTGGACCCTGCAAGGTTTTCTTTCCTTCTCCCTTTAGATTTTGGCAACTGTGCACTTCAAGAGCTGATTCAGTTAATTTTTCATACCTGACCCCACTATGAACTATAGTGATCTCCCAGTGATAATCCCAATATTGGTCGATAGTCATTACGGTTGACCATGGAAAATCTCTACTAGTTACCACAGTGTGATTTTGGGCAAGTGTTGATTTAAATAGTTCACGATCTCTCTCTAATGTTTTGATTGGAAAGGTCTTCATCTTATTCACTTTGCGCCTGTTGTCAAAAGAACGAATAATTTATCTATAACAGCGTGTGCAGCTATTTCCATTGAGTGAGTGCAGCACAAAACAGCAACAGAAAGCTTCAAAAGATGCCATAGCAACAACAAAGAACACCATAGCAACATAGCGACTTGAAGTACAACAGTGCAGCATTGTGCGTCACTCTGCACTGATCCAATTTAGAATTTGGCGACCACTCACAAACAGACTGCATGTGCAGAATTAGGGCAACATTTAACTAAATTCGGTTTTTATATTTGCTCAGAATTTTACAACACAAATGTATTCTGTTGCAACACAATTCAGTGACTATCTATCCCCTATTTTCAATAGTGCAATTAATTTTCTAGGGTTCTGCTGAGGAGGAGGTGGGAATGGTCTACTGTGTGATAGTAATCTTTCAGATCAGTCTGTATATGTACAAAATGGCAAAACAGAAGTGAATCAATCACAGTATAAACAAAGTGTAGTGATCTCTGTGCTTTCTATTATTTATTCACTGTAGGGGAGACTGAAGAAACCAAGGATTTTATCCTGGAAAGGAAGCATTTGAGAGGTAATCTTATTGAACATATGACCATGAGTAGAACGTCAGCCTCTCAAGCCTACTCCACCATTTAGCTTGCTGATGGTTAATCTACAACTGAAGTCTACTTTCAACTTTTGCTTCATGTTCCTTAATATAGTTCTTACCGGACGGGAGGCGGCCGCACAATGGAGGGCTCCCGTTCGGGAAGGGCATTTTCGGGGCTTTAAGCCCAGCCCCAGGTGTCATGATATTCAGGTGAACATCACAGCACATACATAACTCACATAATGATGGACAGATCAACGGACCAATCAACACACACAACACGACAGCCAATCACGGACAAGAGCATACACAGTACAAAGCAGGGAACACGACACTTCCTGGGGACTCGAGCAGGAGTGAGCTCAGGGCACAGACCTCATTGCCAGCCACTCAGAGGTTCACCATGTGCTGAATACCAGAGTTTACTATGTTTATAGTTCAATTAAATAAAAACTGCGTTGTACCATACGCAACCGTGTTGGTTCGTCTGTGTGTCAGAGTACCCAACACTTCACCAGGGTCCACGGAGGCGGCAAAAGCAGGAAGAAACAGTGAAGAAAAATGTCGAGGGTAAGCAAAAAATTGTCCGTAAAGAAAACAGCTGAAGGCCCGTCTGGGAGTGGAAGGGTCACCAAGGAAAATGGAGGCTGGAGCACCAGGGGAGCCGCATTGCTTACGGCTGAAGAAATAACTAAGGTGATGGCTGCGGAATTCGAAAGGCAGTTTACAAGATACATGGAGACAATGAGGAAGGAGATGAGAGAAGTTTTGAGTGTGCTGGTGGAGGAGGTGATTTCCCCGGTGATGATGGCGGTGGCGAGCGCAGTGGCGGAGGTGCGAGAGCAAGGGGAGGCGCTGAAGGAAGTGGCAGAGACATTATTGCAGCACGGTGATCAACTTGCCTCGATGGGGAAGGAGATGCAGAAGGTGATGGACATTAACAAGGATCTGCGAGGGAAAATGGAAGACCTGGAAAACAGATCCAGGCGACAGAATTTGAGGATTGTGGGGCTGCCCGAAGGAGTTGAAGGACCGAGGCCGATTGAGTATTTTGCCGCGATGCTGGCAAAACTATTGGGGGAGGGGGAGGGTCCCTCCCGATATGAACTGGATCGGGCTCATCAGTCGTGGAGGCCTGTACCAAGGGCGAGTGAACCGCCAAGGGTAGTGACTCTGTGCTTCCGTAGGTACAGTGTGAAGGAGAAGGTCCTGAGCTGGGCCAAGCAGAAGCGGGCGGTGCAGTGGGCTGGAGCTGGTATACGTGTACGTGGAGCTGGCAAGGAGGCGGGCTGCCTTCAACCGGGTGAAGAGGGCACTGTATATTAGCAAGGTGCAGTGCGGCATTGTATATCCAGCGAAGCTGAGGGTGACTTACAAGCTCAGGGACTTTTATTTTGGAACGGCGGAAGCAGCGGAGGAGTTTGCGATAGCAGAAGGACTGTGGCAGAATTGAGAAATGGCCATGTGCCGATGTGACCTCATGACTGACTGTATTTTCTTTTTTTGTTTCACTGCTAAAGGAGCCAATGTTGTATATATTTGGACAAGGGAAGTGATGGGACTTTCACTCTAAATGAGGGCTCTTTGGGGTGTAGGTGGATATGCGGGGTTTGTGTGCTAAAAGGGAATTTCTGGGCTTTCCTCGGGCCTGGCAAGGGGGAAAGGGACCCGGGCGGGGGCCTCCACGCTGGCCGGTTTAAGCCGGCCAGTGAATGGCAGTGAGGTGGGGGAGGGGCTGTGGCCATCGGAGCCTGGCAGAACAGAGTCCGAGTGGTCTAGCCGGGGTGGAAAGTTGGGAAGGAACCGAGGTTGGGGGGAGGAGTTTTACAAGAGGCAGTGGACGGGAGGAGTTGGAGACTGTGGGGACGGTGGGGGGTGTACAACTCTTGGGTATCATGTATGGTACTCTTTCAGAGGTTGGATGGCGTTGAGTGTAGGGGGGGAGGGGGAGTGGACTCTATAGGACAATGGTGACCATGGGCGGTCCCGGACCCCTTTTTCTTTATCTCCTTTGTTTTTTGTTGCCACCGTGGGAGGGTTTGTTTTATTGGAGGCATATACTGACAGGTGGGCCGTTGTTTGGGGTGGTGGGAGGATGGGATAATTGGTATTGTTACGGGGATTGATTTTGTATTTGTTACCGTTTACTGTTTGTGGGTGGGGTGTAAATTTTGAAGGAAAATGTGAAAATGGAGAATAAAAACATTTAAAAAAAAAAAAATGGTTCTTACCTTAAAAATCTGTTGAATTTGGTCTTGTAAGCTCCAATTGTCCCAGCATTCAGAATCTTTTGGGAGAACAAATTACAGGTTTCTTCTGTCCCTTCCAGGGATAGGAGGGGGGAGTGAACCTGGGTAGAGTGCTCTTTTGGAGGGTTGGTGCAGACCTGATGGACTGAATGGCCTCCTTCTGCACTGAGAGATTCTATAGTCTTAATGTCCCTCCATGATGGAGCAGCCACAGTCCTTTTGGGTGGGCAATTTCAAAGATTTATAGCTCCCCAAGTAAAGACGCTTCTCCTCGTTTCAGTCCTAAATGATCAGCCTTGTACTGGATCCTATGTTCTAGATTTCCCAGCTAATGGAAAAAAACTGTTAATATTTACCCTGTTTAGCCCCTTCAGAATCTTGAATGAGATCACCTCTCATTCTTTTGGACACCAGAGAGTAAAGACGCAATTTACTCAGCATCTCATCATAGGGCAACCCTCTCTTCCCTGGAACCAATCTAGTTAACCTTCACTGAACTACCTTCAAGACTAGTGTAGCCTTCCTTAAATATGGGGACCCTAACCATGCACGATATTCTAGGTGTGGTCTCACCAAAACCCTATATAATTATAGACTTCTTTAATCTTGCACTCTAAATCGATAGCAATAAAACCAAACATGGCAATTACCTTCCTAACTTCTTGCTGTACAAGGATTCAAACTTTCTGTGTTTTTTACACCAGTACATCCAAGTCTCTCTCAACAAGAACAGTTAAAAGTTTCACGCCTTAGGGTTGTTATACCCGATTTTGTTTTTCCCTCCATCCAGCTTATCTTGGAAGCACTTGTGTTTAGAAAAGTTTCTTTTTAAGTACTTAAGATACAAGTTGTTGTGTCTGGGGAGAAATCACGATCACGGTGGTCATGGTAACATCAGTTGGCTATGGTTGCTGTAAAGGCTGCAGTGCGTGTGCGCACTGATCATTGCGATGTGGCCTTGCTGGAGCTTTTTCTGTTCCGTTTTACTGAGTGGGGCTTTCTATGGGTACTGTCAAGATATTTATGGGTTAGCTCAATCTCCAGTGAGGATTTTCCCCCTCTTTTTTTTGTCTGACTATAGGTTCCAGAAAGCTTGAGACTAGCTATGGTGACGGTGTTGCCATGGTTACAGCTGGCATTCCATTGTAAGGATGAGCACACAGCTGTTTAATTTAGGTTCAGTTCAACAATTCTGTATACTATACATTCCCTTTATCTTGAACCGTTGCTTCCTTCGCTAGTTTTGCCCCTAGTTTTATCTTCTAAAGGCTTTGTCGCGTTCACCTTATCGTAGAATCCCTACAGTACAGAAGGAGGCCATTTAGCCCATCTGCACCAACCCACTGAAAGAGTACCCCACCTAACCTTTTGGACACTAAGTGGCAATTTAGCATGGCCAATCCACCTAACCTGCACATCTTTAGACTAATGCCCTTAATCCACCTCAATTCCAGAACCAGAGTATGAAGTGTCAGTAGGGGACCATTTCAGAACAGCGATCATCCAGATTATAATGTTTAGGTTAGCTATGGAATATTACGAGTAATCCAGAGTAAACAATGCTTAATTACAGGCAGGCCAATTTCAGTGGGGTGAGAACAGATCTGGCCAAGGTAAATCGGAATGGATGATTGGCAGGCAACACTGCATCTTTAAAGATGAAACAGTTCAGTCGAAGTACATTCCAATGGTAGAGTATCCAAAGCCAGAGCTCCCTGGGTGACAAAAGAGACAGAAAATAAGATGAAGCAGCAAAAGAGGTGTATACGACATATATCAGGTTAAGAAATCAAGTGAGAACTAGGCTGACTATGCAAGGTTCAGAGGCGCAGAGAAAAAAGGAAACTCAGAAAGGCAGCACGGTCGCAAAGTGGTTAGTACTGCTTCCTCACCGCGCCAGGCATCCGGATTCAATTACGGCCTTGGGTGACTGCATGGAGTTTGCACGTTCTCCCCATATCTGCATGGGTTTCCTCCCACAATCCAATGTCGGTTAGGTGGGGTTATAGGGTATGGGGATAGGGCAAGGGAGTGGGCTGAGGTCGGGTGCTCTTTCGGAGGGCTGATGCAGACTCTATGGCGAATGGCCTCCTGCACTGGGGATTCTATGATTCTGTGGCAGGAAAAAAGATGTTAAAAGATTGGCAGCTAATACAAAAGGAGATCAAAAAGTCTACGAAAGGTACATAAATGTATAAATCATGGAGTTAATTAGGGACCACAAATGGTACCAACACATGGAAGCAGAGAACATGGGTGAGATACTAAATTAGTACTTTTCATGCATTTGTATCAAGGAAGATGCTGTCAGAGTCATAGTGAAAGAGGTGGACTGTTCTTAAAATTGTTGCTCTTCTATTTCTCTCGGACTGTTACTGGGTCTATAGAACACACCCAGCAATGTGATTGCTCCTTATTGGTTTTTAAGTTCTACCCTTATGACTTCATTTGAAGAGCCTTCTAAGGTGTCGTCCTGACTTACTCCTGATTCCCTGATCAAAGTTGCCACACCCCTCCTCTTTTACTTCCTTTCCTGTCTCATCTGAAGATCCTATGTCCTGGAATATTGAACTGCCAATCTTGCCCCTCTCTCAACCATGAATCAGTGACGTCAATGACATTATATCCCCACGTTTTAATTTGTGCCCTCAACTCATCTGCCTTGTTCATCAGATTCCTTGCAAGAAGATAAATACCATCCAGCTTTGTCAAACCCCCTTGCGACTTCGCTGGCCTATAACCTCTATGCCTTCTTGACTCACTTGCTGTCTCTTATAATTTTGCCTGTGCGACTCCCCATGCTGAGCCTTCTCTCAGGATCCCACACCCCTGCAAAGTTCGTTTCAACCCACCCTAACTAGCAAATCTCCCTGCAAGGATGCTGGTCCTATTTCGGTTCAGGGGCAACCCGTTCACCTAGAACAGGTCCCACCATCCCCCAAAATGTACCCAATGTCCCAGAAATCTAAAGCCCTCCCTCCTGCACCATCTCTCCAGCCACACATTCACCTAGCCAAACCTCCTATTGTTATACTCACTAACGTAGCACCAGAAGTAATCCAGAGATTCCAACCTCTGAGTCCTGTTTTTTAAATTTACTTCCTAGCTCCCTAAATTCTGTTTGCAGGACCTCATTCTTATTCCTACCTATATCATTGTTACTAATATGTACCATGATATCTGTCTGTTTGCCCTCCCCCTGACCCTGGCAACATACCATCCTGGAGTCTCTTTTGCAGTCACAGAAATATAGTCACAGAAATGCCTGTCTGTTCCCCTTACACGTGAATCCTCTACCATTATAATCCTGCCATTCTTCCTCCTCTCTTGTGCAGCAGACCCACCCATGGTGCCATGAGGTTGGCTGCCACTGCTTTCCCCTGAACAGCCATCTCCCCCAACAGTATCCAAAATGGTATATCTGTTAGAAAGGGCAATTTCCACCGGGGACACCTGCACGACCTACCTTCCTCTACTCTGTTTGGTGGTCACCCATGACCTTTCTGCCTGTCCAATCTTCACTTGCGGTATGGCCACCTCACTGAATGCGCTATCCACAACTTACTCACCATCGCGGATGCTCCACAGTGAACCCCCCCTCAGCTCCAAAATGCAGTTAGCCATTAAGTGTCGTTGGACACGCTTCCTGCACACCTGGTCACCAGGGATAACTAAGCTCCCATGATTTACCACGTACCATAGGAGGAGCATATCACATGTGTGGCTCCCCTGCTATGATTAATCTTAAGCTCCCTATTTACTTTTTTTAAACGAAAAAATAATGCATATGTATGAATACTATTAACTTACCTCCCTTATGCTAACTTAACTTCCTTTACCCAACTTATTACTTATATTACTTTATTATAATGACTCACTTATTTGTGTTGTTTCTCAGTTAATCCCTTCTTCCAAAAAAACACTTTTTAAAAATCACGACTGCTTCTCTGCAACGCTGACTGCACGGACACGGTTCCCAGACCACGTCACCATTTAAAATTTTTTTTTAAGAGTACCCAATTATTTTTTTTTCCCAATGAGGGGCAATTTAGCGGGGCCAATCCACCTAACCTGCACATCTTTTGGGTTGTGGGGGTGAAACCCATGCAGACACCGGGAGAATGTGCAAACTCCACACGGACAGTTACCCAGGGCCGGGATTTGAACCCGGGTCCTCAATCCACTGCGCCACCGTGCTGCCTTCAGACCACGTCACCATGACACTGACCACGCGGACACTGATCCTGGACTGCTTCTCTGCGATGTTGACTGAGGGGACATCATTCCCAGACCATTTCATTGACGCTGACTGCGAGGACATCGTTCCCAGACCACTTCACCATGGCGCTGACTGCGAGGACATCGTTCCCAGACCACGTCACCATGACGCTGACTGTGAGGACATCGTTCCCAGACCACTTCACCATGACGCTGACTGCGAGGACACTGTTCCCAGACCACTTCACCATGACGCTGACTGCGAGGACACTGTTCCCAGACCGCTTCACCATGACGCTGACTGCGAGGACATCGTTCCCAGACCGCTTCACCATGACGCTGACTGCGAGGACATCGTTCCCAGACCACGTCACCATGACGCTGACTGCGAGGACACTGTTCCCAGACCACTTCACCATGACGCTGACTGCGAGGACATCGTTCCCAGATCATTTCACCATGACGCTGACTGCGAGGACATCGTTCCCAGACCACGTCACCATGACGCTGACTGCGAGGACATCGTTCCCAGACCACATCACCATGACGCTGACTGCGAGGACACTGTTCCCAGGCCACTTCACCATGACGCTGACTGCGAGGACATCATTCCCAGATCATTTCACCATGACGCTGACTGCGAGGACACTGTTCCCAGATCATTTCACCATGACACTGACTGCGAGGACACTGTTCCCAGACCGCTTCACCATGACGCTGACTGCGAGGACATCGTTCCCAGACCGCTTCACCACGACGCTGACTGCGAGGACACTGTTCCCAGACCGCTTCACCATGACGCTGACTGCGAGGACATCGTTCCCAGATCATTTCACCATGACGCTGACTGCGAGGACATCGTTCCCAGACCACATCACCATGACGCTGACTGTGAGGACATCATTCCCAGACCACTTCACCATGACGCTGACTGTGAGGACATCATTCCCAGACCACTTCACCATGACGCTGACTGCGAGGACATCATTCCCAGATCATTTCACCATGACGCTGACTGCGAGGACACTGTTCCCAGACGACTTCACCATGACGCTGACTGCGAGGACATCATTCCCAGATCATTTCACCATGACGCTGACTGCGAGGACACTGTTCCCAGACCACATCACCATGACGCTGACTGTGAGGACATCATTCCCAGATCATTTCACCATGACGCTGACTGCGAGGACACTGTTCCCAGACCACTTCACCATGACGCTGACTGTGAGGACATCATTCCCAGATCATTTCACCATGACGCTGACTGCGAGGACACTGTTCCCAGACCACATCACCATGACGCTGACTGTGAGGACATCATTCCCAGATCACTTCACCATGACGCTGACTGCGAGGACACTGTTCCCAGACCACTTCACCATGACGCTGACTGAGGACATCGTTCGCAGACCACTTCAGCATGACTGCGAGGATATAATTCCCAGACGGCTTCACCATGATGCCGACTGCGAGGACATCATTCCCAAAATGCTTCTCTGTGACATTGACTGTGAGGACACTGTTCCCAGACCACTTCACCATGACGCTGACTGTGAGGACACTGTTCACAGACCACTTCACCATGACGATGACTGTGAGGACACTGTTCCCAGACCACTTCACCATGACGCCGACTGCGAGGACACTGTTCCCAGACAACTTCACCATGACGCCGACTGTGAGGACACTGTTCCCAGACAACTTCACCATGACGCCGACTGTGAGGACACTGTTCCCAGACCACTTCACCATGACGCTGACTGCGAGGACACTGTTCCCAGACCACTTCACCATGACGCCGACTGCGAGGACATCGTTCCCAAAACGCTTCTCTGTGACATTGACTGTGAGGACACTGTTCCCAGACGACTTCACATGACGATGACTGCGAGGACATCGTTCCCAGACCACCTCACCATGACGCTGACTGTGAGGACATCGTTCCCAGACGACTTCACCATGACGCTGACTGCGAGGACATCGTTCCCAGACGACTTCACCATGACGCTGACTGCGAGGACATCGTTCCCAGACCACTTCACCATGACGCTGACTGCGAGGACACTGTTCCCAGACCACCTCACCATGACGCTGACTGTGAGGACATCATTCCCAGACCACTTCAGCATGACTGGGAGGATGTCATTCTGTTGCTCTTTTTAGCCTTAGTTTATTACATCGGATTATGTCACCTTTGCTTACGAGTCGCTAGGTATCTTTCTGATACCGCCACGTGGTTCACGCTCGAGTTATGATTAATAAATCAGCACACCGCTTAGTAAGATTGAAATCAACGGTCATTTATTATATACAGCAATTAATACTTATACAATAATGCTACTTCTATATCAAACCTACCACTACTGGCCAATACTTAACTTTAGGAGATGGCCCACCAGGTATGGGAAACTAATAGTTTATCGAATTGGATCTGGCCTACGGGATTCAAAAGGCTGATACGGGTCGATGGCTAGGAATCTCTATCGGGTAGCGATCGCTGGAGTCAGACTTACGGTTCTTTGTTGAAGGTTCTTGCGAAGGTTGCGAGCAGGTGAAGAAGGGAGAGTGAGAGAGAGATCTGAACTTGGCCCCTCACTTTATAGGGCCCAGGGGCTTCCCGCCTCTCGGTGCGGCCCTTGACCCTGAGTCCCAAGTGATTGGACTTGTTCCCAATCACTGGGTTTGATATGCTCCAATAATGGGGCGATTCCTCGATCGGGGGGTGGTCGTTCACCTGTCTTTGTTTCGGCCACTGCAGGCGCCAACAGGTCTGGCCTGGCATTCAATTGCTAATATGTTGCAATTGTTCCCGGGGATAGCCGATTAAACTGCAGATGTCTGGGTTGATGTGCTGCTAATAGTCTTGAGTATCGATCTGGGCCGACTTCCCCAGAGCCGAATACGCTATTCTGTCTGCAGCTGTCCGTTTGTGTCCTGTTGGCTGCTTTTCCCATCAGCCTTTTCGGTTAGCCATTTTAAATCGGGTTTTGGCCAAATTAAGAGGGAATCAGCCATTTTAGGTGGCTACAACTCCCAGACCACTTCACCATGATGCCGAGTGCGAGGACATCATTCCCAAACCGCTTCTCTGTGACGTCGACTGTGAGGACATTGTTCCCAGACTGCGTCTGTGTGATGTTGACTGTGAGGACACTGTTCCCAGATCGCTTCCCTGTGATGTTGACTGCGAGGACATAGTTCCCAAACTGCTTCACTGTGACATTGACTGCAAGGACACTTCCCAGAATGCACCAGATGGGTTTTTATGACAATGGTTTAATGGTCATCATTAAACTTTTTAGTTCCAGATTTGTATTAAATTCGAATTTTACTATCTGCCCTGGGATTCGAACATGCAGAGCCCCCCCTCTGCTTCTGCTGCAAAGAAAATGGTGGAGGCAGAGTCAATGCCTTTGGATAATTAGCTGAACAGAAAAGAAAATGCATAGCGATGGGGAAAGGGTTGGGGTGCAGGACTAGCTAGGTTGCACTTGCAGGACTGGTGGGGACACCATTGGACAATGGCTTTTTTCTGTGCTGTACTCATTCAATGATCCCAAGGCACCTCGCCCAAAGGGTTATTATTCAAGTGGGGCATTTAACAGTGAATGTTGGCAAGCAGTTCAACTAATGGATGGGTTAGCAAATCAGCCATGACCAATTTTGTCTTCACCTGATTCCACTCTGTGTCTCAGTTAGTAGGCTGACACTCTTGTGTCAGAATGTCGTGGGTTCAGGCCCATTGAGAGACATGGTTTCCAAGCTATGATTGGTAGCTCGGTGCATATCGAAAATAAGATATGAGAAAGAATCTGAGGCTCCTATAGTTCACTTACTCTCGAAACAAAATACTCATTGAGAAAATAAATCTGCATATGAGAGTCTATAAATGTGTATGTGGTCTCAGATATAGGAATGACTGATTAGTGTTTTCTTTATATACAGATGATTCCCAGTCTGCAGGAATAACCTGGATTATACTGATATCCATTATAATGGCGATGTGTGTGCTTCTTATTTTGTGCATGTCTCTTCTGTACAGGGTAAGTTACTTTATAAATTTGTTTTTAATGAAAGGTGTTGTCCAGCTACAACACTGGCGTCTACCCAGCAATGTGACAAATTGCCCAGGTATGCCCTGGATACAAAAAGCAGGACAAATCCAACCCAGCCAATTACCAGTCTACTCTTGATACTTAGTAAAGTGATGGAAGGGGTCATCCCAGTGTTTTGAAACAACACTCGCTTCGCAATAACCCGCTCACGGACGCTCAATTTGGGTTCCGCCAGGGTCACTCAGCTCCTGACCTCACTACTGCCTTGGTTCAAAAATAGATAAAATAACCGTACTCCAGAGGTGAGGTGAGAGTGACTGCTCTTGATATTACGGCAGCATTAGGCCAAGTGTAGCATCCTGGAACCTGAGCTAAACTGGAGTCAGTGGAAATTAGTGGGGCAATACCTTCTGCTGGTTGGGGTCAAAGGAAGGGTTGTGCGCTGATTGCACATTGCACAATGTTCTGCACCATTTGAAGCAATCCATGTCCAAGTGCATCAAGACCTGGACAATATACAGGATTGAGCAAACAAGTGATAAGTAACATTTGTGCCACACAAGTGCTGGGGCAATGACCATCGCCAACAAGAGAGAATCTGATCATTGCCCCATGATACTCAATGGCATTATGGCAGAGTGGTTAGCACTGCTGCCTCACAGCTCAGGGTCCCGGGTTCAATTCTGACCTTGGGTGACTGTGTGGAGTTTGCACTTTTCCCGTGTCTGCGTGGGTTTCCTCCCACAGTCCAAAGAGGTGCAGGTTAGTGGATTGGCCATGCTAAATTGCCCATAAGTGTCCAAAAGGTTAGATCGGGCTACTGGGTTACGGGAATAGGGTGGGCTTAAGTAGGGTGCTCTTCCCAAGGTCCGGTGCTGAATGGTCTCCTAATGCACTGTAAATTCTATGATTACCATTGCTGAATCTTCCACTATCAACATCCTGGGAATTACCATTGCCCAGAAATTTAATTGGATAAGCTATGTAAATACCGTGACTACAAGAGCAGGTCAGAGGCTAGGAGTTCTGCAATGAGTAACTCGCCTCCTGACTCTCCAAAAGCCTGTCACCATGTACAAGGATAAGTCAGGAGTGTGATGGAATACTCTCCACTTACCTGGATGAGTCCAACACTAACAACACTCAAGAAACTAGGCTTCCTCCCACTGTCCAAATATGTTCACGTTAGGTGGATAGACCATGTTAAATTGCCCCTCGTGCCCAAAGGTTAGGTGGGATTGTGAGGAATGGGCCAAGGAAGGGTTCTCTTTTGGAGGGTCAGCTTCCCTCTGCACTCTCGGGATCTATGATGATGAAAGCTCACCACCACACTCTCCAGGGCAATTTGGGATGGGCAATGAATGCTGGTCTAGCTATAAATGCACCCACTAATGAATTTAAAAATTCATACTGTGGGTAATGGTGACTAGCTCTAATCCACAAAGGTCCATTGGCAAGTCTGACCATGAGAGGGAGATACTTTGTTATTATTGCTTGAGGGCTACTGTAGAATGCAGCTACCACGCCACATTCAGCGTGGGACAAGGCAGGCTTCCATGATCTGCCACAGAGGGTATGGAAATTGAACCCATGCTGTTGGCATCATTCTGCACCACATTTTAGCCAATTGAGCTAACCCACCCCCACACAGACTGCTATTGATGGTACATAGAAACTTGTAAAACTGTTGTCCTTGTTGGCATTCCTTGGTGACTTATGGGGCCAGGCACAAATCGATAACTAGAATCAAACCTGCTAAAAGTAAAGGGGAACAATTAGGCTTAAGATCATTACTTTGGAATGGTACTGAATTTTAAAATGAGTTTTGATAAAATTGACTTAATAAGTTCATGTGCTGTGCTTTTGTGTCCCCCTTACAGAGACATTTCAGAGCAAACCAAATGAGCGAGAAAATGAAGAACTTCTCGCAACCATTTGGGGACCGAAAGCCTTTCTACAGCAATATTTAACGCTGAAGATCAGACTGATTGGGATGAGACCTGTAGCCTTGTCAAAGATGGAGGTCCGGGAACACTAAATGGCATAGAACTACAACTTGAAGCTGGCACAGATTGATGGGTTGTAGGGCTTTCTCGCTTTGCCCACTGAGAGCATCGCGTCGAAAGGAGGTGGGCTGTTCCAACACAGTTGCTAATGAATCCACACCATGATGGCCTGGATTTTCTACTTCTGTAGCACACGAGGGATGCGAGTGGAAAAATTCTGTATTGCCAGCCCATAATTTTCCAACAATTGAAAAGAATACAGGGATTTTCTGCCGTGTGCTGGCAAGTGGAAAATCCGGGCCAAAATCCTTACTCATGTAGGCAATATCACATCATATTTCACATCAGTGCTCATACCCCACTTGAGAGCAGGGCCAGGGAAGTCAAAGCTGGGGGGAGTGACAGCAGGAGGTCAGAGGACCTGGAGTGAGATCGAAAGCTGTGAGTTGGGAAGAAGTGGGATTGGAGAGAGAGGGCCCAGGACGAGATTAAGAGCAGGGCCTGGAGCGGGAGAACAGAGTTGCAGGGAGCTATTTTGTCAATGATTGCTTGAGTAGTTTAATTCATCTTTGTGCAATTTAAGCAGAATATGCTAGAAATGTGCCGTTCAAATATTGTGAAACTTACCACTTGGAATGTTAACCCTTCGTACTTGCTGCATTTTCCCATTTTATTCAAGCTTCCATCACCTGTGATTTTCTTCTGATCATAATGGGGAAAGCTTTTGCTGCCCTGCATAATCAGCAGTCGGTTTTAAAAATGTTTGATGGAGATTTCAAACAGAAAGCAAATGTTCTATTTATTTTTATACAAAATGTAGAAAATGTATAATTCTTACATTGTTTATCATAATTTCTAAAAAATAAGATAAAAATTAATTTAAATCATTATTTCATACAAAATCTATATCACAATATGGTCAGGGTAATTCTTGATACAATTCAGAACCTGTGGACAGGTTTGGGCGGCACGGTAGCACAGTGGTTAGTCACAGCGCCAGGGTCCCAGGTTCGATTCCCAGCTTGGTCACTGTCTGTGTGGAGTCTGCACGTTCTCCCCGTGTGTGCGTGGGTTTCCTCCGGGTGCTCCGGTTTCCTCCCACAAGTCCCGAAAGACGTGCTTGTTAGGTAATTTGGACATTCTGAATTCTCCCTCCGTGTACTGGAATGTGGCAACTAGTGGCTTTTTACAGTAACTTCACTGCAGTGTTAATGTAAGCCGATTTGTGACAATGAAGATTATTATTATCTGAGTATGATCTCCGTTATAATCCCTGCATCATGTTATCATTTTCTTACCAATTGGATAGAAACAACACTCTCAGGACACTGGAATGATGCTGAACCTGTGAAAAAGTTGAATATAAAAACCTTGATATTACACACAGCACAGCAACATAATGCATGTCAATGTTTAATACCCCTCTATAGTGATGTACCAAGTAATTGACATAGCAGTGCCAATGGAGTTTCGCTAACACTGAACTTTTTTTTAATAAATAATTTTTATTGAAGTTTTCACAAAATATCAACAACAGAATAAAAAAGGAACCCAATAGAATTAAATGCAAAACAAAATAAAACAGCCCCCGTGCCCCCCTCCCCTCTATACATAAATAATAAATTAACACCCCAAATTAACACATAGCAAATATATACACCCCCTCAGATCCCCCAGTGTAGATAAACAAAAATAAAATCGAACCCCCCCCCCCCCGGGTTGCTGCTGCTGCTGACCATTGTCTACCGCTCTGCCAGGAAGTCCAAGAATGGTTGCCACCGCCTGAAAAACCCTTGCACCCTTAAGGCAAATTTCACCCTCTCCAAATTAATAAACCCCGTCATATCGTTGATCCAGGATTCCCCGCTTGGGGGCCTCGCATCCTTCCACTGGAGAAGAATCCTTCGCCGGGCTACCAGGGACGCAAAGGTCAGAATACCGGCCCCTTTCGCCTCCTGCACTCCTGGCTCCCCTGCAACCCCAAATATTGCGAGCCCCCAGCTCCTTTGACCCTGGATCCTACCACCCACGACACCGTCCTCGCTACGCCCTTCCAAAATTCCTCCAGCGCTGGGCATGCCCAGAACATATGGGTGTGGTTTGCTGGGCTCCCTGAGCATCTAACACACCTGTCCTCACCCCCAAAGAACCGGCTCATCCTTGTCACGGTCATGTGTGCCCTGTGCAGCACCTTAAACTGTATGAGGCTGAGCCTCGCACACGAAGAGGAAGAGTTCACCCTCCCAAGGACATCTGCCCACGTCCCCTCCTCGATCTCCTCTCCCAACTCCTCCTCCCACTTACCTTTCAACTCCACCACCGAGGCCGCCTCCTCCTCCTCCTGCATCACCTGGTAAGTTGCTGAGATCTTCCCCACTCCCACCCACCTCCCCCCGTGAGCATCCTGTCCTGTACCGTGTGTGGCCGCAGCAGTGGGAATTCCACCACTTGCCACCTGGCAAACGCCCTTACCTGCAGATACCTAAAGGTGTTCCCTGGGGGGAGCTCATACTTCTCCTCCAGCTCACCCAGGCTCGTGAACTTCCCATCCACAAACAGGCCCCCCAACCTTCTTATCCCTGCCCTGTGCCACCCCGAAAACCCTCCATCTATTCTCCCTGGGACAAACCGGTGGTTCCCCCGTATTGGGGTCCACACCGAGGCCCCCACTTCCCCCCCCCCTGTGCCGCCTCCACTGTCCCCAGATTTTGAGGGTAGATGCCACTACTGGGCTCGTGGTGTACCTCATTGGAGGGAGCGGCAGCGGCGCCGTTGCCAGCGCCTCCAGGCTCGTATCCTCACAAGACGCCATCTCCAGCCTCTTCCATGCAGCCCCCTCGACTCCATCACCCACTTGCGCACCATCGCCCAGTAGTACCCAGAGGTTGGGCAGTGCCAAACCCCCCCCCCCCCCATCCCTACCCCGCTCCAGGAACTACCCTTCTCTCCCTCGGAGTCCCTCGCGCCCACACAAACCCCGTTATGCTCCTGTTGACCCGCCTCTAGAAGGCCTTCGGGATAAGAATGGGGAGGCACTGGAACAGGAACAAAAAGGTTGGGAGCACCGTCATCTTAACTGACTGCACCCTACCCGCCAGGGACAGCAGCAACGCGTCCCACCTCTTAAACTCCTCCATTTGCTCCACTGGCCTCGTGAAATTAAGTCTATGCAGGGCCCCCCCAGCTCCTGGCCACCTGAACCCCCAAATACCTGAAGCTCCTCGCCGCCCTTTTTAGTGGGAGCTCGCCAATCCCCCTCTCCTGGCCCTCTGGGTGAACCACGAACAACTCGCTCTTCCCCATGTTGAGCTTGTACCCCGAGAAATTCCCGAACTCCCTGAAGATCCTCATTACCTCCGGCATTCCCCCCACTGGGTCCGCCACATATAGCAGCAAAGTCGTCCGTATAGAGCGACACCCCATGTTCCTCCCCACTCCGCACCAACCCCCTCCAGTTCCTCGACTCCCTCAGTGCCATAGCCAGGGGTTCAATCGCCAGTGTGAAGAGCAGGAGGGACGGGACACCCCTGCCTCGTCCCTCGATGCAACCAAAAGTACTCAGACCTCTTGTTCGTGGCCACACTCGCCATCGGGACCTCGTACAGCAGCCTAACCCACCTGACGAACCCCTCCCCAAACCCGAACCTCTTCAGCATCTCCCACAAGTACCCTCACTCTACCCTATCGAAGGCCTTCTCAGCATCCATCGACACCACTATCTCCGCTTCCCCCTCCCTCGCCGGCAACATAACGTTGAGGAGCCTCCACACATTCGCGTTCAACTTCCTCCCCTTCACGAACCCCATCTGGTCTTCGTGGATCATCTGCGGCACACAATCCTCAATTCTCGTGGCTTAGACCTTCACCAGCACCTTGGCATCTACGTTTAAAAACGAAATCGGCCTGTAAGACCCACACTGCAGGGGATCCTTGTCCCGCTTCAGGATCAAGGAGATCTGTGCCCGTGACATCGTCAGGGGGCAGAGTTGAATATGGTAGCCATCACAAAGGAGAAAGTGCTAGAGAAACTAAGAGGTCTAAAAATTGATAAATCTCCGGGCCCAGATGGGCTACATCCTAGACTTCTAAAGGAGATAGCTGAAGAAATAGTGGAGGCGTTAGTTATGATCTTTCAAAAGTCACTGGAGTCAGGGAAAGTCCCAGAGGATTGGAAAATCGCTGTTGTAAACCCCCTGTTCAAGAAGGGAACAAGGAAAAAGATGGAAAATTATAGGCCAATTAGCCGAACCTCGGTTGTTGGCAAGATTCTAGAATCCATTGTTAAGGATGAGATTTCTAAATTCTTGGAAGTGCAGGGTTGGATTAGGACAAGTCAGCATGGATTTAGTAAGGGGAGGTCGTGCCTGACAAACCTGTTAGAGTTCTTTGAAGAGATAACAAATAGGTTAGACCAAGGAGAGCCAATGGATGTTATCTATCTTGACTTCCAAAAGGCCTTTGATAAGGTGCCTCACGGGAGACTGCTGAGTAAAATAAGGGCCCATGGTATTCGATGCAAGGTCCTAACATGGATTGACGATTGGCTGTCAGGCAGAAGGCAGAGAGTTGGGATAAAAGGTTCTTTTTCGGAATGGCAACCGGTGACGAGTGGTGTCCCGCAGGGTTCAGTGTTGGGGCCACAGCTGTTCTCTTTATATATTAACAATCTAGATGACGGGACTGGGGGCATTCTGGCTAAGTTTGCCGATGATACAAAGATAGGTGGAGGGGCAGGTAGTATGGAGGAGGTGGGGAGGCTGCAGAAAGATTTAGACAGTTTAGGAGAGTGGTCCAAGAAATGGCTGATGAAATTCAACGTGGGCAAGTGCGAGGTCTTGCACTTTGGAAAAACGAATAGGGGCATGGGCTATTTTCTAAACGGTGACAAAATTCATAATGCTGAAGTGCAAAGGGACTTGGGAGTCCTAGTCCAGGATTCTCTAAAGGTAAACTTGCAGGTTGAGTCCGTAATTAAGAAAGCAAATGCAATGTTATCATTTATCTCAAGAGGCTTGGAATATAAAAGCAGGAATGTACTTCTGAAGCTTTATAAAGCATTAGTTAGGCCCCATTTAGAATACTGTGAGCAATTTTGGGCCCCACACCTCAGGAAGGACAAACTGGCACTGGAGTGGGTCCAGCGGAGATTCACACGGATGATCCCAGGAATGGTAGGCCTAACATACAATGAACGTCTGAGGATCCTGGGATTATATTCATTGGAGTTTAGGAGGTTGAGGGGAGATCTAATAGAAACTCCTGTCCACCCTTACTATCTCCCCCACCAACCTCTCCCTCTCCATCCTCTCCCTGTGAGCCCTAATTGAAATTAGCTCTCCCCTAACCACCGCTTTCAGAGCCTCCCAAACCACACCCACCTGCACATCTCCATTATCATTGGCCTCTATGTATCTCTGAATGCACCCCCGGACCTGCCCACAAACCTCCTCATCTGCTAACAGTCCCACATCCAGGCGCCACATTGGGCGCTGGTCCCTCTCCTCCCCAACCCCAACTCCACCCAGTGCGGGGTGTGGTCCAAAATCGCTATAGCCGAATATTCCGTTCCCTCCACTCTTGAGATCAGTGCCCTACTCATCACAAAGAAGTCTAGCCGTGAATAGGCGTTATGTACATGGGAGAAAAAAGAGAACCCTCTGGCCCCCGGCCTGGCAAACCTCCACGGATCCACTCCCCCATCTGGTCCATAACCCTCCTTAGCACCTTAGCCGCAGCCGGCCTCTTACCCGTCCTTGACCTGGATCGGTCCAATGCTGGGTCCAGTACCGTATTAAAGACCCCCCCCCATTATCAAGCTCCCCACTTCCAGATCCCGGATCCGATTCAACATGCGCTTCATAAACCCTGCATCGTCCCAATTCGGGGCATACACATTCACCAGCACCACCCGGGTCCCCTGCAACCTTCCACTCACCATCACGTATCGACCCCCATTATCCGCCACAATATTCAGCACCTCGAATGACACCCGCCTCCCCACCAGCATTGCAACCCCTCTGTTCTTCGCATCCAGCCCTGAATGAAAAACCTGCCCTACCCATCCCTTTCTCAGCCTAACCTGATCTGCCACCTTCAGGTACGTCTCCTGAAGCATAACCACGTCTGCCTTCAGTCCCTTTAAGTGCGTGAACATCCGGGCCCTCTTGACCGGCCCATTTAGGTTCCTCACATTCCAAGTTATCAGCCGGATTAGGGGGCTACTCCCCCCCCCCCCCCCCCCACCGCCGACTAGCCATCCCCTTTTCCTCTTAGGCCAGCCACATGCCCACGCCTCCCGCAGACTCCAGTCCCCCAGGCGGCGAACCCCCGCCCCGACTCTCCCTTTTACCTCCAGCTCCCCTTCAGTCAGTACAGCAGCAACCCCCCCCCCAGCTAGACCACCATCTAGCCCCCTTGCTCCCCCCATTGCACTCCCATAAGTCAGCTGACTCCTGCTGACCCCGGCTGCTCCCGCCTTTGCCAACGGCCCCCCGTGTGGAATCTCCATCCCATACCCCCTTCAGGCCGATGTGAGTAACCCTCCAGCACCGCCCCTCCCCTCAGGCCCTGACCCCCCCCCCACCCCCCTTAACGCGGGAAAAATCCCACGTTTTCCACCTGGGCTGGCCCCGTCCCCTATGGCGCAGCTCCTTTCTCTTACAACCGTGCCCCAGTTCCCCACGACCCAGGGCCTCCTGTGCTTCGCACACGGGGACCGGCCCCTGCAAAACAGTACAGATACCCACAAACCCACATCTCACATCCACTCACCCCTTCCCACTCCCCAGCTTTCCCACACAACAGCGAAAAAACAAACCCAACCCCACATCAAACCCTTAATTCGAGTCCAACTTCTGGGGCGTCACCCCCCAGAGGGTCGGAGAATGGGCGTTGGCCGCCGTGAATCCCGCCCCCGCCGGTTGCCGAAGTCTCCGAAGGGAGAAAAGTCGGCGGGGCGTTAATGTCGCCGCTGCCGTCGGAGAATGTCACGGGTCTGCGCAAGGCAGCCGATCCCTCAGCGATGGCCTGCAGAGACTGGGCCATGGCCTGCAGAGACTGGGCCATGGCCTGCTGAGACTGGGCCATGGCCTGCTGAGACTGGGCCATGGCCTGCAGAGACTGGGCTATGGCGTTGAGCACCTCTGCCATCTGGCGCTGGCACTGGCTCATGGCCTCCTGTGAGAGGGCAGCCATTTCCTGGGCCACAGATGCCGCCTGCACGGAAAGCCCCAGGCCTCGCAAACCGTTCCCCATGTCTGACACCGTCGCACCCATTGCCTCCACCGCGGACGCCACCCGTGCAGTGTCAGCTTGGGTGGCACGCATGACCGGCACCTCTCCCAGCTCCTGGACGCGGGTGGACTCCTCCACCTGCGACTGCAGCCGCCGCAAGCCGCCCGTCACCCTCTTCGCTCGTCTCCGCGTCGGTGGTTGCATCGGATCTATGTGTGGGTGTGGTAACTCCAGGAACCCGGGATCCATCTGGGCGGCAGATGTTCGCTTGGGCTGGGCTGCCCTCCGATCGCCCGGCCCCTCTGCTGCTCCTACCTCCACCTGCTGTACCGGGACGGCTGTGTTGTGCGCACCAGTGAGTGTACCAGACGCCTCATCACTAAAGTGCCCAACCGTGGTGAGTGTTTCTGCGATGGTGGAGGGTGTTGGTGACAGCAGTGGCGTTGTGTCGTGCTCTTCGTCCCACTCTGAGTCCATGGCACTTTGGGGTGGGGGTTCGTCTCCACCCATCCACTCTGAGTCACTGTCCGGTATTTCGTCTTCCCGGGTAGGGGTGTCCTGGGTAGTGCTGTCCCGGGTAGTGCTGTCCCGGGTAGTGCTGTCCCGGGTAGTGGTGTCCCGGGTAGTGGTGTCCCGGGTAGTGGTGTCCCGGGTAGTGGTGTCCTGGGTAGTGGTGTCCTGGCTCGGATGTGACGGGGGCCTGTGGCTGCCCCCCTCGTCGCTGGGTGGTCGCTCCCGCACGTGACGGGGGTGTCGTCTCCCTGTTGCCCCAGGTCTCTCCGTCTCCCGTGGTGTGCGAGGGGCATCCTGTGGGCGTCGCATGCTGGAGGGTCCGGGCCTCTCCGTCTCCCATGGCCTCCGAGCGGCATCCTGCGGGCGTCGCATGCTGGAGGGTCCGTGTCTCTCCGTCTCCCGTGGTGTGCGAGGGGCATCCTGCGGGCGTCGCATGCTGGAGGGTCCGGGTCTCTCCGTTTCCCGTGGCCTCCGAGGGGCATCCTGCGGGCGTCGCATGCTGGAGGGTCCGGGTCTCTCCGTCTCCCATGGCCTCCGAGGGGCATCCTGCGGGCGTCGCATGCTGGAGGGTCCGTGTCTCTCCGTCTCCCGTGGTGTGCGAGGGGCATCCTGCGGGCGTCGCATGCTGGAGGGTGCGGGTCTCTCCGTCTCCCGTGGTGTGCGAGGGGCATCTTGCGGGCGTCGCATGCTGGAGCCTCCGAGGGGCATCCTGCGGGCGTCGCATGCTGGAGGGTCCGGGTCTCTCCATCTCCCGTGGCCTCCGAGGGGCATCCTGCGGGCGTCGCATGCTGGAGGGTTCGTGTCTCTCCGTCTCCCGTGGCCTCCGAGGGGCATCCTGCGTCTGCGGGGATGGGTGCCTGGACGTTTGGTCCTGCGATACACAATGAAGCATGCATGGTTAGACATCAGGCAGTGATCAGGTGATATGGGGGAGGGGGATATATGGGAGGGGGGGATATGGGGACGGGCTGTCGGTGGCTCACTTGCTACTACGCCCCCGACCTCTGCATCAGCAACCTCCCGGTCGTCTGATCCGCCAGCCAGTTCCAGGGCCCTTTCCTCATGTTCGGTCAGTGGCCTCTCATCAGCGGGGCCTCCTCCAGTCCTCACATGCTCCCTATTGTTGTGTGCGCGCTTATCCTGTGGGGGTGGGGTGGGGGTGGCAGGGGTAAAAGGCAACACTGTTAGGCAGGTATATGAATGCACGCCATTGGTTGCGCGTGCATTGCAGAGGTTAAGGTTAGGGCTGGATCACTTGGGGATATGGGGGAGGGGGGGATATGGGGGAGGGGGGATATGGGGGAAGGGGGGATATGGGGGAGGGGGGATATGGGGAGGGGGGATATGGGGGAGGGGGGATTATGGGGGAAGGGGGATATGGGGGAGGGGGGTATATGGGGGAGGGGGGATATGGGGGGAGGGAGGGATATGGGGAAGGGGGATATGGGGGGAGGGGGGATATGGGGGAAGGGGGGATATGGGTAGGGGGGATATGGGGGAAGGGGGGATATGGGTAGGGGGGATATGGGGGAAGGGGGGATATGGGGGAAGGGGGGATATGGGGAAGGGGGGATATGGGGGAGGGGGGGATATGGGGGAGGGGGGATATGGGGGGGATATGGGGAGGGGGTATATGGGGGAGGGGGGATATGGGGAGGGGGGATATGGGGAGGGGGGATATGGGGGAGGGGGGGATATGGGGGAGGGGGGATATGGGGGAGGGGGGATATGGGGGAAGGGGGGATATGGGGGAGGGGGGATATGGGGAGGGGGGATATGGGGGGAGGGGGGATATGGGGGAAGGGGGATATGGGGAGGGGGGTATATGGGGGAGGGGGGATATGGGGGGAGGGAGGGATATGGGGAAGGGGGATATGGGGGGAGGGGGGATATGGGGGAAGGGGGGATATGGGTAGGGGGGATATGGGGGAGGGGGGATATGGGGGAGGGGGGATATGGGGAGGGGGTATATGGGGGAGGGGGGACATGGGGGAAGGGGGACATGGGGGAAGGGGGGACATGGGGGAGGGGGGGATATGGGGGAGGGGGGATATGGGGGAGGGGTGGATATGGGGAGGCTCACCCTGCCTGCTCTAACGAGGTCGTTCACCTTCTTGTGGCACTGGGTGCCTGTCCATGGTGTCAGGGCCACAGCGGTGACGGCCTCTGCCACTTCCCTCCACAGACGCCGGCTGTGGCGTGGGGCAACTCTGCGGCCGTGCCCGGGATACAGGGCGTCCCTCCTCTGCTCCACCGCGTCCAGGAGCGCCTCCACATCCCGTGACTCGAACCTCGGGGCTGAGCGGCGGCCAACCATCCAGTCGGGTGTTGCGGTCGGGTGGGGGGAAGCAGCGCGGCCTTATGAGCCGTCACGCCGTGCGGCGCGTATGACGCTGCACGGCGTGAACCATGTGCGCAAGCGCGGATTCCGTTACGTTGTTGCTAGCCCATTTCGGGCCGGAGACTTTCGACCCATTTTTCCGACATGACGCAAGTTGGATTTGTGCCGCTTTTTGCGCCGATCGGCGGATTTTCCGCCGATAACGGAGAATTTCGCCCCAGGTTCTGTATAAAGGTCCACGCCTCATCCGGCACATCAAAATAATGATGGCGATCTTGAAAAGTGACCCACTAGTGCGCTGGCTGCAACAGCACGAACTTCACCCACTTTCGGTGGAGCACCGCCTTGGCCCGGTTGAATCCAGCCCTCTTCTTAGCCAGCTCTGCACTCCAGTCTTGATAAATAAGGATCTCCGTATTCTCCCACCTGCTGCTCCGTTCCTTCTTCGCCCATCTCAGGACGCACTCCCTGTCCATGAAGTGGTGAAACCTCACCACTACAGCCCTTGGCAGCTCATTGGCTTTAGGCCTCCTTGCCAGGACTTTGTGAGCGCCATCCAGCTCTAAGGGCCGCGGGAAGGCTCCCGCACCCATTAACGTGTTCAGCATTGTGGCTACATATGCCCCAGCGACAGACCCCTCCACCCCTTCAGGGAGACCCAGAATCCGGAGATTCTTCCTCCTCGACCTATTCTCCAGTTCCTCAACTTTTCCTGCCACTTCTTGTGCAGCATCTCGTGCGCCTCCACTTTCACTGCCAGGCCCAGAATCTCGTCCTCGTTTTCAGAGGCCTTCTGCTGCACCTCTCGAATTGCCGCCCCTTGGGCCTTCTGGGTCTCCACCAGCTGTTCTATCGACGCCTTCATTGGGGTCAGCATTTCTGCTTTCAGCTCCGCAAAGCAGCTTTTCAGGAACTCCTGCTGCTCCCGTGACCATTGCGCCCAAGCTGCCTGGTCTCCACCCGCCGCCATCTTACTTTTCACTGTACCGAGGTACAGTGAAAAGCATCGTTCTGCGAGCAGCTCAATCAGACCATTTAGTACATAAAAAGAAAAGAAAAAGAAAATACATAATAGGGAAACACAAGGTACACAATGCACCCATGTGACTATCAAAGGGCCATGTGAGCAGCCTATAAGATTTATCAACCCCAAGTGCTTCCTCTTCCTCAACGTTTAACTGGTCTGTGCCCACATCAAAATCTTCCTGCATGCGTACACTCAAATTCCTGGTGGCTGCCATGACTCCTTTATCTTCCAAGGACCCACTACCTGGATGGATTCTAGGGGACAAGGGTCCTTGAAGAAATAGCTGCTCATCACTCTTGGAAAACCTGAGACTCCGGCATAAAGGGGCTGCAACCAGATTCATCTGCTCATTAAGACAATATTAGGCAGGTCCAAGGGTTTCTAAAGATACAGCTCCTGTGCCTGGACCAGGCAGATGACACTCTGTAGTACACTCCAGCAAGGGTCTTGCACATGATGATGGCCTGCTGTGCTCTCCATAACAGGGCCCTCCAGAGAGGTGTGGACCGGGTGAACACAGATTTAGCACACTCTTTAGCACACTGGACTAAATCGCTGGCTTTGAAAGCAGACCACGGCAGGCCAGCAGCACGGTTCAATTCCCATACCAGCCTCCCCGAACAGGCGCCGGAATGTGGCGACTAGGGGCTTTTCACAGTAATTTCATTTGAAGCCTATTTGTGACAATAAGCGATTTTCATTTCATTTCATTTCATTTGAAGCCAACTTGTGACAATAAGAGATTTTCATTTTCATTTCAAGGCAGTGATGCACTAGAAAAGAGACACAGCTCATTGGAGGAAGAGGAAGAGTCAGTAAACAGAGGTGCTCCTGCTGCACAGGATGGGGCTTGAGGGTCTTGTCAAGATGTTTTTACCATCAGGAATCATCTGATTCAGGCTCCTTTCAACTGAGCTGAAGGTAGTGATCAGGGGAGAAATTATGGCCGGGATTCTCCAATAATGGGGCTATTTCATAGATTTCATAGAATTTACAGTGCAGAAGGTGGCCATTCGGCCCATCGAGTCTGCACCGGCTCTTGGAAAAAGCACCCTACCCAAGCCCACACCTCCACCCTATCTCCATAACCCAGTAACCCCAATTTTGGACATTAAGGGCAATTTAGCTTGGCCAATCCACCTAACCTGCGCATCTTTGGACTATGTCCCCCTGTCCGCCAGAAAACGGGCGCGAATAACTCCGGACATTTTTCTAAAAAGTCCGGAGTGATTCTCCGACTTTAAGAGGGATAGCAGGGCCCCGGCATGCGCAGCGCAGCTCCTGCTGCCAATACGGGGTCCTGTGCTTCCGGCCGCGGGACCGCCCATTGCTGTTGCCCGCGCGACATGGACCCACACAGCGGGCCGGCGTGGAAGAATGTAGCCCCCCCCAGATCGCACGTGCCCGTCAATTGGTGGCCCTCGATCGCGGGCCTGGCTGTCGTGGGGCCCCTCCCGGAGACTGATCTCCCCGCCCCCACCAGGACGGCCACCGCAGCCGTGACGCGAGCTCCCGCCGAGTGGAACCATACAAGAACCACGCCGGCGGGAACTCGGATGGGTGACCGCAGAGAATCGCCGCGGTGGCCTCTTTCAATGGCTCCCGACCGGCGCCGCGTCAACCACGCGCGTGCAGCTGGCGGTGATTCTCCGGTCGCACGCAAAGGCGTCGCGGGTCCAGCGATTGCAGCGCAGGGGCTCGGAGAATCCCGGCTTATAGCTTTCAAGGCACATGTTGATGCGGAGGCGAGGCGGGAGCGGGAAAACTGGTGAATGATATCATGGAAGTTGCTCGCAGGTATTCGAACAATCCATCCCCAGAGTTGAAATGAAATGAAATGAAAATCGCTTATTGTCACAAGTAGGCTTCAATGAAGTTACTGTGAAAAGCCCCTAGTTGCCACATTCCGGCGCCTGTTCGGGGAGGCTGCTACGGGAATTATTAGCAGAGAGAAATAAAGCTGTGGGTGAGGCGGTGCGACAGTTGAGGCGAGCTAAAGGGGCAACTTACGAGTATGGGGAGAAGGCAAGTCGGCTCCTGGCATGTCAACTGAGGAAATGGGAGGCAGAAAGGGAGATTGTCCAGATTAGAGCGCGGGAAGGGTTCTGGCATTGGCTCAGGAGAAGGTGAATGGGGCATTCAGAGGAGTTGTACGAGGAGTTATACAAGTCCGACTGCCTCGGGATGAGCTGGATATGGTGGGACTTGTGGGGAAGCTGGAGTGTCACAAAGTGGGGGAAGGGTTGTTGGAGGGGATCAAGGAAGCGCTAAAGTTAATGCGGTCGGGGAAAGCACAGGGGCCCAATGGGTTCCTGGTGGAATTTTACAATAAAATTCATACATCAACAATACATCTATTGTCGGCTTGTCACTGTCGCTAGGGCAGGCATCGATTTCTCTGCTCCTGAAGAGAGGGACCCGGAAGCATCAGTGGGAAACATTATGGGGATTGTGCAGCAGTTTGGAGTCTTTTCTAGGTATTAGCTAAATATAGAAAAGAGCGAGTACTTTATGGTTGGGGCATTGGGGCGGAGCTCACTGTTACTGTTAACAGGAAGCAATTTTTTTTTTTTAAATGAAATATTTTATTGAAAATTTTTGGTCAACCAACACAGTACATTGTGCATCCTTTACACAATATTATAACAACACAAATAACAATGACCTATTTTATAAACAAAAAATGAATAAATAATAAATAACAAAAATGAAAACTAGCCCTAATTGGCAACTGCCTTGTCACAAGTAACACTCTCCAAAAATATAATTTAACAGTCCAATATATAATTATCTGTAGCAACGACCTATACATACTATACAGTATATATTAACAACCCTGAGAGTCCTTCTGGTTCCTCCCCCCCCCCCCCCCACCCCCCGATCCTGGGCTGCTGCTGCTGCCTTCTTTTTCCCATTCCGTCTATCTTTCTGCGAGGTATTCGACGAACGGTTGCCACCGCCTGGTGAACCCTTGAGCCGACCCCCTTAGGACGAACTTAATCCGCTCTAGCTTTATAAACCCCGCCATGTCATTTATCCAGGTCTCCACCCCCGGGGGCTTGGCTTCTTTCCACATTAGCAATATCCTGCGCCGGGCTACTAGGGACGCAAAGGCCAAAACATCGGCCTCTCTCGCCTCCTGCACTCCCGGCTCTTGTGCAACCCCAAATATAGCCAACCCCCAGCTTGGTTCGACCCGGACTCCTACTACTTTTGAAAGCACCTTTGTCACCCCCATCCAAAACCTCTGTAGTGCCGGGCATGACCAAAACATATGGGTATGATTCACTGGGCTTCTCGAGCACCTCGCACACCTATCCTCCACCCCAAAAAATTTACTGAGCCATGCTCCAGTCATATGTGCCCTGTGTAATACCTTAAACTGAATCAGGCTTAGCCTGGCACACGAGGACGACGAGTTTACCCTGCTTAGGGCATCTGCCCACAGCCCCTCCTCGATCTCCTCCCCCAGCTCTTCTTCCCATTTCCCTTTTAGTTCATCTACCATAGTCTCCCCTTCGTCCCTCATTTCCCTATATATATCTGACACCTTACCATCCCCCACCCATGTCTTTGAGATCACTCTGTCCTGCACCTCTTGTGTCGGGAGCTGCGGGAATTCCCTCACCTGTTGCCTCGCAAAAGCCCTCAGTTGCATATACCTGAATGCATTCCCTTGGGGCAACCCATATTTTTCGGTCAGCGCTCCCAGACTCGCGAACTTCCCATCCACAAACAGATCTTCCAGTTGCGTTATTCCTGCTCTTTGCCACATTCCATATCCCCCATCCATTCCCCCCGGGGCAAACCTATGGTTGTTTCTTATCGGGGACCCCCCCAAGGCTCCAGTCTTTCCCCTATGCCGTCTCCACTGTCCCCAAATCTTCAGTGTAGCCACCACCACCGGGCTTGTGGTGTAGTTCCTCGGTGAGAACGGCAATGGGGCTGTCACCATAGCCTGTAGGCTAGTCCCCCTACAGGACGCCCTCTCTAATCTCTTCCACGCCGCTCCCTCCACCTCTCCCATCCACTTACCATTGAAATATTAGCGGCCCAATAATACTCACTTAGGCTCGGTAGTGCCAGCCCCCCCCTATCCCTGCTACGCTGTAAGAATCCCTTCCTCACTCTCGGGGTCTTCCCGGCCCACACAAAACCCATGATGCTCTTTTCAATCCTTTTAAAAAAAGCCTTCGTGATCACCACCGGGAGGCACTGAAACACAAAGAGGAATCTCGGGAGGACCACCATCTTAACCGCCTGCACCCTCCCTGCCATTGACAGGGATACCATATCCCATCTCTTGAAATCCTCCTCCATCTGTTCCACCAACCGCGTTAAATTTAACCTATGCAATGTGCCCCAATTCTTAGCTATCTGGATCCCCAGGTAACGAAAGTCCCTTGTTACCTTCCTCAGCGGTAGGTCCTCTATTTCTCTACTCTGCTCCCCTGGATGCACCACAAACAACTCACTTTTCCCCATGTTCAATTTATACCCTGAAAAATCCCCAAACTCCCCAAGTATCCGCATTATTTCTGGCATCCCCTCCGCCGGGTCCGCCACGTATAGTAGCAAATCGTCCGCATACAAAGATACCCGGTGCTCTTCTCCTCCCCTAAGTACTCCCCTCCACTTCTTGGAACCCCTCAACGCTATCGCCAGGGGCTCAATCGCCAGTGCAAACAATAATGGGGACAGAGGGCATCCCTGCCTTGTCCCTCTATGGAGCCGAAAATATGCAGATCCCCGTCCATTCGTGACCACGCTCGCCACTGGGGCCCTATACAACAGCTGCACCCATCTAACATACCCCTCTCCAAAACCAAATCTCCTCAACACCTCCCACAAATAATCCCACTCCACTCTATCAAATGCTTTCTCGGCATCCATCGCCACTACTATCTCCGTTTCTCCCTCTGGTGGGGCCATCATCATTACCCCAAACAACCTCCGTATATTCGTGTTCAGCTGTCTCCCCTTCACAAACCCAGTTTGGTCCTCGTGGACCACCCCCGGGACACATTCCTCTATTCTCATTGCCATTACCTTGGCCAGGACCTTGGCATCTACATTTAGGAGGGAAATAGGTCTATAGGACCCGCATTGTAGCGGGTCCTTTTCCTTCTTTAAGAGAAGCGATATCGTTGCTTCAGACATAGTCGGGGGCAGTTGTCCCCTTTCCTTTGCCTCATTAAAGGTCCTCGTCAGTACCGGGGCGAGCAAGTCCACATATTTTCTATAGAATTCGACTGGGAATCCATCCGGTCCCGGGGCCTTTCCCGCCTGCATGCTCCTAATTCCTTTCACCACTTCTTCTACCTCGATCTGTGCTCCCAGTCCCACCCTTTCCTGCTCTTCCACCTTGGGAAATTCCAGCCGATCCAAGAAGCCCATCATTCTCTCCCTCCCATCCGGGGGTTGAGCTTCATATAATTTTTTATAAAATGTCTTGAACACTCCATTCACTCTCTCCGCTCCCCGCTCCATCTCTCCTTCCTCATCCCTCACTCCCCCTATTTCCCTCGCTGCTCCCCTTTTCCTCAATTGGTGTGCCAGCAACCTGCTCGCCTTCTCCCCATATTCGTACTGTACACCCTGTGCCTTCCTCCATTGTGCCTCTGCAGTGCCTGTAGTCAGCAAGTCAAATTCTACATGTAGCCTTTGCCTTTCCCTGCACAGTCCCTCCTCCGGTGCTTCCGCATATTGTCTGTTCTTGCAGCAACCGCTCCCGTTCCTTACTCTCCTGCTTCCCTTTATGTGCCCTTATTGATATCAGCTCCCCTCTAACCACCGCCTTCAACGCCTCCCAGACCACTCCCACCTGGACCTCCCCATTATCATTGCGTTCCAAGTACTTTTCAATGCACCCCCTCACCCTTAGACACACCCCCTCATCTGCCATTAGTCCCATGTCCATTCTCCAGGGTGGGCGCCCTCCTGTTTCCTCCCCTATCTCCAAGTCCACCCAGTGTGGAGCGTGATCCGAAATGGCTATAGCCGTATACTCCGTTCCCCTCACCTTCGGGATCAATGCCCTACCCAGCACAAAAAAGTCTATTCGCGAGTAGACTTTATGGACATAGGAGAAAAACGAGAACTCCTTACTCCTAGGTCTGCTAAATCTCCACGGGTCTACACCTCCCATCTGCTCCATAAAATCTTTAAGCACCTTGGCTGCTGCCGGCCTCTTTCCAGTCCTGGACTTCGACCTATCCAGCCCTGGTTCCAACACCGTATTAAAATCTCCCCCCATTATCAGCTTTCCCATCTCTAGGTCCGGAATGCGTCCTAGCATCCGCCTCATAAAATTGGCATCATCCCAGTTCGGGGCATATACGTTTACCAAAACCACCGTCTCCCCCTGTAGTTTGCCACTCACCATCACGTATCTGCCCCCGTTATCCGCCACTATAGTCTTTGCCTCGAACATTACCCGCTTCCCCACTAATATAGCCACCCCCCTGTTTTTCGCATCTAGCCCCGAATGGAACACCTGCCCCACCCATCCTTTGCGTAGCCTAACCTGGTCTATCAGTTTCAGGTGCGTTTCCTGTAACATAACCACATCTGCCTTAAGTTTCTTAAGGTGTGCGAGTACCCGTGCCCTCTTTATCGGCCCGTTCAGCCCTCTCACGTTCCACGTGATCAGCCGAGTTGGGGGGCTTCCTACCCCCCCCCCCCCCTTGTCGATTAGCCATCACCTTTTTCCAGCTCCTCACCCAGTTCCCACGCAGCTGTATCTCCCCCAGGCGGTGCCCCCCCCGCCCATCCTCTCCCATACCAGCTCCCCCCTCTCCCCAGCAGCAGCAACCCAGTAATTTCCCCCTCCCACCCCCCCCGCTAGATCCCCCGCTAGCGTAATTACTCCCCCCATGTTGCTCCCAGAAGTCAGCAAACTCTGGCTGACCTCGGCTTCCCCCCGTGACCTCGGCTCGCACCGTGCGACGCCCCCTCCTTCCTGCTTCTCTATTCCCGCCATGATTATCATAGCGCGGGAACCAAGCCCGCGCTTCTCCCTTGGCCCCGCCCCCAAAGGCCAACGCCCCATCTCCTCCACCTCCCCTCCTCCCCCCATCACCACCTGTGGGAGAGAGAAAAGTTACCACATCGCAGGATTAGTACATAAAACCCCTCTTTGCCCCCCACATTCGCCCCACCACTTTGTTCGAACGTTCTTTTTAATAACCCGCTCATTCCAGTTTTTCTTCCACAATAAAAGTCCACGCTTCATCCGCCGTCTCAAAGTAGTGATGCCTCCCTCGATATGTGACCCACAGTCTTGCCGGTTGCAGCATTCCAAATTTTATCTTCTTTTTATGAAGCACCGCCTTGGCCCAATTAAAGCTCGCCCTCCTTCTCGCCACCTCCGCACTCCAGTCTTGATAAACGCGGATCACCGCGTTCTCCCATTTACTGCTCCGAGTTTTCTTCGCCCATCTAAGGACCATTTCTCTATCCTTAAAACGGAGGAATCTCACCACTATGGCTCTGGGAATTTCTCCTGCTCTCGGTCCTCGCGCCATCACTCGGTATGCTCCCTCCACCTCCAACGGACCCGCCGGGGCCTCCGCTCCCATTAACGAGTGCAGCATCGTGCTCACATATGCCCCGACGTCCGCTCCCTCCACACCTTCAGGAAGACCAAGAATCCTCAGGTTGTTCCTCCTTGCGTTGTTTTCCAGTGCCTCCAACCTTTCCACACATCGTTTCTGATGTGCCTCCTGCGTCTCCGTCTTCACCACCAGGCCCTGTATATCGTCCTCATTCTCGGCTGCCTTTGCCTTCACGACCCGAAGCTCCCGCTCCTGGGTCTTTTGTTCCTCCTTTAGCCCTTCGATCGCCTGTAGTATCGGGGCCAACAGCTCTTTCTTCATTTCCTTTTTTATCTCTTCCACACAGCATTTCAAGAACTCTTGTTGTTCAGGGCCCCATGTTAAACTGCCACCTTCCGACGCCATCTTGGTTTTTGCTTGCCTTCCTTGCCGCTGTTCTAAAGGATCCACTGCAATCTGGCCACTCTCTCCTCCTTTTTCCATCCGTATCCAGGGGGGGATTCCCTTCTGGTTTACCGCACAGTGTTTTTAGCCGTCAAAATTGCCGTTGGGGCTCCTATCAAGAGCCCAAAAGTCCGTTTCACAGGGAGCTGCCGAAACGTGCGACTCAGCTGGTCATCGCCGCACCCGGAAGTCGCACAGGAAGCAATTTTTGATATCTGGGGATCCAGATATCAAGGGACTGGGGGAAACTCCGGAGGTTAAACTATACATGGGGAAGGTCATGTATATATGATGGGGAAGGTCAAGACGGACCTGCAAAGGTGGGACGGTCTCCCATTCCCCCTGGCAGGTCGAGTACCATCGGTTAAGATGAATATCTTGCCAAGATTTTAATTTTAATTTCAGTGCCTCTCGGTTCCTGCCGAAGGCCTTTTTCAGAGACACTGACTGGCTGGTGACTGGGTTTATTTGGGTGGGTAAAGGCCCGAGCATCAGGATGGTGGTGCTGCAGAGGGAGAGACAAGCAGGGGGGCTTGGCTTTGCCAAACTTTCAGTATTACTATTGGGCGGCTGATGCTGAAAAAGTGCTAGAGTGGTGCTGGGATTTGGAGGAGCTGAGGGTCCAGTTGGAAATGGAATCTGTGAAGGGGGCAAGTTGGGGGCGTTGGTAACAGCTCCGCTCCCGGTGGTGCCAAAATAATACTTGACTAACCAGTGGTAGAAGCCACATTAAAGGTTTGGAGACAGCGCTGTCAACATTTCAACTTGAAGGCTGCCTCAAGGTCAGCTCCCATCTGTGCAAACCAGTTATTCAAGCCTGGTAGGCTGGATGCAGGATTTAGGGAGTGGAAGGAGAAGGGGTGAGAGAAGGTTGGAGATATATACTTAGAAGGTCGGTTCGCTAGCCTGAGGGTACGTAACTGGATCAAAAAGTACTTCCCAGCCATCCCAGTGAAGAAGTCTTCTACCTTGCTCGAGCACATTTTATCCTGCTCGGGGTCAGAGGTGTCCAGTACGTCAAGCATGTACCAGCGGATAGTGAGGGAGCAGATGAGCTCAGTTGAAGGAATGAAGGCAAAGTGGGTGGTAGAGTGGGGAACAATTTTGGAGGAGGAGGTTTGGAGCGAGGCACTGAGGAGGGTGAACGCAACCTCATCCTGTGCGAGGCTGAGTTTCATTCAGCTAAAAGCAATGTTTCGAGCACACCTCACGAAGGCTAGAATGAGCCGATTTTCCGATGGGGTGGGGGATAGTTATAGTCCGTGTTCGAGGGGGCTGGCACACTGCACACATGTTCTGGTTGTGCTCAAAGCTGGTGGTTGTCTGGCGGTTTTATTTTGACACCACGTCGGCAATCCTAAACAGTGGGTTGGAGCCGCGCCTTCTGAGGGGAAGTGATGAGGTGAATAGCGGGAGCACCGGACAATACCGGGTCAGGCCTGCTAATGATATGTTAACGGCCTGCTAATGATATGTGTGTGCGGAGTGGAACGCATTGACGCTGCTGACACAACACCGGAACTTGGCATTATGTCGAGCGCCCGGCGCAGGCCACGATTTTCGGGCATTCTCCACCCAATCGCGCTTCCCGATTCCGGAATCAGCTGATGGAGAATACCGCCCTTATTCTTTGAAAGATATGCTCAACACTAACCAGATAAAAAGAAAGTGCATCCTGCATCAGAAATAGCCACCCTGTGGGCAGATATTGTTTGACAACATTTCTAAGGCTGCCATTTGAAGTAAACTATTGTTAAAGTTATAAAGCAAAGAATATGCTCTTGCTGAAACATTCTTGGTTCACCGAACCATCCTTGAATTGCAATCTATTGTATATATTTATTAGAAGGTCGATGAATTAACACACAATTAGAATCATTATAATAGATTGCATTTATATAACATGCTTAATGTAGAAACATTTCCTGAAACTCTTCACAAATGTAGAAGGAAAAATTAGGAAAAAAGTGAGGTTTTCTCCATTTCTTTAATGTGATTTTTCTTGCACGCATTATTACGCCATCTTCTTTTTCCTTTTTTGAAATAAATTTAGAGTACCCAATCATTTTTTTCCAATTAAGGGGCATTTCTCCTAGCCTGCACATCTTTTGGGTTGTGGAGGTGAGAGCCATGCAGACACAGGGAGAAGGTACAAACTCCACACAGACAGTGACCCAGGGCCGGGATCGAACCTGGGTCCTAGGATCTTCTTTTTCAAACTGTTCCTGTTTGCACGTCGTTTAATTTAGAAATTTGCTTTCTTAACCAATGGAATAGGTAGTCTTTGTCCAAACAAATTTGGAAGGTCTGTGCGGATTTTATGATGTATAGGAATGGGGAACATCACATGACTCAAACTTCAGAACAGCAAATCCTTTGTAGGAGCCACTTGCTCATTGTTTAGTTCTTGAGATGGGCGATGGGCCTATTCTGAAGGATGTGGATAATAACCCACAGCAGAGATCTGAGGGAGAACTTTATGATGATCTTTCTAAATGAAGAATTACAACGTGGATCGGAGGACCAACTATTTATTAACAATTGTAACTGGAAATTGGGAAAAGTTTTATATTCCATTCTTGTAGGTTAGTGTCGGAGTCATCAGGACACAATACCGTGGGCGGAATTGTATGGTTAGCGCTGTCGCTTCACAGCACCAGGGTCCCAGGTTCAATTCCCAGCTTGAGATATGTGTCCTTTTCAATGTTTATTATGGATTCTGAAGGATACTTGTATTATATTAGTTTTACTTTACATGTGTTGGACACACTGTGCACCAGTTATTTTTTTGAAGAATTTTAGAGTACCCAATTATTATTTTTTCCAATCAAGGGGCAATTTAGCAGGACCAATCCACCTAACCTGCACATCTTTGGGTTGTGGGGATGAAACCCACGCAGACACGGGGAGAATGTGCAAACTCCACATGGACAGTGAACCAGGGCTGGGATTCGAACCCGGGTCCTCAGCGCCACAGTCCCAGTGCTCACCGCTGTGCCACGTGCCTCCCTGTGCACCAGTTTTAACACTTGATTCTTACAAAAGCCTTTTTGATTCTCCTGTTTGGACACCAACCTCCCTGTCAAACTTGGAAACAACAGGCTCAACCTGCTGTGAAATTATTGTCCCATCAATAGCTCTGCTGGGGCTACTCCTGTTGTGGTATGGGGTGTAGTTCTGTAACCATGGATCCGGTCGGATGCTTCTTTGTTACATTTTTGTAGGTTTACACTGCCCACTCTGCCAGACCATTGGATGATGAGTGATATGACGCCATCCTAATGTATTTGATGCCACTTGATTTCAGAAAAGCTGGAGCTCCCACTAGTGAAGGTTGTACCATTGTCAGAGACTAACACTTCTGGTATGATGTGAATGCAATGTTCTGTCAGAATTTCACAGTCATGGAGTAGGACGTTGTAGAGGCCATACGGTGTACTTCCATCCATTTGGAATGGGCATCCGCTAAGATTAAGAACATAGAACCTAAAAACGTACCAGCAAAGCCTAGATGTATCCGCGTCCTTGGTCTGCCTGGTCACTCCAATTTGTATAGGGAGGCCAAAGGTGCCAAAGGAGATTCTGGTTCCCTTGGTATAAAGTACATTGTTTTACCAGGTCCACAATATCTGTGTTGAGCCTGGACCACCAAATGTAGCTCCTCGTCAGCATCTTCATTTTGGAAACCTCAGCATGGCCAGCACGGTAGCACAGTGGTTAGCACAGTTGCTTCACAGCTCCAGGGTCCCAGCTTGGGTCACTGTCTATGCGGAGCCTGCACGTTCTCCCCATGTCTGCGTGGGTTTCCTCTGGGTGCCCCGGTTTCCTCCCACAGTCCAAAGATGGGCAGGTTAGGTGGATTGGCCATGATAAATTGCCCTTAGTGTCCGAAAAGGTTAGGTGGGGTTACTGGGTTACGGGGATAGGGTGGAGGTGTGGGCTTAAGTGGGGTGCTCTTTCCAAGGACCAGTGCAGACTCGATGGGCTGAATGGCCTCCTTCTGCACTGTAGGTTCTATGATTCCATGATTATGCAATTCCATTAAGATTTTGCGCTGTCCTAGGTGGTGAATGACTACTTGGGTTCCCCATAGGATTATACCATCCTCAACATTCAGTTCTTCCCTCCTGGATAGGTAGGGCTTCATATCGTCAGAGGGATGTCCTTGGATCCTGCCATTCAGGATCATGTGTCTCAGTTTGGACAATCTAGGGTCCTTTTGTATCCAAGCTTTGATCCATTTTCCCATTTCGTTGAGGTCTCTAAGAAATATTTGGTCATGGGGACCTCTTCTCGTGCCGACAATGGAGCTAGGCTTGTGGATAGCAGGAAATGATTCAGGGTTTCAGCGTTGGCTATTCGCGCTCTGGGACTATGTTCTAGGAGTATTCATAGGCTGCCAGTAACAAGGTCCAATGCAATAGGATGGGGCAGAGGCGGTAGGAAGGATTGCCCCATCTTCTTTAAAAAGGCCCAATAAAGTCACTAGCACAAAATGTTGGCCATAGACATGTAGGTAGAATTTTCTTACACCGAAGATAACTACCAGGGCCTCCTTCTCAATTTGTGAATAGCACTGCTCTGCATCCGCAAGGATCCTGGATGCATAGACAGTGGGCCGTTCCATGCCATATTCCCAACAATGCGAGAGTACCGCCCCAACTCCATGGGGAAGGTGTCACATGTCAGTATGAGCTCCTTCTTGGAATTGCAATGGGCTAGTATGTTAGATGATAATAGCTGTCAATTTACTTTCTCAAAGGCCTCATTTGTCGCACCTACCTCAACCATTTCTGGTGTTTCTTTAACAGCAGATGTAATGGTGACAGTAGAGAGGGTAAGGTTGGGATGAATTTCCAAATCCCAGGAAGGATTTCAGTTCTCTGATATTTTTTGGGCTAGGCACTTCTTTAATGGCTTTGATTTTGTCTTCCAAGGAGTGTAGGCCTTTCTTGTCCATTCAGTATCCAAGATAGGTTACCTTGCTTGCCTGGAATATGCACTTTTTTCTTTTGAAGTGTGCCCCTGCATTTGAAAATCACCATAAGACCTCTTCCAGGTTTGCTAGAGCCTCCTGCCTGTAATCAATAAGTCGTCAAGGTACATCGGCACCTTGTGCAATCCTTGGAGTACATTCTCCAAAATATGCAGAAATATAGCACTTGCCATTGGGACTTCAAAGGGAAGGTGTGTATATTTATATAGGCCCTCGTGTATTTTAATCGTGATGTGTTTACGGGACGGTTCATCTAGCTCGAGCTGGAGGCAGGTATGGCTAGTCTAGTCTATTGAAGGACTGGCAACCTGTTAGTTTGGCATATAAGTCCTCTATGCATGGAATACCAGTCCAGTTCTGAGACCCTGTTGATGGTGAGTTTATAATTCAAGCAAAGGCGGACTGATTTGTCGGGTTTGAAGATGGGAACGACGGGTGTGGCCCAATCTGCAAATTGTTTTCCTGTCATCAAAACTCAGTTTATACTTTCTTCAGCAACGAATATGGGACCAGTCGTGCTCTGAAATACTTTGGCATGGCATCAGGTTTGACATAGATGCTGACTCTGGCTCCTTTTATTTTTCCAAGGCCTTTTTGTAAGACTTCAGGGTACTTATTGATAATTTTGTACAGTCCTCCAATGCCCAAACTGAAAATTTACAGCCAGTCCAGTCTGATCCCTGGAGCCAATCTCTGCCCATGAGACTTGGTCCCTGCATAACTATGAGTGGGAAACGGGCTGACTGTTGTCAATAGGTTACCAGGGTTGTTGTGGTTCCCATAATTTGCAAAGGTTCCCCTGTGTACGCTGCTAATCTAACTTGATATCCTTTAGACTTAAAGCTAGAATGACAATCTGGAGGCAAATCAATTTTATGTTTTCCAATGAAGGAGACAACAGCGCCCAAGTCCTTCTCCATCTCTAATGGGTGACCGTTCATGAGTAGCCTTATCATCCTTATCATTATTGACCAACCTTGGTTGTGATGATGAAGTTCAACTGCATCGTCTCTTCATCTGGAGGCTGATATACCTGCATGGTATGAGCCCATGCCAGCCTTAGCATCTTGCCTGGGTAGTACATGTATTGCCAATTCCGGGAGCTTTTCCTGGGCTGCGTCCTTCTGCAGCACGTACAATAATCCATTAGCTGGCACGTGTATTTGTCCGGTTTCTTTGGTATACCTGGGTTGTCACGTGGTTTCCTTGACCGCCAGGGAGCCCTTACGGCATTTTGGCTCGTTAATGGCCGATGTGCTGAGCACATTCATCTGGAGTGTGGGCTTCCCTATGCGATGCCCCTCCCTCAACCTGAAGTGTGGTACTGAAAACAGGCTGAGAAGATACACATAGGCCAGGAACTGTCTCATAAGGCCCTGGCTGGAATCGATAGTGGCCATCCGCAAAAGCACTCCAGTGAAGGCATGAACCTGTTATTGCTATATGGACTTTGTGATTACCCACTCCAAAGACTATGAATATGTAACAAACTCCCAGACACAGGTGATCAACTTTGCAGCAGGACGAAGAACAGACAAAAGAAGCCATCAGACTCCATAATGAGCTGTTGGCTGATCAGACTAGGGAGTTCCAGAGGACAATGGGTCTTGATTTAACCACCATGGATAAACAGGAGTATTCTACCTCTCCCATTAACAAGTTGGGAGTTCCCCGGGCACAACCATCACAAGAAGAAAGGACCCTGGGTTTTGAACCCAGAGAAGACATCAACATGGAGTGATTGTAGCCTGCCAGCCTCCTTTACTAAGTGCGGGTAAAACCCAAAGCTCAGCTGTGAGTCTGAGTCATACTATCTTGAGTGAGAGAATTGTGAATAAAATTGCGTTAAACTGTGAACCTGTTTTGTCCTTTGTTCATCTCACAAATTTAAAAAATATATAAATTTGGAGTACCCAATTCATTTTTTCCAATTAATAGCCGATGTGCTGAGCACATTCATCTGGAGTGTGGGCTTCCCTATGCTAAATTGCGTGGCCAATCCACCTAACCTGCACATCTTTGGGTTGTGGGGGCGAAACCCACGCAAACACGGGGAGAATGTGCAAACTCCACACGGACAGTGAACCAGAGCTGGGATCGAACCTGGGGCCACCATGCTGCCCTTGTTCATCTCACAAATAAGGGCACCTGGGTAAAACATTTGAGCAAGTAAACCGGTTGAACGTATCGGAGATTTTACAGGTACAACATTTTGGCACTTCAGACGGTCCTTCGATAAGAAGCGATACGTTGCTCCGAATTCAACCCTTCAACCCAGTATTCTCCAACACTGTCTGAGCCTGAATTAAGAGGGCAGATTGCCCCATGTTACAGACAGTCTTAAGTGAGTGAAGGACTGATACAGATTTCGACCAGTAAAATTGGGCCATAAACCGGGGGCTGGATTCTCTGTCTTGTCGCGCCACATTTCTGTTTCAGTATGCCGGCTGGTCAATGGGGTTTCCCATTGTGGGGCAGCACCACACCGTCGGAAAACCCCCGGGCTGCCGGCAAAACGGAGGAGCACGGTAGCACAAGTGATTAGCACTGTGGCTTCACAGTGCCAGGGTCCCAGGTTCGATTCCCTGCTGGTTCACTGTCTGTGCGGAGTCTGCACGCTCTCCCCCTGTCTGCGTGTGTTTCCTCCGGGTGCTCCGGTTTCCTCCCACAGTCCAAAGATGTGCAGGTTAGGTGGATTGGCCATGATAAATTGCCCTTCATGACCAAAAACGGTTAGGAGGGGTTATTGGGTTACTGGGATAGAGTGGAAGTGAGGGCTTAAGTGGGTCGGTGCAGACTCGATGAGCCGAATGGCCTCCTTCTGCACTGTATGTTTTATGTTCATCCCGCCGGCGGAGAATGCAGCCCCGGGTGTCTGTAACACGAGGTGAATAAACTACGTATTTAGATCTAGGATAGTCAAGGGAGTTGGGGACAATCTGTGAGTGGGAATTGAAATGAAATGAAAATCGCTTATTGTCACAAGTAGGCTTCAAATGGTGTTACCGTAAAAAGCTCTTAGTCGCCACATTCCGGTGCCTGTTAGGGAGGTTTTAAAATAATGTAGCAGGGGGATGGGAACCAGATTAGGACGTTAGAGGTCAGTAATGAGGCAGCAACTAAAGCCAGTGAGGTACTAGATAATAAACTCATTGTGACTAAGGGGAAGAGTAGACAGGGAAGAGATGATGAACTCAAAGGGACAGGTAGTCTGAGGTGCATTGGTTTCAATGTGAAAAGTGTAGCAGGTAAGGCAGATGAACTTCGGGCTTGGATTAGTACCTGGGAATATGATGTTATTGGTATTACTGAGACTTGGTTGAGGGAAGGGCAAGACTGGCAACTAAATATCCCAGGGTATAGATGCTTCAGGAGGGATAGAGAGGGAGGTAAAAGGGGTGGAGGAGTTGGATTACTGGTCAGAGATGATATCACAGCTGTGATTAAGGAGGGCACGATGGAGGATTCGAGCACTGAGGCAATATGGGTAGAGCTAAGGAATAGGAAGGGTGCAGTAACATTGTTGGGACTTTACTACAGGCCTCCCAAAAGCAAGAGTGAAGTAGAGGTACAAATATGTAGACAGATGATAGAAAAATGTAGGAGCAATAGGGTGGTCATGATGGGAGATTTTAACTTCCCCAACGTTGAATGGGACTCGTAGTGTTGGAGGCGTAGATGGAGCAGAATTTGTCAGGAGCATCCAGGAGAGTTTTTTAGACCAGTATTTAAATAGTCCAACTCGGGAAGGGGCCATACTGGACCTGGTATTGGGGAATGATCCCAGCCAGGTGGTTGAAGTTTCAGTCGGTGATTACTTTGGGAATAGCGATCACAATTCCGTAAGTTTTAGAATACTCATGGACAAAGACGAGAGTGGTCGTAAAGGAAGAGTGCTAAATTAGGGAAAGGCCAAGTATAACAATATTCGGCAGGAGCGAGGGAATGTGGATTGGGAGCAGCTGTTTAAGGGTAAATCCACATTTGAAATGTGGGAGCCTTTTAAGGAAAGGTTGATTAGAGTGCAAGGCAGACATGTCCCTGTGAAAATGAGGGATAGAAATGGCAAGATTAGGGAACCATGGATGACGGGTGGAATTGTGAGACTAGCTAAAATGAAAAAGGAAGCATACATAAGGTCAAGGCGACTTAAAACTTTGGAGGAATATCGGGAAAGTAGGACAAATCTCAAATGCGCAATAAAGAGGGCTAAAAGGGGTCATGAAATATCTTTGGCTAACAGGGTTAAGGAAAATCCCAAAGCCTTTTATTCGTATAAAAGGAGCAAGAGGGTAACGAGAGAAAGGATTGGCCCACTCAAAGACAAAAAAGGGAATTTATGCGTGGAGTCAGAAGAAATGGGTGAGATTCTTAATGAGTACTTTGCATCGGTATTCACCAAGGAGAGGGACATGACGGATGTTGAGGCTAGGGATGGATATTTAAATACTCGAGGTCAAGTCGGCATAAGGAAGGGGGAGGTTTTGGGTATTCTAAAAGGCATTAAGGTGGACAAGTCCCCAGGTCCAGATGGGATCTATCCCAGGTTACTGAAGGAAGTAAGGGATGAAATAGCTGGGGCCTTAACAGATATCTTTGCAGCATCCTTGAGCACGGGTGAGGTCCCGGAGGACTGGAGAATTGCTAATGTTGTCCCTTTATTTAAGAAGGGTAGCAGGGATAATCCAGGGAATTATAGACCTGTGAGCTTGACGTCAGTGGTAGGCAAACTGTTGGAGAAGATACTGAGGGATAGGATCTATTCACATTTGGAAGAAAATAGACTTATCAGTGATAGGCAGCATGGTTTTGTGCAGGGAAGGTCATGTCTTACAAACCTAATAGAATTCTTTGAGGAAGTGACAAAGTTAATTGATGAGGGAAGGGCTGTAGATGTCAACAAAAGAACAAAGAAATGTACAGCACAGGAACAGGCCCTTCGGCCCTCCAAGCCCGTGCCGACCATACTGCCCGACTAAACTACAATCTTCTACACTTCCTGGGTCCGTATCCTTCTATTCCCATCCTATTCATATATTTGTCAAGATGCCCCTTAAATGTCCCTATCGTCCCTGCCTCCACTACCTCCTCCGGTAGTGAGTTCCAGGCACCCACTACCCTCTGCGTAAAAAACTTGCCTCGTACATCTACTCTAAACTTTGCCCCTCTCACCTTAAACCTATGCCCCCTAGTAATTGACCCCTCTACCCTGGGGAAAAGCCTCTGACTATCCACTCTGTCTATGCCCCTCATAATTTTGTATACCTCTATCAGGTCGCCCCTCAACCTCCTTCGTTCCAGTGAGAACAAACCGAGTTTATTCAATCGCTCCTCATAGCTTATGCCCTCCATACCAGGCAACATTCTGGTAAATCTCTTCTGCACCCTCTCTAAAGCCTCCACATCCTTCTGGTAGTGTGGCGACCAGAATTGAACACTATACTCCAAGTGTGGCCTAACTAAGGTTCTATACAGCTGCAACATGACTTGCCAATTCTTATACTCAATGCCCCGGCCAATGAAGGCAAGCATGCCGTATGCCTTCTTGACTACCTTCTCCACCTGTGTAGCCCCTTTCAGTGATCTGTGGACCTGTACTCCTAGATCTCTTTGACTTTCAATACTCCTGAGGGTTCTACCATTCACTGTATATTCCCTACCTGCATTAGCCCTTCCAAAATGCATTACCTCACATTTGTCCAGGTTAAACTCCATCTGCCATCTCTCCGCCCAAGTCTCCAGACAATCTAAATCCTGCTGTATCCTCAGACAGTCCTCATCGCTATCCGCAATTCCACCAACCTTTGTGTCGTCTGCAAACTTACTAATCAGACCAGTTACATTTTCCTCCAAATCATTTATATATACTACAAAGAGCAAAGGTCCCAGCACTGATCCCTGTGGAACACCACTGGTCACAGCCCTCCAATTAGAAAAGCATCCCTCCATTGCTACCCTCTGCCTTCTATGGCCTAGCCAGTTCTGTATCCACCTTGCCAGCTCACCCCTGATCCCGTGTGACTTCACCTTTTGTACTAGTCTACCATGAGGGACCTTGTCAAAGGCCTTACTGAAGTCCATATAGACAACATCTACTGCCCTACCTGCATCAATCATCTTAGTGACCTCCTCGAAAAACTCGATCAAGTTAGTGAGACACGACCTCCCCTTCACAAAACCTTGCTGCCTCTCACTGATACGTCCATTTGCTTCCAAATGGGAGTAGATCCTGTCTCGAAGAATTCTCTCCAGTAATTTCCCTACCACTGAAGTAAGGCTCACCGGCCTGTAGTTCCCGGGATTATCCCTGCCACCCTTCTTAAACAGAGGAACAACATTGGCTATTCTCCAGTCCTCCGGGACATCCCCTGAAGACAGCGAGGATCCAAAGATTTCTGTCAAGGCCTCAGCAATTTCCTCTCCAGCCTCCTTCAGTATTCTGGGGTAGATCCCATCCGGCCCTGGGGACTTATCTACCTTAATATTTTTTAAGACACCCAACACCTCGTCTTTTTGGATCACAATGTGACCCAGGCTATCTACACCCCCTTCTCCAGACTCAACATCTACCAATTCCTTCTCTTTGGTGAATACTGATGCAAAGTATTCATTTAGTACCTCGCCCATTTCCTCTGGCTCCACACATAGATTCCCTTGCCTATCCTTCAGTGGGCCAACCCTTTCCCTGGCTACCCTCTTGCTTTTTATGTAAGTGTAAAAAGCCTTGGGATTTTCCTTAACCCTATTTGCCAATGACTTTTCATGACCCCTTCTAGCCCTCCTGACTCCTTGCTTAAGTTCCTTCCTACTTTCCTTATATGCCACACAGGCTTCGTCTGTTCCCAGCCTTTTAGCCCTGACAAATGCCTCCTTTTTCTTTTTGACGAGGCCTACAATATCATTCGTCATCCAAGGTTCCCGAAAATTGCCGTATTTATCTTTCTTCCTCACAGGAACATGCCTGTCCTGTATTCCTTTCAACTGACACTTGAAAGCCTCCCACATGTCAGATGTTGATTTGCCCTCAAACATCCGCCCCCAATCTATGTTCTTCAGGTCCCGCCTAATATTGTTATAATTAGCCTTCCCCCAATTTAGCACATTCATCCTCGGACCACTCTTATCCTTGTCCACCAGTACTTTAAAACTTACTGAATTGTGGTCACTGTTACCGAAATGCTCCCCTACTGAAACATCTACCACCTGGCCGGGCTCATTCCCCAATACCAGGTCCAGTACCGCCCCTTCCCTAGTTGGACTGTTTACATATTGTTTTAAGAAGCCCTCCTGGATGCTCCTTACAAACTCTGCCCCGTCTAAGCCCCTGGCACTAAGTGAGTCCCAGTCAATATTGGGGAAGTTGAAGTCTCCCATCACCACAACCCTGTTGTTTTTACTCTTTTCCAAAATCTGTCTACCTATCTGCTCCTCTATCTCCCGCTGGCTGTTGGGAGGCCTGTAGTATACCCCCAACATTGTGACTGCACCCTTCTTATTCCTGATCTCTACCCATATAGCCTCACTGCCCTCTGAGGTGTCCTCTCGCTGTATAGCTGTGATACTCTCCTGAACAAGTAGCGCAACTCCGCCTCCCCTTTTACATCCCCCTCTATCCCGCCTGAAACATCTAAATCCTGGAACGTTTAGCTGCCAATCCTGCCCTTCCCTCAACCAGGTCTCTGTAATGGCAACAACATCATAGTTCCAAGTACTAATCCAAGCTCTAAGTTCATCTGCCTTACCCGTAATGCTCCTTGCATTAAAACATATGCACTTCAGGCCACCAGACCCGCTGTGTTCAGCAACTTCTCCCCGTCTGCTCTGCCTCAGAGCCACACTGTCCATATTCCCTAGTTCTCCCTCAACGCTCTCACCTTCTGACCTATTGCTCCCGTGCCCACCCCCCTGCCATACTAGTTTAAACCCTCCCGTGTGACACTAGCAAATCTCGCGGCCAGGATATTTATGCCTCTCCGGTTTAGATGCAACCCGTCCATCTTATACAGGTCACACCTGCCCCGGAAGAGCTCCCAGTGGTCCAGATAACCGAAACCCTCCCTCCTACACCAGCTGTTTAGCCACGTGTTTGTCTGCTCTATCTTCCTATTTCTAGCCTCACTGGCACGTGGCACAGGGAGTAATCCCGAGATTACAACCCTCGAGGTCCTGTCTTTTAACTTTCTGCCTAGCTCCCTGAACTCCTGCTGCAGGACCTCATGCCTCTTCCTGCCTATGTCATATACATGGACTTCAGTAAGGCGTTTGATAAAGTTCCCCATGGCAGGTTGATGGAAAAAGTGAAGTCGTATGGGGTTCAGGGTGTACTAGCTAGATGGATAAAGAACTGGCTGGGCAACAGGAGACAGAGAGTAGTGGTGGAAGAGAGTGTCTCAAAATGGAGAAAGGTGACTAGTGGTGTTCCACAGGGATCCGTGCTCGGACCACTGTTGTTTGTGATATACATAAATGATCTGGACGAAGGTATAGGTGGTCTGATTAGCAAGTTTGCAGATGATATTAAGATTGGTGGAGTTGCAGATAGCGAGGAGGACTGTCAGAGAATACAGCAAAATATAGATAGATTGGAGAGTTGGGCAGAGAAATGGCAGATGGAGTTCAATCCAGGCAAATGCGAGGTGATGCATTTTGGAAGATCTAATTCAAGAGCGGACTATATGGTCAATGGAATAGTCCTAGGGAAATTTGATGTACAGAGAGATCTGGGAATTCAGGTCCATTGTACCCTGAAGGTGGCAGCGCAGGTCGATAGAGTGGTCAAGAAGGCATATAGCATGCTTGCCTTCATCGGATGGGGTATTGAGTACAAGAGTCGGCAGGTCATGTTACAGTTGTACAAGACTTTGGTTAGGCCACATTTGGAATATTGCGTGCAGCTCTGGTCGCCACATCACCAGAAGGATGTGGATGCTTTAGAGAGGGTGCAGAGGAGGTTCACCAGGATGTTGCTTGGTATGGAGGGTGCTAGCTATGAAGAAAGGTTGAGTAGATTAGGATTGTTCTCGTTGGAGAGACGGTGGTTGAGGGGGGACCTGATTGAGGTCTACAGAATTATGAGAGGTATGGACAGGGTGGATAGCAACAAGCTTTTTCCAAGAGTGGGGGTGTCAATTACAAGGGGTCACGATTTGAAGGTGAGAGGGGGAAAGTTTAAGGGAGATGTGCGTGGAATGTTTTTTACGCAGAGGGTGGTGGGTGCCTGGAATGCTTTGCCAGCGGAGGTGGTAGAGGCGGGCACGATAGCATCATTTAAGATGCATCTAGACAGATATATGAATGGGTGGGGAACAGAGGGAAGTAGATCCTTGGAAAATAGAACACCGGTTTAGATAAAGGATCTGGATCGGCGCAGGCTGGGCAGGCCGAAGGGCCTGTTCCTGTGCTGTAATTTTCTTTGTTCTTGTTCGGGGCGGCTGGTACGGGAATTGCACCCATACTGCTGCCCTTGTTCTGCTTTACAAGCCAGCTGTTTAGCCCACTGTGCTAAACCAGCCCCTGAATTTAGTGAAAGTCGAACCCCTAACCCAGAGGATTCCCACACACCTGAGACAAACCCTAGGGAGAGAGAGAGAGAATAAGAAGAGTAGAGAAATGGCAGAATCCCAGAGTGAGAAGTGATCCAAGTGGGTACTCCAGTAAATTAGAAAGGGTCTGGGTTCCAAAGGTCAATAAGAAGAGTACAGACCCTCGAGGTTAAAAAGCGTAGCACAGTTGCATCAGCGCTCCTCTCATTGCGTGGTGGCTGGTTTACCCACCCCATCCTGTACTGTTTGGTAGCATTAACCATCCTGTAGTCGGTATGTTTGTTAGTATCAACATAAATCCAGCATGCTTTCCATATCTGTACTAATGAGTAGTGAGTGGACAAATTAGCAAACGGGACCGGAATCCCTAAAAGTCACAGAAGGAAAGAATATTCAACCCACCTTATGGAAGGTGACCAAGGTGAAAAGGTTCGTCGAGGGTTCCTTTGTGTCAAAGGGGAGAGGGGGATATGAGTTTTCGAAGAAGTTAGTGTGGAAACATGAGTTTTCGAAGAAGTCATTGTGGAAATTTGATCAGTGTGGAAATTTGAGTTTTAAAAGAGGTCAGTGTGGACATTTGTGCTCTGGATAGTTTGGGATTAGCTTGAGAAAAACATCAGAGACTGGTGAGTCTTGGTATTAGAAGTTTTAGAAGTCAGTGTGGAAATCGGTGCTCTGGGAGCACCTTAATGTTAGAAGTTAGGAAAAAGAGGTTAGCGTCTCCATTCTGGAGAGTTTCCTGTCTCCGTCCAAAGGGGTATGATGTGTGCTTTTGGGGAGCAAGCAATAGATAAAGGTGACAGAGATATAAATTGGGTAGATATGTCTTTTGCATTTCAACAAAAAAGCTAAATTAACAATTTAGAAAGGGTTCAAATTATATTCTGAATGCATATCTGAAAGAAATTGGGAAGTGATTGGTTTTATTCAATATAAGGTTAAAAGTTGGTCTGCAGACTTTAATCAACTCATTCATAGTTGCTGGCAGCTGAAAAAAAAAGAGAACTTCTGTTAAATTGCTGATTGTGTGTTGGTGTGTGTGATTTTTCCTTGTCTGTGAATCTCTTTAGTGCCTCTGTCACTGAGGTAACCCTCTGGTCTGGTTTTGTTAGTCATTTCAAAGTTGCTTATTGAATGTATGCATGTAGTTGTATTTTGAATTAGGTTGAGGACAAGCTGTAAAGCAATTGTTCGAGCAGGAGAGTGGTGATTCTGGTGCAATGGAAAAGCCACTGTGACTGCAGAAGAGTTTAAATTTACTATACATATTTGCGAGAGAATTTACCTTTTCTTTGAATTTTAATTACAGTTTTGAAGAAAGAACAACGAAGACCTACTGTCTTAATCCGCTTGTCGCCTTTAAAATCTTTCCTACTTCGAGACTGTGAAGAAAACAACTTTACAACTCTGTTTCGATAAAAATAACTTTGTCTTTATTGAGCAAAGCCTGCAGGCAGTATGGCTACAGTTTGAAGAGAGAGAGCAGTTAAAGCAAAACTGCTCATTCCTTCTCAAGCTCGCAAAGACATGGAGAAAACGTTCAATATTTATACAAAAGCTGTATCATTTTACAAAAACAGACCTTGTTCAAAAATGTAATCAGTCGTGAGAGATCAGTAGTAAGGAATCAATACAGGCATAACTTCTGACCAAACATGTTGTCATGGAAAGACCCTGACTCGGCTTATTTGCAGTATTTTGTCTTTAGAGGGTTTAAGACATGGTCCTATTTTGCTTTTACATCTGCCCTCATGATGCCTTGACGCAGATGGACCTAGGTCATGAGGAGGTTGTGTTATTAGGACATTCCTAGATCGTGGCTTTGTTATCAGGTTTTACTAAGGCCAGGCACTATTTTCCCTCTTCTGGCCTTGTCTGATACGATTATGTGGATTCTTAGCTTTGTCTAGTTTGTCAGGGTCTGGTCTTGGCAATAGCTGACACAGCTTTCTTATACATGGTTACATAAGTTGGCTATTTTTCCCATCATGCTATTGCTGAGTTTGTACACTTTCTTTTTTTTTTATTAAATATTTTATTGAAAATTTTTGGTCAACCAACACAGTACATTGTGCATCCTTTACACAATATTATAACAACACAAATAACAATGACCTATTTTATAAACAAAAAATGAATAAATAATAAATAACAAAAATGAAAACTAGCCCTAATTGGCAACTGCCTTGTCACAAGTAACACTCTCCAAAAATATAATTTAACAGTCCAATATATAATTATCTGTAGCAACGACCTATACATACTATACAGTATATATTAACAACCCTGAGAGTCCTTCTGGTTCCTCCTCCCCCCCCCCCCCCCCTCACCCCCCCCCCCCCCCCCCCCCCCCCCCCCGATCCTGGGCTGCTGCTGCTGCCTTCTTTTTCCCATTCCGTCTATCTTTCTGCGAGGTATTCGACGAACGGTTGCCACCGCCTGGTGAACCCTTGAGCCGACCCCCTTAGGACGAACTTAATCCGCTCTAGCTTTATAAACCCCGCCATGTCATTTATCCAGGTCTCCACCCCCGGGGCTTGGCTTCTTTCCACATTAGCAATATCCTGCGCCGGGCTACTAGGGACGCAAAGGCCAAAACATCGGCCTCTCTCGCCTCCTGCACTCCTGGCTCTTGTGCAACCCCAAATATAGCCAACCCCCAGCTTGGTTCGACCCGGACTCCTACTACTTTTGAAAGCACCTTTGTCACCCCCATCCAAAACCCCTGTAGTGCCGGGCATGACCAAAACATATGGGTATGATTCGCTGGGCTTCTCGAGCACCTCGCACACCTATCCTCCACCCCAAAAAATTTACTGAGCCGTGCTCCAGTCATATGTGCCCTGTGTAATACCTTAAACTGAATCAGGCTTAGCCTGGCACACGAGGACGACGAGTTTACCCTGCTTAGGGCATCTGCCCACAGCCCCTCCTCGATCTCCTCCCCCAGCTCTTCTTCCCATTTCCCTTTTAGTTCATCTACCATAGTCTCCCCTTCGTCCCTCATTTCCCTATATATATCTGACACCTTACCATCCCCCACCCATGTCTTTGAGATCACTCTGTCCTGCACCTCTTGTGTCGGGAGCTGCGGGAATTCCCTCACCTGTTGCCTCGCAAAAGCCCTCAGTTGCATATACCTGAATGCATTCCCTTAGGGTAACCCATATTTCTCGGTCAGCGCTCCCAGACTCGCGAACTTCCCATCCACAAACAGATCTTTCAGTTGCGTTATTCCTGCTCTTTGCCACATTCCATATCCCCCATCCATTCCCCCCGGGGCAAACCTATGGTTGTTTCTTATCGGGGACCCCCCCAAGGCTCCAGTCTTTCCCCTATGCCGTCTCCACTGTCCCCAAATCTTCAGTGTAGCCACCACCACCGGGCTTGTGGTGTAGTTCCTCGGTGAGAACGGCAATGGGGCTGTCACCATAGCCTGTAGGCTAGTCCCCCTACAAGACGCCCTCTCTAATCTCTTCCACGCCGCTCCCTCCTCCTCTCCCATCCACTTACTCACCATTGAAATATTAGCGGCCCAATAATACTCACTTAGGCTCGGTAGTGCCAGCCCCCCCCTATCCCTGCTACGCTGTAAGAATCCCTTCCTCACTCTCGGGGTCTTCCCGGCCCACACAAAACCCATGATGCTCTTTTCAATCCTTTTAAAAAAAGCCTTCGTAAACACCACCGGGAGGCACTGAAACACAAAGAGGAATCTCGGGAGGACCACCATCTTAACCGCCTGCACCCTCCCTGCCATTGACAGGGATACCATATCCCATCTCTTGAAATCCTCCTCCATCTGTTCCACCAACCGCGTTAAATTTAACCTATGCAATGTGCCCCAATTATTAGCTATCTGGATCCCCAGGTAACGAAAGTCCCTTGTTACCTTCCTCAACGGTAGGTCCTCTATTTCTCTACTCTGCTCCCCTGGATGCACCACACACAACTCATTTTTCCCCATGTTCAATTTATACCCTGAAAAATCCCCAAACTCCCCAAGTATCCGCATTATTTCTGGCATCCCCTCCGCCGGGTCCGCCACGTATAGTAGCAAATCGTCCGCATACAAAGATACCCGGTGCTCTTCTCCTCCCCTAAGTACTCCCCTCCACTTCTTGGAACCCCTCAACGCTATCGCCAGGGGCTCAATCGCCAGTGCAAACAATAATGGGGACAGAGGGCATCCCTGCCTTGTCCCTCTATGGAGCCGAAAATATGCAGATCCCCGTCCATTCGTGACCACGCTCGCCACTGGGGCCCTATACAACAGCTGCACCCATCTAACATACCCCTCTCCAAAACCAAATCTCCTCAACACCTCCCACAAATAATCCCTATCCACTCTATCAAATGCTTTCTCGGCATCCATCGCCACTACTATCTCCGTTTCTCCCTCTGGTGGGGCCATCATCATTACCCCTAACAACCTCCGTATATTCGTGTTCAGCTGTCTCCCCTTCACAAACCCAGTTTGGTCCTCGTGGACCACCCCCGGGACACATTCCTCTATTCTCATTGCCATTACCTTGGCCAGGACCTTGGCATCTACATTTAGGAGGGAAATAGGTCTACAGGACCCGCATTGTAGCGGGTCCTTTTCCTTCTTTAAGAGAAGCGATATCGTTGCTTCAGACATAGTCGGGGGCAGTTGTCCCCTTTCCTTTGCCTCATTAAAGGTCCTCGTCAGTACCGGGGCGAGCAAGTCCACATATTTTCTATAGAATTCGACTGGGAATCCATCCGTGGTCAGGCCTTTCCCGCCTGCATGCTCCTAATTCCTTTCACCACTTCTTCTACCTCGATCTGTGCTCCCAGTCCCACCCTTTCCTGCTCTTCCACCTTGGGAAATTCCAGCCGATCCAAGAAGCCCATCATTCTCTCCCTCCCATCCGGGGGTTGAGCTTCATATAATTTTTTATAAAATGTCTTGAACACTCCATTCACTCTCTCCGCTCCCCGCTCCATCTCTCCTTCCTCATCCCTCACTCCCCCTATTTCCCACGCTGCTCCCCTTTTCCTCAATTGGTGTGCCAGCAACCTGCTCGCCTTCTCCCCATATTCGTACTGTACACCCTGTGCCTTCCTCCATTGTGCCTCTGCAGTGCCTGTAGTCAGCAAGTCAAATTCTACATGTAGCCTTTGCCTTTCCCTGTACAGTCCCTCCTCCGGTGCTTCCGCATATTGTCTGTCCACCCTCAAAAGTTCTTGCAGCAACCGCTCCCGTTCCTTACTCTCCTGCTTCCCTTTATGTGCCCTTATTGATATCAGCTCCCCTCTAACCACCGCCTTCAACGCCTCCCAGACCACTCCCACCTGGACCTCCCCATTATCATTGAGTTCCAAGTACTTTTCAATGCACCCCCTCACCCTTAGACACACCCCCTCATCTGCCATTAGTCCCATGTCCATTCTCCAGGGTGGGCGCCCTCCTGTTTCCTCCCCTATCTCCAAGTCCACCCAGTGTGGAACGTGATCCGAAATGGCTATAGCCGTATACTCCGTTCCCCTCACCTTCGGGATCAATGCCCTACCCAGCACAAAAAAGTCTATTCGCGAGTAGACTTTATGGACATAGGAGAAAAACGAGAACTCCTTACTCCTAGGTCTGCTAAATCTCCACGGGTCTACACCTCCCATCTGCTCCATAAAATCTTTAAGTACCTTGGCTGCTGCCGGCCTCCTTCCAGTCCTGGACTTCGACCTATCCAGCCCTGGTTCCAACACCGTATTAAAATCTCCCCCCATTATCAGCTTTCCCATCTCTAGGTCCGGAATGCGTCCTAGCATCCGCCTCATAAAATTGGCATCATCCCAGTTCGGGGCATATACGTTTACCAAAACCACCGTCTCCCCCTGTAGTTTGCCACTCACCATCACGTATCTGCCCCCGTTATCCGCCACTATAGTCTTTGCCTCGAACATTACCCGCTTCCCCACTAATATAGCCACCCCCCTGTTTTTCGCATCTAGCCCCGAATGGAACACCTGCCCCACCCATCCTTTGCGTAGCCTAACCTGGTCTATCAGTTTCAGGTGCGTTTCCTGTAACATAACCACATCTGCCTTAAGTTTCTTAAGGTGTGCGAGTACCCGTGCCCTCTTTATCGGCCCGTTCAGCCCTCTCACGTTCCACGTGATCAGCCGAGTTGGGGGGCTTCCTAACCCCCCCCCCCCTTGTCGATTAGCCATCACCTTTTTCCAGCTCCTCACCCGGTTCCCACGCAGCTGTATCTCCCCCAGGCGGTGCCCCCCCGCCCATCCTCTCCCATACCAGCTCCCCCCTCTCCCCAGCAGCAGCAACCCAGTAATTCCCCCCTCCCACCCCCCCCGCTAGATCCCCCGCTAGCGTAATTACTCCCCCCATGTTGCTCCCAGAAGTCAGCAAACTCTGGCTGACCTCGGCTTCCCCCCGTGACCTCGGCTCGCACCGTGCGACGCCCCTCCTTCCTGCTTCTCTATTCCCGCCATGATTATCATAGCGCGGGAACCAAGCCCGTGCTTCTCCCTTGGCCCCGCCCCCAATGGCCAACGCCCCATCTCCTCCACCTCCCCTCCTCCCCCCATCACCACCTGTGGGAGAGAGAAAAGTTACCACATCGCAGGATTAGTACATAAAACCCCTCTTTGCCCCCCACATTCGCCCCACCACTTTGTTCGAACGTTCTTTTTAATAACCCGCTCATTCCAGTTTTTCTTCCACAATAAAAGTCCACGCTTCATCCGCCGTCTCAAAGTAGTGGTGCCTCTCTCGATATGTGACCCACAGTCTTGCCGGTTGCAGCATTCCAAATTTTATCTTCTTTTTATGAAGCACCGCCTTGGCCCGATTAAAGCTCGCCCTCCTTCTCGCCACCTCCGCACTCCAGTCTTGATAAACGCGGATCACCGCGTTCTCCCATTTACTACTCCGAGTTTTCTTCGCCCATCTAAGGACCATTTCTCTATCCTTAAAACGGAGGAATCTCACCACTATGGCTCTGGGAATTTCTCCTGCTCTCGGTCCTCGCGCCATCACTCGGTATGCTCCCTCCACCTCCAACGGACCTGCCGGGGCCTCCGCTCCCATTAACGAGTGCAGCATCGTGCTCACATATGCCCCGACGTCCGCTCCCTCCACACCTTCAGGAAGACCAAGAATCCTCAGGTTGTTCCTCCTTGCGTTGTTTTCCAGTGCCTCCAACCTTTCCACACATCGTTTCTGATGTGCCTCCTGCGTCTCCGTCTTCACCACCAGGCCCTGTATATCGTCCTCATTCTCGGCTGCCTTTGCCTTCACGACCCGAAGCTCCCGCTCCTGGGTCTTTTGTTCCTCCTTTAGCCCTTCGATCGCCTGTAGTATCGGGGCCAACAGCTCTTTCTTCATTTCCTTTTTTATCTCTTCCACACAGCATTTCAAGAACTCTTGTTGTTCAGGGCCCCATGTTAAACTGCCACCTTCCGACGCCATCTTGGTTTTTGCTTGCCTTCCTTGCCGCTGTTCTAAAGGATCCACTGCAATCTGGCCACTCTCTCCTCCTTTTTCCATCCGTATCCAGGGGGGGATTCCCTTCTTGTTTACCGCACAGTGTTTTTAGCCGTCAAAATTGCCGTTGGGGCTCCTATCAAGAGCCCAAAAGTCCGTTTCACAGGGAGCTGCCGAAATGTGCGACTCAGCTGGTCATCGCCGCACCCGGAAGTCGAGTTTGTACACTTTCATACGCTTAATTTGTTTTCTTTGAAAATTCTAAATATTTTTCAGTTTGTTGAGATTGAATGATAATAATAATATCCTTTATTGTCACAAGTAGGCTTACATTAACACTGCAATGATGTTACTGTGATAAGCCCCTAGTTGCCACATTCCGGCGCCTGTTCGGGTACATAGAGGGATTATTCAGAATGTCCAAATTACCCAACAGCACATCTTTCGGGACATGTGGGAGGAAACCACCCGGAGGAAACCCACGCAGACACAGAGAGAACGTGCAGACTCCACACAGACAGTGACCCGAGCCGGGAATTGAACCTGGGACCCTGGAGCTGTGAAGCAACAGTGCTAACCACTATGCCAATGAAAGTATAATGCTTTGAAATCCTTTTGTTTGAATGGAGGCCTCCCTGGATGAATGCGGGTGTGTGTGTTTACTAAAAAATTTGCGAATTTCCTTTGGTGTTTCTAGTTTTTTACATGTTAGACTTTGCAAAGCTGAGTTTTAAATCTATTGGGAGTTAGAAATTGGATTACTTTAAAGTGTAATTTAAAACGGGGTAAGTATTTGAAATTTGTTTAAAAAACAGTAATAATAATCAACATCATGGAAGTTCCTTAGAACACAATTCTCAGGAAGTAAATGAAAAAAAAATCAAAGTGTATAAATTGGGATTTGGAAATGATTAGTTTGAGCTGGTATAATCTTGGGCGCTCTTACCTCAAGGTGGAAAAACCCCCCAAAGGATTCTAAATTGGAATGTGAAGACTAGTGGTCTGTGTTTAATGAGTCCATGTTTTCCTTTGTTACAGGCAGTCATGATGTACCTACATTTGAAAACTTTCTGGGGGTTTTTTTGTTCCCAAATTGGTAGAGATTTCATTATTTTCTCTGTAATTTATTAATCCAGGCAAGACTGTAGAGCAGCTTAGAAAGGTAAAAGGCGGGATTTATGAGCATGGGAAGAAGGCCAGTAGAATGCTTGCGCAGCAACTGAGGAAGAGGGAAGCGGCTAGGGAAATAGGGAGGGTAATGGATGGGGAGGGTAATCTAGTGGGTGATCCAGCAGGGCTGAACTAGGTCTTTAGGGAGTTTTATAGGAAGCTGTACACTTCGGAACCCCCTGGGGGACCGGGGGCGATGAGGCGATTCCTGGACAGAATGACCTTCCCAAGAGTGTGGAGGGGATTGGTGGACGGACTGGGGGCCGTGGTCAGGATCGAAGAGGTGCTGGGGGGCCTGAAGGTCATGCAGTCGGGTAAAGCCCCGGGGCCGGATGGGTATCCGGTGGAGTTTTACAAAATGTATGCCGAGATACTGGGGTCGGTGCTGGTCAGGGTCTTTAACGAGGCAAGAGACAGAGGGAGTTTACCCCCGACGTTGTCGCAGGCCACCATCTCACTTATTCTGAAACGGGATAAGGACCCGGAGGCCTGTGGGTCATACAGGACGATCTCTTTGATTAACGTAGATGCCAAGTTACTGGCCAAGATTATGGCTACCAGAATTGAGGACTATGTACCGGATGTAATTGTGGAGGATCAAACCAGGTTTGTAAAGGGGAGGCAGCTGGTGGCCAACATAAGAAGGCTGCTCAACGTGATTACGATGCCCCCGGAGAGTAGGGAGGTAGAGATAGTGGTAGCCATGAATGCTGAAAAGGCTTTTGACCGGGTCGAGTGGGATTATCTGTGGGAGGTACTAGGACGGTTCGGGTTCGGGGCGGGGTTCATCGACTGGGATAGGCTATTGTATCAGGCCCCGGAGGCGAGTGTAAGGATGAACAGGACGACATTGGACTACTTTAGACTGCACCGTGGGACAAGACAGGGCTGCCCTCTCTCCCCACTGCTGTTTGCGTTGGCCATAGAGCCGCTGGCAATTGCTCTGAGAGCTTCGAGGGGCTGGAAAGGGCTGGTCCGGGGGAGTGGAACATAGAGTCTCGTTATACGCGGATGATCTGCTGTTATATGTATCGGACCCAATGGTGGGGATGGACGGTATTATGGCAACCCTGAGAGAATTTGTCCGGTTCTCCGGATACAAACTGAACATGGCTAAGAGCGAGTTGTTTGTAATTCAGGCGAGGGGACAGGAGAGTAGGCTGAAGGGGTTGCCGTTCAGGCTGGTGGGGGAGAGTTTCCGCTATTTGGGGATTCAGGTGGCACGGGACTGGGCAGATTGCATAAGCTCAACCTGTCCCGACTGGTGGAACGAGTGAGGGAAGAGGTCCGGAGGTGGGATGCGCTCCTGCTGTCATTGGCGGGGAGGGTGCAGACTGTTGAGATGACGATTCCCCCGCGGTTCTTGTTTGTTTTTCAGTGTTTCCCCCATCTTTACCCCGCGGTCCTTCTTTAAGAGGCTGAATAAAATTATTCTGGGATTTGTATGGGCAGGGAAGTCCCCGCAGGTAAAGAGGGTGATGCCTGCAAGGAACAGAGGAGAAGGGGGGCTGGCGTTGCCGAACTTCAGCAACTATTACTGGGCGGCCAACATGGCGATGATAAGGAAATGGATGGTGGGTGCGGGGTCAGGTTGGGAGCGGATGGAGGCTGCTTCGTGCAGGGGCACTAGCTTAGCAGCCCTGGTCACGGCGCCTCTGCCGCTTCCGCCGGCACGGTTCTCCACCAGCCCGATAGTGGTGGCGGCTCTTCGCATCTGGAGCCAGTGGAGGAGGCATGTAAGAGCATCGGTGTCTGCGACAACCACCGATTTGCCCCGGGGGACACGGATGAGGGGTATCGGCTGTGGAGGAGGGCGGGGATTGTGAGGATGGGGGATCTGTTCCTGGAAGGGAGCTTTCCGAGCATGAGGGTGCTGGAGGAGAGGTTTGGGCTGGTGAGAGGGAACAACTTTAGATACTTGCAGGTGCGGGATTTTGTACGCAGACTGGTGCCGTCCTTCCCACGTCTCCCACCGAAGGGGAGGCAGGACAGGGTAGTTTCTAGGGGAGAGGTGGGATGGGTAGAGTCTCAGACGTCTACAAGGAACTAATGGGAGCTGAGGATACGCAGACCGAGGACCTGAAGCTTAAGTGGGAAGAGGAGCTCGGGGGGGGGGGGGGGGGTGGGGGGGGGGGGGGGGTGGGGAGATGGAAGCCAGTATCTGGGCAGAAGCCCTGAGTAGAATAAACACGACCGCAACATGCGCCAGGCTCAGCCTGATCCAGTTTAAGGTCATGCACTGGGCCCAGATGACGGTGGCCTGGATGAGCAGATTCTTCGGGCTGGAGGACAAGTGTGCTAGATGCGCCAGAGGGCCGGCTAACTATGTACACATGTTCTGGTTGTGCCCTAAACTCAGGGGGTACTGGCAGGGATTCGCAGATGTCATGTCCCGGGTATTGAAAACTGGGGTGGTAATGAGCCCTGAGGTGGCAATCTTTGGGGTCTCGGAGGACCCGGGAGTCCAGGAAGAGAGGCCGATGTTCTGACCTTTGCTTCCCTGGTAGCCCGGCGACGAATACTGTTAGCATGGAGGGACTCAAAGCCCCCGAGGGCTGAGGTATGGCTATCGGACATGGCGAGCTTTCTTTGCCTAGAGAAAGTCAAGTTCGCCTTGAGAGGTTCGCTATTAGGGTTCGCCCGAAGGTGGCAGCCATTTATTGACTTATTCGCAGAGGAGGAAGCGTCAGCGGGGGGGAGGGGGGGGGGGGGGCTAGGGTAGAGTAGAGTAGAGTAGTGGGATATTGAGGCAGGTCCTTGCGTGAACAGAGCCGTGGTTTGCACTATGTTTAATCTGTGTCTTGACTTCTTTTTTTTTGTACTGAACAATGTCACTTTTTCTATATGCCTAAAATACCTCAATAAAATTATTTGTTAAAAAAAAAAAATGTTAATTCAGGTAATGAGAGGGCAGCACGGTGGCGTAGTGGTTAGCACTGCTGTCTCACGGCGCTGAGGTCCCAGGTTTGATCCCGGCTCTGAGACACTGTCCGTGTGGAGTTAGCACATTCTCCCCATGTTTGCGTGGGTTTCACCCCCACAACCCAAAAATGTGCAGGGTAGGTGGATTGGCCATGCTAAATTGCCCCTTAATTCGAAAAAATGAATGAAGTACTCTAAAAAAATTTTTAAATTCAGGTAATGAGTATGTGAACATGTAAAATCTGTTGTTTTAATTCTGGGTACTTAACTACAAATAGTTTAGAAATTAATGACCTTCTGTATAAGGATAAGGGCTATTTTGTGTTCATGAGTGAGGTGATCTACAGGTGTGGGGATAATGTTAAATTTGGGGAGTGTCAATGAAGCTGCAACAGAAGGTGGGATTCTTCAATCACTTGATCACCTGGGGTTAGGGTATGAGAGTCAAAACTTTAAAGGAAATAACTTGGTGGGACAATATTTGGAATTGGGGTCTAAAGTGGAAATACATCCTTGGGTACAGGTCATGTTGCATTTTATTATAATTGCTACTGCTCTCTCTCATTACCATATATCAAACTTTTACAATGATATGTTAAAAGATGGACAAAAGGCAAATGAAAGTTTGATTAAATGTGGCATTGATAATGACATAGGAATTGGGTTTTAAATATGTAAATATGTAATTGAATAATCTTTGAATATTGTAAGGAAAGTGTGTATCTCTGACTCACTCTGGCTCACTCTGCCCAAACTAATGATCACATGCATTTACACTTATGGGATTGCAGGCAGAAGTGTGGTACTGAAAGCAGGCTGAGAAGATACACATAGGCCAGGAACAGAAACTGTCTCATCAGGCCCTGGCTGGAATCGATAGTGGCCATCTGCAAACGCACTCAAGTCAAGGCATAAACCTGTTATTGTTATATGGACTTTGTGATTACCCACTCCAAGTCTATGAATATGTAACAAACTCCCAAACACAGGTGACCAACTTTGCAGCAGGACGAAGAACAGACAAAAGAAGCCATCGGACTCCAAAATGGACTGTTGGCTGGCCAGCAAAGGGGAGTTTCAGATGTTCCGACCAGAAGCAGTGGCAGAATAGAATCCATCATATGTTTAATTTCTGAAACAAAAAATAGAGAAGTATGGGAAATAGGACAACATGAATATATCTTTCTGATAACTGTGCAGTTACAATGATATATATATAAATTATAGAAAAATAGATATATAGAATTTACAGTGCAGAAGGAGGCCATTCGGCTCATCGAGTCTACACCAGCCCCTCAAAGAGCACCCTACCTAAGCCCACACCTTCACCCTATCCCCGTAACCCAGCAACTCCACCTAACCTTTGGAAACTACAGGGCAATTTAGCATGGCCAATCCACCTAACCCGCACATCTTTGGACTATGGAGGAAACCGGAGCACCCGGAGGAAACCCACGCAGACATGGGGAGAATGTGCCGACTCCGCATAGACAGTCACCCAATGGCTTCAATGATGGACCGAATGGCTTCCTTCGGTGCTGTGAATTTCTACGTTTTCTACATGGAAATTGGATATAATCTCTGAAGTCCTAGTTAAATCTTACTTCCCAACACATTTGGTAAGGAAGAAATTATTGTCTGTACCCACAACTATCTTTTCCTCTCACTCTATTTATTGAATAAGGTAACACACCCTTATTTCTGACCAATTATCATAATTTTATAATATGCCTGGCCTTTTCATTTTAGGTATTGTGGTTGTGCTTTGAATAGAATAAATTAAGTGATTGACAAAACTTTTGGGGTTACTAAAGTAACTTCTATATTCCTAGAGAATTTGGATTTACATGACCTAAGTCTTGATCGTTATAAGAAAATGTGTCAAGTTGAGAAGCCAAAGGAGGTTGCAGCCCTGGAGTAGCGATTCAATAACAGAGACAATTGCCTGAGTCACTCCTGCTTGCGATAATGCAAAAGACGTTATAATCAAAAAGTAGAATAAAATGTCTTTTATTACACTCCTGTATTATCTTGATATACTACGGAGTGTAATATGTGTTACTCAAACCTTGGTTACTGATGAGGTCTTCTGAATCTTGATGAAGAAGACTCAAACTCGTCCAGTAGTAATAAAAGGCTTATTGCGTAGCTATAACGATAATTGCACTAGTTCTTTACTTTAACATTGATATTAGTGATAAGGTTAACAAGATATATATCGGATGGTGATGTCTAGCACGAGGGGACATAGCTTTAAAGGTATAGGACAGATGTCAGAGGTAGGTTCTTTACTCAGAGAGTAGTAAGGGTGTGGAATGCCCTGCCTGCAACAGTAGTGGACTCGTCAACACTAAGGGTCATTGGATAGACATATGGACGATAAGGGAATAGTGTAGATGGGCTTTAGAGTGGTTTCACAGGTCGGCGCAACATCGAGGGCCGAAGGGCCTGTACTGCACTGTAATGTTCTATGTTACTACAGTAACTATACGTAACTCCACTAACCATCTGAACTAATCTGATACTTCTGCCCTTGTCACAGTCCATCCAAAAGAGAGAGAGAGAGACCCAATGCCTTTATACCCCTGCTGGTCCGGCCCTCTAGAGATCATGTGGTGCTACTGATTACACATTAACCCCTTATGTACATGCACATACAGAGATCACTACATCCCTCTTTTTTTCTTGAGTTACATATTTTCTGTATGTTGTAAAGAAAATTGAACAAACATAATGGGCGGGATTCTCCGACCCCCCGACTGGTTGCTGAATTCTCCGGCATCGGATATTCGGCGGGGGTGGGAATTGCGCCGCGCCGGTTGGCGGCACCCCCCTGGCGATTCTCCGGCCCGCGATGGGCCGAAGTCCCGCTGCTGGAATGCCTGTCCCGCCGGCGAGAATCAAACCACCTCTCTTACCGGCTGGACAAGGCAGCGCTGGCGGGCTCTGGGGTCCTGGGGGGGGGGGTGCGGGGCGATCTGACCCCGGGGGGTGCCCCCATGGTGGCCTGGCCCGCGATCGGGGCCCACCGATCCGCGGGCGGGCCTGTGCCGTGGGGGCACTCTTTTCCTTCCGCCTTCGCCATGGTCTCCACTATGGCGGAGGCAGAAGAGACCCCCTCCACTGCGCATGCGCGGGGATGACGCTCCCGTGCATGCGCCGCACGGCAAAGTCAGTTTCGCGCCAGCTGGCGGGGCACCAAAGGCCTTTCCCGCCAGCTGGCGGGGCGTAAATCAGTCCGCGCGGGCCTAGCCCCTCAAGGTTAGGGCTCGGCCCCTCAAGATGTGGAGGATTCCGCACCTTTGGGGCGGCGCGATGCCGGACTGATTTGCACCTTTTTTGGCGCCGGCCGGCGGACATCGCGCCGATTGCGGAGAATCCCGCCCCATGAATGCAGTTTGTAAATGCATTACATAAAATCAATGAGTTGATCAGTCAAATGTTAATACATTTAGTCTTTTAAGTTTTTCTTTCGTTTGCTTGAAACAGGTAGGTAAATGATGATATGTATAAGTTGTGATGATATTGATGATCATATAAAGCCAATTAATATTTATGAGTCCAACTTTATGAAATTGTTTGGTTGAGTTGCCATCTTCTGCCGTTGACGTGGTTAAGTTGATGTTGTCATTTCTTTGTGAACGTCGTCATGTTCTTGTGTTTAAGTAACCAAAAAGTCATCATGAAGTGTTCGAATGGTCGAATCATTTCGTTGTCTGATTGTGACTTTTTTTTTTCTATGCTTGTGGTAGTGATTCTGTGTTACATCTTTGTTGTCTGACCTGGACTTTTTCCTGACTTTGCGGTATTGATTCTGTATGTCATCTGCGTTGAAAGCTGGTTTGCTTGTTTGAAGTGGTGCAAATGTGAATTTGTGAGATTCGTTGTCATGCCATGGTATGTTTGTACTCTTGCCATTGTTTTGAGCTGTGCTGTTGCATTGTCCTTCATGTGCAGAGTTGTACCATGTCGTACAAGTTGTTGTTTCGTTGTTGTTTTTGTCATTTCTGTCTTTGTTGTTTCCGTTGTTGTTCTTATTGTTTTTGTCGTGCTTGTTTATGCTGTTGTTGTCTTTGTTATGCTTCTTCTTGTAGTTTTTGTGCTTGTTGTGCTTGTTGTTGTTGCTGTTGTTTTTGTCGTACTTGTTGTTGCTGTTGTTGTTCTTGTTTCAGTTGTGCTTCTTGTGGTTTTTGTTGTTCTTGTGCTCAATGACTGTTCCGTGTGGATAATTCAAGTCATTCTCAAAGTTATTGGTGTCAGTGTCCTTTGTGGTATCTGATGTTTCATTGAGCGTTTCTTCTTGAGGATTGTGAGAATGATCTGATGTTGCATTGATCTTGGTGACATCAGTCATTTGTGGTTGATGTGATTCCTCTCTGATTCCTTGGTGCTCCCCTTCTGGAGTCATTTCTGGTTCACTTGAATCATCATCGATTTCTTGGTGCTCCTCTTTTGGAGTCATTTCAGGTTCATTTGAATCATCTTTGGTTTCTTGGTTCTCCTCTTCTGGTGTCAAAACCTTCAAGATTTCATTTTCTTGTGGGTAGTTTAGAGTAGATGAGGTTTTAATTGATGTGGTCTCACTGGACTCAAGAGTAGTTTCACTTTGATTGTTGAGTGCTTCTGTACATACGAACTGTGATCTTGCACATCTTGTATGTCAATTGTGATCACATTGTCACTATTCTCACATACAGTGGGTAGACATTCAGTATCTTCTTGTTGGTTAAATGGGCTGGGTAGACTTTCATAGTCTTCTTCTGGTGGCTGAAATAATCTGGGTAGATTTTCATAGTATTTTTGTTGTTCACGTGAGCTTGGTAGACTTTCATAGTCTGCTGCTGGTTGCTCAGATAAGGTGGATAGACCTTCTTCGTGCATGGTTGTCTGCCCGGAGTCTTTAATTGCTTCCATTCTGGAGTCTGTCAACAAGCTCTCTGTGGAGGCTTGCGTCGCCCTCTCTGTGGAGTCTTTCATCACTCTCCGTGTGGAGTCGTGCAGTGTTCTCTCTTTGGAGTTGATCTGTGCTCTCTCAACGGAGTTGTTCTGTGCTCTCTGGGTGGCGTTGTTTTCTTCTTGGCTGATCGACAGGTTGCTGTCATCCACTATTTCAATGATCTGCCATTGCATCATGGTATTGGATTCATTTACCATGAGTAGATTCGTATTGAGCTTTTCAACCATGTTGCTGATGCTATGAGCATCATATCCAAAGAACTCAGCCATGTCTGAGTAATATTCTTCAATATACAAATCATCTCTTTTTGTTTCGCATTTGTCATTGTGCTCTTCACTTTGGGTGGTGCAAACTGCTTGTTCCAGGGTGCTGCGGAGGTTATTTTCAACTGCTGGTAGAAGTTCAGACATTGTTCTGTCTTTCGAGGTAAACAAATTGTGTTTTGTAGCTCTAAAACACTTTTTTTCAATTTTCAGGCAGGTCCGGGTCCTCTGACGCCATGATGCTCGTGACGTCATGCGTAGGACTCGATTGCACATGCGCAATCTGAGTTTCCTTCACTGTGCGCTCTTTTCGCAACTGCGTATGCGCGGCTTCCCGCACAAGCGCAAAACACTTTTGCCGTTTGCGTCTTTTAGGGAAGTGCGCATATGCGGACTGGTCAGACTGCACACGTGCAAGATGGCTGCCGCTCACAACTTCCGTCTTCTTCTGTTTCACCCCTGCCTCTGTCTCGTGGTGAGGATTCGTGCCATTTTTACGGATTTCATTTTCTAGATACTGATTCTTTGTTTGTAAAGACTCAAAGTATTGATTTTGTTTTTGTTCATAGGCAAGGCAGTTTTGTTTAGCGATTTATTTTGTGAAAGTTCTTCCCTCAAATTTTTATCAGATAGTCCATAAATTAATTGATCCATTATCATAGTGTCTCTGAAATCAGCATAACTACAGCCTTTTTAAAAAATATATATTTATTAAAGTTTTTTAACACAATTTTTCTCCCTTACAAACAATAACCCCTCCTCCCCGTAACAAAAGAGCGAGAAATCGCACGGAGCAAGATACATACATGACAAGATGATATATTTACATAGCTTTGTACACTGGCTCTCTCCCGTACGTGCCAGTTTCCCCTACCCTTCATGTTATCTCTTGCTCTCCCCCCCCCTCCCAGGCAGTCCCCCCTTCCCCCCCCATCCCCCCCCCCCCAAAGGACATCCCCCCCCCCGCCCAGGTTGCTGCTGCTGCTGACCGACCTTCCTCTAACGCTCCGCGAGATAGTCTCGGAACGGTTGCCACCGCCTGTAGAACCCCTGCGCAGACCCTCTCAAGGCGAACTTAATCCTCTCCAACTTTATGAACCCAGCAATATCATTTATCCAGGCCTCCAGGCTGGGGGGCTTCGCCTCCTTCCACATTAGCAAGATCCTTCGCCGGGCTACTAGGGACGCGAAGGCCAGAATGCCGGCTCTTTCGCCTCCTGCATCCCGGCCCGTCCACTACTCCAAATAGTGCTAGCCCCCAGCTTGGCTTGACCCCGACTTTCACCACCTGAGATATTGCTCCCACCACTCCTCTCCAGAACCCCTCCAGTCCTGACACGACCAAAACATATGGACATGGTTCGCCGGGCTCCCCGAGCACCTTCCACATCTGTCCTCTACCCCAAAGAACCTGCTCAACCTCGCCCCCGTCATGTGAGCTCTGTGAACCACCTTAAATTGTATCAGGCTGAGCCTGGCACACGAGGAGGAGGAATTAACCCTACCTAGGGCATCAGCCCATAACCCCTCCTCAATCTCCTCCCCCAGCTCCTCCTCCCATTTACCCTTCAACTCTTCTACCAGCACTTCCCCCTCTTCTTTCATCTCCTGGTGTATTTCCGACACCTTGCTCTCCCCGACCCATACACCCGAGATCACCCTGTCTTGAATTTCTTGTGCCGGGAACAATGGGAATTCCCTCACCTGTCACCTCACAAATGCCCTCACCTGCATATATCTAAAGGCGTTTCCCGGGGGTAACTCGAACTTCTCCTCCAGTGCCCCTAGACGCGCAAACGTCCCGTCAATGAACAGGTCCCCCATTATTCTAATCCCCACCCGATGCCAGCTCTGGAACCCTCCGTCCATCTTCCCCGGGACAAACCGGTGGTTACACCTGATCGGGGACCACACCGATGCGCCCATTGCACCCCTGTGCCGTCTCCACTGACCCCAGGTCCTTAGCGTTGCCACCACCACCGGGCTTGTGGTATACTTTGTCGGCGAGAGCGGCAGCGGTGCCGTCACCAACGCCCCCAGGCTCGTTCCTTTACAGGACGCCATCTCCATCCTCTTCCATGCCGCCCCCTCTCCCTCCATAACCCACTTGCGGATCATCGCCACATTTGCTGCCCAGTAGTAGCTCCCCAGGTTTGGCAGTGCCAACCCTCCTCGGTCCCTACTGCGTTCCAGGAACCCCCTCCTTACTCTCGGGGTCTTATTCGCCCACACAAACCCCATAATACTCCTACCTACACTCTTAAAAAAGGCCTTAGTGATCACGATGGGAAGGCACTGAAACACAAACAGAAACTTCGGAAGGACCACCATTTTGACCGACTGCACCCTACCCGCCAGCGAAAGCGGTAACATGTCCCATCTTTTGAAATCCTCCTCCATTTGCTCCACCAGCCTCGTCAGATTCAGTTTATGTAGGGCCCCCCAACTCCTGGCTATCTGGATCCCCAGATACCGAAAACTCCCCTCCGCCCTCCTCAGCGGTAGATCCCCTATCCCTCTTTCTTGGTCCCTCGCCTGTAATACAAAGAGTTCACTCTTCCCTACATTGAGCTTATAGCCCAAACAGTCCCCAAACTCTCTTAGAGTCTGCATGACCTCCACCATCCCCTCCATTGGATCCACTACGTACAGCAACAGGTCATCCGCATATAGCGACACCCGATGCTCTTCTCCCCCTCGGACCAACCCCTCCATTTATTAGACTCCCTCAATGACATGGCCAATGGTTCGATCGCCAATGCGAACAACAGGGGGGATGGGGGGCACCCCTGCCTCGTCCCTCGGTACAGTCGAAAGTACTCCGACCTCCGCCGGTTCGTCACTACACTCGCCACCGGGGCTCTGTAAAGGAGCTTAACCCAACTGATAAACCCTGCCCCGAACCCAAACCTACGCAGCACCTCCCAGAGGTACTCCCACTCTACTCGGTCAAAGGCCTTCTCCGCGTCCATAGCTACCACTATCTCCGCCTCTCCATCCACCGATGGCATCATCATCACGTTTAAGAGCCGCCGCACATTACTGTTTAATTGCCTGCCCTTTACGAATCCTGTCTGGTCTTCATGGATTACCCCCGGGACACAGTCCTCGATCCTCGTGGCCAGTACTTTTGCCAGCAACTTTGCATCCACATTAAGGAGCGAGATCGGCCTGTACAATCCACATTGCTGTGGGTCCTTGTCCCGCTTTAGGATCAAAGAAATCGGCGCTTCCGACATTGTCGAAGGCAGTGTCCCTTCCTCTCTTGCCTCATTAAAGGTCCTCACTAATAGCGGGGCCAACAGGTCTACGTACTTCCTGTAGAACTCCACCGGGAACCCATCCAGTCCCAGGGCCTTCCCCGCCTGCATACTCCCCAAACCCTTGCTCAGCTCCTCCAACCCAATTGGTGCCCCCAAACCAGCCACCTCTTGCTCCTCCACCCTCGGGAATCTCAGCCGGTCTAGGAATCGTCTCCTCCCCTCTTCCCCCGCTGGGGGCTGGGATCTGTACAGCTCTTCATAGAAGGCCTTAAATACCTTGTTTATTTTTGTCGCACTCCGAACCATGGCTCCCCTTCCATCTCTGACTCCCCCTATTTCCCTCGCTGCCATCCTCTTACGGAGCTGGTGTGCCAGCATCCGACTAGCCTTTTCCCCGTACTCGTAGGTCGCCCCCTGCGCTTTCCTCCACTGTGCCTCCGCCTTCCCTGTGGTCAACAGGTCAAACTCCGTCTGGAGCCGTCGACTTTCCCCAAGTAATCTTTCCTCCGGGGCCTCTGCGTATCTCCTGTCCACTCTCAAAATCTCCCCCACTAACCTCTCCCTTTCCATGCCCTCTATCTTCTCCCTATGGGCCCTAATGGAGATTAGCTCTCCCCTGATCACCGCCTTCAACGCCTCCCATACCACCCCCACCCGCACCTCCCCGTTGTCGTTGGCCTCCAAGTATCTTTCGATACACCCCCTCACCTTCCACACACCACCTCGTCCGCCAGCAGTCCCACATCCAGCTGCCACAGCGGGCGTTGGTCCCTCTCCTCTCCCAGCTCCAGTTCCACCCAGTGCGGGGCATGGTCCGAAATGGCTATGGCCGAATACTCCGTCCCCTCCACCCTCGGGATGAGCGCCCTGCCCAGAACAAAGAAATCTATCCGGGAGTAGGCCTTGTGTACATGGGAGAAGAAAGAAAATTCCCTGGCCTGCGGCCTTGCAAACCGCCATGGGTCCACTCCCCCCATCTGATCCATAAACCCCCTAAGTACCTTGGCCGCCGCCGGCCTCTTTCCAGTCCTTGATTTGGAGCGGTCCAGTGCTGGATCCAACACTGTATTGAAGTCCCCTCCCATTATCAGGCCTCCTCTCTCCAGGTCCGGAATGCGCCCCAACATGCGCTTCATGAATCCTGCATCATCCCAGTTTGGGGCGTATACATTTACCAACACCACCCACGTCCCTTGCAGCCTACCGCTCACCATTACATATCGCCCTCCATTGTCCACCTCAATAGTCTTGGCCTCAAATGACACCCGCTTTCCCACCAATATTGCCACCCCTCTATTCTTCGCGTCCAGTCCCGAGTGGAATACCTGTCCTACCCATCCCTTTCTTAGCCTGACCTGGTCCGCCACCTTCAGGTGTGTCTCTTAGAGCATGACCACGTCCGCCTTCAGTCCCTTTAAGTGCGCGAACACTCGAGCCCTCTTCACCGGCCCATTCAGGCCCCTCATGTTCCACGTTATAAGCCGGATTGGAGGGGCTCTCACCCCCCCCCCCCCCCCCCCCCCCCGACGACTAGCCATCTCCTTTTCTGGGCCAGTCCCGTGTCCACGCCTCCCTCACCCTCCAGTCCCCCAGATGGGGGACCCCCGCCCCGACCACCTCTTCTGTGTCCCATTCCCTTTCGGCCAGTGCAGCAGCAACCCTTTGTTCCCCCCCCCTTTCCCCCTCCCCCCCTTTCCCCCCTCCCCTCTCCCCCGCTAGACCCCTCCAGCTTTTTGCTCCCCCCATGTCACTCCCGTAAGTCAGCTGACACCTGCTGACCCCGGCTTCCCCCGCCGTCCCATTGACCTCCCCGTGTGGGAGTCCCCCAATCTATCTGCGTTCCTTCGTTCCCCTTCCCGCCTTTCTTCCCGCACGCGGGAAAAACCCCGCGCTTTCCACAGCTCACTCCGCCCCCTCTGGCGCAGCTCCTGTCGCGACCTTGTCTCTCTCCCCCAGACCATGTAACATTCCTGCGCGTGGTTAACCCCCTATATACACCAACCATCACACATCAAACCTCAAACATGCCCCCCACCCTCACAAACCCTCAGTTAGAATCCAAATTTTCGGTTTGAATAAAGGTCCACGCCTCTTCAGGCGTTTCGAAGTAATAGTGTTGGCCCTTGTATGTGACCCACAGTCGCGCTGGCTGCAGCATTCCGAATTTCACTCCTTTTCGGTGCAACACCGATTTGGCCCGGTTGAAACCCGCTCTCCGCTTTGCAACCTCCGTGCTCCAGTCCGGGTATATTCGGATCTCTGCATTGTCCCACTTACTGCTCCGCTCCTTCTTGGCCCATCTCAGGACCCACTCTGTCCGTGAACCGGTGGAACCTCACCACCATCGCCCTTGGCGGCTCATTTGCGTGGGGCTTCTTCGCCAGCACCCGATGTGCCCCGTCCAACTCCAGCGGCCTCGAAGGGGCTTTTGTGCCCATCATCGCCTCGAGCATCGTGCTCGCGTATGCCCCGGCATCGGCCCCCTCCAATCCTTCAGGGAGACCCAGGAACCGCAGATTCTTTCTCCTCGACCTGTTCTCCAGGTCTTTGAGTCTTCCCGCCCACCTCTTGTGTAGCGCCTCGTTCTGCTCCACTCTCACCGCCAGGCCCAAGAGCTCGTCCTCGTTCTGACTGACTCTTTTCTCTACCTCCTGGATCTTAACCTCGTGGGCCTTCTGGGTGATCCCGAGTCCTTCAATTGCCGAAAGCAAAGGCGTCAACATCTCCTTGCGCATCTCCTCGCGCTGCTCCTCGAAGCAGCGCTTGATGAACTCCTGCAGCTCCCCTTTGTCTCTGGCCGCCGCCATTTTGTTTTCTTTCCCTCGCTTCTCCCGCTGCTCCAGTGCCGATTCTTTGGCCGTTACACTTCTGGTCCCTTTCATAGAAGTTGGAGGGGGACCTCTCTCTTCCCTTCCCCACGGGTTGACGTCAAAAAAAGTTCCTTTGGGGCTCCTCTAGCGAGCCCTAAAGTCCGTGGTAGCGGGAGCTGCCGAATTGTGCGGCTTAGCTCTGCATAGCCGCTACCGGACGTCCCATATTACAGCCTTGAGCTAGTACCTGGAGTTCTGTAATAAAATCAGTGATGGGCTCTCCGTTTCTCTGGCATCTATGACAAAAGTTAAATCTTTCCAGCATCTCACCAGACTGACTTTTACACTGTTCTTCAAATTTTGCAATAATCTCTTTCAATTTAGTTTTGTCTTCACCTTCCAAGAAATTAAGGGAGTTATAGATCTCTGTAGCTTCATGTCCTTCTGTTGCCAGTAGCAATGCTATTTTCCTTTTTTCAGAGACCGTGTTTAAATCATTAGCTGCCATATATACTTGGAACTTTTGAACAAACATTTTCCAGTTATTACTTAAGTTACCATCAGTTTTCAGCTGCATTGATACTTGAACGTGGTCCATCGAATCGTTTAGTCGTCGAGGATCCATCTGCTGCGAAGTCTTCCACAGTCGAATATCCGGTCTGGATTTTCTTCTCTTTTCTTGTCTAACCTAATCTAACCAGTTCTTTTAAAGCCAACACGCCTGGTACCATCTTTTATTACACTCCTGTATTATCTTGATATACTCCGGAGTGTAACGTGTTACTCAAAACTTGGTTACTGATGAGGTCTTCTGAATCTCGATGAAGAAGACTCGAACTTGTCCAGTAGTAACAAAAGGCTTATTGAGTAACTATAACAATAATTGCATGAGTTCTTTACTTTAACATTGATATTAGTGATAAGGTTAACAAAATATAACTACAGTAACTATACGTAACTCCACTAACCATCTGAACTAATCTGATACTCCTGCCCTTGTCACAATCCATCCAAAAGAGCGAGAGACCCAATGCCTTTATACCCCTGTTGGTCCGGCCCTCTAGTGATCTTGTGGTGCTACTGATTACACATTAACCCCTTATGTACATGCAAATACAGGGGTCACTACAAATTGTTCTTTCTGATGGAAAGCATGAGGGAAGTGGACTGTCTTGGCCTCACCTCGGCGCGAGGCTGAATGATTTACCTGTTCTCCCCAGTGAGCTGAGTGCACCACATCCTAGTACGATAGGGCTGTGTCTTTCCTTGAACACTTCCAGCAACCAACTGTAGTGCAATGCCTGACGTCGTGCCTCCCAGAGGAAAGTTACTGTCAGCATTGTCTCACTCCTAAATGAACCATACAAACAGGTCTCCGAAATACTCATTCTCACTCCCACACACACTCACTCTCTCACTCCCACACAAACACTCACTCTCTCACTCCCACACACACTCACTCTCTCACTCCCACACACACTCACTGTCTCATTCCCACACACATACTCCTTGTATCACTCCCACACACACTCACTGTCTCACTCCCACACACACTCACTCTCTCACTCCCACACACACACTCACTGTCTCATTCCCACACACACACTCATTGCCTCACTCCCACACACACTCACTGTCTCAATCCCACACACACTCACTGTCTCACTCCCACACACACTCACTCTCTCACTCCCACACACACACTCACTGTCTCATTCCCACACACACACTCATTGCCTCACTCCCACACACTCTCACTGTCTCAATCCCACACACACACTCACTGTCTCACTCCCACACACTCACTGTCTCACTCCCACACACACTCACTCTCTCACTCCCACACACACACTCACTGTCTCATTCCCACACACACACTCATTGTCTCACTCCCACACACACTCACTGTCTCAAACCCACACACACACTCACTGTCTCACTCCCACACACACTCACTGTCTCACTCCCACACACACTCACTGTCTCACTCCCACACACACACTCACTGTCTCACACCCACACACACACTCACTGTCACACTCCCGCCCACATTCTATGTCTCACTCCCACACACTCACTCACTGTCTCACTCCCACACACTCACTGACTCACTCCCACACCCACACTCACTGTCTCACTCCCACACCCACACTCACTGTCTCACTCCCACCCACACACTCACTGTCTCACTCCCACACACTCACTGTCTCACTCCCACACACACACTCACTGTATCACTCCCACACACTCACTGTCGCACTCCCACACACTCACTGTCTCACTCCCACACACTCACTGTCTCACTCCCACATACTCACTGTCTCACTCCCATACACACACTGTCTCACACCCACACACTCACTGTCTCACTCCCACACACACACTGTCTCACTCCCACACACTCACTGTCTCACTCCCACACACTCACTGTCTCACTCCCACACACTCACTGTCTCACTCCCACACACTCACTGTCTCACTCCCACTCACTCACTGTCTCACTCCCACACACTCACTGTCTCACTCCCACACACTCACTGTCTCACTCCCACTCACTCACTGACTCCCACACACTCACTGTATCACTCCCACACACTCACTGTCTCACTCCCACACACTCACTGTCTCTCTCCCACACACTCACTGTCTCACTCCCACACACTCACTGTCTGACTCCACACACTCACTGTCTCACTCCCACACACTCACTGTCTCACTCCCACTCACTCACTGTCTCACTCCCACACACTCACTGACTCACTCCCAGACACTCACTGTCTCATTCCCACACACACACTCACTGTCTCACTCCCACGCACACTCACTGTCTCACTCCCACACACACTCACTGTCTCACTCCCAGACACACACTCACTGTCTCACTCCCACACACACACTCACTGTCACACTCCCGACAACACTCTTTGTCTCACTCCCACCCACACACTCACTGTCTCACTCCCACACACTCAGTGTCTCACTCCCACACCCACACTCACTGTCTCACTCCCACACCCACACTCACTGTCTCACTCCCACCCACACACTCACTGTCTCACTCCCACACACTCACTGTCTCACTCCCACCCACACACTCACTGTCTCACTCCCACACACTCACTGTCTCACTCCCACACACACACTCACTGTCTCACTCCCACACACTCACTGTCGCACTCCCACACACTCGCTGTCTCACTCCCACACACTCACTGTCTCACTCCCACACACTCACTGTCTCACTCCCACACAAACACTGTCACACTCCCACACACTCACTGTCTCACTCTCACACATACACTGTCTCACTCCCACACACTCACTGTCTCACTCCCACTCACTCACTGTCTCACTCCCACACTCTCACTGCCTCACTCCCACACACTCACTGTCTCACTCCCACTCACTCACTGTCTCACTCCCAGACACTCACTGTCTCACTCCTACACACTCACTGTCTCACTCCCACACACTCACTGTCTCACTCCCAGACACTCACTGTCTCACTACCACACCCACACTCACTGTCTCACTCCCACACACACACTGTCTCACTCCCACACACTCACTGTCTCACTTCCACACATTCACTGTCTCACTCCCACACACTCACTGTCTCACTCCCACACACTCACTCACTGTCTCACTCCCACACACTCACTGTCTCACTCCCACACACTCACTGTCTCACTCCCACTCACTCACTGTCTCACTCCCACACACTCACTGTCTCACTCCCACACACTCACTGTCTCACTCCCACTCACTCACTGTCTCACTCCCACACACACACTCACTCACTGTCTCACTCCCACACACTCACTGTCTCACTCCCACTCACTCACTGTCTCACTCCCACACACACACTGTCTCACTCCCACACACTCACTGTCTCACTCCCACACACTCACTGTCTCACTCCCACACACTCACTCACTGTCTCACTCCCACACACTCACTGTCTCACTCCCACACACTCACTGTCTCACTCCCACACACTCACTGTCTCACTCCCACACACTCACTCACTGTCTCACTCCCACACACTCACTGTCTCACTCCCACACACTCACTGTCTCACTCCCACACACACACTCACTGTCTCACTCCCACACACTCACTGTCTCACTCCCAAACACTCACTGTCTCACTCCCACACACTCACTGTCTCACTCCCACTCACTCACTGTCTCACTCCCAAACACTCACTGTCTCACTCCCACACACTCACTGTCTCACTCCCACACACTCACTGTCTCACTCCCACACACTCACTGTCTCACTCCCACACACTAACTGTCTCACTCCCACACACTCACTGTCTCACTCCCACTCACTCACTGTCTCACTCCCACACACTCGCTGTCTCACTCCCACTCACTCACTGTCTCACTCCCACACACTCACTGTCTCACTCCCACACACTCACTGTCTCAGTCCCACATGCTCACTCACTGTCTCACTCCCACACACACACTGTCTCACTCCCACACACTCACTGTCTCACTCCCACACACTCACTCACTGTCTCACTCCCACACACTCACTGTCTCACTCCGACACACTCACTGTCTCACTCCCACACACTCACTCACTGTCTCACTGCCACACACTCACTGTCTCATTCACACACACTCACTGTCTCACTCCCACACACTCACTGTCTCACTCCCACTCACTCACTGTCTCACTCCCACACACACACTCACTGTCTCACTCCCACACACTCACTGTCTCACTCCCACACACACTCACTCTCTCACTCCCACACACACACTCACTGTCTCATTCCCACACACACACTCATTGTCTCACTCCCACACACACTCACTGTCTCAAACCCACACACACACTCACTGTCTCACTCCCACACACACTCACTGTCTCACTCCCACACACACTCACTGTCTCACTCCCACACACACACTCACTGTCTCACACCCACACACACACTCACTGTCACACTCCCGCCCACATTCTATGTCTCACTCCCACACACTCACTCACTGTCTCACTCCCACACACTCACTGACTCACTCCCACACCCACACTCACTGTCTCACTCCCACACCCACACTCACTGTCTCACTCCCACCCACACACTCACTGTCTCACTCCCACACACTCACTGTCTCACTCCCACACACACACACACTGTCTCACACCCACACACTCACTGTCTCACTCCCACACACACACTGTCTCACTCCCACACACTCACTGTCTCACTCCCACACACTCACTGTCTCACTCCCACACACTCACTGTCTCACTCCCACACACTCACTGTCTCACTCCCACTCACTCACTGTCTCACTCCCACACACTCACTGTCTCACTCCCACACACTCACTGTCTCACTCCCACTCACTCACTGACTCCCACACACTCACTGTATCACTCCCACACACTCACTGTCTCACTCCCACACACTCACTGTCTCTCTCCCACACACTCACTGTCTCACTCCCACACACTCACTGTCTCACTCCACACACTCACTGTCTCACTCCCACACACTCACTGTCTCACTCCCACTCACTCACTGTCTCACTCCCACACACTCACTGACTCACTCCCAGACACTCACTGTCTCATTCCCACACACACACTCACTGTCTCACTCCCACGCACACTCACTGTCTCACTCCCACACACACTCACTGTCTCACTCCCAGACACACACTCACTGTCTCACTCCCACACACACACTCACTGTCACACTCCCGACAACACTCTTTGTCTCACTCCCACCCACACACTCACTGTCTCACTCCCACACACTCAGTGTCTCACTCCCACACCCACACTCACTGTCTCACTCCCACACCCACACTCACTGTCTCACTCCCACCCACACACTCACTGTCTCACTCCCACACACTCACTGTCTCACTCCCACCACCCACACACTCACTGTCTCACTCCCACACACTCACTGTCTCACTCCCACACACACACTCACTGTCTCACTCCCACACACTCACTGTCGCACTCCCACACACTCGCTGTCTCACTCCCACACACTCACTGTCTCACTCCCACACACTCACTGTCTCACTCCCACACAAACACTGTCACACTCCCACACACTCACTGTCTCACTCTCACACATACACTGTCTCACTCCCACACACTCACTGTCTCACTCCCACTCACTCACTGTCTCACTCCCACACTCTCACTGCCTCACTCCCACACACTCACTGTCTCACTCCCACTCACTCACTGTCTCACTCCCAGACACTCACTGTCTCACTCCTACACACTCACTGTCTCACTCCCACACACTCACTGTCTCACTCCCAGACACTCACTGTCTCACTACCACACCCACACTCACTGTCTCACTCCCACACACACACTGTCTCACTCCCACACACTCACTGTCTCACTTCCACACATTCACTGTCTCACTCCCACACACTCACTGTCTCACTCCCACACACTCACTCACTGTCTCACTCCCACACACTCACTGTCTCACTCCCACACACTCACTGTCTCACTCCCACTCACTCACTGTCTCACTCCCACACACTCACTGTCTCACTCCCACACACTCACTGTCTCACTCCCACTCACTCACTGTCTCACTCCCACACACACACTCACTCACTGTCTCACTCCCACACACTCACTGTCTCACTCCCACTCACTCACTGTCTCACTCCCACACACACACTGTCTCACTCCCACACACTCACTGTCTCACTCCCACACACTCACTCACTGTCTCACTCCCACACACTCACTGTCTCACTCCCACACACTCACTGTCTCACTCCCACACACTCACTGTCTCACTCCCACACACTCACTGTCTCACTCCCACACACTCACTCACTGTCTCACTCCCACACACTCACTGTCTCACTCCCACACACTCACTGTCTCACTCCCACACACACACTCACTGTCTCACTCCCACACACTCACTGTCTCACTCCCAAACACTCACTGTCTCACTCCCACACACTCACTGTCTCACTCCCACTCACTCACTGTCTCACTCCCAAACACTCACTGTCTCACTCCCACACACTCACTGTCTCACTCCCACACACTCACTGTCTCACTCCCACACACTCACTGTCTCACTCCCACACACTAACTGTCTCACTCCCACACACTCACTGTCTCACTCCCACTCACTCACTGTCTCACTCCCACACACTCGCTGTCTCACTCCCACTCACTCACTGTCTCACTCCCACACACTCACTGTCTCACTCCCACACACTCACTGTCTCAGTCCCACATGCTCACTCACTGTCTCACTCCCACACACACACTGTCTCACTCCCACACACTCACTGTCTCACTCCCACACACTCACTCACTGTCTCACTCCCACACACTCACTGTCTCACTCCGACACACTCACTGTCTCACTCCCACACACTCACTCACTGTCTCACTGCCACACACTCACTGTCTCATTCACACACACTCACTGTCTCACTCCCACACACTCACTGTCTCACTCCCACTCACTCACTGTCTCACTCCCACACACTCACTGTCTCACTCCCACACACTCACTGTCTCACTCCCACACATACACTGTCTCACTCCCACACAATCACTGTCTCAGTCCCACACACTCACTGTCTCACTCCCACACACTCACTGTCTCACTCCCACACACTCACTGTCTCACTCCCACACACTCACTGTCTCACTTCCTCACACTCACTGTCTCACTCCCACACACTCACTGTCTCACTCCCAGACACTCACTGTCTCACTCCCACACCCACTCACACTGTCTCACTCCCACACACTCACTGTTTCACTCCCACACACACACTGTCTCACTCCCACACACTCACTGTCTCACTCCCACACACTCACTGTCTCACTCCCACACACTCACTGTCTCACTCCCACACACTCACTGTCTCACTCCCACTCACTCACTGTCTCACTCCCACACACTCACTGTCTCACTCCCACACACTCACTGTCTCACTCCCACTCACTCACTGACTCCCACACACTCACTGTATCACTCCCACACACTCACTGTCTCACTCCCACACACTCACTCTCTCTCTCCCACACACTCACTGTCTCACTCCCACACACTCACTGTCTCACTCCACACACTCTCTGTCTCACTCCCACACACTCACTGTCTCACTCCCACACACTCACTGTATCACTCCCACACACTCACTGTCTCACTCCCACACACTCACTGTCTCATTCCCACACACACACTCATTGTCTCACTCCCAAACACACATACTGTCTCAATCCCACACACACACTCACTGTCTCACTCCAACGCACACTCACTGTCTCACTCCCACACACACTCACTGTCTCACTCCCACACACACACACTCACTGTCTCACTCCACACACACACTCACTGTCACACACCCGCCCACACTCTATGTCTCACTCCCACCCACACACTCACTGTCTCACTCCCAAACACTCACTGTCTCACTCCCACACCCACACTCACTGTCTCACTCCCACACCCACACTCACTCTCTCACTCCCACCCACACACTCACTGTCTCACTCCCACACACTCACTGTCTCACTCCCACACACACACTCACTGTCTCACTCCCACACACTCACTGTCACACTCCCACACACTCGCTGTCTCACTCCCACACACTCACTGTCTCACTCCCACTCACTCACTGTCTCACTCCCACACACTCACTGTCTCATTCACACACACTCACTGTCTCACTCCCACACACTCACTGTCTCACTCCCACTCACTCACTGTCTCACTCCCACACACACACTCACTGTCTCACTCCCACACACTCACTGTCTCACTCCCACACACACTCACTCTCTCACTCCCACACACACACTCACTGTCTCATTCCCACACACACACTCATTGTCTCACTCCCACACACACTCACTGTCTCAAACCCACACACACACTCACTGTCTCACTCCCACACACACTCACTGTCTCACTCCCACACACACTCACTGTCTCACTCCCACACACACACTCACTGTCTCACACCCACACACACACTCACTGTCACACTCCCGCCCACATTCTATGTCTCACTCCCACACACTCACTCACTGTCTCACTCCCACACACTCACTGACTCACTCCCACACCCACACTCACTGTCTCACTCCCACACCCACACTCACTGTCTCACTCCCACCCACACACTCACTGTCTCACTCCCACACACTCACTGTCTCACTCCCACACACACACTCACTGTCTCACTCCCACACACTCACGGTCTCACTCCCACATACTCACTGTCTCACTCCCATACACACACTGTCTCACACCCACACACTCACTGTCTCACTCCCACACACACACTGTCTCACTCCCACACACTCACTGTCTCACTCCCACACACTCACTGTCTCACTCCCACACACTCACTGTCTCACTCCCACACACTCACTGTCTCACTCCACACACTCACTGTCTCACTCCCACACACTCACTGTCTCACTCCCACTCACTCACTGTCTCACTCCCACACACTCACTGACTCACTCCCAGACACTCACTGTCTCATTCCCACACACACACTCACTGTCTCACTCCCACGCACACTCACTGTCTCACTCCCACACACACTCACTGTCTCACTCCCAGACACACACTCACTGTCTCACTCCCACACACACACTCACTGTCACACTCCCGACAACACTCTTTGTCTCACTCCCACCCACACACTCACTGTCTCACTCCCACACACTCAGTGTCTCACTCCCACACCCATACTCACTGTCTCACTCCCACACCCACACTCACTGTCTCACTCCCACCCACACACTCACTGTCTCACTCCCACACACTCACTGTCTCACTCCCACCCACACACTCACTGTCTCACTCCCACACACTCACTGTCTCACTCCCACACACACACTCACTGTCTCACTCCCACACACTCACTGTCGCACTCCCACACACTCGCTGTCTCACTCCCACACACTCACTGTCTCACTCCCACAGACTCACTGTCTCAATCCCACACAAACACTGTCACACTCCCACACACTCACTGTCTCACTCTCACACATACACTGTCTCACTCCCACACACTCACTGTCTCACTCCCACTCACTCACTGTCTCACTCCCACACTCTCACTGCCTCACTCCCACACACTCACTGTCTCACTCCCACTCACTCACTGTCTCACTCCCAGACACTCACTGTCTCACTCCTACACACTCACTGTCTCACTCCCACACACTCACTGTCTCACTCCCAGACACTCACTGTCTCACTACCACACCCACACTCACTGTCTCACTCCCACACACACACTGTCTCACTCCCACACACTCACTGTCTCACTTCCACACATTCACTGTCTCACTCCCACACACTCACTGTCTCACTCCCACACACTCACTCACTGTCTCACTCCCACACACTCACTGTCTCACTCCCACACACTCACTGTCTCACTCCCACTCACTCACTGTCTCACTCCCACACACTCACTGTCTCACTCCCACACACTCACTGTCTCACTCCCACTCACTCACTGTCTCACTCCCACACACACACTCACTCACTGTCTCACTCCCACACACTCACTGTCTCACTCCCACTCACTCACTGTCTCACTCCCACACACACACTGTCTCACTCCCACACACTCACTGTCTCACTCCCACACACTCACTGTCTCACTCCCACACACTCACTCACTGTCTCACTCCCACACACTCACTGTCTCACTCCCACACACTCACTGTCTCACTCCCACACACTCACTGTCTCACTCCCACACACTCACTGTCTCACTCCCACACACTCACTCACTGTCTCACTCCCACACACTCACTGTCTCACTCCCACACACTCACTGTCTCACTCCCACACACACACTCACTGTCTCACTCCCACACACTCACTGTCTCACTCCCAAACACTCACTGTCTCACTCCCACACACTCACTGTCTCACTCCCACTCACTCACTGTCTCACTCCCAAACACTCACTGTCTCACTCCCACACACTCACTGTCTCACTCCCACACACTCACTGTCTCACTCCCACACACTAACTGTCTCACTCCCACACACTCACTGTCTCACTCCCACTCACTCACTGTCTCACTCCCACACACTCGCTGTCTCACTCCCACTCACTCACTGTCTCACTCCCACACACTCACTGTCTCACTCCCACACACTCACTGTCTCAGTCCCACATGCTCACTCACTGTCTCACTCCCACACACACACTGTCTCACTCCCACACACTCACTGTCTCACTCCCACACACTCACTCACTGTCTCACTCCCACACACTCACTGTCTCACTCCGACACACTCACTGTCTCACTCCCACACACTCACTCACTGTCTCACTGCCACACACTCACTGTCTCATTCACACACACTCACTGTCTCACTCCCACACACTCACTGTCTCACTCCCACTCACTCACTGTCTCACTCCCACACACTCACTGTCTCACTCCCACACACTCACTGTCTCACTCCCACACATACACTGTCTCACTCCCACACAATCACTGTCTCAGTCCCACACACTCACTGTCTCACTCCCACACACTCACTGTCTCACTCCCACACACTCACTGTCTCACTTCCTCACACTCACTGTCTCACTCCCACACACTCACTGTCTCACTCCCAGACACTCACTGTCTCACTCCCACACCCACTCACACTGTCTCACTCCCACACACTCACTGTTTCACTCCCACACACACACTGTCTCACTCCCACACACTCACTGTCTCACTCCCACACACTCACTGTCTCACTCCCACACACTCACTGTCTCACTCCCACACACTCACTGTCTCACTCCCACTCACTCACTGTCTCACTCCCACACACTCACTGTCTCACTCCCACACACTCACTGTCTCACTCCCACTCACTCACTGACTCCCACACACTCACTGTATCACTCCCACACACTCACTGTCTCACTCCCACACACTCACTCTCTCTCTCCCACACACTCACTGTCTCACTCCCACACACTCACTGTCTCACTCCACACACTCTCTGTCTCACTCCCACACACTCACTGGCTCACTCCCACACACTCACTGTATCACTCCCACACACTCACTGTCTCACTCCCACACACTCACTGTCTCATTCCCACACACACACTCATTGTCTCACTCCCAAACACACATACTGTCTCAATCCCACACACACACTCACTGTCTCACTCCAACGCACACTCACTGTCTCACTCCCACACACACTCACTGTCTCACTCCCACACACACACACTCACTGTCTCACTCCACACACACACTCACTGTCACACACCCGCCCACACTCTATGTCTCACTCCCACCCACACACTCACTGTCTCACTCCCACACACTCACTGTCTCACTCCCACACCCACACTCACTGTCTCACTCCCACACCCACACTCACTGTCTCACTCCCACCCACACACTCACTGTCTCACTCCCACACACTCACTGTCTCACTCCCACACACACACTCACTGTCTCACTCCCACACACTCACTGTCACACTCCCACACACTCGCTGTCTCACTCCCACACACTCACTGTCTCACTCCCACACACTCACTGTCTCACTCCCACACACACACTGTCACACTCCCACACACTCACTGTCTCACTCCCACACATACACTGTCTCACTCCCACACACTCACTGTCTCACTCCCACTCACTCACTGTCTCACTCCCACACACTCACTGTCTCACTCCCACACACTCACTGTCTCACTCCCACTCACTCACTGTCTCACTCCGACACACTCACTGTCTCACTCCCACACACTCACTGTCTCACTCCCACTCACTCACTGTCTCACTCCCACACACTCACTGTCTCACTCCCACACACTCACTGTCTCACACCCACTCACTCACTGTCTCACTCCCACACACACACTCACTCACTGTCTCACTCCCACACACTCACTGTCTCACTCCCACTCACTCACTGTCTCACTCCCACACACACACTGTCTCACTCCCACACACTCACTGTCTCACTCCCACACACTCACTGTCTCACTCCCACACACTCACTCACTGTCTCACTCCCACACACTCACTGTCTCACTCCCACACACTCACTGTCTCACTCCCACACACTCACTCACTGTCTCACTCCCACACACTCACTGTCTCACTCCCACACACTCACTGTCTCACTCCCACACACTCACTCACTGTCTCACTCCCACACACTCACTGTCTCACTGCCACACACTCACTGTCTCACTCACACACACTCACTGTCTCACTCCCAAAGACTCACTGTCTCACTCCCACACACTCACTGTCTCACTCCCACACACTCACTCACTGTCTCACTCCCACTCACTCACTGTCTCACTCGCACACACTCACTGTCTCACTCCCACACACACAGTCACTGTCTCACTCCCACACACTCACTGTCTCACTCGCACACACTCACTGTCTCACTCACACTCACTCACTGTCTCACTCCCACACACACACTGTCTCACTCCCACACACTCACTGTCTCACTCCCACACACTCACTCACTGTCTCACTCCCACACACTCACTGTCTCACTCACACTCACCCACTCTCTCACTCCCACTCACTCACTGTCTCACTCCCACACACTCACTGTCTCACTCCCACTCACTCACTGTCTCACTCCCACACACTCACTGTATCACTCCCACACACTCACTGTCTCACTCCCACACACTCACTGACTCACTCCCAGACACTCACTGTCTCACTCCCACACACTCAATCACTCACTGTCTCACTCCCACACACTCACTGTCTCACTCGCACTCACTCACTGTCTCACTCCCACACACACACTGTCTCACTCCCACACACTCACTGTCTCACTCCCACACACTCACTGTCTCACTCCCACACACTCACTCACTGTCTCACTCCCACACACTCACTGTCTCACTCCCACACACTCACTGTCTCACTCCCACACACTCACTCACTGTCTCACTCCCACACACTCACTGTCTCACTCCCACACACTCACTGTCTCACTCCCACACACTCACTCACTGTCTCACTCCCACACACTCACTGTCTCACTGCCACACACTCACTGTCTCACTCACACACACTCACTGTCTCACTCCCAAAGACTCACTGTCTCACTCCCACACACTCACTGTCTCACTCCCACACACTCACTCACTGTCTCACTCCCACTCACTCACTGTCTCACTCGCACACACTCACTGTCTCACTCCCACACACACAGTCACTGTCTCACTCCCACACACTCACTGTCTCACTCGCACACACTCACTGTCTCACTCACACTCTCTCACTGTCTCACTCCCACACACACACTGTCTCCCTCCCACACACTCACTGTCTCACTCCCACACACTCACTCACTGTCTCACTCCCAAACACTCACTGTCTCACTCACACTCACCCACTCTCTCACTCCCACTCACTCACTGTCTCACTCCCACACACTCACTGTCTCACTCCCACACACTCACTGTCTCACTCCCACACTCTCACTGTATCACTCCCACACACTCACTGTCTCACTCCCACACACTCACTGACTCACACCCAGACACTCACTGTCTCATTCCCACACACACACTCATTGTCTCACTCCCACACACACTCACTGTCTCAATCCCACACACACACTCACTGTCTCACTCCCACGCACACTCACTGTCTCACTCCCACACACACTCACTGTCTCACTCCCAGACACACACTCACTGTCTCACTCCCACACACACACTCACTGTCACACTCCCGACAACACTCTTTGTCTCACTCCCACCCACACACTCACTGTCTCACTCCCACACACTCACTGTCTCACTCCCACACCCACACTCACTGTCTCACTCCCACACCCACACTCACTGTCTCACTCCCACCCACACACTCACTGTCTCACTCCCACACACTCACTGTCTCACTCCCACACACACACTCACTGTCTCACTCCCACACACTCACTGTCTCACTCCCACACACTCACTCACTGTCTCACTCCCACTCACTCACTGTCTCACTCGCACACACTCACTGTCTCACTCCCACACACACAGTCACTGTCTCACTCCCACACACTCACTGTCTCACTCGCACACACTCACTGTCTCACTCACACTCACTCACAATCTCACTCCCACACACACACTGTCTCACTCCCACACACTCACTGTCTCACTCCCACACACTCACTCACTGTCTCACTCCCACACACTCACTGTCTCACTCACACTCACCCACTCTCTCACTCCCACTCACTCACTGTCTCACTCCCACACACTCACTGTCTCACTCCCACTCACTCACTCTCTCACTCCCACACACTCACTGTATCACTCCCACACACTCACTGTCTCACTCCCACACACTCACTGACTCACTCCCAGACACTCACTGTCTCATTCCCACACACACACTCATTGTCTCACTCCCACACACACTCACTGTCTCAATCCCACACACACACTCACTGTCTCACTCCCACGCACACTCACTGTCTCACTCCCACACACACTCACTGTCTCACTCCCAGACACACACTCACTGTCTCACTCCCACACACACACTCACTGTCACACTCCCGACAACACTCTTTGTCTCACTCCCACCCACACACTCACTGTCTCACTCCCACACACTCACTGTCTCACTCCCACACCCACACTCACTGTCTCACTCCCACACCCACACTCACTGTCTCACTCCCACCCACACACTCACTGTCTCACTCCCACACACTCTCTGTCTCACTCCCACACACACACTCACTGTCTCACTCCCACACACTCACTGTCGCACTCCCACACACTCGCTGTCTCACTCCCACACACTCACTGTCTCACTCCCACACACTCACTGTCTCACTCCCACACACACACTGTCACACTCCCACACACCCACTGTCTCACTCTCACACACACACTGTCTCACTCCCACACACTCACTGTCTCACTCCCACTCACTCAATGTCTCACTCCCACACACTCACTGTCTCACTCCCACACACACACTCACTGTCTCACTCCCACACACTCACTGTCGCACTCCCACACACTCGCTGTCTCACTCCCACACACTCACTGTCTCACTCCCACACACTCACTGTCACACTCCCACACACTCACTGTCTCACTCTCACACACACACTGTCTCACTCCCACACACTCACTGTCTCACTCCCACTCACTCAATGTCTCACTCCCACACACTCACTGTCTCACTCCCACACACTCACTGTCTCACTCCCACTCACTCACTGTCTCACTCCCACACACTCACTGTCTCACTCCCACACACTCACTGTCTCACTCCCACACACTCACTGTCTCACTCCCAGACACTCACTGTCTCACTACCACACCCACACTCACTGTCTCACTCCCACACACACACTGTCTCACTCCCACACACTCACTCACTCACTGTCTCACTCCCACACACTCACTGTCTCACTCCCACTCACTCACTGTCTCACTCCCACACACACACTGTCTCACTCCCACACACTCACTGTCTCACTCCCACACACTCACTGTCTCACTCCCACACACTCACTCACTGTCTCACTCCCACACACTCACTGTCTCACTCCCACACACTCACTGTCTCACTCCCACACACTCACTCACTGTCTCACTCCCACACACTCACTGTCTCACTCCCACACACTCACTGTCTCACTCCCACACACTCACTCACTGTCTCACTCCCACACACTCACTGTCTCACTGCCACACACTCACTGTCTCACTCACACACACTCACTGTCTCACTCCCACACACTCACTGTCTCACTCCCACACACTCACTGTCTCACTCCCACACACTCACTCACTGTCTCACTCCCACTCACTCACTCTCTCACTCGCACACACTCACTGTCTCACTCACACACACACAGTCACTGTCTCACTCCCACACACTCACTGTCTCACTCGCACACACTCACTGTCTCACTCCCACACACACACTGTCTCACTCCCACACACTCACTGTCTCACTCCCACACACTCACTGTCTCACTCCCACACACTCACTGTCTCACTCCCACTCACTCACTGTCTCACTCCCACACACTCACTGTCTCACTCCCACACACTCACTGTCTCACTCCCACTCACTCACTGACTCCCACACACTCACTGTATCACTCCCACACACTCACTGTCTCACTCCCACACACTCACTCTCTCTCTCCCACACACTCACTGTCTCACTCCCACACACTCACTGTCTCGCTCCACACACTCTCTGTCTCACTCCCACACACTCACTGTCTCACTCCCACACACTCACTGTATCACTCCCACACACTCACTGTCTCACTCCCACACACTCACTGTCTCATTCCCACACACACACTCATTGTCTCACTCCCAAACACACATACTGTCTCAATCCCACACACACACTCACTGTCTCACTCCAACGCACACTCACTGTCTCACTCCCACACACACTCACTGTCTCACTCCCACACACACACACTCACTGTCTCACTCCACACACACACTCACTGTCACACACCCGCCCACACTCTATGTCTCACTCCCACCCACACACTCACTGTCTCACTCCCACACACTCACTGTCTCACTCCCACACCCACACTCACTGTCTCACTCCCACACCCACACTCACTGTCTCACTCCCACCCACACACTCACTGTCTCACTCCCACACACTCACTGTCTCACTCCCACACACACACTCACTGTCTCACTCCCACACACTCACTGTCACACTCCCACACACTCGCTGTCTCACTCCCACACACTCAGTGTCTCTCTCCCACACACTCACTGTCTCACTCCCACACACACACTGTCACACTCCCACACACTCACTGTCTCACTCCCACACATACACTGTCTCACTCCCACACACTCACTGTCTCACTCCCACTCACTCACTGTCTCACTCCCACACACTCACTGTCTCACTCCCACACACTCACTGTCTCACTCCCACTCACTCACTGTCTCACTCCGACACACTCACTGTCTCACTCCCACACACTCACTGTCTCACTCCCACTCACTCACTGTCTCACTCCCACACACTCACTGTCTCACACCCACTCACTCACTGTCTCACTCCCACACACACACTCACTCACTGTCTCACTCCCACACACTCACTGTCTCACTCCCACTCACTCACTGTCTCACTCCCACACACACTGTCTCACTCCCACACACTCACTGTCTCACTCCCACACACTCACTGTCTCACTCCCACACACTCACTCACTGTCTCACTCCCACACACTCACTGTCTCACTCCCACACACTCACTCACTTTCTCACTCCCACACACTCACTGTCTCACTCCCACACACTCACTGTCTCACTCCCACACACTCACTCACTGTCTCACTCCCACACACTCACTGTCTCACTGCCACACACTTACTGTCTCACTCACACACACTCACTGTCTCACTCCCAAAGACTCACTGTCTCACTCCCACACACTCACTGTCTCACTCCCACACACTCACTCACTGTCTAACTCCCACTCACTCACTGTCTCACTCGCACACACTCACTGTCTCACTCCCACACACACAGTCACTGTCTCACTCCCACACACTCACTGTCTTACTCGCACACACTCACTGTCTCACTCACACTCACTCACTGTCTCACTCCCACACACACACTGTCTCACTCCCACACACTCACTGTCTCACTCCCACACACTCACTCACTGTCTCACTCCCACACACTCACTGTCTCACTCACACTCACCCACTCTCTCACTCCCACTCACTCACTGTCTCACTCCCACACACTCACTGTCTCACTCCCACTCACTCACTGTCTCACTCCCACACACTCTCTGTATCACTCCCACACACTCACTGTCTCACTCCCACACACTCACTGACTCACTCCCAGACACTCACTGTCTCACTCCCACACACTCAATCACTCACTGTCTCACTCCCACACACTCACTGTCTCACTCCCACTCACTCACTGTCTCACTCCCACACACTCACTGTCTCACTCCCACACACTCACTCACTGTCTCACTCCCACACACTCACTGTCTCACTCCCACACACTCACTGTCTCACTCCCACACACTCACTCACTGTCTCACTCCCACACACTCACTGTCTCACTTCCACACACTCACTGTCTCACTCCCACACACTCACTCACTGTCTCACTCCCACACACTCACTGTCTCACTGCCACACACTCACTGTCTCACTCACACACACTCACTGTCTCACTCCCAAAGACTCACTGTCTCACTCCCACACACTCACTGTCTCACTCCCACACACTCACTCACTGTCTCACTCCCACTCACTCACTGTCTCACTCGCACACACTCACTGTCTCACTCCCACACACACAGTCACTGTCTCACTCCCACACACTCACTGTCTCACTCGCACACACTCACTGTCTCACTCACACTCACTCACTGTCTCACTCCCACACACACACTCTCCCTCCCACACACTCACTGTCTCACTCCCACACACTCACTCACTGTCTCACTCCCACACACTCACTGTCTCACTCACACTCACCCACTCTCTCACTCCCACTCACTCACTGTCTCACTCCCACACACTCACTGTCTCACTCCCACTCACTCACTGTCTCACTCCCACACACTCACTGTATCACTCCCACACACTCACTGTCTCACTCCCACACACTCACTGACTCACACCCAGACACTCACTGTCTCATTCCCACACACACACTCATTGTCTCACTCCCACACACACTCACTGTCTCAATCCCACACACACACTCACTGTCTCACTCCCACGCACACTCACTGTCTCACTCCCACACACACTCACTGTCTCACTCCCAGACACACACTCACTGTCTCACTCCCACACACACACTCACTGTCACACTCCCGACAACACTCTTTGTCTCACTCCCACCCACACACTCACTGTCTCACTCCCACCCACTCACTGTCCCACTCCCACACTCACTGTCTCACTCCCACACCCACACTCACTGTCTCACTCCCACCCACACACTCACTGTCTCACTCCCACACACTCACTGTCTCACTCCCACACACACACTCACTGTCTCACTCCCACACACTCACTGTCCCACTCCCACTCACTCACTCACTGTCTCACTCCCACTCACTCACTGTCTCACTCGCACACACTCACTGTCTCACTCCCACACACACAGTCACTGTCTCACTCCCACACACTCACTGTCTCACTCGCACACACTCACTGTCTCACTCACACTCACTCACAATCTCACTCCCACACACACACTGTCTCACTCCCACACACTCACTGTCTCACTCCCACACACTCACTCACTGTCTCACTCCCACACACTCACTGTCTCACTCACACTCACCCACTCTCTCACTCCCACTCACTCACTGTCTCACTCCCACACACTCACTGTCTCACTCCCACTCACTCACTCTCTCACTCCCACACACTCACTGTATCACTCCCACACACTCACTGTCTCACTCCCACACACTCACTGACTCACTCCCAGACACTCACTGTCTCATTCCCACACACACACTCATTGTCTCACTCCCACACACACTCACTGTCTCAATCCCACACACACACTCACTGTCTCACTCCCACGCACACTCACTGTCTCACTCCCACACACACTCACTGTCTCACTCCCAGACACACACTCACTGTCTCACTCCCACACACACACTCACTGTCACACTCCCGACAACACTCTTTGTCTCACTCCCACCCACACACTCACTGTCTCACTCCCACACACTCACTGTCTCACTCCCACACCCACACTCACTGTCTCACTCCCACACCCACACTCACTGTCTCACTCCCACCCACACACTCACTGTCTCACTCCCACACACTCACTGTCTCACTCCCACACACACACTCACTGTCTCACTCCCACACACTCACTGTCTCACTCCCACACACTCACTCACTGTCTCACTCCCACTCACTCACTGTCTCACTCGCACACACTCACTGTCTCACTCCCACACACACAGTCACTGTCTCACTCCCACACACTCACTGTCTCACTCGCACACACTCACTGTCTCACTCACACTCACTCACAATCTCACTCCCACACACACACTGTCTCACTCCCACACACTCACTGTCTCACTCCCACACACTCACTCACTGTCTCACTCCCACACACTCACTGTCTCACTCACACTCACCCACTCTCTCACTCCCACTCACTCACTGTCTCACTCCCACACACTCACTGTCTCTCTCCCACTCACTCACTCTCTCACTCCCACACACTCACTGTATCACTCCCACACACTCACTGTCTCACTCCCACACACTCACTGACTCACTCCCAGACACTCACTGTCTCATTCCCACACACACACTCATTGTCTCACTCCCACACACACTCACTGTCTCAATCCCACACACACACTCACTGTCTCACTCCCACGCACACTCACTGTCTCACTCCCACACACACTCACTGTCTCACTCCCAGACACACACTCACTGTCTCACTCCCACACACACACTCACTGTCACACTCCCGACAACACTCTTTGTCTCACTCCCACCCACACACTCACTGTCTCACTCCCACACACTCACTGTCTCACTCCCACACCCACACTCACTGTCTCACTCCCACACCCACACTCACTGTCTCACTCCCACCCACACACTCACTGTCTCACTCCCACACACTCTCTGTCTCACTCCCACACACACACTCACTGTCTCACTCCCACACACTCACTGTCGCACTCCCACACACTCGCTGTCTCACTCCCACACACTCACTGTCTCACTCCCACACACTCACTGTCTCACTCCCACACACACACTGTCACACTCCCACACACTCACTGTCTCACTCTCACACACACACTGTCTCACTCCCACACACTCACTGTCTCACTCCCACTCACTCAATGTCTCACTCCCACACACTCACTGTCTCACTCCCACACACACACTCACTGTCTCACTCCCACACACTCACTGTCGCACTCCCACACACTCGCTGTCTCACTCTCACACACTCACTGTCTCACTCCCACACACTCACTGTCACACTCCCACACACTCACTGTCTCACTCTCACACACACACTGTCTCACTCCCACACACTCACTGTCTCACTCCCACTCACTCAATGTCTCACTCCCACACACTCACTGTCTCACTCCCACACACTCACTGTCTCACTCCCACTCACTCACTGTCTCACTCCCACACACTCACTGTCTCACTCCCACACACTCACTGTCTCACTCCCACACACTCACTGTCTCACTCCCAGACACTCACTGTCTCACTACCACACCCACACTCACTGTCTCACTCCCACACACACACTGTCTCACTCCCACACACTCACTCACTCACTGTCTCACTCCCACACACTCACTGTCTCACTCCCACTCACTCACTGTCTCACTCCCACACACACACTGTCTCACTCCCACACACTCACTGTCTCACTCCCACACACTCACTGTCTCACTCCCACACACTCACTCACTGTCTCACTCCCACACACTCACTGTCTCACTCCCACACACTCACTGTCTCACTCCCACACACTCACTCACTGTCTCACTCCCACACACTCACTGTCTCACTCCCACACACTCACTGTCTCACTCCCACACACTCACTCACTGTCTCACTCCCACACACTCACTGTCTCACTGCCACACACTCACTGTCTCACTCACACACACTCACTGTCTCACTCCCACACACTCACTGTCTCACTCCCACACACTCACTGTCTCACTCCCACACACTCACTCACTGTCTCACTCCCACTCACTCACTCTCTCACTCGCACACACTCACTGTCTCACTCACACACACACAGTCACTGTCTCACTCCCACACACTCACTGTCTCACTCGCACACACTCACTGTCTCACTCCCACACACACACTGTCTCACTCCCACACACTCACTGTCTCACTCCCACTCACTCACTGTCTCACTCCCACACACTCACTGTCTCACTCCCACACACTCACTGTCTCACTCCCACTCACTCACTGACTCCCACACACTCACTGTATCACTCCCACACACTCACTGTCTCACTCCCACACACTCACTCTCTCTCTCCCACACACTCACTGTCTCACTCCCACACACTCACTGTCTCACTCCACACACTCTCTGTCTCACTCCCACACACTCACTGTCTCACTCCCACACACTCACTGTATCACTCCCACACACTCACTGTCTCACTCCCACACACTCACTGTCTCATTCCCACACACACACTCATTGTCTCACTCCCAAACACACATACTGTCTCAATCCCACACACACACTCACTGTCTCACTCCAACGCACACTCACTGTCTCACTCCCACACACACTCACTGTCTCACTCCCACACACACACACTCACTGTCTCACTCCACACACACACTCACTGTCACACACCCGCCCACACTCTATGTCTCACTCCCACCCACACACTCACTGTCTCACTCCCACACACTCACTGTCTCACTCCCACACCCACACTCACTGTCTCACTCCCACACCCACACTCACTGTCTCACTCCCACCCACACACTCACTGTCTCACTCCCACACACTCACTGTCTCACTCCCACACACACACTCACTGTCTCACTCCCACACACTCACTGTCACACTCCCACACACTCGCTGTCTCACTCCCACACACTCAGTGTCTCTCTCCCACACACTCACTGTCTCACTCCCACACACACACTGTCACACTCCCACACACTCACTGTCTCACTCCCACACATACACTGTCTCACTCCCACACACTCACTGTCTCACTCCCACTCACTCACTGTCTCACTCCCACACACTCACTGTCTCACTCCCACACACTCACTGTCTCACTCCCACTCACTCACTGTCTCACTCCGACACACTCACTGTCTCACTCCCACACACTCACTGTCTCACTCCCACTCACTCACTGTCTCACTCCCACACACTCACTGTCTCACTCCCACACACTCACTGTCTCACACCCACTCACTCACTGTCTCACTCCCACACACACACTCACTCACTGTCTCACTCCCACACACTCACTGTCTCACTCCCACTCACTCACTGTCTCACTCCCACACACACACTGTCTCACTCCCACACACTCACTGTCTCACTCCCACACACTCACTCACTTTCTCACTCCCACACACTCACTGTCTCACTCCCACACACTCACTGTCTCACTCCCACACACTCACTCACTGTCTCACTCCCACACACTCACTGTCTCACTGCCACACACTTACTGTCTCACTCACACACACTCACTGTCTCACTCCCAAAGACTCACTGTCTCACTCCCACACACTCACTGTCTCACTCCCACACACTCACTCACTGTCTAACTCCCACTCACTCACTGTCTCACTCGCACACACTCACTGTCTCACTCCCACACACACAGTCACTGTCTCACTCCCACACACTCACTGTCTTACTCGCACACACTCACTGTCTCACTCACACTCACTCACTGTCTCACTCCCACACACACACTGTCTCACTCCCACACACTCACTGTCTCACTCCCACACACTCACTCACTGTCTCACTCCCACACACTCACTGTCTCACTCACACTCACCCACTCTCTCACTCCCACTCACTCACTGTCTCACTCCCACACACTCACTGTCTCACTCCCACTCACTCACTGTCTCACTCCCACACACTCTCTGTATCACTCCCACACACTCACTGTCTCACTCCCACACACTCACTGACTCACTCCCAGACACTCACTGTCTCACTCCCACACACTCAATCACTCACTGTCTCACTCCCACACACTCACTGTCTCACTCCCACTCACTCACTGTCTCACTCCCACACACACACTGTCTCACTCCCACACACTCACTGTCTCACTCCCACACACTCACTGTCTCACTCCCACACACTCACTCACTGTCTCACTCCCACACACTCACTGTCTCACTCCCACACACTCACTGTCTCACTCCCACACACTCACTCACTGTCTCACTCCCACACACTCACTGTCTCACTCCCACACACTCACTGTCTCACTCCCACACACTCACTCACTGTCTCACTCCCACACACTCACTGTCTCACTGCCACACACTCACTGTCTCACTCACACACACTCACTGTCTCACTCCCAAAGACTCACTGTCTCACTCCCACACACTCACTGTCTCACTCCCACACACTCACTCACTGTCTCACTCCCACTCACTCACTGTCTCACTCGCACACACTCACTGTCTCACTCCCACACACACAGTCACTGTCTCACTCCCACACACTCACTGTCTCACTCGCACACACTCACTGTCTCACTCACACTCACTCACTGTCTCACTCCCACACACACACTGTCTCCCTCCCACACACTCACTGTCTCACTCCCACACACTCACTCACTGTCTCACTCCCACACACTCACTGTCTCACTCACACTCACCCACTCTCTCACTCCCACTCACTCACTGTCTCACTCCCACACACTCACTGTCTCACTCCCACTCACTCACTGTCTCACTCCCACAAACTCACTGTATCACTCCCACACACTCACTGTCTCACTCCCACACACTCACTGACTCACACCCAGACACTCACTGTCTCATTCCCACACACACACTCATTGTCTCACTCCCACACACACTCACTGTCTCAATCCCACACACACACTCACTGTCTCACTCCCACGCACACTCACTGTCTCACTCCCACACACACTCACTGTCTCACTCCCAGACACACACTCACTGTCTCACTCCCACACACACACTCACTGTCACACTCCCGACAACACTCTTTGTCTCACTCCCACCCACACACTCACTGTCTCACTCCCACACACTCACTGTCCCACTCCCACACCCACACTCACTGTCTCACTCCCACACCCACACTCACTGTCTCACTCCCACCCACACAGTCACTGTCTCACTCCCACACACTCACTGTCTCACTCCCACACACACACTCACTGTCTCACTCCCACACACTCACTGTCCCACTCCCACACACTCACTCACTGTCTCACTCCCACTCACTCACTGTCTCACTCGCACACACTCACTGTCTCACTCCCACACACACAGTCACTGTCTCACTCCCACACACTCACTGTCTCACTCGCACACACTCACTGTCTCACTCACACTCACTCACAATCTCACTCCCACACACACACTGTCTCACTCCCACACACTCACTGTCTCACTCCCACACACTCACTCACTGTCTCACTCCCACACACTCACTGTCTCACTCACACTCACCCACTCTCTCACTCCCACTCACTCACTGTCTCACTCCCACACACTCACTGTCTCACTCCCACTCACTCACTCTCTCACTCCCACACACTCACTGTATCACTCCCACACACTCACTGTCTCAATCCCACACACACACTCACTGTCTCACTCCCACGCACACTCACTGTCTCACTCCCACACACACTCACTGTCTCACTCCCAGACACACACTCACTGTCTCACTCCCACACACACACTCACTGTCACACTCCCGACAACACTCTTTGTCTCACTCCCACCCACACACTCACTGTCTCACTCCCACACACTCACTGTCTCACTCCCACACCCACACTCACTGTCTCACTCCCACACCCACACTCACTGTCTCACTCCCACCCACACACTCACTGTCTCACTCCCACACACTCACTGTCTCACTCCCACACACACACTCACTGTCTCACTCCCACACACTCACTGTCGCACTCCCACACACTCGCTGTCTCACTCCCACACACTCACTGTCTCACTCCCACACACTCACTGTCTCACTCCCACACACACACTGTCACACTCCCACACACTCACTGTCTCACTCTCACACACTCACTGACTCACTCCCAGACACTCACTGTCTCACTCCCACACACTCAATCACTCACTGTCTCACTCCCACACACTCACTGTCTCACTCCCACTCACTCACTGTCTCACTCCCACACACACACTGTCTCACTCCCACACACTCACTTTCTCACTCCCACACACTCACTGTCTCACTCCCACACACTCACTCACTGTCTCACTCCCACACACTCACTGTCTCACTCCCACACACTCACTGTCTCACTCCCACACACTCACTCACTGTCTCACTCCCACACACTCACTGTCTCACTCCCACACACTCACTGTCTCACTCCCACACACTCACTCACTGTCTCACTCCCACACACTCACTGTCTCACTGCCACACACTCACTGTCTCACTCACACACACTCACTGTCTCACTCCCAAAGACTCACTGTCTCACTCCCACACACTCACTGTCTCACTCCCACACACTCACTCACTGTCTCACTCCCACTCACTCACTGTCTCACTCGCACACACTCACTGTCTCACTCCCACACACACAGTCACTGTCTCACTCCCACACACTCACTGTCTCACTCGCACACACTCACTGTCTCACTCACACTCACTCACTGTCTCACTCCCACACACACACTGTCTCCCTCCCACACACTCACTGTCTCACTCCCACACACTCACTCACTGTCTCACTCCCACACACTCACTGTCTCACTCACACTCACCCACTCTCTCACTCCCACTCACTCACTGTCTCACTCCCACACACTCACTGTCTCACTCCCACTCACTCACTGTCTCACTCCCACACACTCACTGTATCACTCCCACACACTCACTGTCTCACTCCCACACACTCACTGACTCACACCCAGACACTCACTGTCTCATTCCCACACACACACTCATTGTCTCACTCCCACACACACTCACTGTCTCAATCCCACACACACACTCACTGTCTCACTCCCACGCACACTCACTGTCTCACTCCCACACACACTCACTGTCTCACTCCCAGACACACACTCACTGTCTCACTCCCACACACACACTCACTGTCACACTCCCGACAACACTCTTTGTCTCACTCCCACCCACACACTCACTGTCTCACTCCCACACACTCACTGTCTCACTCCCACACCCACACTCACTGTCTCACTCCCACACCCACACTCACTGTCTCACTCCCACCCACACACTCACTGTCTCACTCCCACACACTCACTGTCTCACTCCCACACACACACTCACTGTCTCACTCCCACACACTCACTGTCTCACTCCCACACACTCACTCACTGTCTCACTCCCACTCACTCACTGTCTCACTCGCACACACTCACTGTCTCACTCCCACACACACAGTCACTGTCTCACTCCCACACACTCACTGCCTCACTCGCACACACTCACTGTCTCACTCCCACACACACACTGTCACACTCCCACACACTCACTGTCTCACTCTCACACACACACTGTCTCACTCCCACACACTCACTGTCTCACTCCCACTCACTCAATGTCTCACTCCCACACACTCACTGTCTCACTCCCACACACACACTCACTGTCTCACTCCCACACACTCACTGTCGCACTCCCACACACTCGCTGTCTCACTCCCACACACTCACTGTCTCACTCCCACACACTCACTGTCACACTCCCACACAGTCACTGTCTCACTCTCACACACACACTGTCTCACTCCCACACACTCACTGTCTCACTCCCACTCACTCAATGTCTCACTCCCACACACTCACTGTCTCACTCCCACACACTCACTGTCTCACTCCCACTCACTCACTGTCTCACTCCCACACACTCACTGTCTCACTCCCACACACTCACTGTCTCACTCCCACACACTCACTGTCTCACTCCCAGACACTCACTGTCTCACTACCACACCCACACTCACTGTCTCACTCCCACACACACACTGTCTCACTCCCACACACTCACTCACTCACTGTCTCACTCCCACACACTCACTGTCTCACTCCCACTCACTCACTGTCTCACTCCCACACACACACTGTCTCACTCCCACACACTCACTGTCTCACTCCCACACACTCACTGTCTCACTCCCACACACTCACTCACTGTCTCACTCCCACACACTCACTGTCTCACTCCCACACACTCACTGTCTCACTCCCACACACTCACTCACTGTCTCACTCCCACACACTCACTGTCTCACTGCCACACACTCACTGTCTCACTCCCACACACTCACTCACTGTCTCACTCCCACACACTCACTGTCTCACTGCCACACACTCACTGTCTCACTCACACACACTCACTGTCTCACTCCCACACACTCACTGTCTCACTCCCACACACTCACTGTCTCACTCCCACACACTCACTCACTGTCTCACTCCCACTCACTCACTCTCTCACTCGCACACACTCACTGTCTCACTCACACACACACAGTCACTGTCTCACTCCCACACACTCACTGTCTCACTCGCACACACTCACTGTCTCACTCCCACACACACACTGTCTCACTCCCACACACTCACTGTCTCACTCCCACTCACTCACTGTCTCACTCCCACACACTCACTGTCTCACTCCCACACACTCACTGTCTCACTCCCACTCACTCACTGACTCCCACACACTCACTGTATCACTCCCACACACTCACTGTCTCACTCCCACACACTCACTCTCTCTCTCCCACACACTCACTGTCTCACTCCCACACACTCACTGTCTCACTCCACACACTCTCTGTCTCACTCCCACACACTCACTGTCTCACTCCCACACACTCACTGTATCACTCCCACACACTCACTGTCTCACTCCCACACACTCACTGTCTCATTCCCACACACACACTCATTGTCTCACTCCCAAACACACATACTGTCTCAATCCCACACACACACTCACTGTCACACACCCGCCCACACTCTATGTCTCACTCCCACCCACACACTCACTGTCTCACTCCCACACACTCACTGTCTCACTCCCACACCCACACTCACTGTCTCACTCCCACACCCACACTCACTGTCTCACTCCCACCCACACACTCACTGTCTCACTCCCACACACTCACTGTCTCACTCCCACACACACACTCACTGTCTCACTCCCACACACTCACTGTCACACTCCCACACACTCGCTGTCTCACTCCCACACACTCAGTGTCTCTCTCCCACACACTCACTGTCTCACTCCCACACACACACTGTCACACTCCCACACACTCACTGTCTCACTCCCACACATACACTGTCTCACTCCCACACACTCACTGTCTCACTCCCACTCACTCACTGTCTCACTCCCACACACTCACTGTCTCACTCCCACACACTCACTGTCTCACTCCCACTCACTCACTGTCTCACTCCGACACACTCACTGTCTCACTCCCACACACTCACTGTCTCACTCCCACTCACTCACTGTCTCACTCCCACACACTCACTGTCTCACTCCCACACACTCACTGTCTCACACCCACTCACTCACTGTCTCACTCCCACACACACACTCACTCACTGTCTCACTCCCACACACTCACTGTCTCACTCCCACTCACTCACTGTCTCACTCCCACACACACACTGTCTCACTCCCACACACTCACTGTCTCACTCCCACACACTCACTGTCTCACTCCCACACACTCACTCACTGTCTCACTCCCACACACTCACTGTCTCACTCCCACACACTCACTCACTTTCTCACTCCCACACACTCACTGTCTCACTCCCACACACTCACTGTCTCACTCCCACACACTCACTCACTGTCTCACTCCCACACACTCACTGTCTCACTGCCACACACTTACTGTCTCACTCCCACACACTCACTGTCTCACTCCCACACACTCACTCACTGTCTAACTCCCACTCACTCACTGTCTCACTCGCACACACTCACTGTCTCACTCCCACACACACAGTCACTGTCTCACTCCCACACACTCACTGTCTTACTCGCACACACTCACTGTCTCACTCACACTCACTCACTGTCTCACTCCCACACACACACTGTCTCACTCCCACACACTCACTGTCTCACTCCCACACACTCACTCACTGTCTCACTCCCACACACTCACTGTCTCACTCACACTCACCCACTCTCTCACTCCCACTCACTCACTGTCTCACTCCCACACACTCACTGTCTCACTCCCACTCACTCACTGTCTCACTCCCACACACTCTCTGTATCACTCCCACACACTCACTGTCTCACTCCCACACACTCACTGACTCACTCCCAGACACTCACTGTCTCACTCCCACACACTCAATCACTCACTGTCTCACTCCCACACACTCACTGTCTCACTCCCACTCACTCACTGTCTCACTCCCACACACACACTGTCTCACTCCCACACACTCACTGTCTCACTCCCACACACTCACTGTCTCACTCCCACACACTCACTCACTGTCTCACTCCCACACACTCACTGTCTCACTCCCACACACTCACTGTCTCACTCCCACACACTCACTCACTGTCTCACTCCCACACACTCACTGTCTCACTCCCACACACTCACTGTCTCACTCCCACACACTCACTCACTGTCTCACTCCCACACACTCACTGTCTCACTGCCACACACTCACTGTCTCACTCACACACACTCACTGTCTCACTCCCAAAGACTCACTGTCTCACTCCCACACACTCACTGTCTCACTCCCACACACTCACTCACTGTCTCACTCCCACTCACTCACTGTCTCACTCGCACACACTCACTGTCTCACTCCCACACACACAGTCACTGTCTCACTCCCACACACTCACTGTCTCACTCGCACACACTCACTGTCTCACTCACACTCACTCACTGTCTCACTCCCACACACACACTGTCTCCCTCCCACACACTCACTGTCTCACTCCCACACACTCACTCACTGTCTCACTCCCACACACTCACTGTCTCACTCACACTCACCCACTCTCTCACTCCCACTCACTCACTGTCTCACTCCCACACACTCACTGTCTCACTCCCACTCACTCACTGTCTCACTCCCACAAACTCACTGTATCACTCCCACACACTCACTGTCTCACTCCCACACACTCACTGACTCACACCCAGACACTCACTGTCTCATTCCCACACACACACTCATTGTCTCACTCCCACACACACTCACTGTCTCAATCCCACACACACACTCACTGTCTCACTCCCACGCACACTCACTGTCTCACTCCCACACACACTCACTGTCTCACTCCCAGACACACACTCACTGTCTCACTCCCACACACACACTCACTGTCACACTCCCGACAACACTCTTTGTCTCACTCCCACCCACACACTCACTGTCTCACTCCCACACACTCACTGTCCCACTCCCACACCCACACTCACTGTCTCACTCCCACACCCACACTCACTGTCTCACTCCCACCCACACACTCACTGTCTCACTCCCACACACTCACTGTCTCACTCCCACACACACACTCACTGTCTCACTCCCACACACTCACTGTCCCACTCCCACACACTCACTCACTGTCTCACTCCCACTCACTCACTGTCTCACTCGCACACACTCACTGTCTCACTCCCACACACACAGTCACTGTCTCACTCCCACACACTCACTGTCTCACTCGCACACACTCACTGTCTCACTCACACTCACTCACAATCTCACTCCCACACACACACTGTCTCACTCCCACACACTCACTGTCTCACTCCCACACACTCACTCACTGTCTCACTCCCACACACTCACTGTCTCACTCACACTCACCCACTCTCTCACTCCCACTCACTCACTGTCTCACTCCCACACACTCACTGTCTCACTCCCACTCACTCACTCTCTCACTCCCACACACTCACTGTATCACTCCCACACACTCACTGTCTCAATCCCACACACACACTCACTGTCTCACTCCCACGCACACTCACTGTCTCACTCCCACACACACTCACTGTCTCACTCCCAGACACACACTCACTGTCTCACTCCCACACACACACTCACTGTCACACTCCCGACAACACTCTTTGTCTCACTCCCACCCACACACTCACTGTCTCACTCCCACACACTCACTGTCTCACTCCCACACCCACACTCACTGTCTCACTCCCACACCCACACTCACTGTCTCACTCCCACCCACACACTCACTGTCTCACTCCCACACACTCACTGTCTCACTCCCACACACACACTCACTGTCTCACTCCCACACACTCACTGTCGCACTCCCACACACTCGCTGTCTCACTCCCACACACTCACTGTCTCACTCCCACACACTCACTGTCTCACTCCCACACACACACTGTCACACTCCCACACACTCACTGTCTCACTCTCACACACTCACTGACTCACTCCCAGACACTCACTGTCTCACTCCCACACACTCAATCACTCACTGTCTCACTCCCACACACTCACTGTCTCACTCCCACTCACTCACTGTCTCACTCCCACACACACACTGTCTCACTCCCACACACTCACTGTCTCACTCCCACACACTCACTGTCTCACTCCCACACACTCACTCACTGTCTCACTCCCACACACTCACTGTCTCACTCCCACACACTCACTGTCTCACTCCCACACACTCACTCACTGTCTCACTCCCACACACTCACTGTCTCACTCCCACACACTCACTGTCTCACTCCCACACACTCACTCACTGTCTCACTCCCACACACTCACTGTCTCACTGCCACACACTCACTGTCTCACTCACACACACTCACTGTCTCACTCCCAAAGACTCACTGTCTCACTCCCACACACTCACTGTCTCACTCCCACACACTCACTCACTGTCTCACTCCCACTCACTCACTGTCTCACTCGCACACACTCACTGTCTCACTCCCACACACACAGTCACTGTCTCACTCCCACACACTCACTGTCTCACTCGCACACACTCACTGTCTCACTCACACTCACTCACTGTCTCACTCCCACACACACACTGTCTCCCTCCCACACACTCACTGTCTCACTCCCACACACTCACTCACTGTCTCACTCCCACACACTCACTGTCTCACTCACACTCACCCACTCTCTCACTCCCACTCACTCACTGTCTCACTCCCACACACTCACTGTCTCACTCCCACTCACTCACTGTCTCACTCCCACACACTCACTGTATCACTCCCACACACTCACTGTCTCACTCCCACACACTCACTGACTCACACCCAGACACTCACTGTCTCATTCCCACACACACACTCATTGTCTCACTCCCACACACACTCACTGTCTCAATCCCACACACACACTCACTGTCTCACTCCCACGCACACTCACTGTCTCACTCCCACACACACTCACTGTCTCACTCCCAGACACACACTCACTGTCTCACTCCCACACACACACTCACTGTCACACTCCCGACAACACTCTTTGTCTCACTCCCACCCACACACTCACTGTCTCACTCCCACACACTCACTGTCTCACTCCCACACCCACACTCACTGTCTCACTCCCACACCCACACTCACTGTCTCACTCCCACCCACACACTCACTGTCTCACTCCCACACACTCACTGTCTCACTCCCACACACACACTCACTGTCTCACTCCCACACACTCACTGTCTCACTCCCACACACTCACTCACTGTCTCACTCCCACTCACTCACTGTCTCACTCGCACACACTCACTGTCTCACTCCCACACACACAGTCACTGTCTCACTCCCACACACTCACTGCCTCACTCGCACACACTCACTGTCTCACTCACACTCACTCACAATCTCACTCCCACACACACACTGTCTCACTCCCACACACTCACTGTCTCACTCCCACACACTCACTCACTGTCTCACTCCCACACACTCACTATCTCACTCACACTCACCCACTCTCTCACTCCCACTCACTCACTGTCTCACTCCCACACACTCACTGTCTCACTCCCACTCACTCACTCTCTCACTCCCACACACTCACTGTATCACTCCCACACACTCACTGTCTCACTCCCACACACTCACTGACTCACTCCCAGACACTCACTGTCTCATTCCCACACACACACTCATTGTCTCACTCCCACACACACTCACTGTCTCAATCCCACACACACACTCACTGTCTCACTCCCACGCACACTCACTGTCTCACTCCCACACACACTCACTGTCTCACTCCCAGACACACACTCACTGTCTCACTCCCACACACACACTCACTGTCACACTCCCGACAACACTCTTTGTCTCACTCCCACCCACACACTCACTGTCTCACTCCCACACACTCACTGTCTCACTCCCACACCCACACTCACTGTCTCACTCCCACACCCACACTCACTGTCTCACTCCCACCCACACACTCACTGTCTCACTCCCACACACTCTCTGTCTCACTCCCACACACACACTCACTGTCTCACTCCCACACACTCACTGTCGCACTCCCACACACTCGCTGTCTCACTCCCACACACTCACTGTCTCACTCCCACACACTCACTGTCTCACTCCCACACACACACTGTCACACTCCCACACACTCACTGTCTCACTCTCACACACACACTGTCTCACTCCCACACACTCACTGTCTCACTCCCACTCACTCAATGTCTCACTCCCACACACTCACTGTCTCACTCCCACACACACACTCACTGTCTCACTCCCACACACTCACTGTCGCACTCCCACACACTCGCTGTCTCACTCCCACACACTCACTGTCTCACTCCCACACACTCACTGTCACACTCCCACACACTCACTGTCTCACTCTCACACACACACTGTCTCACTCCCACACACTCACTGTCTCACTCCCACTCACTCAATGTCTCACTCCCACACACTCACTGTCTCACTCCCACACACTCACTGTCTCACTCCCACTCACTCACTGTCTCACTCCCACACACTCACTGTCTCACTCCCACACACTCACTGTCTCACTCCCACACACTCACTGTCTCACTCCCAGACACTCACTGTCTCACTACCACACCCACACTCACTGTCTCACTCCCACACACACACTGTCTCACTCCCACACACTCACTCACTCACTGTCTCACTCCCACACACTCACTGTCTCACTCCCACTCACTCACTGTCTCACTCCCACACACACACTGTCTCACTCCCACACACTCACTGTCTCACTCCCACACACTCACTGTCTCACTCCCACACACTCACTCACTGTCTCACTCCCACACACTCACTGTCTCACTCCCACACACTCACTGTCTCACTCCCACACACTCACTCACTGTCTCACTCCCACACACTCACTGTCTCACTGCCACACACTCACTGTCTCACTCCCACACACTCACTCACTGTCTCACTCCCACACACTCACTGTCTCACTGCCACACACTCACTGTCTCACTCACACACACTCACTGTCTCACTCCCACACACTCACTGTCTCACTCCCACACACTCACTGTCTCACTCCCACACACTCACTCACTGTCTCACTCCCACTCACTCACTCTCTCACTCGCACACACTCACTGTCTCACTCACACACACACAGTCACTGTCTCACTCCCACACACTCACTGTCTCACTCGCACACACTCACTGTCTCACTCCCACACACACACTGTCTCACTCCCACACACTCACTGTCTCACTCCCACTCACTCACTGTCTCACTCCCACACACTCACTGTCTCACTCCCACACACTCACTGTCTCACTCCCACTCACTCACTGACTCCCACACACTCACTGTATCACTCCCACACACTCACTGTCTCACTCCCACACACTCACTCTCTCTCTCCCACACACTCACTGTCTCACTCCCACACACTCACTGTCTCACTCCACACACTCTCTGTCTCACTCCCACACACTCACTGTCTCACTCCCACACACTCACTGTATCACTCCCACACACTCACTGTCTCACTCCCACACACTCACTGTCTCATTCCCACACACACACTCATTGTCTCACTCCCAAACACACATACTGTCTCAATCCCACACACACACTCACTGTCTCACTCCAACGCACACTCACTGTCTCACTCCCACACACACTCACTGTCTCACTCCCACACACACACACTCACTGTCTCACTCCACACACACACTCACTGTCACACACCCGCCCACACTCTATGTCTCACTCCCACCCACACACTCACTGTCTCACTCCCACACACTCACTGTCTCACTCCCACACCCACACTCACTGTCTCACTCCCACACCCACACTCACTGTCTCACTCCCACCCACACACTCACTGTCTCACTCCCACACACTCACTGTCTCACTCCCACACACACACTCACTGTCTCACTCCCACACACTCACTGTCACACTCCCACACACTCGCTGTCTCACTCCCACACACTCAGTGTCTCTCTCCCACACACTCACTGTCTCACTCCCACACACACACTGTCACACTCCCACACACTCACTGTCTCACTCCCACACATACACTGTCTCACTCCCACACACTCACTGTCTCACTCCCACTCACTCACTGTCTCACTCCCACACACTCACTGTCTCACTCCCACACACTCACTGTCTCACTCCCACTCACTCACTGTCTCACTCCGACACACTCACTGTCTCACTCCCACTCACTCACTGTCTCACTCCCACACACTCACTGTCTCACTCCCACACACTCACTGTCTCACACCCACTCACTCACTGTCTCACTCCCACACACACACTCACTCACTGTCTCACTCCCACACACTCACTGTCTCACTCCCACTCACTCACTGTCTCACTCCCACACACACACTGTCTCACTCCCACACACTCACTGTCTCACTCCCACACACTCACTGTCTCACTCCCACACACTCACTGTCTCACTCCCACACACTCACTCACTTTCTCACTCCCACACACTCACTGTCTCACTCCCACACACTCACTGTCTCACTCCCACACACTCACTCACTGTCTCACTCCCACACACTCACTGTCTCACTGCCACACACTTACTGTCTCACTCACACACACTCACTGTCTCACTCCCAAAGACTCACTGTCTCACTCTCACACACTCACTGTCTCACTCCCACACACTCACTCACTGTCTAACTCCCACTCACTCACTGTCTCACTCGCACACACTCACTGTCTCACTCCCACACACACAGTCACTGTCTCACTCCCACACACTCACTGTCTTACTCGCACACACTCACTGTCTCACTCACACTCACTCACTGTCTCACTCCCACACACACACTGTCTCACTCCCACACACTCACTGTCTCACTCCCACACACTCACTCACTGTCTCACTCCCACACACTCACTGTCTCACTCACACTCACCCACTCTCTCACTCCCACTCACTCACTGTCTCACTCCCACACACTCACTGTCTCACTCCCACTCACTCACTGTCTCACTCCCACACACTCTCTGTATCACTCCCACACACTCACTGTCTCACTCCCACACACTCACTGACTCACTCCCAGACACTCACTGTCTCACTCCCACACACTCAATCACTCACTGTCTCACTCCCACACACTCACTGTCTCACTCCCACTCACTCACTGTCTCACTCCCACACACACACTGTCTCACTCCCACACACTCACTGTCTCACTCCCACACACTCACTGTCTCACTCCCACACACTCACTCACTGTCTCACTCCCACACACTCACTGTCTCACTCCCACACACTCACTCACTGTCTCACTCCCACACACTCACTGTCTCACTCCCACACACTCACTGTCTCACTCCCACACACTCACTCACTGTCTCACTCCCACACACTCACTGTCTCACTGCCACACACTCACTGTCTCACTCACACACACTCACTGTCTCACTCCCAAAGACTCACTGTCTCACTCCCACACACTCACTGTCTCACTCCCACACACTCACTCACTGTCTCACTCCCACTCACTCACTGTCTCACTCGCACACACTCACTGTCTCACTCCCACACACACAGTCACTGTCTCACTCCCACACACTCACTGTCTCACTCGCACACACTCACTGTCTCACTCACACTCACTCACTGTCTCACTCCCACACACACACTGTCTCCCTCCCACACACTCACTGTCTCACTCCCACACACTCACTCACTGTCTCACTCCCACACACTCACTGTCTCACTCACACTCACCCACTCTCTCACTCCCACTCACTCACTGTCTCACTCCCACACACTCACTGTCTCACTCCCACTCACTCACTGTCTCACTCCCACAAACTCACTGTATCACTCCCACACACTCACTGTCTCACTCCCACACACTCACTGACTCACACCCAGACACTCACTGTCTCATTCCCACACACACACTCATTGTCTCACTCCCACACACACTCACTGTCTCAATCCCACACACACACTCACTGTCTCACTCCCACGCACACTCACTGTCTCACTCCCACACACACTCACTGTCTCACTCCCAGACACACACTCACTGTCTCACTCCCACACACACACTCACTGTCACACTCCCGACAACACTCTTTGTCTCACTCCCACCCACACACTCACTGTCTCACTCCCACACACTCACTGTCCCACTCCCACACCCACACTCACTGTCTCACTCCCACACCCACACTCACTGTCTCACTCCCACCCACACACTCACTGTCTCACTCCCACACACTCACTGTCTCACTCCCACACACACACTCACTGTCTCACTCCCACACACTCACTGTCCCACTCCCACACACTCACTCACTGTCTCACTCCCACTCACTCACTGTCTCACTCGCACACACTCACTGTCTCACTCCCACACACACAGTCACTGTCTCACTCCCACACACTCACTGTCTCACTGCCACACACTTACTGTCTCACTCACACACACTCACTGTCTCACTCCCAAAGACTCACTGTCTCACTCTCACACACTCACTGTCTCACTCCCACACACTCACTCACTGTCTAACTCCCACTCACTCACTGTCTCACTCGCACACACTCACTGTCTCACTCCCACACACACAGTCACTGTCTCACTCCCACACACTCACTGTCTTACTCGCACACACTCACTGTCTCACTCACACTCACTCACTGTCTCACTCCCACACACACACTGTCTCACTCCCACACACTCACTGTCTCACTCCCACACACTCACTCACTGTCTCACTCCCACACACTCACTGTCTCACTCACACTCACCCACTCTCTCACTCCCACTCACTCACTGTCTCACTCCCACACACTCACTGTCTCACTCCCACTCACTCACTGTCTCACTCCCACACACTCTCTGTATCACTCCCACACACTCACTGTCTCACTCCCACACACTCACTGACTCACTCCCAGACACTCACTGTCTCACTCCCACACACTCAATCACTCACTGTCTCACTCCCACACACTCACTGTCTCACTCCCACTCACTCACTGTCTCACTCCCACACACACACTGTCTCACTCCCACACACTCACTGTCTCACTCCCACACACTCACTGTCTCACTCCCACACACTCACTCACTGTCTCACTCCCACACACTCACTGTCTCACTCCCACACACTCACTCACTGTCTCACTCCCACACACTCACTGTCTCACTCCCACACACTCACTGTCTCACTCCCACACACTCACTCACTGTCTCACTCCCACACACTCACTGTCTCACTGCCACACACTCACTGTCTCACTCACACACACTCACTGTCTCACTCCCAAAGACTCACTGTCTCACTCCCACACACTCACTGTCTCACTCCCACACACTCACTCACTGTCTCACTCCCACTCACTCACTGTCTCACTCGCACACACTCACTGTCTCACTCCCACACACACAGTCACTGTCTCACTCCCACACACTCACTGTCTCACTCGCACACACTCACTGTCTCACTCACACTCACTCACTGTCTCACTCCCACACACACACTGTCTCCCTCCCACACACTCACTGTCTCACTCCCACACACTCACTCACTGTCTCACTCCCACACACTCACTGTCTCACTCACACTCACCCACTCTCTCACTCCCACTCACTCACTGTCTCACTCCCACACACTCACTGTCTCACTCCCACTCACTCACTGTCTCACTCCCACAAACTCACTGTATCACTCCCACACACTCACTGTCTCACTCCCACACACTCACTGACTCACACCCAGACACTCACTGTCTCATTCCCACACACACACTCATTGTCTCACTCCCACACACACTCACTGTCTCAATCCCACACACACACTCACTGTCTCACTCCCACGCACACTCACTGTCTCACTCCCACACACACTCACTGTCTCACTCCCAGACACACACTCACTGTCTCACTCCCACACACACACTCACTGTCACACTCCCGACAACACTCTTTGTCTCACTCCCACCCACACACTCACTGTCTCACTCCCACACACTCACTGTCCCACTCCCACACCCACACTCACTGTCTCACTCCCACACCCACACTCACTGTCTCACTCCCACCCACACACTCACTGTCTCACTCCCACACACTCACTGTCTCACTCCCACACACACACTCACTGTCTCACTCCCACACACTCACTGTCCCACTCCCACACACTCACTCACTGTCTCACTCCCACTCACTCACTGTCTCACTCGCACACACTCACTGTCTCACTCCCACACACACAGTCACTGTCTCACTCCCACACACTCACTGTCTCACTCGCACACACTCACTGTCTCACTCACACTCACTCACAATCTCACTCCCACACACACACTGTCTCACTCCCACACACTCACTGTCTCACTCCCACACACTCACTCACTGTCTCACTCCCACACACTCACTGTCTCACTCACACTCACCCACTCTCTCACTCCCACTCACTCACTGTCTCACTCCCACACACTCACTGTCTCACTCCCACTCACTCACTCTCTCACTCCCACACACTCACTGTATCACTCCCACACACTCACTGTCTCAATCCCACACACACACTCACTGTCTCACTCCCACGCACACTCACTGTCTCACTCCCACACACACTCACTGTCTCACTCCCAGACACACACTCACTGTCTCACTCCCACACACACACTCACTGTCACACTCCCGACAACACTCTTTGTCTCACTCCCACCCACACACTCACTGTCTCACTCCCACACACTCACTGTCTCACTCCCACACCCACACTCACTGTCTCACTCCCACACCCACACTCACTGTCTCACTCCCACCCACACACTCACTGTCTCACTCCCACACACTCACTGTCTCACTCCCACACACACACTCACTGTCTCACTCCCACACACTCACTGTCGCACTCCCACACACTCGCTGTCTCACTCCCACACACTCACTGTCTCACTCCCACACACTCACTGTCTCACTCCCACACACACACTGTCACACTCCCACACACTCACTGTCTCACTCTCACACACTCACTGACTCACTCCCTGACACTCACTGTCTCACTCCCACACACTCAATCACTCACTGTCTCACTCCCACACACTCACTGTCTCACTCCCACTCACTCACTGTCTCACTCCCACACACACACTGTCTCACTCCCACACACTCACTGTCTCACTCCCACACACTCACTGTCTCACTCCCACACACTCACTCACTGTCTCACTCCCACACACTCACTGTCTCACTCCCACACACTCACTGTCTCACTCCCACACACTCACTCACTGTCTCACTCCCACACACTCACTGTCTCACTCCCACACACTCACTGTCTCACTCCCACACACTCACTCACTGTCTCACTCCCACACACTCACTGTCTCACTGCCACACACTCACTGTCTCACTCACACACACTCACTGTCTCACTCCCAAAGACTCACTGTCTCACTCCCACACACTCACTGTCTCACTCCCACACACTCACTCACTGTCTCACTCCCACTCACTCACTGTCTCACTCGCACACACTCACTGTCTCACTCCCACACACACAGTCACTGTCTCACTCCCACACACTCACTGTCTCACTCGCACACACTCACTGTCTCACTCACACTCACTCACTGTCTCACTCCCACACACACACTGTCTCCCTCCCACACACTCACTGTCTCACTCCCACACACTCACTCACTGTCTCACTCCCACACACTCACTGTCTCACTCACACTCACCCACTCTCTCACTCCCACTCACTCACTGTCTCACTCCCACACACTCACTGTCTCACTCCCACTCACTCACTGTCTCACTCCCACACACTCACTGTATCACTCCCACACACTCACTGTCTCACTCCCACACACTCACTGACTCACACCCAGACACTCACTGTCTCATTCCCACACACACACTCATTGTCTCACTCCCACACACACTCACTGTCTCAATCCCACACACACACTCACTGTCTCACTCCCACGCACACTCACTGTCTCACTCCCACACACACTCACTGTCTCACTCCCAGACACACACTCACTGTCTCACTCCCACACACACACTCACTGTCACACTCCCGACAACACTCTTTGTCTCACTCCCACCCACACACTCACTGTCTCACTCCCACACACTCACTGTCTCACTCCCACACCCACACTCACTGTCTCACTCCCACACCCACACTCACTGTCTCACTCCCACCCACACACTCACTGTCTCACTCCCACACACTCACTGTCTCACTCCCACACACACACTCACTGTCTCACTCCCACACACTCACTGTCTCACTCCCACACACTCACTCACTGTCTCACTCCCACTCACTCACTGTCTCACTCGCACACACTCACTGTCTCACTCCCACACACACAGTCACTGTCTCACTCCCACACACTCACTGCCTCACTCGCACACACTCACTGTCTCACTCACACTCACTCACAATCTCACTCCCACACACACACTGTCTCACTCCCACACACTCACTGTCTCACTCCCACACACTCACTCACTGTCTCACTCCCACACACTCACTGTCTCACTCACACTCACCCACTCTCTCACTCCCACTCACTCACTGTCTCACTCCCACACACTCACTGTCTCACTCCCACTCACTCACTCTCTCACTCCCACACACTCACTGTATCACTCCCACACACTCACTGTCTCACTCCCACACACTCACTGACTCACTCCCAGACACTCACTGTCTCATTCCCACACACACACTCATTGTCTCACTCCCACACACATTCACTGTCTCAATCCCACACACACACTCACTGTCTCACTCCCACGCACACTCACTGTCTCACTCCCACACACACTCACTGTCTCACTCCCAGACACACACTCACTGTCTCACTCCCACACACACACTCACTGTCACACTCCCGACAACACTCTTTGTCTCACTCCCACCCACACACTCACTGTCTCACTCCCACACACTCACTGTCTCACTCCCACACCCACACTCTCTGTCTCACTCCCACACCCACACTCACTGTCTCACTCCCACCCACACACTCACTGTCTCACTCCCACACACTCACTGTCTCACTCCCACACACACACTCACTGTCTCACTCCCACACACTCACTGTCGCACTCCCACACACTCGCTGTCTCACTCCCACACACTCACTGTCTCACTCCCACACACTCACTGTCTCACTCCCACACACACACTGTCACACTCCCACACACTCACTGTCTCACTCTCACACACACACTGTCTCACTCCCACACACTCACTGTCTCACTCCCACTCACTCAATGTCTCACTCCCACACACTCACTGTCTCACTCCCACACACACACTCACTGTCTCACTCCCACACACTCACTGTCGCACTCCCACACACTCGCTGTCTCACTCCCACACACTCACTGTCTCACACCCACACACTCACTGTCTCACTCCCACACACACACTGTCACACTCCCACACACTCACTGTCTCACTCTCACACACACACTGTCTCACTCCCACACACTCACTGTCTCACTCCCAGACACTCACTGTCTCACTCCCACACGCACACTGTCTCACTCCCACACACTCACTCACTCACTGTCTCACTCCCACACACTCACTGTCTCACTCCCACTCACTCACTGTCTCACTCCCACACACACACTGTCTCACTCCCACACACTCACTGTCTCACTCCCACACACTCACTGTCTCACTCCCACACACTCACTCACTGTCTCACTCCCACACACTCACTGTCTCACTCCCACACACTCACTGTCTCACTCCCACACACTCACTCACTGTCTCACTCCCACACACTCACTGTCTCACTCCCACACACTCACTGTCTCACTCCCACACACTCACTCACTGTCTCACTCCCACACACTCACTGTCTCACTGCCACACACTCACTGTCTCACTGCCACACACTCACTGTCTCACTCCCAAAGACTCACTGTCTCACTCCCACACACTCACTGTCTCACTCCCACACACTCACTCACTGTCTCACTCCCACTCACTCACTCTCTCACTCGCACACACTCACTGTCTCACTCCCACACACACAGTCACTGTCTCACTCCCACACACTCACTGTCTCACTCGCACACACTCACTGTCTCACTCACACTCACTCACTGTCTCACTCCCACACACACATTGCCTCACTCCCACACACTCACTGTCTCACTCCCACACACTCACTCACTGTCTCACTCCCACACACTCACTGTCTCACTCACACTCACCCACTCTCTGACTCCCACTCACTCACTGTCTCACTCCCACACACTCACTGTCTCACTGCCACTCACTCACTGTCTCACTCCCACACACTCACTGTATCACTCCCACACACTCACTGTCTCACTCCCACACACTCACTGACTCACTCCCAGACACTCACTGTCTCATTCCCACACACACACTCATTGTCTCACTCCCACACACACTCACTGTCTCAATCCCACACACACACTCACTGTCTCACTCCCACGCACACTCACTGTCTCACTCCCACACACACTCACTGTCTCACTCCCAGACACACACTCACTGTCTCACTCCCACACACACACTCACTGTCACACTCCCGACAACACTCTTTGTCTCACTCCCACCCACACACTCACTGTCTCACTCCCACACACTCACTGTCTCACTCCCACACCCACACTCACTGTCTCACTCCCACACCCACACTCACTGTCTCACTCCCACCCACACACTCACTGTCTCACTCCCACACACTCACTGTCTCACTCCCACACACACACTCACTGTCTCACTCCCACACACTCACTGTCGCACTCCCACACACTCACTGTCTCACTCCCACACACTCACTGTCTCACTCCCACACACACACTGTCACACTCCCACACACTCACTGTCTCACTCTCACACACACACTGTCTCACTCCCACACACTCACTGTCTCACTCCCACTCACTCACTGTCTCACTCCCAGACACTCACTGTCTCACTCCCACACACTCACTGTCTCACTCCCACTCACTCACTGTCTCACTCCCACACACTCACTGTCTCACTCCCACACACTCACTGTCTCACTCCCAGACACTCACTGTCTCACTACCACACCCACACTCACTGTCTCACTCCCACATACACACTGTCTCACTCCCACACACTCACTGTCTCACTTCCACACACTCACTGTCTCACTCCCACACACTCACTGTCTCATTCCCACACACTCACTCACTGTCTCACTCCCACACACTCACTGTCTCACTCCCACACACTCACTGTCTCACTCCCACACACTCACTGTCTCACTCCCACTCACTCACTGTCTCACTCCCACACACTCACTGTCTCACTCCCACAGACTCACTGTCTCACTCCCACTCACTCACTGTCTCACTCCCACACAGACACTCACTCACTGTCTCACTCCCACACACTCACTGTCTCACTCCCACTCACTCACTGTCTCACTCCCACACACACACTGTCTCACTCCCACACACTCACTGTCTCACTCCCACACACTCACTGTCTCACTCCCACACACTCACTCACTGTCTCACTCCCACACACTCACTGCCTCACTCCCACACACTCACTGTCTCACTCCCACACACTCACTGTCTCACTCCCACACACACACTCACTGTCTCACTCCCACACACACACTCACTTTCTCACTCCCATACACTCACTGTCTCACTCCCACACACACACTCACTGTCTCACTCCCACACACTCACTGTCTCACTCCCACACACTCACTGTCTCACTCCCACACACTCACTGTCTCACTCCCACACACTCACTGTCTCACTATCTCACTCCCACACACTCACTGTCTCACTCCCACACACTCACTGTCTCACTCCCACACACTCACTGTCTCACTCCCACACACTCACTGTCTCACTCCCACACACTAACTGTCTCACACCCACACACTCACTGTCTCACTCCCACTCACTCACTGTCTCACTCCCACACACTCACTGTCTCACTCCCACTCACTCACTGTCCCACTCCCACACACTCACTGTCTCACTCCCACACACTCACTGTCTCACTCTCACATGCTCACTCACTGTCTCACTCCCACACACACACTGTCTCACTCCCACACACTCACTGTCTCACTCCCACACACTCACTGTCTCACTCCCACACACTCACTCACTGTCTCACTCCCACACACTCACTGTCTCACTCCCACACACTCACTCTCTCACTCCCACACACTCACTCACTGTCTCACTCCCACACACTCACTGTCTCACTGCCACACACTCACTGTGTCATTCACACACACTCACTGTCTCACTCCCACACACTCACTGTCTCACTCCCACTCACTCACTGTCTCACTCCCACACACTCACTGTCTCACTCTCACACACTCACTGTCTCACTCCCACACATACACTGTCTCACTCCCACACAATCACTGTCTCAGTCCCACACACTCATTGTCTCACTCCCACACACTCACTGTCTCACTCCCACACACTCACTGTCTCACTCCCACACACTCACTGTCTCACTCCCTCACACTCACTGTCTCACTCCCACACACTCACTGTCTCACTCCCAGACACTCACTGTCTCACTCCCACACCCACACACACTGTCTCACTCCCACACACTCACTGTTTCACTCCCACACACACACTGTCTCACTCCCACACACTCACTGTCTCACTCCCACACACTCACTGTCTCACTCCCACACACTCACTGTCTCACTCCCACTCACTCACTGTCTCACTCCCACACACTCACTGTCTCACTCCCACACACTCACTGTCTCACTCCCACACACTCACTGTCTCACTCCCACTCACTCACTGACTCCCACACACTCACTGTCTCACTCCCACACACTCACTGTCTCACTCCCACACACTCACTGTCTCACTCCACACACTCACTGTCTCACTCCCACACACTCACTGTATCACTCCCACACACTCACAGTCTCACTCCCACACACTCACTGTCTCATTCCGACACACACACTCATTGTCTCACTCCCAAACACACACACTGTCTCAATCCCACACACACACTCACTGTCTCACTCCCACGCACACTCACTGTCTCACTCCCACACACACTCACTGTCTCACTCCCACACACACACACACTGTCTCACTCCACACACACACTCACTGTCACACTCCCGCCCATACTCTATGTCTCACTCCCACCCACACACTCACTGTCTCACTCCCACACACTCACTGTCTCACTCCCACACCCACACTCACTGTCTAACTCCCACACCCACACTCACTGTCTCACTCCCACCCACACACTCACTGTCTCACTCCCACACACTCACTGTCTCACTCCCACACACACACTCACTGTCTCACTCCTACACACTCACTGTCACACTCGCACACACTCGCTGTCTCACTCCCACACATACCCTGTCTCACTCCCACACACTCACTGTCTCACTCCCACTCACTCACTGTCTCACTCCCACACACTCACTGTCTCACTCCCACACACTCACTGTCTCACTCCCACTCACTCACTGTCTCACTCCCACACACTCACCGTCTCACTCCCACACACTCACTGTCTCACTCTCACACCCACACTCACTGTCTCACTCCCACACACACACTGTCTCACTCCCACACACTCACTGTCTCACTTCCACACACTCACTGTCTCACTCCCACACACTCACTGTCTCACTCCCACACACTCACTGTCTCACTTCCACACAATTACTGTCTCACTCCCACACACTCATTGTCTCACTCCCACACACTCACTCACTGTCTCACTCCCACACACTCACTGTCTCACTCCCACACACTCACTGTCTCACTCTGACACACTCACTGTGTCACTCCCACACACTCACTGTCTCACTCTCACTCACTCACTGTCTCACTCCCACACACTCACTGTCTCACTCCCACACACTCACTGTCTCACACCCACTCACTCACTGTCTCACTCCCACACACACACTCACTCACTGTCTCACTCCCACACACTCCCTGTCTCACTCCCACTCACTCACCGTCTCACTCCCACACACTCACTGTCTCACTCCCACACACTCACTGTCTCACTCCCACACACTCACTGTCTCACTCCCACTCACTCACTGACTCCCACACACTCACTGTCTCACTCCCACACACTCACTGTCTCTCTCCCACACACTCACTGTCTCACTCCCACACACTCACTGTCTCACTCCACACACTCACTGTCTCACTCCCACACACTCACTGTCTCACTCCCACACACTCACTGTATCACTCCCACACACTCACTGTCTCACTCCCACACACTCACTGTCTCATTCCCACACACACACTCATTGTCTCACTCCCAAACACACACACTGTCTCAATCCCACACACACACTCACTGTCTCACTCCCACGCACACTCACTGTCTCACTCCCACACACACTCACTGTCTCACTCCCACACACACACACTCACTGTCTCACTCCACACACACACTCACTGTCACACTCCCGCCCACACTCTATGTCTCACTCCCACCCACACACTCACTGTCTCACTCCCACACACTCACTGTCTCACTCCCACACCCACACTCACTGTCTCACTTCCACACCCACACTCACTGTCTCACTCCCACCCACACACTCACTGTCTCACTCCCACACACTCACTGTCTCACTCACACACACACACTCACTGTCTCACTCCCTCACACTCACTGTCACACTCCCACACACTCGCTGTCTCACTCCCACACACTCACTGTCTCACTCCCACACACTCACTGTCTCATTCCCACACACACACTGTCACACTCCCACACACTCACTGTCTCACTCCCACACATACACTGTCTCACTCCCACACACTCACTGTCTCACTCCCACTCACTCACTGTCTCACTCCCACACACTCACTGTCTCACTCCCACTCACTCACTGTCTCACTCCCACTCACTCACTGTCTCACTCCCACACACTCACTGTCTCACTCCCACACACTCACTGTCTCACTCCCACACACTCACTGTCTCACTCCCACACCCACACTCACTGTCTCACTCCCACACACACACTGTCTCACTCCCACACACTCACTGTCTCACTTCCACACACTCACTGTCTCACTCCCACACACTCACTGTCTCACTCCCATACACTCACTGTCTCACTTCCACACACTTACTGTCTCACTCCCACACACTCACTGTCTCACTCCCACACACTCACTGTGTCACTCCCACACACTCACTGTCTCACTCCCACTCACTCACTGTCTCACTCCCACACACTCACTGTCTCACTCCCACACACTCACAGTCTCACACCCACTCACTCACTGTCTCACTCCCACACACACACTCACTCACTGTCTCACTCCCACACACTCCCTGTCTCACTCCCACTCACTCACTGTCTCACTCCCACACACACACTGTCTCACTCCCACACACTCACTGTCTCACTCCCACACACTCACTGTCTCTCTCCCACACACTCACTCACTGTCTCACTCCCACACACTCACTGTCTCACTCCCACACACTCACTGTCTCACTCCCACACACTCACTCACTGTCTCACTCCCACACACTCACTGTCTCACTCCCACACACTCACTGTCTCACTCCCACACACTCACTCACTGTCTCACTCCCACACACTCACTGTCTCACTGCCACACACTCACTGTCTCACTCACACACACTCACTGTCTCACTCCCAAAGACTCACTGTCTCACTCCCACACACTCACTGTCTCACTCCCACACACACACTCACTGTCTCACTCCCACGCACACTCACTGTCTCACTCCCACACACACTCACTGTCTCACTCCCAGACACACACTCACTGTCTCACTCCCACACACACACTCACTGTCACACTCCCGACAACACTCTTTGTCTCACTCCCACCCACACACTCACTGTCTCACTCCCACACACTCACTGTCTCACTCCCACACCCACACTCACTGTCTCACTCCCACACCCACACTCACTGTCTCACTCCCACCCACACACTCACTGTCTCACTCCCACACACTCACTGTCTCACTCCCACACACACACTCACTGTCTCACTCCCACACACTCACTGTCGCACTCCCACACACTCGCTGTCTCACTCCCACACACTCACTGTCTCACTCCCACACACTCACTGTCTCACTCCCACACACACACTGTCACACTCCCACACACTCACTGTCTCACTCTCACACACACACTGTCTCACTCCCACACACTCACTGTCTCACTCCCACTCACTCAATGTCTCACTCCCACACACTCACTGTCTCACTCCCACACACACACTCACTGTCTCACTCCCACACACTCACTGTCGCACTCCCACACACTCGCTGTCTCACTCCCACACACTCACTGTCTCACTCCCACACACTCACTGTCTCACTCTCACACACACACTGTCTCACTCCCACACACTCACTGTCTCACTCCCACTCACTCAATGTCTCACTCCCACACACTCACTGTCTCACTCCCACACACTCACTGTCTCACTCCCACACACTCACTGTCTCACTCCCACACACTCACTGTCTCACTCCCAGACACTCACTGTCTCACTACCACACCCACACTCACTGTCTCACTCCCACACGCACACTGTCTCACTCCCACACACTCACTGTCTCACTCCCACTCACTCACTGTCTCACTCCCACACACACACTGTCTCACTCCCACACACTCACTGTCTCACTCCCACACACTCACTGTCTCACTCCCACACACTCACTCACTGTCTCACTCCCACACACTCACTGTCTCACTCCCACACACTCACTGTCTCACTCCCACACACTCACTCACTGTCTCACTCCCACACACTCACTGTCTCACTCCCACACACTCACTGTCTCACTCCCACACACTCACTCACTGTCTCACTCCCACACACTCACTGTCTCACTGCCACACACTCACTGTCTCACTCACACACACTCACTGTCTCACTCCCAAAGACTCACTGTCTCACTCCCACACACTCACTGTCTCACTCCCACACACTCACTCACTGTCTCACTCCCACTCACTCACTCTCTCACTCGCACACACTCACTGTCTCACTCCCACACACACAGTCACTGTCTCACTCCCACACACTCACTGTCTCACTCGCACACACTCACTGTCTCACTCACACTCACTCACTGTCTCACTCCCACACACACACTGCCTCACTCCCACACACTCACTGTCTCACTCCCACACACTCACTCACTCACTGTCTCACTCCCACACACTCCCTGTCTCACTCCCACTCACTCACTGTCTCACTCCCACACACACACTGTCTCACTCCCACACACTCACTGTCTCACTCCCACACACTCACTGTCTCTCTCCCACACACTCACTCACTGTCTCACTCCCACACACTCAC